>NC_046654.1:2113976-2757392 GCF_900324485.2 Mastacembelus armatus | reverse complement strand
AAGAAATACTCACGTGTTCATCTTCATCTTTTCAGACTGAAGTCGTCTAAAACTCCCTGAGGTTTCATGGATCCAAAGATTTGTTAAGTGGCTCACGCTGCCTTTACTGCAGAGCCAGTCTGTTTACTTGGTCTTTACCTGAGTGGAAAATCTCAAGTGCTTCTGTCAAAATACCCACTAACAAAGAAATCCCCTCTAACAAAGCCATCCTTCTTCCTGTCAACACAAATTGTCCCAGAAAGTAAAACGCCATATGTGAACAGAAACAGACCAAGAACTCTTATTTAAAGACAGGTCAGAGAACAAATTACCAAATTAAAACATTCAAAAATGCTAGGAAATTAAAAGACAGTAAAAGTTTTAAGTCTCCATGAAGAATCAAAGTTTCTACCTTTAGTTTACGCTGCAGTTTGTTCCAGTAGCACGAGACATTATATATATTATGGAAACCAGTCTGTCCTAGTTTAGGGGTTTGACTTCACTTCACAGCTTCCAGTCAAGAGGTGGTCTGACATATAATCCTGTAGAACAGTAGATTATATTATAATGGTTGTAACTTTACTTTGAAAGGTGCTGTGCAAATAAAGTTTCTCTTGTTTTCCTTTTCCCTTTACAAAGAAAATACTCTTTTTTGGAGGATCCATCAGTATTTCTGTGTGTGATAAACCTTCATGCATTACACAAAATACACATTTATATCTACGTGAGTTATTTAATCTGTGTTTGTTCTCCTCCTGTGTCATGCAGCAGCAAATTATTCACTTTATTGATATTCTCATATGTAAACTGTGCACAGTTCACAGGCCTCCCATCAGTTTCTCTCAGGCAGACACAACCTCACCAGCCCCCGAATTGTGTGAGGCAGCAGGTCAGATGAGGTCGGACAGACTGAAGCAGGCGGGTCACCTGGGAACAGAGTCCTCTTCACAATGACAGTTGCTAAGACGCAAACTGAGTCTCGATGGTGGAGGAGCAACAAAAATGAAACCGACTACTGATGTGCAAAAGACAAAAGAAACCAGAATAAAAAAGACAAAAAACTAAATTGCAAACATATTGACAAATGACACAAACCACAGGGATGCTTCTACAAGTAATTAAAACATGCAGCAAACATATGGCAGCACTGGCAGAGCTTAATTTTCAAAGAAATACTCACATCTGTTCCTTTACATGGGTATGCCAAAGCTGCCAAAGCTGACTTCACTCCACACCCAAAAGCCAATTAAAAAAAAATCCTGTACCATGTTTGCTGTCATGTTCTGGAAACGGCTGATACGGTGAAACCACCATGTGAGAACAGCAACAGGATGTGCCAGAAATATCAGCAGTCTCACATGTGGTTGACCCGATGTCACGACCTTTGATGCTTTTGGTTTGGAAAATCCTGCCTGTGGAGCTGACTAAGAAAACAGTCCCAGTGGCTGTAATGTTCAGCCTCTTCATATTCCCTGTATAATAACAATAATATCAAAATCAATGATAATATTAATAATGTCCAGTCAAATGAATAAAAAAAAAAAGAAACGACATTAACAAAGACTCCATATGAGCATAGACTGGTAAAGTCAATATGAATATGATCGGTATCTGTGCTGATTCTGATCTGGTTTATCTGATCTGCACAACCCTAATTTCAATGCAAAATCCTGAGGCCACTGGGAATGAGTCACAGTGCACTTGGCTCTATTTTCCAGCTGACACAAGCCCTGCAGGATTTACAGCTTCATAAAACAAGACAACAGGGTTGGTGTGTGGAAAAAGAGAGAAACAGACAGAGAGAGGGGCCGGGGTGCAGCTGGAGATTTAGGGCCCCATAAAAAAAAATAAAATTCTCCATAATGTTGTGTATATGTTTCATGGGCTCCTTTTAGTCAAATTAGCAGGTGTGGTCCAATTTATTGGCAAATATTCTTTATCTTGGAGCAAAGCACCAACATGCTTTTGTTACTTGATCATCATGTGTGGACTCAGCCAAGTCTCAGGCAGACTACAAAAATGGCTGCCAATGGCCCAGCGACTGAGCTTTGGGGAACCGTGTGTAGTTTGTTCAGTTTTTACCCTCATAGCACAGAGCTGAGAGGGTTGTATGGTTTATGTGTTTTGGTTTTGTAGTTTACATGCAACTTCACAGAATGAGACTTCAGGTGGAACGATAGAAATATGGGCCATGATTGTCAGTGCTACGACTTCAATATGTCCAAATAAACAAGACTTGAATCATAAATCATTACTCATTCATCATCGCCGTCACTCGTGAAACTTTCAGAGCCCAGATTTTATATGTGTGAAGCCTCCTGTCGGCATGTAAAGGTAAACAAACAGGTCAGCACCTGGGAGACTGGACCCTGAATGAGCTTCACAGGAATTAACTTTCGTGCTTCAAGTTATAAACCAACATGGATGTGACGGCCGAGGATGCTGCCTGGATGAAATCACAGAAGCTGAAACTGAGCCGTCTCCATGACAACTGAGCAAACTCCATCTGTTGATGAAGACCACGTGATACAGCCTAAAGCTCCTGGAAAATTGATCAGCAACTATTTTGGTCATTGATTAATCGTTTAGTTCAGTTTTTAAGGTGAAATACCAAACGTTCTGTAGTTTCAGCGTCTTAAAGGAGACAAGTTGCTGCTTTTCTTTGTCTGAACTGTATAATAAACTGAAAATATTTGGGATTTAGACGCATTGGTCTGATAAAACAAGATATTTCATAACATCACAGATTAATGTTCTAGTGGGGCAAATATTTGTAGCTGGGCCCCTATTGAGCCCAGCAGTAGATGGTAGTTTCACTCAGAGACCAAAACAGAATCAACAGAAAATAAAAATCCCAACTATTTAATTAATTAATAAACTACTGGATTCACCTAAAAACCAAACTTCACTGGCACCAGCTTGTCAGATGTGTTTGCTAATTGTGTAGGACAGTTTTTGTTTTTTTTACTAAACATATTGAAGTGAACAGGGAACAGGACTTCAGGGTATAATGGTGATTAGGGATTAGTTCATTTTTGTAGAAGAGTTTACGGTGTAAACATGAGCAGTGTTTGTTTTGTTGATCCAGACCACTTTTCTTTATTATGTTTTATAGGACACACTATAAAAAATAATCAAAGTAATTCAAACTCCATAACATTTCTGGTAGTTTTCTAAAGCTCTGTGTTCCTGTGTATTTAAAGCGTCTTTGAAAGCGTGTTTGTGCAGCCTGCAGGACGCAGGCCTCCATCAGGGCGTGTGCACTGAACACAAAGGATGTGATTTGGTTAAATAATACCCCGAGCAGAGCCACTACACCCCTCAGTCCGCCACATGCGTGCGCCCTACATGCGTACGGCCATGTGTTGTGTCGGTGCTGAACTTCCTCGTCCTGCAGAAGAAGAAGGAGGGTAAAAGGCGTGACGTCGCTGCCCGCAGAGAGGCCCGTACCGCGGGAGGGGAGAGGCAGGGACGCGCCGTGCGGGGACGGACGCCGCTGTTGCCGCAGAGCAGAGCAGACTGCTGCGAGACGCAGGAGCAGCCACCGAGCAACCGGCAACCACGGCAACTTTGCAGAGACAACAGACAGCGGCCATAATGCGGCACCGCCCGCCGGTCGGTGAGCTGATGTGACTGTGCAGACTCAGAGCACGGAGGAAGCGGCGGACGCCACCACCACCTCTCCCCGGTTGCCTCCCCTCGTCTCGGTGTGCGCGGTCGGTCTGTCTGTCTGTCTGGAGGGGGACATGTCCTCACTAAAGGTAGAGGAGGACCAGAAATGGGTACCGACACACGTCCAGGTGACGGTGCTGAGAGGCAGGGGCTTACGGGGCAAGGGCAAGCACGGCACTAGCGACGTGTACACCATCATCCAGCTGGGGAAGGAGAAGTACTCGACCTGCGTGGTGGAGAAGACCACCGAGCCGGAGTGGAAGGAGGAGTGCTCCTTCGAGCTGCAGCCCGGCGTCCTGGAGAGCGGCTGTCCGGCCGGGAGCAACGAGCTGATCCTCACCGTGATGCACCGGGCGCTCATGGGGTTGGACGTGTTCCTCGGGCAGGCGGTGATCCAGCTGGATAAGGTCTTTCACGAGAGCAGATGCGTAAAAAACCAGTAAGTGCGTCTGTCTGTGACAGTTGTGTGTGTGTGTCTGTGTGCGTGTGCGCGTGTGCGTCTGCGTGGTTTCAGCATAGCTGCGTGCGTGTGATCTGTTTTCCCATGTTCATTGAACTCCTGGCCGGGTTCCTGACTCCTCCACCCAGTCTGGTCCTCTACAGTTGCTACACAGTTTGTTCTCGGACGTAAACACAGCTGTCAAATCTGTGGTGCTGCATCAGGGCCCTGCAGACACACCCTCCCTCCTCCCACAGATGTACCAAACTAACTGTGTACATCTGACCAGCACACGCCTCCCTGCACAGGCTCAATTCCCAAAAACAGGCCTCTACAAAACCCACTTCACCACATCAGGTGCTTGTTGTGTTTTGTTGTGTTTTCCTAATATCCAAGGCTTGACTTAGAGCGGGGGGGGGGGAGTTAATGCTTGTCCCAGTTCAGGGGATTATCCAACAGTTTCATGATCCTAAACCCAGAGGTATTTTTAGAATAACATGTTTTACAGAAGCTCGACCGCTTCAGGATGGAGTTAAAGACACGATAGAAGTGTCACATCATGTGTTTTTGCGATCAGTGTGTGATAAAGGAGGACAGGCCTGTGTCCTGTTGGTGTACAAACATTTTTATTAATTTTAGCCTGGTGTACAGAAGTATTTTGTAATCTCCTGTGGTCCCTAAGATGCTTTTCAGCAGAGAACAAGCCTGAACTTGTTGCACTCAGCTGCAGGTTGGAAAGTGACAGCACAGAAATAAGCAAGAAAAAAGCCTTTCTAGTGGGAGCTGAGCAATGCATTATGGTCAAAAAGTGGACTTCCTGATTCATTTGATCCTGTTTGATTGCTGGTTGGTGTAAAATGGAGAATCTAGTTCAAAGTTTTTGCTTATTTGGATGGAGACAGAGCAAAACATGTCACTTACTGCTGATGAATCATTTCCAGCCATCAAACCATAATGAGATTGTTGAAATTCTCCCAGTAAGACCAGTAAGTCCAATTCAAGGCAGCTTCAATTTGATCATCATCTGATCTTTGGACACAACTTTGACAGGAATGGTGCTACAGAAAGTGTTGGGTCATCATCTTTATTTGAAATTGCTTTACCATTAGCCACATGTGTACGAGCACCATAGTGTTTTCAGTGACTGCCTCCCTCCCCGACGGTGCTTTCACTCAGACGGACCAGTGAATAGGACATGAAAGGGGAACCGGTCTCCTCCTGTTGGCCTTGATGGAGCTGGTCACTTGAAGGTTAGAGTCGGCCCGAGATCATGACGTGTCAGCAGTTCAGGGTCTTGGTACATTCACTGTCTCCATTGACAGACGACATCCAGCAGAGAATGAACCAGGGGAAACTCTTATTTTGTTAGTATTAAAGTTTAACGTGTTAATGGATGAGTCTGATAGCTGACATTTTCCTTATCGTTAAAAAACCCAACAAAATCTGCCTCATATTTACAATTAAAAGGAAATAATAAGTACGTTATTTATACATGATCCCTAGAAACAACCTAAATAGCATCTTAATCAGAGATTTTTCAACTTGATGTTAGAAAATTAACATTCAAAGTTTTTCTTACTTTTAAAACCTGTGAAGCAGATAGACTCACAGAGGCACATGACCACTCTGCTGAACTGTTGTACTGTGTGTTTTCACTTGAGTTGTAGTGTTGGGCTGTTCCTGACACCAGCCGTAAAAGTAAAACTGTGATTTGTGTTTTTTTGCGACTCATGATCGAGCAATTATAGGTTCTTGAAGGTTGTCGTTTTGTTTAAGGTGAGCTTTTAGTTACACGGTGATAAAACCAGCAAGGTGACATGTAGAATATAACAAAAACACACAGATGGAGTAAGTGCAACCAATTAGCTGCTGAGGTGAGATGGAGGAAGGAAAAACAGCTTTAAAAACCAACTCACTGGAACAAACAAAGTCGGTTTACATGAGCGAGAGCATGTTTCATTTCAAACCACAGTTTATCTTCTCCAGTAGGTAACAACATGCCCCAACATGGCTGATTTGGCAATCTTGGCATTGAATGAAGTCAGAGCAGCGGTGACCCTGATGAATTCGTAGGTGATCTGCCACAGTAGAGCAGCTTCTTGGAAATGTGGGAGTTGGGTGAATTCCCCTGCAGGTTTTTGTCAGGAGGAAGCCACAGAAACGCTGCTAGATGACACAGCAAGCACCTCAATGTTATAAACATATTTAATAACATGACTTACCACTGCTTTTTGCTCAATTTTGAACTTAACACAAAGTTTTTCTTCATAATTAGGTTTCTTTCCAATCTTAGAGCTTCAGATCACTGATGGTTCCTGCAGTGTTGATGTGATGGTTTAATCTTACAGACACCCCTTTCTTTTCTATTGCACTTTCATTCTAACGTGTCTTTCATATCTGTAGGCAACAAACCAGTGATGATGTTTCAGGCCTGAGAAGTGAAACTCCTGAGACAGAACAAGAGTGTGTGTGTGTGTGTGTGTGTGTGTGTGTAAAATCCTGTGCTAAGAGCTGCCAGACTTTCAGTAGCTAATGGACATTGTAGGTTATGTAACAGTGTGACCTGACAGTTCGTCCTAGATAAAAATAAATAAATAAATAAAATGGACCTCAGCTCTTTTCTGTTTTGATTTATCAGATGAATTCCAGTTAAAAATCCTCTATAAGCAGCAGAAACTCCAGTTGCCTGTTTGTTTTGTCTTGTTTTCCTGAGTCATATTGAGGTTGTGTAATTGCACCGACGTATCTCCTGTCAGCCTGTGTACCTGCAGAAAACATGAAGGTGCAATGAAGTAAAGACAAGTAGACACATGAAATAATTTTGGTTTATGTAAATGAATTAGTAAGATTCAAAGTACAGTGAAATTCTTTTTGCTGTCCACAGTGGATGGCAAATAAAAGCAATAAGGTCTAAACTAGATAAATACTAAGTAAAGGCACTACGTACAGAAAGAAATAATAAAAAATAGAACAATAAAGAAATGGCTGATGTTGTTTACAAATCTAGGTCACTGGGTTTTTTTGTGGTTTTTTTTTTGTTTTTTTTTGGTCCTGCTCTCAGAGCAGGCAGTGCTAACTAGCTACTTTAAACAAAGCATGCTATTATTTATGATCACTTCAATTTCTTTTTTGTTGTTTTTAGACACTGACATTTGTTGTAAACATTTTGGATCAGAGTTAGCATCCTAATCCCTAGGCCAGAAGGATGCCTATTTAATGCTTATTTATAATTAGACATTTAGCAATTTGAATTGAACCGTTATACACAGTGAAATGTGTGAGAAATCACATTAACCACCTACTTTTGCATGTAAATCAGGCTCAGACACATAAAAAACCCTTCAATTTTTAATGTGTAAGCTTTTTATTCTTAATAGACAATTAAGAGACACAATAATGCGATTTGGTCTGTAGTGTGTTTGTGTGTTTATAAACCATTAGCTTGGTTTGATGAATCGACCAGATGTCAATCAATATCAGCACTGAAATGAATTATAGTGAATTATGATGAGGGGGCAAAGTACATTAAGAAGAAACCACAGCTGTAGAATAAATAACTATAGAAACTGATTCTAGTCTTAACATAACCTGGCAAATGTGTTACTTTGCTGACAGAAGCTTTTGGACACAGTTTTTAAAGGAATTTACATTTTGCAGAAACAATAGCACAGTCCAGTAGAAATCCTCTGTACTATTTGTTGCTGCAACTCTTGCTTCTGTTTGTGGTGATCTACTTTTGCTCATTGACTCATTTTACAGTTGCTTAATACTTAGGTAAACGGCTTCCGCCTAATAAAATTGAAACGGTCAGTTCCACACACACACACGTTAGTTTTCATTTGGAAGCTCTGTTTTCCTGTGTTGATGAAATAAATATATGTTTAGTTTAGTTGACAATAATTATTTCATGATCTCATTATTTGACATTATATGTCACAAACTTTTCTCATCATTCATCCTTCACTCTGACACGTACGTTTCATATTTGTTATACAATAACCAGCCATTTTACTTGTTTTTCTGCTGCTGATTCCTGGTGTGTGTGTGTGTGTGTGTGTGTGTGTGTGTGTGTGTGTGTGTGTGTGTGTGTGTGTGTGTGTGTGTGTGCGTGCGCGCGCGCGCGCGTGCGTGCGTGCGTGCGTGCGTGCGTGCGTGCGTGCGTGTGCTTGACGCCATGTGGTTTTTAAGATACAATGCTCGGTTATTACGGGGGACTTTGGTGGTGAGGTTACAGCTTATTGCATCCAGATGTGCAATGTGGTTTAGGTCTCGTAGCCTGACTGTTACTTCTGCTTATGGGGCAGGAACCCAGGCCACAGTACCACCACAGTGCTCTGCACGGTTTATTGACCTATGTCAGGAGAAATGTCCACTTGGTACAGGCCTGATGCATGAAGCAGGTAGTATGCTGCTGTTGGGTGTCTGGCTGGTCACTGCCTGTAGTTTCTGCAGCACCCAGTGGCTTTAGTTTGATTTTCTTGGTGCTGTTTCCATTGAATCAGCAGGTTTAGTGACAGAAGCAGACGAGAGCCTGCTCAGCCTAGCAAATAAAGATTTCACTTTATAAGAACTCATTCATCTTTAATTCAAATGATGGAAATACGACTTCTAGCCTTGCTCCAGGCCTGTGAATTGCATTGTCATTGTGAGCATGTTAGCAGGATGACATAGCATTTAGCTCACAGTATTCTGCTGTGCCTCAGTGCAGCCTCAGAGTCTCACTAGTGTGGCTGTGATAGTTTTTGTTTGTGCTAACGTGGGGAAGGTTTTTCATATTTTCCGCATTTTTTGTGTTCTCTTAAGTTGAAGTGTATTAGACTCTCCTGGACCCTTTGAGCCTCACTAACCCCCACCACCCCCCCGATTCATTGTGTGAAAAAGAGTGTATGTCAGAGCAATATAACCTTAAATACTTGCATATTTGGTGAATGAAGTAGACTTCAATGTTGACACAGATCCTGCACCCCTGGCACTGGTTTTATTTCAGAGCATCTCCTCTGTCTGATTCTGATGCCACCCAGGCTCACGGACTCCCACAGAGACTGACTACATGCTGGATAAAATAGACTGACAGCCTACTTCTCTTGTAATTGCAGCCCTGTCCTGCCTTGAAAGGTGGTTTCTGGAGATCCACTAGTTCCCTAGAGGATTTATACTATGTAAGTTGAAACCTAGAATAAGATGGCAGCTCCTGAAAGAGAGAATTTTCCTATCTACTCCTCATTGGACATGGGGGGGAGGAGATGGTGTCATGCTGGGATGGGTGGAGTATTGTGAGTTCCTGTTTGTGCAAGATAGGGAAGCAGATATGTAGCTATGCTCTGCTGCTCTGTAATGGGACTGTTTATGAAAAAAATCTGTGTAGACGCCCACAGGCTCCAAAAAAAGCAGGTGGAACATTAGGTTATGTAGAGTGTTGTGGCAGAGGCTGGTTCATTACTCTTCTTACTGGATGTTTATAGCCCAAAATGCTTTACAGTATCAGCACAGAGGCCTTGTTGAACAATACAGGCGTCTGTGTGGGATGATGCATTTGGGAAACTGGGTCCTCATTGGTAACAGACTGTGCTCTGCCTGATGACGTGGGCTTTACAATGTAGGCTGCTGCTTTTGTCTGTGTTGCATTTTCTGTTTTTAGGGCTGATTTCTGTTTACTTCTGTTTACATTAACGGCCGTCAGACTGATTTGTGCATCAGATGACCTGCAAGGCCAGGTGCATGGGTGGAAATAGGTCTGCAACCTTTTTGCATTGTCTTAGGAAACAGAAGATGGTTCATGAAAATAGCTTTTGCAGCGTTTTTAGCAAATAATTTTTCTCCCAGCTTTTTTATATAATCTACTAAAGATTAAACTTGGTCAATGCTGTTCTCAAGAAACAACAAGCAGAGGCCAGGAGGGAGATTCCTACGACATCCTTCCTGAATAGTGATGCAGTGATGAATAGTTTGCATAGAAAACCCTTACATTGCTGCGTAGTCCTGTGTTTGGAATGTAAACCCCACCTTGGCCACAGGGAGTTGGCTGCCGCCTCAGGAGGAGGACTGATACTATTGTTGGAGCATCATTGTGAAACTCAAGTCTGTACTAAACAGACATTTGAGATAGCAGCATGGGTGGACTGGAGCAAGAGCCTACACAAAAATCTGTGCTGTCTACAGAAACATTAGACAGCAGGTTTAAAGCACCGCAGCTTAACTTGATAATCCAGTAATTTGATGTTGACTGATTTGATGTAAATACCTTCCTATGTGGATTAGCATATCTTTCCACCTGAGGGTGTCACTCTTCACACCTCTTTAATGCATATGAATTCAATCTGGCTTACTTGATGAAAACAACACACATTAGCCATGTCTTCTCACGTGGCACATTTCCATTGTGAGATGTGATGTGTGTTGTTCCTGTGGAGCTATAAAAAGCATCAGCATTCCTCTCTACTGTCCTCGGGGCTCCACCTGCTTGTTATTTGTGATTCTCAGACTTGTACTGGAAGGAGTTTGATTGCTAATTGTTTTCACTGGCATTCTTCTTGGGTGTTAGCGTGTTTTCTAGGCTGAACTCGAGGTTGGTGACAGGGTGATGATGATGATTACATAAGAGCCTATGCTGTGAATTATATGACTTGTGTTTTCTCTTCTCGGCAGGCTCCAATTATGCCAGTGTTTTTGCCAGAGCAGGGAACTTTCCTGTCTCTTTCACCGTAGACGCTAGAACAATATTTATCATTTTGATGATGTGTTATACTTCATTATTTACAATATTTACAGCGATAGTTTTAACATAACAGAGAAATTCACGATTACGTTCAGCAAACAGCTGCAGCCTTTTTTTAGCAGTGTGAGAGCTGTGTTCATTTTCTGCCTCACTGCCTCTGCCTCGACGTTTACAGAAAAAAGGAAGGAATCTCGTGGAGGGGAAATAAAAAGCTCTCTGGTTTCTCAGATAGCAGCGCAGTTAATGTGTGAGGTTGTTTCCCAGATCACATACATCAGTGGGTTTTGTTAGTCTCATTTTTTCATGTATGAGCTTTCACATCTCACCTTTTATGTTCCCACCTCAGTTCTTATAACTTTAGAACTCGACATTTTGATTTTCTTGTTGATAATGAAGCAGTTACCTTCAGTCCTTTTTTTTTTTTTTTTTTTTTTTTTTTTTTTGTGCCGTAAGACTGAATTTGCTACGTTTACATTTGTCTTTTCTTAACCCCTTAACAAAATTATATGTAAATGCGTCTTCGTCAGTGGTTTGTGCTTAGTGAAGTGCATTTGCGTTGACATTGTACCGGGATATACATTCATATCAGTCAGGTCGTGTAATTATTTGTCTTTTCTGTGCTGTTTTAAGTATCGATTGATTTTCAGGTTGCACAGAATTAATTGTAATTCTGTGAAGTCATTCCATATTGAGTCAGTTATTTTCTAAATGTGCAGCCTGCAACCTAAACTATTTAACTTCATATGTTGTAGAAGGTTATGGTAAAATTTGAGCAGGTGTGTCACTCATATGGCTTGTATTATAAACGAACAAATAGACACTGTGGTTGAAGTGTGAGGTGACAATAACCCAGTAGCACAGGAAGTGAAAAACATAAACCAGGTCTTGGTTTTAGCCTTGTTTATTCTGTCATCCTCCCTGCACTGATGACTTCCCGTTGGCAGCACCAAGTGTCAGAAACACATGTAGGTGGAATTTTTCTCAGTCATATAGTTTTTCTTGAACAACTCACAAATGGACAAGCTGAGACTTTCCCATGAGGTGCGGTGTGGTGAACAGCGTTTGTAAGAACTGCTCCTCTGTGCCTGTTCACAAAAGGAATTTACAGTTGGGGCGATTTGTTCCTAGCCAGTGTCTGTCATATTTAATTAGGGCATTCACTGTTTAATCGGACATGTGCATTGTCTTACTTCATTGTTCTTGCTTACCAGGACTAATGTGAAAACCCAGAGCCTTCACCAAGGTATTGTGGGATGTCTGGCCACATGCAGCTTTGTTGTATTAGTAGGACAGAGACATGCTCTCACCCTGTGTGTGGACAGATTAGCCCCATTTATAGCAACAATACAATCATTGACAATAACTATTGAAAAATGTTGCATTGTGACATGATGTGGGACGGATCATTGATTTTCTGTTATTGACTGTTATTTTAAGGAGAATGTGTTATTGACTCTCCCTGATAATGTAGTGATACTCACCGTCTATGTCATGGTCACACTTTGTTTGACATGGTGGATAGGGCTAACTACTACAATACCCACAATCCTCAGACAGAGCTGTCAAGGCAGAGAATCTGATCAGAGGCTTGAATGTGAGCAGTATTGAATCAGACTAATTCAGACTGCTTTGAGACACAGCTGTAGGATTCCTCTAAAACTGAGCAGGAATTTATTTTCAGTTTTCTCTGCTGCCAATAATGATGCAAGGAAGGATTTCTTGCAGAAATGTACATTGGGAATTGTAGTTTCAATTCTATTTTAGTGTTTTGTATCCAAACACACTTAAACTCTTGACTTTGTATTAAAGTATTCAGCTTTCTAACACAGTTGTTAAAATTTTATAGAGATGATTCAACAAAGGCAGAGTCTCATGCTGATCCAAGCCATAAAAGTCCTTTAACTGTGAGTCATGTGACGATGTCTATGGGAAAAATAAAGTGGGGCTTTTACATCAGGAACCAGTGATGCCCAAAATATTTCCTCCCACTCTGTGACTGTATTCAGGACCAGAACTTGTACAGAAATGCAATATAGATGTAAAAAAATATATATTATCAATACAATTGATTATTTTCATTAGTGACATTTAGTCTATGAAGTGTAAAAATGATAAAGTGTCAAAGTCACAGATCCTGAGGCCGTGGCTTAAAGCTGTCTGATTTTTATGAGCATCAGCTGATAATATAAAACAGATACAAGCAGCAAATCTTCATATTTGAGAAGCTGGAACTAATAATTTCTGATTGATAAACGATTTTCAACAATAAATCAATTATCAGAATTGCTGCTGATTGGACCAGTTAATTGAATAAATGAGGAACTGACTGAGACACACAGTGGGCCTAATGGATTGTTCTCTGTTGCAGGTGGTACAGACTCAACTCCAAAATGGGGAAGAAGGAAAAGGAACGAGGGGAAATTCAAGTCACGATCCAGTTCACCCGAAACAACCTGACGGCCAGCATGTACGACCTCGTCATGAAGGACAAAAGCGCCTTCACCTTCAGCAAGCTGAAAGAGCGCATGAGGGGGAAGAGGAGAGCCAGTGATGAGGACTCGTCGTCGGCTGTTCTGCCGAGCGGATATGGGTCCTTGTATCGGATGCGGCAGCGGCTGCCAAGTGATGGAGGCGGCGAGGAGGATTATGAGGATGACGAGGGGGGCGAGGCTCGACGGAGCAAGATGAGGACCTTTTTCCTGAGAGGGAAGCTGCGGAAGTCATCTGACACTCGCTCCAGCACATCACTGGGCTCTGAGAGCAGTGAGTCCTCATCGCGGGGTGGGAGCCTTAGTCCCACAGCCGGCATCAGCGTGGTGGTCTCTGATCTCTCCAACTCGCCCAGCAACAGCAGCAACCTGACAGTAGATAACAGTCCAGGTGAGAAAGACCAGTGAACAGGTCATGACTTATTGATGAGTGTTTAAACGTTTATACTCTCTTCTGTTACCACTTTAAACTTCTGTTTCAGATGGTCGTCACGTCTCAAACATACGCAATCTATGTCAAATTTATGTTTTAAATGTGTAAGAGCACTTCCTCAAAAAACCTTCACAGCAGCCACCGCCTCAGTTATCATCTGATGTTCACTCTGTGCATGGGAATGCATGATTAATCCGAAAAGTTTGTTTGCCAGTTATTTTAAGACTTAAAAGGAAGCTGCACTTCAGTGACCACTGTTTAGAAAATGGGTGGACTTCATCAGACTGAAATCTTTTTAGCTAATAGGACTGTTAACACATTTACAAACACAGAGGTTCAAAGTGTTTTGCATAGGTAAGAGGAAGAGACTCAAAATGTACCAATTATTTCTTTTTTAACATGATCTTTTCTTGGTAAAGTTTATTGGGAGGTTATTTTTTTACCTCTTCCTGTTTCTGTCTGTTCAGACTCTAGAAATGTATTTTTACAGATGACATTTCACCTTAATTATACATTTAACAGAATAGTTTTGACATTTTCAGAAATTTGCTTCATGCATATAGAGTTAGATGAGAAGATCCATGTAATACTTCTAATCTTTCCAGCCTAAACAGTAGCTTAGTTTATCATAACCACTGGAGACAGGAGGAAGCAATATGAAATCATTGCAAGTTTCTAGGTAAAGCTCTGTGGTGTCACTGTTTGTAGGAAAACAAGTAAGTGATCTTAAACTATTTTTCACCAGGTGTTTTTAATCAAATAAATATTAATAAATTAAACACAACTTTGAGGAATGTGTGTGTCTCCTGTGTCTCCTGAAAGAAGTTAATGATGAGTCTGCAAAGAATTATCAGTAATTCCATTTTAAGGTGAAAGTCCCACATGTGGACCTGCTCTGTTCTGACACATAAGCTTTACAGAGGCACATAGAGTGTAGAGTGCCAGCTACATGATTTAAATGAACTGTTTTCCGATCATTCTTCCAACCATGTGTGCCAGAGATGCTGACATTGTCAGTCATCCAGTAATTACAGGGTTTTATCAACCGATTAAGCTGTCTGCAGATGTTATTTAGTCAAGTTATTGATTACCTGCTTCATTATCTCTTCTTTCCCTATTTCTACAGAGCACACGGCAAACACGTCGCCCAGGTCGGCCTCTCTCAAATGTGAGTTTGGTGATGAGCTCGGTGAGATCACCATCGCAGTGCCTCAGCCTACTCTGTGCGTTAACGGAAGCCATGCTTACAAAGTTCATCCCCCAGACCCGGGCTCAGGAAAAGCAAATACTTTAGGCGTGGGAGTGTTGCAGAAATCTTTGCCTCTGTCCATGTCACTACAGAACCTCAGCCCCCAGCCCTCCACAGACCTCCCCAAGGGCCCTGTGGGAGACGGGCGGCGCTGGTCTTTTGACAAACCGGGCGAGGAGGAAAAGGCTGCCATAGTGGCGGCTTTGGAGCAAAGTGGCCACATGCTAGATGAAGAAGAGAATCATTTAGGACAGGCTGCTCCGCCCAAAGCTGTCTCCACGACAGAGTCAGAAAGCCAGGGGAAAAAGCAGAGGAGGCACTTGTTCTCCCCTGGGAGGAGTGAGTCTGCAGGGAAGGGGCACAGTCAGTCCAAGGATGAGTCTGAACAGGCCCCCGTTGCTGCCGAGGAGAAACACAAGGGGTGGTTTGGATCAAAGGACTCGCACACCAAACCCAGGTGAGATACACACTGTGATCACAGAGAAGACTAATCACACTGACAGGTTCATTTATTAAACATCACACAGGTGATGAATCATTTCAGCATTAATACGGATTGATTAAAGAAGATTAAAACCAGCCATGTTATACATGTTACTCATGTATACTTTGGTTTTATTTGGCAAAAATACACATTTAAATAATCCTCAGAAATATATATGTAATATAATGCAATAAATATAATCCACTGACAGTCTCAACAGTATAATATAATTATAATATAATTAATAAATGAGGCTAATTAACTCCTGCCTGCAGCTCCATTCATGAAATGGAGACAAGAGAGAGTTAAAGACCATCTGATGTAGTGGAGTTCGCCAATAAATGCTTAAACAGGGATAAACACATTAGAGGTTTAAATTTATACATCTATATTCAGAGAATTAGAGTAATGTTGAACAGTTACCAGTCCACTTGTTTACTTCCTGTGTACCAGCATGGCAGCTAGCAGTTGCCTCCAGGTCTGCACACATCCCTGCTCAGCTCCTAGTCTCAGTCTCTGGTTACAGCAGGTATCTGCAATGCAGATGGAGGAGGGAACCTGCTCCTGTGAAACTAACTCTATCAATCTGAAGCCTTGTGCATGATGTTATATGGTCTAGTAACATTGCTAGTTTCATTGTCAGTGTGAAGTGGAACAACCCTTATTCTCTTACAGGTTTTGTGCACAATTGTGTGTGTGTGTGTCTGTGTGTGTGTGTGTACGAAGGGAGCCCATCTCCATTTTATATCCACTTCTAACACAAGCACATTCTAAAGTGGGTAATTTATTTGGGAGTTGTCATCTGTTGTGCTATCTCTTATACTTGCTCCCTGATGTGAATGCATTGCTCCTGCTCTTTGTATTGGGGTCTTACATAAAATTAATTTTTTATTCAAGCCATCAGGAACCCTTAAACACTTTTTTAAATTTCATTTTTTCAGTTTCCTTAGCTAAGACCACAAAACAATATTTTCATACACTAAGCATAAGTAAAATATTGGACTGTAAGCACCTGGTGATTGAAGCGAGGTCAGCGTTTCTCGGCCATAGTACACTCAATACCTTTGTGCCAGCTCTGTAAATATACATTTTCACAGCCTACACACCCACATGCTTTTAGCTCCTTGGGGACAAGTTGCCAAGTTGGCACCAACAGCAACCAAAGTAATCACTACACCCAGCTGCATCAACTTTTCTTGCTAAATATTACATCATGGGCCAATGGAAATATAGGAGAGACACAGAAATATTCTTTTCACCAGACTCCGTTTCCTTTACCAGTGCAACGTGCTTTGGTGTCTTGTAGGTCATTGTTTTATTTGTGTGGCCTGCAGCTCGATTGTTTTGGTCAAGTCTTGCTGTTCCCTGCCCCCACAGGAAAAAAACGAAGTTAGCCACTGACTGTCTATAATTGAGCATTTAGAGATGAACATTTCCTTTAGGAGCTAAGATAAGAGTGACTGTTGGACTTCCATTCATTTGGTGACTAGAGAGAACTTTATATAAATGCTAATGTTGCTCTACGCTTACTGAATGTGTGTATTGGCTACTCTTGGCCATCATATGAAGGTACTAGTATGTCAGTGTTGTGTTTGCACTACCTCTAAGTGGAATAAAACATTTTATTAAAGTTTAAATGTGTTTTAGGGACAATGATGCAACAATGGAACCTTTACAGTAAGCTACACAGCTACCAGGGATTAGTTAAAAATGGAATAAAAAGGATTGTACATGTTCAATAAATAAAACCATCCTGTAAAAATCTATGATTAAGATGTGATTTGAGACAGAAAAACCTGCTGCAGGCCTTTAGTTCAGCTGTGTGAACAATCCACACTAATCAAGAGGACTGTGTGCCCTTCCTTTCACAGCCTGGAGGTGTCACCTAAACTAGAGCCCAGCACTGACCCCTTCAAACCACCCCTTTCATCTAGTCACCACTCTTTGGGTGCCCCTGTAGATCCTGCCTCTGTGGGTTCTCCACTGCATCACACTAACCCTTTCTGCCACTCACAGGCCACACCACCTCCCATATCCCCCTGCAACCCTTTCTTCTCTGTCCTCCAGCAGAATCCTTTCTTTGAAGACATGCTAACCATGCCACTACTAAAACCTTCGCTGCCTCCTTTGCCCTATCTCTCCAGTTCCCGGCCCTCCATAACTCAACTATTTCCTCAGGCAAGTAACACTAATCCTACTCTGACCCACAACAACCCAGCCCCAGACGGCCTCATCATGGGCACGGATGCAGAGAGTGATGTAATGGTCTCAGAAGGAGAGAAACCTTTAAGCAAGAAGGTGCTCAATCCTTTTATTTCCAGCCAAGAACTGGAACCGGCTTCAGAGTGGGACGAATCCTTTGAAGCGTTTGCAGCTGGCAGACTGCAGTCTCTTGAGGATCAGACCACAGATTGCAAAACAAAGCAAAACACACCCAGTGCCCATCCAGTGGAACACAGCAATAATAAAGGAACATTACTACACATAGCAGGTGCTGAGCGAAACACAAATTTGAATGACACGCTACATCCTAAGCCCTTCACAGAATTTGTTTTTGAAGCACAGAAGTCCATCAGTGGGGTGACGAGCAGTGGCAAACATCATCATGACACATTTGCACAATTTCTTGAAACAATCCCAGAACATAGAAGCTTTGAGAGTGACGGCTTACCTCTAGATACCTATGAGGACTCACCAAATGCCTGCACTGAACCTAACAACACAACTAGCACAAATGATTTAACTGACACTAACACACATCGAGTCCTCTCTCACGCCTCGTCCGTACCCCTCAGCAGCAGCTCTCCAGATCCTGGTTCTTCAGGTCTCGGCAGTTCAGCGGAGGAAGAGTTCCTCTCCTGCCTTTCTTCTTCTTCAGACAAATTCTCTGCATCCTCCTCTGAGGAAGCTGAAGCACAAAACATCCTCAGCTTTGAAAAATCTCCTGAGTCAGCGGAGGTAAAAAATTTAAAGGCCTCAGAATCTGAAGAGGACATTACTGACAGGTCAAATGATCTGTCTTTAGATGATGTAACCCAGCAAACTGTTATACAGCGGCAGACCCCTGATCAAAAGGTAGATTTGGATGATTCTGAGAGGTCGTTGGCACCACAGTCCGAACTTAAACCAAAGTCTGAAGTCTTTTCACAGTTTGAAGACGAGAATAAAGAGAAAGGATTAGGTGAACTCAATGGATTAATAGTTGATTTCTTTAAGGAGGACAATGATAGCTTTGTAAATAATAATACTCACATGATGATGCCAGCCAATCCCGATGAAGAACTCTGCTCCCCAAACCCATCTTTATACATAATAACCTCCTCCCCTGGAGTCAGGCAGTCTTTGTCAGACTCACCCTTTGAGAGTACTAGTTTAGGAGTACAGGATGCTAACCAGCATTCTCCTGTGCCATTCGGGGCTTTTGGTGAATTGCTCATTACCAGTCCTGGCAAAGACCCTGACAACACTCAGGTGTCTGATCAGAGAGCTAGCAGCTTTCTCCAAAGCCTTTATGTCAGTGCTGACTCACAGGGTTACCAAACCTGTGAGTCTCAGCCATCCTCCAAGTCCTCCTGTGTCTCAGAGCCAAATGAGATGCTACAATCTGCAAACTCAACACTCTGCAGTGAGCTGAGTGAGATGCAGTCGGCTGCTGCTGCCGTTTTGTGTGTAGAAGATGCCACCAATGCATGCAGTCCACTTAATGGATCCAAAGATAAGATGGCAGCTCCTGAGCCAAGTTTCACCAAAGGGGATGGCTTTCAAGTACTTACCGCAGCACCAACAGATTCTAACATGCACTGTAATCCAAGAAAGCTTAGCAAACGGGGTGTGGAAAGCCAGCATTATGTCTTAGACTATGAGTTCTCAAAACACCCTCAGGCACAGTCTGCTTTACTACAGCGCTCCCAGTCCGAGGGAACACTAACTCCTTCCTTTGATGAACTATCGCTTCCCTCATTTGGGAGTGATCCTGGTGCAATACCGGCGTCCTCCATGGCTCAGCCAGGCCCTGACATTCCCTGTCTGTCCTCCTTTGCTCCTTCTCTAACTCCTAAGGTTAGTAGCTCCCCTCTAGTGCTTGGTTACCTTCCCCCCCTTGCCAATGCTTCTGCGAGGTCACCACCCAGCACGGCACAAGCCGCCGCACCAAAGCGAATGCCTCAGGAGACGCAGCAGCAGCAGCAGGCAGCCGATCAGCAGAACAGGTGAGGTTGGATATGCTTAGTGCTCGGTGAAAAGGTGGAGGGGAAGCACTTTTTCCAACTTGGAGAAATTTCTATCCTGTAATCTCTCTAGTCTGCCTCTCCTGCTCTGCTTCTGCCTGCTTTTCTTCTGTGCCGCCAACTCTCAAGGGGTTTATCCTTTTGTGGTGTGACCTTCTCTTTTTTTTCTGTTAAGACACACACACACACACTCGTGTTAACAGGACTCTTTGGTAGGTGTCTTGTGTGGGTCTAGGTCTGTGGTAACAGGAGGGAAAATAGAGCCTCAGACCAATTAGCAGTTATTATTTTGCCCTGATTTCTACCACACATCCCCTCCCTCCCAACACACACACACACACACACACACACACACACACATGTGCGCACACACACAAACGCACACACACACCATCCCCCTCCCCACAGGGCCAGCCAGTCTTCTCACTCATTTGCCAAAATCTCAACCAAAAATGAGGCTTTATACCAGGCAAAAAAAAGTGTTTTGTGTCACTGATAGCGTTTCCTTTTCACCTTGGGGTAATAACACATTTAACAAAATTCTGCATGTTTGACTCCATCAACACATGCAATTAATTCTTTCAGTTTTGAGCTCATTTAATTTCAGTTTTCACCAGTATTGCCTTTAATGAGGAGCCTTACACCTGTCTAATCTCTAATTTACTCCTGATCAATAAACTGAAATCTTTGTCAAACGTTGATCTCTAACATCCATGTCTGGTGTCACGATGGAGGTCCAGAGGACGCTCTGGTGTGGTAAATTTATAGGTAAACATATCATAGGTGAGCTAGAAAGGGTATTTATGACAAAGACTGGAAGATGTCTGAATGAGACTGCAGTACATTAATGACTGGTCTGAGATTTACTTGTAAATGTAGGTCAGTGACACAGGAAACTGTCTTTCCGGTGTTGCTGTAGACTTGTTCTTTAACAAGAACTGACATTGTCAATGTGAACAAAGAGCTGTTGTTTGGCTGTTTTTTTTTTCTGACGGCTTTTTTCCAACAGCTAACTGACCAATAGATGACTTTATATACCCTTGAAGGGATGCATCTTTTTAATCTAAAATGGTTTTGTGATCTGAAAGTAATCCAAGGTTAATCTGATGAAGAGACATTCTTTCAATAATGTTTTCTTTAAGGCTCAGCTGTATTTCCTCAGTGTCTAAACCAGTCCCCCAACCAATCTCTTTACTTCAATTTGTTGTTTCTAGACACAAGGCTCCAAGACCTCTAGACCTCCATTATACAACCAGATTTGGTCCCTGGAAAGCCCTCCATTTATAGACTTCAAAGAGGGGTTGCTGTTGTATGAAGCGGAAAACCTGGCTGTATTTACTGTATGTATCTCTTGATGTTATCCTATCCAGCCCCCATCTAGTGAAGCCCCTGACCACTGCCACGACAGCTGAGGAGAAGCGGGCTGAGGGCCGGTCAGTGCTGGCCACCAGCCTGGAGAAGTTTAAATCCACCATCCATCCGGGGAGGAGCAGCCAGCCGAGCGAGCAGGAGACTGACAGGAAGAAGGTACAGTAAACCTATGTTGTATAAACATGACATTGAGTGGGTGGAGGTATGCCATGTACACCATCACCAGAATTATGAACTGGCTGGTAGCAGCAACAGCAGGTAGACTGTTACAGTGACCCAGATGGGAGATGAGAAACACCTGGATAAGAAGGGCTGTTGATGGAGATGGGGTGAATGCTTTGGATGTTGCAAAGGAGGAATCTATAGGAGCAGATTGTTAGCAGCAGCTGCTGTGTTTACAGAGAACAAGAAAAGAAAGGTGTCATCAGTGTAGTAGAAAAGCAGTAGTAGGAAAAGCCTTGTGAGTGTATGACAGCACCAACTGACCTCATGCAGAGAAAGAAGAAGAGTGGGCCCAGGATGGACCCATGTGGTACACCTGGTGCTAATTGTGGCTGTGTGACAGCATCCATTTCATGAGGGTGTCCACAATGACAGCATTGCACTCTTTTATCACCACAAGGGGGGGGGGCTCAGCTTAATGGACTGCTTTGCCACATATTCCTAGAGGTATACAAGGATGTTATTTAAAAGATAAGCTAACAGTAAAAAATCAGAACAGGAAGTTGAAGACATCACACTGTACTTATCGTTTATTCCTTCTTCCATGTCCATCTGCTTTTCTCTGTCCTCAGTCTCTGACGGAAGGAGCAGGCTCGTACTACCACCTGACCCACAGTGAACTGGTTTCTCTGCTGGTGAAGCGGGAGACAGAGCTGGAGAGGCAGAAGGTGGAGTTTGAGCGGCAGAAAATTTTGCTGGCTAAGCGGGAAGTGGAGCTAAAGAAGCTGAAGCCGCAGATCAAAGATCTGGAGGACTACATTGACACACTGCTGGTCCGCATCATGGAACAGAAACCCACTCTCCTGCAAGTGCACTCCAAGTTTAAGTGACAAAAGGGGTGAAAGGGTTTGCAGTTCAGTTCGCATCTGTTCACTCTAACCTCCACAACAGCTCTTTAGTCTTTTCACTGCTATGCTGTCCTTTTTGATACAAATATTTAGCCACTGAGAGATGTTGATGTGGTGTTTTCCAGTCGGCATGCTTTACTGTACTGAAACACGTCCTCGTCGAAGGGTTTGGTTCGGGCGGTTCTGAATGTAACTGGTCCTCAGGTTGTTTTCAGGGTCACACAGCCAGTTGGTTTTACCCACTGAGGACTGAGCCCCATGGGTTCAAAACCCAGATGCTTCCATTTTGAGATCCTGATTGTAGAAACATTTATTCCTCCGTTTCACCTCACCTATCACTTTTATCACCTTATCAGGATAGAAAGAAATTGTAGAGTTTCAGTCCACGATGGTGTGTATCCCACCACCGTAGCTCTTCACTCGTTATTTTGCAAACTTCTACAAAAGTGTTACAATTTTGAAGTGAGACCAGAGGTAATACCTTAAAGGACCACTGTGGCTTATGCAGCCCATTAACTACAAACTGTGTACACTTTAAATCGCTGATAATTTCCATTCCATCAGTTTTTAGATTGATTACCTTCTTTTAATGAAGCCATTGATTTTATTTCAGTGCAGCATTAAAACGAAGTTGCTCAAGATAACCTACCACAGTGGGGCTTGGTTGGCTTTGTATTTTTGTCTTATGAATGCTCACTGTAGTGGATCCCAAGTAAGTTTCAAGTTTCTGCAAGTTTTATGCTTAAAGGAACAGTTCGATATCTATTTAATTGCTTAACTTTCCACGAGTTTCATGAGATAGTATAAATGTTTAGATGGAGCCAGGAAGCAGTTAGCCTAAATTGGTGTGAAGATTGGAAGCAGGAGGGAACAGCTAGTCTGGTCTTGTCCAAAGTTCAGCATTACTCCTAATGAAGTTGATATTTTCAAGTTTTCTCGCTAAAGCCATAAACAAAAAGAAGCTGTGGTTTTATGCAGAGGAGTTGTAATATTTCTTGGAGAACAGCAGCTGATGTAGTGACGTCCAGAGTCTGAACTGCAGGTAACTCCCTATAAAACCACAACTTAAGTGCTTTAGTCATGTTGGTTGGCATACTGCTGAACTAGCCAGGCTAACCTCCCTTTTCCATTCTTAATGTTAGGTCAAGCTTATCGCCTGCTGGCTCCATAGTCAAATATAGAGAGGGGTATTAATCTTCTCAATTAACTCTTGGCAAGACAGAGAAAATAAACTTATTTTTTTAACTGAAATAAAATGAAAAAAGTGGCCACCTAGAAGGACAGAGATAAATTTGTAATCTCTAAGCATACTGTGGAAAATAGTCTGCCTTCCTGTGACTTATATGCAGTTTCTGCTTCAGTTGTGAAACGTGTGGCTTTTTCCAGATGGTGTACATGCTGTTCTGGATTGACACTCTACAAATGTTCCCTGACACACACAATGAGGGCTCTGACTAGTTTTTGAAATTTCAAACCAAATGAGTGACGTGAGAGTCGAGCATTGTCGTGTGCACATTGCTGAGATTGTAGCTTATGAATGTTCAAGTGTTCTTAGCCAGCAAGTTATTGGTCTTATGCACAATAAGTGCTGTTTATCTTTTACTCGTTCCTTCCTTCCTTTTTTTTTTTTTTTTTTTTTCCTCTTATTCTTTTTTTTCTGTTCTATGGTCTTGAAATTACCCATAATGCTCAGCAACATAAGCTAACTGATTCTTGTATGGGTCACGGTGTTATCAGGTGAAGACAGTATCACTCAGAATCCAGTCAGTATCAAGATGAGCCATCACAGCTTCTCTGATCTCATGCTTCTGCCTTCCTTCGTGTGCGTTATCACACGACTCCAGCACACTGAGAAAATGCCTGCGACATGCTGGTACTTGACTCCCCCCCCCCTCCAGTGTCTGTGTGTCACATCCACTGCTCAAGCACGCATATCGCTACTGCTTTCAGGTGTTACAAAGGGATATATACCGCATTTTACAGCATATATGCCGTATTGAAATGCCAAATGCTGCCTTATTTTTGTTTTGTTTTTACATTCATCAAGAATCTGGCACTTGTTGGGGCTTGGGGCAGGTTTTGAAAATGAAAAGCCATGTGTTTATTGAAAGTTTTCTTTTCATTTTAACTTCTGTTATGATATTGTTTAGATCACTGCACAATAATAAATATTATGCATACCATTAGAAAATGAGCAGCAACAGTGTTTTCCTGTGAAATGCCAAAATTAAAAAAAAAAAAAAAAGCCTTTAAACTTAACCCAGATTGATACACCATAAAGTATTCTGATACGAAGCCACTTCTAACAGCATTTGTGGATGTTCTTGCACTACTTAATGTCAGAACAAAACTCTACTGTACCTCTCTGTCTGATATCGGTATAGTTAGATCTACTCTACACCATATTGCACTTTCTAATCGCTCTGTGATTTAAGCACTTGGCCTCCTTTGACACCACAATGATGACTAGCCAGTGAGCTTAAAGCATACAGTAAAAAAAACAAACATCCAAAACCGTCTTGTCATCTCAGTTCTGGTGTGTGATCGCAATATCAAGTGCATAGATGACTGTAGAGACATGTTAAATGTGACTTGGCACTTATGAAGTGCAAGAATAAATGTCCTCTTTTATGTCTTCCATTTTAAAGTTTTTATTTAAGTTTGAACTGATTGTATTTTGTCCTTGACTGTGTAGCTGGTGGAGTGTGATTTAAGGTTAGTATGTAAGATTGGAAAGTTTACAATTCGTGATGCAATTCTGTTTCACAAATTTTGTATATTTAATAAAGAATATTTTGTGTTTCTTGCTCACCGTATGATTGGTGCTTTTTCTATCTGGTCTTTTGGTTGATTTGTTGTAATTGTTTGCAAAAAAAAGACTCTTCTTTCTTATTTTTATTAGTGATGTACAACACATTCAGGTTATAGTTCAACAAAATAACCTGCTAGTTTTAGCTTGCCAGTGTCACTCCTGGGGTTTTAGGGCTTTAATGTCACATTTACACATTTATTTAACCCAAAAGAATAAAAAATAAAAAAAATTCAACACTGCCTAAATGTAGAAAATGTAGATAATATAAAAAATATGAAGATAAAATCTTATAACACTAAACTGGTCTGTATCCAGGATTTTGGAAACACTGATATCATGAGTCCATTCTCATAAATGGAAAACCCCCAATACTGGTAACTTTTTGTCTTTTCCATTTTATAGATTGTTAACTATATATTTCCTATCATGATGGTGTAAATGCTAATTTTACCCATATTACAATTCTACTGTAAAAATAGTGATTTATTTAGACATTTCCACATATAAAACCACATAAATCTGTATGTTAAAGTTGTGTAAATGGTGCACATACATGTAACATTAAAGTGAAATGTATTTTGTTATATAGGAAATACTGCACTATTAACGTGTTTCATGTGTGTGGTATATCTTCACATGGGGTTTTTATTAAAGCCTAACTGATTGATCTGATATCGACCTATCGGGCCTCCCACCACATGTGCTCTGAGGTTTTAATTGTAGATAAATCACCACATTGTCAAACTTCCCAGGGAATAAAGGTTTAACCTCAGTATTTAACATTGTTATTTCTTTGTTTTGTTGAGTAAAATTCAGCCTCTACATCAATTAGAGGTGTTGATGTTATTTTGTCCAGCCCCTGCACGATTTATTAAAACTGACTGTAATTCATTTCCACCACCAGGGGGCTATATTACCCTCTTTAAACACAACCACCCCCTCAATGCTCCAACAATGTCTCACATATATGATCTTTTTTTTTTTTAACTGATCTGTGACACTTTTCTTTTTAATTTCCCTTTTAAAACAATGAAAACGAAGCATCTTCTCCCGGGAAATGGAATCTGATTTCCAACCATTCAAACCACATCCGGGCCCGTCACAGCAACCTGGGTAAACTACGTTACCCTTAATGCATTTGGGCAGTGATCAGCTGAGTGTTGACCAGTAGCCCGCAGTCTGAGAAAGTGTTGGTGGAAAATGTGTCATACTCGACCAGAAGGAATCGACTGGTGCAGATTTGTGTTTTTGCAGCAGCTCGTCCGTGTTTCCGTCCTCCCAGTACGACCAGTCTGTTCCGACCAGGTACTTTCATTAACTCTGCTGAAGTTCAGAGACAAAAACTGGCCCACTGCAAACACCATGCAACACCAGCGGCGTTTCAGGTGACCCAAGACAGTATAAACAGCATAATGTTCCCAATTACACTGAAGTATTATCATTTAAAAAACTATTTATCTGTATTTAGGATTATTTGTCGTTCTGTGATAGCAGAGTTCAGAGGTCTAGCCAGGCAAAGTTGAAATACTCCTGGGACCCTTGAACGCAGCACCAAATTTGTAATCTGCCAATTTGTTGTTCCTGATGTTTTTTAAAGGCATTTGATAGTTATGGCCAATTTAACTGTATCTGTTCTTTCTTATTCTGTGTAATTATTGCAGCATTGTGGGCTGGCAGGGCCTCATTACCTGTTCACCTGGGCCTCCTCTCCCTCTCTGCTCCCTCTGCTGCCAATGATACCTTCACTTTCCTGGAGCTGATGAAATGTAAGATACAAATGTACAAGTGTTAGCCTAGCTCTTTTATAGTTAACACAGCTGGAGAGAAGACTCATTTAGTTGTTTCACTCATGGGATATATCAGTAGCATGTCTTCTGTTGGGAAGGGATGTTTCTCTTCTTTCTTCAAATTGTTGTTTGGTCTTTTACTCCTTTGATTTTTGTTGTTACTGCTGCCTGCTCAGTTCATCATTCTGGTACAATATTTGGTTAAACTGGTGGGTTTTGATTATTGCAGGGTTTGCAACCTCCTCTTTCTCCTCGTAATTTATGCCTGTGGGTATGTGACTTAGTGAAAGTGTTTCCTGAGGCAGGAACAGGCCCAAATCAGGTTAACAGCATCTGACAGGTCACAAAATGCAGCGTAACACCAGCAGAAACGCTGATAGTCAGAGGTGAGGATGTGTCTCCTTTCTTGTCCAGTTTTAAGGTGACACTGGTGAGTAATTGAACAGATTTAAAAACCGATTCCCCCTCTCCGTGTTTTTACCAACCATCCATATGTTCAGGAAGTCACACGGAGCAGCAGTGAATCAGATACCAGATTTTCATCCAAATTAGCAGTTATTATAATTAAACTCAAGATGGGAAGGAATGGGGATGGGTGGCATTCAAGGCTGCATGGCATGTTGCTGTATCTCTGAAATTCTTCCTTATGCTCAGTTATGATTAAATGATCAGAAGGTATTTCTGGCACAGTCATTATAGAAATTGCAAAAGGTGGGAGTGTATTCAGGTCCCTAAACGATGCATATAGGAAACAGTTTGTCTGAGGTATTAATGAGCAGGCTCCACCTGGTGTGTTGAAACAGCTGGTTCGCTGTAATACTGCTGTTTACTGGCTGACAGCTGGAATCCCTGACTCTCAAAGAAACAACCCAGAATCTGATTTGGCTGCTTATATCTGAGAAGCAAAAAAAAAAAAAAAAAAAAGAAGCAGAAACTTTCTCAGTTATAGCCTCAATTGCACACTGAAAACTTTTAATCACCACATAATGCGTCTAATGGTTCTTGCTTCAAAATAATGTTTAGGTGAAAAATAAGAATTTCTGCAAAGTAAATATGTTTATTCTATTCTTCCTATAGAACATATTTGTTGGTCGGTTCAGACGCTGTGTGGATGTGATTGACCCCAGCACACAGAGGTACCCACACTAAGGTTTGTATTTGGTCAAATGAAAGCAGAACTGAAACATCATTTATTCCCTGTTTGGACACTTCCTGTTGAACTGACCGGGGACTGTGTGTGTGTTGTGGATTTCAAATTTATCAGAGTATTGGTTTTTAGCCATTTATATCTATCTTTTATTTATTTTTTTGACATTAGCTGCACGATTGACAACAAATACATTTCCCAGCATTAAGTTGTGCAGATTGCTGCATATGTTTAGCTAAGCACATGATCTGATACTGGTGTTTGTTTTTAGCAACCTTTAACAAACACCATTTCCCATAAGGCCTGTGGAGGTTGCAAGTTAAAGAGTTGAAAGCTTGAGTTTCATTCTTACGAAGGTTTCAGTTCCTTCCTGCTGCAGTGGCTGTTGTAGAACATGGACAGGTAACCCCAGGAACGTGCTCAAGTCATTTTTGTTTATTTTTAAGACCAATGAAATTAATGCTAAAGGAGACATTGACATTGGATTTCAGTTCTCTGGTCTGTTCATTAAACTAATGCACAGACTGTTAGTGGACACACTGTTTTCTCCAGATTGTTTATTTAACAGAAAAACTCCTCTAAACATGAAGAAGTGCATGAAATCTCAGCTTAAATAAATGTACGCAGCTTTCTCCTGCAAGACCGACATGCAAAGACAGAATTACAGTATGTTACTCTAGAAAGTACCAAAAAGTGAGAATAACAAGTTTTTAGCAATCAAGAAGAAGAAGTCTTATATCTTAGTTTTACTTTCTTCTCTGGCAGCTTTAGAAACATTTAGATGAAACCTGCAAAGAACAGGTATGTCTCATATTCTAGCTTTTAGTTGATCTTTATTTTACTCAATCCCTTTATTCTCAAGGCTCTGGACCAAAATAACTGCAGATTAATGTTAGGTGAAACATCGTAGAGCCAAAATGTACCGTAGGTGGAGCAGAGGGGAAAGGAAGAAAACGTAAAAGGCACCAAATTAGATTTTTCACTGCATAATATGACCCTGGCTTTGTTTTTACAGGCATTTAATAGGACTAATTTGTTAAGATACTTAAGGATTCTCTGTTACTGAGAACAAATCTGTGACCTTTTGGTTTTCATAATTTTTCTCTCTAAATGCTGTGCTGCTCTGTCCTTCAGAACATTTCCCCAGGTCTTGGCTGTGTTGTGATAATTTGCTCATGGTGTCATCAGAGCTCTGGTGCTCAGGGTAATGAAGCTGTTAGCGGGCTCTTTGGTGACAGTAATAGCAGGAGTATCTCCTGGGATGTGATGAGGTGTGGACAAGTGGGGCAGCTGTGAGGGCTGAAGAGTGTGTATATACACACACACATACACACCCACACCCACCCCCCTACTGAGCCAGGCGTAGCCTCAACTTGCCCCTAATGAACGGGGATAGACGTGATTTTGTGTACGATCATACACACAACCTTATATGCACACAGGCAACAGCACACTCCTAACACACAAATACAGAGAAAGGAACTTGCACACACACACACACACACACACACACACACACACACACTGGCACACAGATGGCAAGCTCATTAGAACAAATTGGGCCACATGACCTTGTATTTTTCCCAGAATTAGACAATGATCACACCACAGAAAGCTGCTCATTACCTTTTAGGAAACTCATTTGTCAACTGAAAATCAGCATGAAAGTTTTAGTGAAACACAATTATTGCACAATGAATCATTTGCCTTACTCTCTACTTGTCTCTGGACTGGGAAAACTACTCTTACTTTACTTTTTACTGATCTTTTATCTGTTGTGTCAATTCAGAAACGGCTGCAGGAGTGTGTGGAGCTGCTCGAACGTTTCAGACAAGGAACTCTTCCCCCAGGAGTGACAGATGCTCAGGTAAAGACGGAGACTGGAAGTAAGTTAGCAAACATATGTAGGATCAAGGAAATGAGTCTCTCTGCTGATGTAGAAGAGTTTTTGAAGAGTGTGGTAAATGATCAAACTCTCTGTTTTTTGGCATGTTTGCTTTTAGAAAAGAGACGTGTTTGTGTTGGTCCACACTCGGGGGGAAAGAACCAGGTCTATGTGAAGCATTTAGAAGTCAGAAGAGCAGGCAAAGCTGTGGACACATAACATCTAAATGTACTTGACAAACTGTATATATCCACAGAAGTGTACAGTGCCCTCACCCTGGTAAATACACCAGTCAATAAAAAAAAAAATCACTCAATCAGCTTTTGAAATACTTTACAAATTGCTGAGTTTATACTTGTACTTGTGGCGATTGCTGATCGGATCCACTATCGCAGACAGACGTTGTTTTTTTTCAGGGGTCACCATTATTCAGCACAAGTGACTGTGCTTGTTAATTTAAAGCAACCAGTTTGTGTTCCCTCTTCCATCTGCTGATCCAGACGAGTGTGCTGTGCGATCTGACAAAACCCTGTTTCTCTGTCAGCGTATGCTGCTGCTGCGGCTTGATTCTAGCAGGTGTGTGTGTCTGTGTGTTGCATAGTTCCAAGGTGCTACTGCACACACACCTTTACTGAATGTATGTATGTGTGTGTGTGTGTGTGTGTGTGTGTGTGTGTGTGTGGTGACTTTCCTCAGCTCCCTTAGTCCACCAGCTGTTTTCACTTCTTTAACTTTCAACTTTTCCAGTATTTAACTTTAAAATAATTAAGAGAATTAGTTAGATTCTGTTTGTTTTTGATTGTGTTTGTAGAAAAGGTTTGTGGAGCATTTGACCAGTGAAAAATCTCAGCAGAACCGAACTGTCTCTGCAGATGAACTTCAGATGTGTGATCACTGCATCCTGATAGAATGGACCAGAAACAGGTTAATAAGAGCAGCCGTGTTGGGAGAGCAGCTACATTAAAATGAGCAAAGAAAATGGAAGGTATGCATCCACCCCTGGAGGTGATCAGATCACCTGTCTTTGACAGCTGATGATATGAAAACGTGCCCCATCACTTTTAAAATGTTAGTTTTTTTAATCCCTACAGCTTTGGCAGGCTCAGAAAGTAAAGCAGGTAAGACTCCTTTTCATTTTCTTTCTGTCTCTCTCTTTAATTAACAAACTGTGATCACTGTCATCTCAGGAGTGAAGTAGCAAAATTGACACCAGTCTTTCCACATCCAGCTCAACACCTACCTGTTTATACAACAAACATGCAACAAAGTGAACAGACACAAGGAACTGCAGCATTTAAAAAAGGCTTTAATGATGATGTAACTACATTAAATGACAGAAACAGCGAAGGAGGCGAGTGGTTTTAACTCTGCTGCTAATTATCAGTAAGTGCCAGCTCTGACGACGTGTGACAGTCACTGAACTGCAGGTGCAGATGGTCAAAATAAATTTCTAGTAATATGGAGACAGGCGCAGCGACACAGGCTCGAGTGCAGTAAGGCTGTTTTTTTTATGGCAGCTCTAAATAAAGCTTAATTATTTTAATAAATTAATTAATAATTGAATGATTTTGAAGTGAAATGTCTATTAAATTTGTATGAAATGGAGTTCTGCATGCTTTCATGCTCCTATAATGAGTTGCCCTTCACCCTTTTTTCAAAATGTGTTTTTACATTTAAAATGATGTTTAAAAGCCATCAGATGTCAGTATTTTTGTTCATACTGAACTCCACACTAAAAGTGTCTGATTAAAACCTCTAAACACAGATGTGACTGCACCCCAGTCACACCCAGAATGCATTGGGATGTGAAGCTGATCAAACAACAATCAGGCTTGGTCTGGGATGTGTGGGATTGTGCACAGATCAGCCATAACATTGAAACCACCTGCCTCTCAATCAGCTCTAACCCTTCACTGACCTCTGATGCCTTAAACCCTGTAAGTGACAAGATGGAGCCTCCATGGATCAGACTTATTTTTCCAGCATATCCCATCTCTTCCTCGGGTAACAACAACTATGCATCTGGCTGAGATTCATCAGACCAGGCCACCTTCTTCCATTGCTCCATGCTTCAGTTCTGACACTCGTGCTCATCGTAGGAACTTTTAGTGGTGGACAGGAGTCAGGATGGACACTCATGACCCTGTCACTGGATCACTAATTGTCTTTCATTGGATCGTTTTTAGTACCGACCAACCTACTGCTGTCAGTTTATCCCCCATCAGTTCAGTCGTTTAGATTCTCATGCTTCAAACGTTCCTGCTTCCAACACATCAGCTTAAGTAACTGACTGCCACCCCCTGACAGGTGAAACACAGCCAGTGTGATTCACTTCACCTGCAGAACTAGATACAACTGAATGTGGAGTGCACACATGAGGTGAAGCTACGAAAAGGCACCGCTTAATCTTCCTCTACCTAATATAGAGCAAAACATACTATAGATGGGGGTGGCAGCTATTAAATATCTGAGCTGGTGTTATTTTTATGAGCTGCTATACAGGCCAAGTAATATGAGGCCATTTTACAGGACGTCCTATTGTCAGGGGTGATATCACCCTCATACATGTCATGCAAGTCAAGATTGTCTTTGCGAGTATCAGGATGAGGCAAGATGCCTTCCGTTCCCCTCCAATCTGCAGATCTCATCACCACTGAAGCCGTAGGGGAAAGAGATTTCCATCTGTCTTATCTCATGGCAGTGGGAGTACTGCGCTGGCAGAGCACCACCTTTGTCTTTGGTGTGTACGTCTGTGACATGCAAAGAAAAGTAATGTAGCTTAGATCCAAATATCTAGCAGCTTGCAGCATGCAAAACCGCTCAGGTGAACAAAAAGCAAGGTCACAGATCACTACAGGACTTTAAAATAACCCCTAGTTAAACATTAACCTAACGATCTGTTGTTACTTAAAGCCACTTCCTGTTTTTTGTTTATCTGACATCATGTTTGTAGGAGCTTCCGTCAATATAAGTAATATTTTGTTTCTAAATGCACTTTTCCTCAGTTTTTAACCCGACAGCAAAACTCTCTTGATAATTCCTTTGAACTCATTCTGTACCCGTTACCATGTGACTCTAATCATTATGCTCTGCAGGCTGTTGTCCACCCCGACACCAGGGAGAAGATCCTCATGCCCTTTCGGATGTCAGGTACGGTACAGTTGGTGTGGAAACCTTAGGGGAAGTGGGATCTAGGGGACTTGTTATTCGGTCCAATGCGGAGGCGTCGTTCACCCTGGGAACTGCTACAGCTCAACAGGGCTCTTCAGGTTGTCTCAGGCCTGGAAAAGGTCACTCTCAGCTGGACGCTGATTAAAACCTCACTCCTACAGTAACGGAGACTTTCTTGCGGCCTCCGAAGAAGCAAACTTAAGCATAAGTATTTTGGTCTAGTCTCAAAGTACCTCAGTCGTGAGGCGTCGGTAAAGTGTCAGAGAGGTGTGGGAGCGAGAAGGAACGAGGGGGAAGGAAGAAAAAGACAGAAGCGATTACCATGTTAGGACCAATATACTGTATATGTCAGAAAAATGAGAATAAGCTGCTGAGTCTTATTGCATTGTCTGACTTTAACAGACTAATGCACTAATTAAGCAACAAAAAAGATATCAGGCATAGAAGAATAAATGTAGAGATTCAGGTGAAAATTTCTTTTCAAATATAGGATTAGAAATAAAGAAATATTAGGTTAAATGACAGCAGAATAACTTTAAAACAAACATTTATCAGCGTAATGTGGCAACAGTAATAACACTGACTGTCTTTTGCAGCATTTGTCCCATTTTGCACACCAGTGGTAAGATCTCTTTACATACACTTCAATAATAAACAGCAAAGAAGTTAAAGCTAAAAGCTAAAAACAAATTTACTTTGTTTTTCTGCAGGTTGTTGGCTGCCTGCTCCCAAATCAAACCTTCATTACACTGATCAGATTATACATTTATCACATCAAGAGACACGTTAATCAACATTTTCTGTGTTATCCTTTAACAAGATGTTCTCAAACACGAAGTCACAGGTTCAGAAACCAAACATGATGATAGTAAGATGCCAGTAACATCATTAACGAACATTAGCATTAGCAGCCATGTGAGGAAACATTGATGCAATAATAGCATCCACTTTCATTTACTTTCCCCAGTTGTATATTTAATGCATTATAGTCGATACTATATGTTTGTGCTGTAAATTGTTTATGAAATGTTGATCACAGTTGTCAGGCAGAGATTACATTGTTAAACTAAAGGCCTAATTACAAGCTCTTTTTTCCAGACCTCTGGACTGTTTCAAAGGTTAGTACAGATGAAGTAGTTAGTCTAGTTCAGAGTGTTTCATCATAGTTGCACCTTTAATCAGACCAGGACATTCAGAACAGGATATAACGGACATGAATGTGGCTCCTGACGGGTGTACTCCAGTGGTTAAATCAGAGTCACAACACCTGTGTTAACTCCTGCAACCTCAACACGTCCGAGGTAAAACCACCTGCAATAAAGTGACCGAGTCCTGTTTGTACAGACACTGGACTGTATGTCTGTCACTGAGCTGTTTTCATATCGTTTTCTCTTTTTCACTGTCACTTCAGTCGACTCCTGCATCCACATTTGTCCAGGGATACCTCGGATCAGTGACCAGTGCAGTGTCCATTGCTGTAAGTTCCCATAATGCCTCTGCTCTGCTTGACTTGAATGATTTGAGATCATCACATGCCAATAATTGAGACACTTTTTGATCCTGATTCTGTCAGTGTGTTGGCATAATGTCAGACTGCTGTGACTACAACTGGCACATAAATTTGAAAGTAATCAAAGTATGTTTTCTTTTCCAAAGCATCTGTCCGGCTTATTCACTTTGCTAACCCAATAGATAATGTGATGAATCTGTCCTTCAGCTTAGAGTTTATAGGTGTAATGGTTGTTTCTGGCATTTTCCCACCCTGTCTAATGTTGTCTGGTATTTTAGAAGGAAATTTCTCAAATTTAAAAAAGTTGAATATCACCACAAACCTTTTTTTTTTCTTACTTTTATGTCATCAAAGAATATAATACACATTCACACACCTGCCTGACACAACCCTCAGTGTGGACATGGGGACTCAAAATGAGCCAATTACTGGTCCCACTGGGTGCTCATCCGGCTGCTGCCCTCAGGCTTGACAACAGCAACAAGCACAGAAAAAAAAATCACGGGGTGTCTGGAGGGCGGAACAACAGACTGGAAGAGGGGCACAAGCTCTCCAATTAAACGTCTGCTCGTGTGATGGCCCCCTGCTGGGCCGGGGCGAGCCAGAATCTGGAGCAGTGTGGTGGTGTGTTGTCGGAGAGCCCAGAGCCTTTCGACTAGAGCCCTGTAGTGTGTTAAAATACCGTGATGTCATTTATTTAAAAGTTTGCGTAGTTTTACGTAAACACTTTTTAGTGCTAGTCCCAGGTTCAAAAACCAAGCATGATGATGAATTTATTCAGATATTTGTCCCGGGTTTTAGTTTTTATCTAACACAAAAGATTTTGTGCTTTTATTGTAAATTTTAAAAATTCAAAGTCTGATTCGTCTGTTGTCATTTTAGGTTGAGTTGCATGTGTTGGTGCAGAAAGCAGGCTGTTTCAGGCCAACCACCAGGCTCTTGGTGCAGACGTCATCCCCTTCCCAGCAGTGGGTAAGTTTGAAAAGCTCAGTGAGCAGACACACAAGGATTAAGGCCAGTTCTGCAGTAAAAGTCTGACCCAAATGATTACTATGGTTTGTATGGTATCTCAAAAACATTATGTGTAACAAAATAATCTAAACCTAAAGCCAATTTACTGTTACCTGAATTTCCCTTTGGGGATTAATAAAGTTTATCTCATCTCATCATTTATTATCCTATTGCAGACGTTCATTTACTTGTTTTTAGGTGTTTATCTATTAGGGACCATTGACGTCCATCCTAAATGTCATAGGTGTACTTCCAGTTTGCCAACATATGGACCAACGATTGTTTTAAAATTAGCAATAGGATTATTTTTCAGGTTTGTTTTCCCATGCTGCCTGTTTTCATGATGTGGAAAATAAAAAATAGTCCCAAAATTAATAGAGACACTTAGATCCTCATATACAATATCATCATAAATGTAAACCAGTCAGAGCCGAGCGATTTGGGTTCAATCTGCTCCTCACGGAGCCGTCGTCTGCAGGGCTGGGAACGTGTTTGTGAGCTTGCCTTGTCAGACGTGTGTGGAGCCACAAAGCTGATTCTAATGCCGCTCTCCCGCAAACACAGTCACACCCAGGGGTATAGACCCGTGTCCCAGAATGCCCCGGGCTGCTGGCTCATAATTAAATTGTTTGCCTGGCCCCCCTTCCTTACCGTGGTGGTTCTTCTAATTAAATCAACAGGTTTCTACAGCGCAGCCTCTGGTAATTGGTTGCTTGTTAGAACTCTGCTGCCGCAAACAAATTGGATAATTACCCCTAAAGTGCCGTCTATGTCAAGGCCTCATTTACCTCATTTCTGTTTGTTCATTGTTATTGCTGTTGTTGTTTTGCTAGGCCCATATAAAAGGTAATTAAAATGGCTAATTGAAGCGAGTGTAAGCAAAGTGGAGTTTGAATTTTCACCCGCTTGATTTTGTTTACTTACTTAAGGCTAGATTTATTTGTAATAACCTAATCAAGCAACTGCCTGTCATCATTGAGATTATGAAGACCTTAACAGGAGGGAATGCTGTGCTCGCAGATACTTATGTGAACCGGCATTTGTTGTCTTTGAAAACATTTGTCCACATTTGTGATATTTAAAAAATAATTACCACTAGTTATTAGATGCCAATTAGAATAAATGTAATTCCATCAAATACTTACAAGCTACAGCTGTATGGACATTAGACAATTTCATTTTATAATAGAATATCATTTTCTACATCAGTTTTTTTTTTTTGTTTTTTAATTTTGATCAGTTTGCTGTCCTTGCCAAAATCTCACTATCTGTTCATCTATTAATTTGTCTGCATAAGAAAAAAATCCCTTGTAGGTAAATAGAGCAACTTTCAATTGAATTCGTTTTTCAGAGCAACCTGCCGGCCCCACAGCCCTTAGCACAGATTCCTCTGAACGCTGTCGTCTTGAAATAAAACCACTGAATCTCTAAAATGAGTTTTTCTTATTCCTGTTAGAGTCAAGGATAAAGGTCCATCTCTGTTAACGTACATTAGTCTTCATGTTGGCTCTCATGAATCTATCACAGGGGAGCTGCTGTTGGTCCATCACTCACCTGGTTAATTCTGTTAATTATGGTACAGATGGTTTGTTTCCTCGTCACAGTTGTAATAATGAACACAGGGTTAAGGTTCATAGGTTATTTTATTGGTCTGTGTGGCTCACAATAACAGGAAGCTCATTTTTTCATGTTCTGTGCAGCCACATTGGCTTTAATGTACAGTTGCTGCTTTGGAAACACATGGAGAAAGTTGACTGTCATGTTTTTCACCCATTATGTTCCTGGTATTTCTGCTGATGGTTTGAGTTCCTATGGGTGGCACCCTACTGATGTAGCTGCTGCTGCATACATTGCATCACTTGATTTTTCATGGTAAAAATAAAACAGGGAGTGTTTGCAACAATAAAAACAGCTTTTAATAACTGTCATTATTAGTGTAAATGTAATGTAAAGTGCTTTTTTATTTGGTTAATGCAATTTGGATGCACAGCAAATTAATAAGTGCATATTAAAAATGTTGGTCACAAATATGCATATCTCACCATCACAGATTCCTTCATCCTGTGCACTGCTGTTATTTAATATCCCACTCAGTCAATGAACCCTTTGCTTTGTTAAAATTAGTTTTGTGTGCTGTGACTGTAATGATGCAACGTATTTATATGGATATATATATATATATATATATATATATATAGAGAGAGAGAGAGAGAGAGAGAGAGAGAGCGAGAGAGAGAGAGAGAGAGAGAGAGAGAGAGAGAGAGAGAGAGAGAGAGAGAGAGAGAGAGAGAGAGAGAGAGAGAGAGAGAGAGAGAGAGAGAGAGACAGAGAGAGAGAGAGAGAGAGAGAGAGAGAGAGAGAGAGAGAGAGAGAGAGATAGTGATAGTGAGCCTGCGCTGCACCGAGGAGTGCAGCCAACCAGACCACTTTGGCGGGCCCAGACAGCAGGGCCAGGTGTGTTTGGGATTTCTGGCAGATGAGTGAATGAATGGACAGAGAGAGAGAGAGTGTGTGTGTGTGTGTGTGTTGTGAGGACCATTTTGAGTTTTAGCCATGGGAGTGAGGAGTGTTTTGGGAACTTTCTGACACACCTTCAAAGTCCCGTTCTAGGGTCAAGACATGTTTTTAGGCGTTTGGTCAGAATTAGGGTCAGGCTTTCAGCTGTGAGGGTAAAGTACATTATGTCAGTGTCCTCGCGAAGAGAGAACGAGAGCTTGGGAGAGGTGCGACTGTAGGCGCAGCTCTGCTATCCGCTGTCGGCTCACCTTCACTGGCTCTCAATGGAGCGAGAACAAGGGGACAGAGACGGGTCCCTGGGCGGCCCCTCGATGATTGATGACACTGTTGAGAGCAGATTTAGGACAGTGACAGCAGCTTCTCTCTTTCATGAGCTTCAGTAGCTGTGAGAGGTTACAGATCCATAAGTGTGTTAAAAACATTCATTTTCTTCTTGTCTGCAGCCTCCTGCACTCAGAATGTCTGAGTGATAACTCTTTATCTCTATAAAAAGTAGTTTTTAACACATTTTTATTTTTTACTTGTACTTTATGTTTTTGTACAGATGGCACTAATGAGATGAATCATATTATTTAGTCTGTTTTGATATATATATATATTTTTTACATATTCCTCTATATCCATTACACTTACAAGGATAACTGAAAAGCACCATATTTGCTGATGTCCCTATTTCTGTTGTTGGCTGTTTGTTCATGCACACACGCCTTTTTTGGGTTATGATAGTGTTTTCATAATTCAGTGGCCTATTGTCTTTGAGACAACACAAGTGATTTTCTATTAATTGGTTTGTTCGTGGCGACGGAGAGACACAGTCAGAGGTTCATGTAAACAGTTAAACCTGAGTAAAGACCTCAACCAACATATGGCCACAGGCCAGAATATTCAGAGCATGTCAACACAGCCAGTATTGCATGAAATTGTGTCATTAATTTGGGATAATATCATGTTTTTCACCTGGTTGGAAGGTTTTCAAACTTGCTTGCCCAAATCTACCCTCCCTCATAACTCGCATATCACACACATCACAATTTTTCTCTCATTGACTTCTCTTTGTCATTCAGTTCCCTCTAAGATGTGTGTATTGGCATGATTGTGTGTGTATATGAGCGAGTGTGTGTGTGTGTGTGTGTGTGTGTGTGTGTGTGTGTGTGTGTGTGTGTGTGTGTGTGTGTGTGTGTGTAGCCTAATTAAACCATGGCAGCCATATGTGTTAATGAGCTCCCTCATTAGGCAGTAGCTCTCCTCGTTAGGGGAAGAGGCGTCGCTAGTGGAGGAGAGATGGAGCGGCTCTTTCTCAAGCTCCTGCTGAGTTCGCTGTCCCACATACTGAAGAGGATATTATCCTACGGAGGGCAGCGAGCAGGCAGAAGAAATATGGGCTGAGATGAGAAAGTATATTTCTGGAAATAAAGCTATGTAACATCCTTAAAAAAAAATCTGTCACTTCAAATAGAAAAACAACACAGCTTTTATAATTGATGTGTTTTTTGAAGGGACTTTGTATGGGATCATACACACAGAACAATTATGTTACACGTCGGGCAAATGACAATGAAAATTTTAAGCGAATGGCAATAACAGCCCAAATGCATGTCTGATCTCTCTGCCCTCCACCTAAATTGGGTGTTTGTGGTGTTGAATTTGACAAAATATGAGGTTTTAGAGGGTTAAAATAAAAAAATCCTTCAACCGAACCAACTTTTCTGGACACAGAACTCACTCACGTCCACAGTGTAATGCAACTTTTCATTGAAAATTGTTAGTTCATTAATTTAAAAGTTCTGTTAAGCAGAAAAACTCATAAAGACCGTTTCATTTGTAATAAAATCTTGATTGGCCCTAATTAAGCCTGGGTTTTTACATACATTCAGACTGTGAGTTCATTATCCTGTGAAGACATTTAGCTGCAGGCCTGTGTTTGTTTACCTGGCTGATATTACTGATCTTTAAATTCTGCAAAAATAATCACTTGATCATGTTTTTCTGGAGAAAGTCTGATATTCACCTCTGAGAAAGGTGTTATTTGTGTTAATGATCGGTCAACTTAGTTTATTGAGCACCTACTTATTTGATATATCTACTGCCCATTATATACATCAAAGGGACAAAGTCAAGGTGGTTGTCTCTCCACTGTGGCTCCCACCAGGCTCCCTCTCCTGAAGAGGCAGCACAGGTTTGTCCTGCCCGTCCACAGACCGGTGTGTGTCGCTGCCTTCGGCCCGATTCTCCCTCTCACCATCGGTCTCTTCCCATGAATGTCCAAGGTAAATCATCCCAAAATCTTTCTTCAATACAAATTGAATATGTGCTTTATAACACTGCTCAAATATGTATTTGTCTTCATGTTTCATTGGGTGTGATTTTTGTTTTGGCGTCTCTGCACTGCAATAATCGTGTTTTCATTTTCTGTTAAAGTTTCTTTAGGTGTCACATTTTTCTTGCACACTCCTGATTATATTTCTTATTCTTTACAAACAGCTGTTTTTTTGTTGTTGTTTTTTTTCTTTGGATAAACTGTGAGAAAGTTGGGAATGTGAAAGCTTTCATGTTTCTGGCTATAGGTTGAACCAGTGCAGCAGCAAAAAAGACATGGCATTAAATATATTAGACCGTCACACTAATTCATTCATTCAAAGTCATTTCATGTTGCAGATCATGAAGTCGGTGTCATGAATGATAGAAATACTTCCTCCTTTAAATCTTGTCTGTGCTCAGGTCTGCATTAATGACTGATGTCTCCTGAACTCTTTAATGTTCTCCACACTGCTTTATGGAGGTTGTCTCCTAATGAGGCGTAGCCTTCTGAGACGTAACTCGCTCTGTTATGATCTGCCCAGAGCCTCTATTGCCTTCATTCACTGATGCCATCCAGCCTATCAGCTATCTAACTTTAGCCTTACTGCCTTGCTATATGTCATTCTCCTCATTAAATGGCTGTGGCATGATTTTGTTTTTCACTTCGTCTCTCTCTTTGTCTTCTCTTTGCCAAATGACTTGCTGACACAAGCCAACCAGCTCTGGCTTTAAAATGTTTAGGATTTAATTACCACTGGAAATAGCTCAGACAGCCATATGGCAAAAAACTTCAGACATATGTGCCGCCAACAGTCCTGTGAAAAGCTGCCTCCCGTTCTACAGAGGGGCCTGTTTTTCTGTCACAAGTCCTTTTTGCACTTTCAGAAGGATAGCAGATGAAAAAAAGGACTCCCCAAAAAGCAACATGAATGCCCCACTCCCTGGACCCCCCGCCTTCTCAATTTGTCCCACTTCCCCATTTCACACCTACCAAGATGTCTGATTAAGATTCTGCCTCCAGCTCCAACAGCCATCTGTCTCTGGTTCAAATATTAGGAATTTCAAACCTCAAATTAGACTTTAATCTGCCAAATTGGCTCTTTTTGCACATTAGCAGTAAATAGAGAACATTTAAAGCCTTAAAGAATTATTTAGTTACAAATGAAACTGTTTCAAATCTTTAAGTAGCTCTTCTTGTAGAGGATTATAGATGGATGTACAGCGTGAATGCACGGTATATAAACTTGTTATATCTGCCAGCTTGTGCCAAATATTTCCATTTGCACTGCTGACCTTTGATTTCCCACAGATCAGTGCGAGTCGGCTGGAGCAAGGAAATCGCCATGGCAACAGATTGCAGGGCTGTGACATTCAATAAAGGCCTGTGAGTGATCTCTGGTGGCCGACACGTGGAGACGAGACCCGCTGCTCATCGCGGTTCACGGAATGAATTCTGGGTAAATTTGGCTGCATAACAAGGGTTTAGCATACGTTCACAAACAATACGAGTACATGGTGTTTATGCCAAGACAGTGGTTGTTAAGTAAACAATAACACATGATGACCTATTGTGATATAGGGAAACATCCATCATGGCACCTCAGACAGGATCATTGTTATAACTTGGATATGTTGCCAAAGAACTGGGGAAACCAAAACGATTCATGGAAGAGCAGACCAGTGTTGTCAGCAGGGAGAAGGTAACAGCCTGGTTAGCTCATTAGCTAACTTACCAGCTTGTCTTGCTGTGTTTTTGTCTCTCTCTGCCTTTTTCACAATGAACAGGCAGGTAACTTGAGGTTAATTATAATAGACATCAGGAAATATAGGTGGATTAAAACAAGTAGCATGTGTCTAAATAACCGTTTTCTCTATTAAATGGGTAAATACTGGGAATGAAATCAGAATAAATGAAGAAATTGTATTTTTGTGTTAGCGTGTTTAGCTTCCGTGTTTAGAAGCTGTGAGCTGCTCAATCAAAGACTGATTTTTCTCTTCTCAGATTTTTAAAGACCTGAATGTGTAATACTATAGTGTTTCACAAGAAAGAAGCAAATATTAGAGTAAAATTAGAAATCTAAATATAATTCTGTGTATCAGAATGTCACATTCATCCAATTAAAATGAGACTGTGTTTTTGTTTTTGTTTCTTATCACAATAACATCATGACTATATTTAGTATTTGCTTTGGTTCAGTCACTCGTAAAATGCTAGTGCTCATAGTTAGACGTCACATAAAACGATTCGTGTTGTAAATCTGCCTCCATCTCTGTGGAAATACATTTACTCCTAATACGCTACTTTTTTCCAGCCAAAGAAAACTTTGGAATATTATATGTAAACACACAAATATAAAATCATAGTTTAGGGGTTTTAAAGCCTTTGTCTTGCTCCGTCTTTGAATGTAGTTCTGCTTGATTTATGTAACTTTGTGTCTTGAGGTCTTATCTTTTGTCATGATCTGTGTGATTAGTATGTTTGCACGGTTGCCAAGGGAACGTGCCACGGTAGGCTGCGTTACAGCGTAAATCGACAAGACGCCACACGCAGGATCCGTGGAGGACGCTGGGTTGTGTCGCAAAATTCAGGTGAGACAAATAAAAACAAACACTCCATTCATAAAAATTAGAAATTATACAACAACGTAAATACATAAATTAATCTGATTATTTCTTTATATTAACTCAGTTTGTTTAAATGATCGTGCCCTTTAGTTTTAGGGAGATGATCAAAGTTCAGCTTCAAATACGTGTCCATAGTTAAGTTTTAATATCAAAATATGTGTTTTTATATTCTGTTTGTACCTTTGAGCAAAATCTCACATGATATTGTAAAATGTAACTTTATATTTTGTAGAAATAAATCTTATTTGCTAATTGTTAACATATTTCTGAAATAACTTGAGTTAGGTCATTTCAGTAATGAAGATAATGGCACATTTTAAATGAGTCTTTCTTTTTCATTAATTAGGTTGTGAAATTTCTAATTCGGTGTGTTTACTGCTGCTTGATTGAAACTGATGCAATGTGACAACTGTGACTACACTGCATGATTTAGCACTCAGCATGCAATTTTATAGCCAACAATAAAACACATGTAATTTGTAGTGTTAGGTGAGAAAATAAAAGTCTTCAGTCATCCCACAGAAAACAAGCAATCAAACGATGATGATTAAACCAGTCGCTGTGTTTCCGTTGTGTTTTCGGAACAGCAGCTCTCTGGCGGCTGTTGCACCTCGCAGCGCTCTGCTCCTCCAGAGACTTGTTTTTCACGCCGGATTCCTGCTCTTATCCTGAACTCTCCTCTCTGCTGACTCAAGCGACAGGAGATGCAGTGCTTAGGGAGATGGGCGTGATTTTCCAATTAATTGTTTTCCTAACACAAAACTCTTGTTATTCATGTTGAACTTCTACCTCAACCGTAAGATCTTTTCTTGAAGGACGGTTTTAGGGCCTTTGCCTGTGAGTGTGAACTACTGTACTGGTTAAAATACGCCTCTGATGGTGTTTATTTGGATAAAAAGGTCTGTTGACTCTTCTTCATCATGCATTTGCACCTGCAGTGAGTATAAGATATCCTGCTAACTCAAAACAAAGCATGTGGCCCCTTTTGCAACTGCAGATGTCTGATGTATAGTGCACCTTTGTAAAAAAAAAAAAAAAAAAAAAAAGGTGACACTAATGCAGTGCATTTTACTTCTCCACCTCCCCTTTTTGCTCTGTTCTCTCTCGGCCTCTTAGCTTACAAAACAAAAACATCTCTGAAGCCTTGGGGTCATTGAGAGGAGATTCCTTCCGTTTCTTTTGACAGGTGATTACTGAGGCGCTTTGGTGAAAGAGCTGCTGCACAATAGTAACTACTTTCCCTTTTTCTTTGTTTAAGGGTTCCTGCTCTGGGTGAGAATTATTTCTGTGTCCCCTTGGAATAGGTATCACACCTGACCCTTAGTCTTGATCACTGTGCCCCCTAAGGCGTCACTGAATATTTTGTGGGTGGCATATTACAAAGTTTCACTTTCTCAGCTCTTGAAGCGCAAAACACCCTGAAAAAAGACAGTCCTTCTCTGGTTGAAGTCTTGGTGGTGCCTGGGAAACCCTAATGCCTGCAGGTTTGTCGTTCCAGTCAAGCACTGCAGCAGCATGTTTTCACACTGGTTTACACATCTGCCTTCAGCCAGAGAGGAGGAACTAATGAGTGAAACCTATTGCTGTAATGGCAGATTGGAATGAAAAGCTGCAGACTCTACAGAGCCTGGATGACATGCTGTTTTAAAAAAAAAAAAAAATCACCTGAGGTATAGAAAAACATTACATTTCCCATCAGAGAAATAGTTTTTGTTTTTATTTCTAAAACATCTTTTTTGTAATTACATGTTCTGCCTGAAAAGTACGTTCTTATATAGGTTTTATACTACTCACTGCACTTAATGAAATCTGCAGACATTTAACAAATGGAGATCATCCGTCACCCATCACCCCACAGTGACAAATGTGGCATGGCAGAGGAGGCACAAAGCTACGGACTTGCTTTTACTATGTGGCACAACTCGGCCCTAACAGCAGAGGTCTCTGCAGCTTCTCATCTGTCCACGAGTCGTGCACAGCTGGCCACGAATCGCCTTTCTGTGGGGAATCTTCATCAGGAAGCATAACAGAGCGCTGGAATAGGTCCTGTTTGGTTTTTCTGGCCAGTCACAAGCCTGTTCTCTGACGCACTGGCTGGATTAAAAGTGGGTGACTGCACGTTCACGTCACTGAGGAGAAATGTAAATTAACATGGTACACAGGTGGGGTGAGGAATGAGGTGTTAATAACCTAAGCAGGTGGTAAAAACAGCTTTAATGAAACAAATAACCTCTTTCAAAAACAACCTTTGTAAGTGGCCTATGTACAACTGAACAAAAAACAAACACTATGATAAAGGTTGTCACTGTTTCTCTTCATCTTTGGTTGTCACTCACCAAAGATCATTAAATGGAAGGATGTCTCCCTTGTCATTAAATAATTATGTTTTTTTCCAGTGTCACTGATAAAGCACCTCGATGAAGAGATGTGTGGTGATCATATATTCAGTCCGTTTGCTAATTATACTCAATAATATTACATAATAAATAGTGTTGGTCCTCCGATGGGTCAGAAGGGGCTGTGGGGTGTAGGGCAGTATTGTCGACCACGGTTTTAGTCCTCTGAGGTCACGTCAATGTCCTCGGAGCTGGCCTGTTTGGTGGCGATGCGCCATCTGTTGATGTGGTGGCTTCCCTTCTTCTTCTGCTGGCTGTCTGGTCCCTCCTCCTCCAGCTTCTGTCGCTTGTACTTGGTTCGCCTGTTCTGGAACCACACCTTCACCTGGACAGGAAAATAATCAGGTTTAATACTGATGAGGATGCACGTTGTTAACCAGAGTGTAGTGGCATTTCAGAGGGGGTCGGAGGTCAAACTGATATAAAGATACAGAGTTTCCAAAATCCCTTTATCAGAGTGGACATTTTGTCAGATATTTTAATAATATCTGTGGTTGGATTCAAAACTGCAGCTATTTTTTACCATACTATAATATTCCACTGAATATTTTCTCAACAAATTGTTTGGTCTCTCAGGTTTAAGGTAACATCTTAACAAATGTCTAAAACATTGTTCTAAATAGAGACGAAGCAAATTTTCACATTTGAGAATCTGGAATATGAAAATGTGTTTTGCATTTTTGCTGGAATTTGATTTAGGCGATCCTCAAAGTGGTTGTGACTTTTCTTCTTGTAGTTTTGGCCCTACCTGTGATATATCTGGTCAGGGCACATTGTTTATTTTAGCAGTAATAATCATAAAAGGTGCAGCAGTTTCTCAGCAGATATACTGTGTTTTAGTGCAGCTTTTTATTTTGATGTATTATTTTTTTCTGTGTGTTGGCTGTTTTTTTGTTTTTTGTTTTTAAACACGCGGAGGGTAAATTTGTATAATAATGAGCAAATGATAATCCTTTTATTTTCTATTTTCTTACTACTTACTAATGAAACAACATGCACAAGCTATAGTTGCATATGTTTTATGAGATTTAGGATTTTTTTATGATCCTACTTGATTACAAAATCATAACCGTCATCTCTACTACCCATGTCTAGCATCTGTTTTGTATTGTAGCTATTACAGTTTTAACCCGTAAAACTTTGAATTAATTAAGATTCAGTTCAATATTATTAGAATTAGCTTAATGCAACTGCTTCTTAAATCCAAGTTTTCTATTGACTGACACAAACCTTAGACAGAATTCATCCAAATTGCTGATTCAGGAAATAGCTCTTTTTATTGCCTGTTAGGCCTAATTGACACCCTGACAGTGTAGACTCATTAAACATTAGCTTCAATAATATTTACACTCCTTTATACTCCAACACGCACGAATTAAACACCTTTCAGAGACACTTTAACTCACAGAGCTGCAGCTGAGTCTGAGTTGGACTGGGGGAGAGAAATTCTGAAAACTGATTTGCACAGATTTTTATTTCTAACCCTTAAAAAGTCTGAATTTCTTTAAATTGGATTTCTTCCACATGGTAACGCTAGTGCCGTGTTTCAGACTGTGCATATGTTAAAGACATGTTATAGTTGTGCAGTCGGTGGGAAAGAAATATCACAGGTAGGCTACTTCCTAATTTCTAATGGTAGTAACATTGTGATAGACTCAAAAACATCTAAATCAGATACAGATATTATCAGCACTACTAACAGGTGATGTAATTAAATAATAATTGCATTCATGTGATCTTGCTACCTTTTAATTTTGTTGCTAAATTGAATATTGTTGTAGTTTATTTATTTTCATTGACATTTCCACGTTGCTGTTTGTGAGATGATTCTGCTGCTCAAGACTGAAGTTGAATTTTCCCATAAATATTTTTCCACATCTGCGCTTTTTTTTTCCTTTTTCAACCACGCACATTATGTTCGTCCTTTTATTTTGTCAAAGTGGAAACAGTCAGCCAAGTTTTGTTATCGCGATATTTGACAGTAAATGATGACCTAAATAAGTTATAGGCAGAAATTGTAAATAGTGAGGCCATTATAGTGCCCAAAGAGGCTTCTGATTATTTTAACCATTTGTAATTTAAGCGATAATTATTCCCTCAGCATTATACATGATGGGATCTTGACGTTGGCTTAACTTGCCTGTGTTTCAGATAAACTCAGGCTGTTCGCCAGCTGCTTCCTCTCGGCTCCGACGACGTAGTGGTTCTTCTCGAAGGCTCTTTCCAGACGGAGCAGCTGGGACGGGGAGAAGGCCGTCCGGATGCGTTTGGGCTTCCTGGCGAACGGGCCGTGGAGGAGCAGGCTGTCCTGGGACACGTCGTTACCTGAGGCCGGATCCAAAGAGAAGAGGCGTCAGTTTGGAGCGACAGGTACCGTAATATTGTCACATTGTTGGTGTGCAGGCTGGTTGTCAATGTTTTCTTATTGCTGTATTATTATTAATATTATTATCATGTCTAATATTATTAACTGTGATTGATCAAGTAAAAAGTACGGTAGTTTATTGGTTAGTAGTATTTAATGCCACTAATCAGATAAATATTTGCTATACAGGAGTGTTTTTGTCAGGGTCATAATTTTTTAATAGACTACCCGAATTAAAAACCTGGCAGCGATAAAAAAAATAGTGTGTTTCCATCAAAAATCCCCCTCTCTCCTGCGGATCTTTCTTTTTAAATGTCTGTCATAGTTGGGAACATTTGGACATGGATTTATATCCCCGGGAAAGTTGTACCAATTTTAATTCTAACATAAACCCTGTACAAACCTAATAATAACTCACTGTGTCGACTATAACATGTATGGTCTCCGTTTTTAGTTTTGGAGAAAATGCACAGGACATATGACAAATGTACTATTATGTCTTTAGGCTACGATATAAATATACATTAGAAAATAGTCTGTTTTTTTTTTTTTTACGGTGGTTTGTTTTTCCTTGTGTTTGTAATTAACTGACAACTAATTTGTTTTCACTAGGATCCATTTTGATTTGAAATCACAACATCAATCATTACAAATTTGGGAACTTTTAGAAAATATTATGCGGCTTGTCCAGTTTGTTTTATGGTCAAATATTTCAGCCTTTAATTCTGCGCACACTCTGATTTCTGAGTATAGCAGTAACAAGGAGAGTGACTTTAATTAGCAGTGTAGGCTAATTGTTTTTACATGTTATTTTGTTTTTCTGCTGCTTGTAACCAGTAAGAAAGTTTTTAACACAATCTCCCTGAGCTCATTTTGGCCTTACAGCTAAATTATTTAGTTAAGTCATTAGTTTTTATTATAAAAATACATTTTCTGTCTGAAGTAAATGAATAAAAGCAGCATGGAGATAATCAGTACAAAGTACAACTGTACACTATAAGTGTGCAGTAATAGCCACTCCATATTTATTTATTTGATAACATGCGTCTGTAAATCACTTCAGGCTGTATTCAAACCCTTTACCTGTGTAGGATTTGCGTCTGATTTGCTTTTATACTGAAATTATCGCCCTGGATTTCATCTATTCTCCCTCTACAGTCTGGCCGCTGTGCGAGATTTATTTTCAATGGAAGTGGGCATAACCCAGGGCGACGTTTCTTGTATGGGGAAAAAAAGAATCAACACACTGCTTATCTTCTGGCTGTGGCTGTGGCTGCAGGGCAAATGGGAGCGCAGACATGTGCGCAGTCCGGCAGCCTGCCGCAAACCCGGTGGTCGTTTATATGCGGCTGCAGGTTATTGTTCAACTGAGCATATTTCCAGTGTTGACAGCCATGTCCTCCGATAACTGAATTGCTCCTTAAGAGCAAAAGTTGACGCGAGGTTTTATAAAAGTCCTGCACCTAAATCTAACAATCTCATGTCTATGTTTTAGGCTTTAAGATAAAATGATTTGGGAGTTTATCAGAGCCTGTTTCAATATCTATCATATCTCCACTTCTCTTACCTTGAAATCTGTGCCCGAAAAACCTGTTCCGTAGGACCCAGGGGTAGAAGTTGAGTGGGTCTCTGTGTTGCGTCCCGAAGAAGTGCGGGTGCTGTAAATGGGAGCTTCCGAGCTGGTGAGGAGCCACGGTGAGGGAGGGGTGGTTTACCGTCTCTGGGAACACCAGGTCGGGGCTCTGGTAGAGGGACCTGGTCGGTGCAGCTTGGTAACCGTTCATTAGGGCATCTGTGGTCGGGTTGGAGTAACTTAAAGCCGTCGGGCAGATGGGATCCTCGGTTGTTAGAGGGTTTTCTTTGGCGACCAGAGACTCTATCGTGAAGCAGCGTTTTCCTGCAGACGAAAACATCATCTCTCGATCGAAATAGAAACCAACACCAAATGAAAGTGATCAGTTTGTGTCCTTTCTCTTGCTGGAGTAGATAGCCTCCCTCTCAGACATGCATGGTGAGCAGAGATTGTTGGGGAGTGGGGGGCTGGGGAGGGGGGGTTCGCCTGTCCGGTGGAGGTGCTGCTAGAAAACTCAACAGTGCTGCAAATTGCCCGGATCCATGGAGTCTGTGCGCACTCGGAGGGTTTCAGTGCACAAGTACGCACTAAGTAGAAGTGCCTCCAACCCTCCATGTGGTTTGACGCTGCGCAGGAAGAGAGCTGATTGGACCACAGCACCTGCCAATAGTTCTCCTCAAGAACCTGCTTCATAGATCACACCAGACCAGGCAGCTTAGTTACAGAGACACGCTGAGAAACCGTGTGCTCCGATTAATGGCTCATTGTGCGTCGTGTTCAGCCTTAATATCTGGTTTTCTTTAGGGAAAACAATCTGCCGGTGGAGGTGACAAGGCTCCACTTGTTTCAGTGCAGGTTCACTCGTTTGCTCTGTAGTGCAGATATTTGAAGCCTGCGTGCCAAGAAATTACACCGCGACCAAGTAAAAGTCCGCGGAGACGAGTGGGATTTTTCACCCTGAGCTCCGTGATGCTTTTTCAGTAATGTCCACCTTCATCATCCAAACCATTAATACTTCATTTACCTGAGATACGTGTTAAAATACCAAATAAAAAGGCAGGAGAATGGTTGGAGTGAAGTCAGTCCTGTTTGCTTTCCTTCTTATTATTTTGGCCTAAATTTCACAACCAGCGTGTTTTGTATTTTGGGTTTGGATTATTCTGAAGTCCTCGTTATTAATAACATTTTAGCAATTAATTTGATCCGATTTACATCTGACAGAAGGATTTTTATCCCTTTGTCCCATCAGCATAAACTGTTTTATTTTGATGCTTTATTTATTTTTTTTAATTAAAATGATTTTTGTACATTTCAAATATCATTTAATGTATTTTTCATTTTGTGAAAATCGATTTATCAGTTGATTTTACAGCGAATAATTTAAATTTAATTTTTGCTCCAGTTTTCCTTTGAGCTTTAGCCTGTAACTCACATACCGAGTCCTAATAATAATAATGACACTAAAAGGATGATGTGATGCTCTAACATGACAAATTACACCGCAGTCTGGTCTAACTGCTGCCAAAGACTGGCTTTAAGATGTTTCTGGATTTACGGAGGCAAAGATTTGAAAAAACAGAGTAAAAAAAAAAGAGCAGGTCGCTCCACCGGCATCATGGAAATGATTTGGCTGATGTTGACTTTTAAGAAAAAGACGCGCAGTTTGTCCTCTGTGGGAACAGCCTAAGAAGCAGCCTGTAATTGTCATTGGAGCTCGGCTGCCTTATCCCTCTGCGCTGCGCCTCCATGGTGCACTAACCAAGTTAATCATTACCCTCTTAATATGCTCGTTTGAGTTGAAGTTGCATTAGAAAATCATTACCGATGGAAATTATGAGGTAAAACAAGTTGTTGATTGAGCGTTTAGAGCTAAAGGCTCCTAAAGACTGCAGCAGGTTCTCTGAACGGGTCAGTGTCCAAAAGCGTCCACGTTAATTTCTTCCAACCCCAGTAATCATTGGTGTGTGCAGCTGAATATTGACTTTTCTTTTATCAGGGCCAAGTTCCTTACAACAGTTTCCCTGGAAATAATTTCTGATGTTGGCCCATAAATCACTGCGGTCCTATTCAAATGCGTCTTAATGCCCATTACCATTAACTTCAAAGGATTAAATTCTGCTGTTTGGCTGCAGGATGTTTTTTTATATAATGAAATCTACACGTTCTTGTTAAAACAATTGCATGGATTCGTATTCATGGTTTGGATTAGGATATGAAGAAGTTGATGACGCTCAATCAACTGGTTTCAGGTCACATTACTCTTTACTGCAGGATTTCATATTAAAACGGTCTTTTTACTTCACGGTGCCGCAGCAGGGACATGGAGCTGACCGAGCCGCTTGGGTTTAATGATGAAACCCTGTGGGCCTTTACGCACTGACCCTGATCTCTGCTGGTTAATAGATGATCAAATACTCTGCATTAACCAAAATAAGGCAGAGCAGCGAAGCTTTGTTCCGTCCCTGCTGTTGATTTTCCCCGAGGCTGCGGGGGAAAGTTACTGAGTCAGCCTGTTCATAAGGAACCGAGTCCTCAAACTGTGAGATCCTTCTGTGTTGCACAGTTTAATATCCCAGATGAAGTCTCTGGGGCATGTGTGACCTTGGTGTTGTGTACATTTTGGTTATTTAATATCCACAAACATCGCTGTAAAATCGAAATAAAGTAGATAATGTTTAGATGAATTCAATTCTTGTCCCTTATGGATGTTATCGTCAGATCGTGTATTACTTTTAGCATTCAGCGTGGGAGAACGAGTTCATTTGTTACACAGGTTACACATTGGCCCAAACAGTAAACAGAGAGAAAAGCTAAGGGGAAATGCAGAACAGGTCTGAGACTGGAGCTCGACTGGAAACATCCCTCGTTGCTTTAGGTGTTCCACTGTTTCTGCACCTACAGTCTGTGGGAAATTAATTAATAAACACGGTAATTATGATTTTCTGAAGTGTCATCTTACACTAACTCTTTAAGGTTATCATGTCATCCCGAGAGAAAGCCAAGAAACATCCACACTGAAGTCACAGGAAAAGAATATTGGTTCTGTCTTAAATCCCAACATACAGCATTTAACAAGTTAATGTGAAAGTAGGACTGAGGTTATTGGCCTGAAAAATGAAAAGCAACACCGATTCCACCAAATGCATGCCCTGTGTGGCTCTGAATTATACTACAGGCATAAATATATTAAAGGTGTAAACACGTCAGTTGCACAATCAGTTTCTAAAGTCATTAAAACGCACCAGGGTTGTGTTTACGATTGATCTCTAATAATTTGCAAAAATATCCCAAATGACTCGTCGTCTGTGGAGAATAAATCTCCTGAAAAATGCGATTCAAGTTTGCTCCATAATTATTATCTATTATCTCCAAAATACAAAGGCGAGGTATAAGTGGACTTTCTGATAGGTGCTGATTTTGGGGGGGCTCAGGAAAACTGATCCAAAAAGGGAGACCACTGTGCACAGATGGCAAAATGTGAGAAAGGTGCTGCCCTCTAGTGGCGTCTGCCTAAACAACGTGTCCTGGTTAGAAAACTGATTTTTGCTCGTCTTAATGAAGACTATTATAACACCCCATATTTTTATATGAAGTCTCTATGGGGACTATTGTTTTACCATCTGAATTGTTTTATCAAACATCCACCCATGAAGGTGAAGGTATCCCAGAGGTGTTGAACCCTTTAGGATGTAAGAATTTACAGAGATGTGTCGGTTTCATTGGAAGTTTAGCTTCATGAACAGTTTCTGCAGAGAAAACCTTTTAGTGCTCGCCTTCTGAAGGGAAATCACTGAGGGTCTTTGACGCCTCTGGTCACCGTGAAAAGTGTTCGTTTCTATGCCTGTGCTGCCATCCAGTGGTCGGACTGAGACTGGCTCACTGGTTCCAGTTGCGTGTAGATGTTTTCATTCAGGCAGTAGCTATTCATGCATACACGCTGTATTTCGGTGCTTCATCTTCCTTCAGCCAGTTCAGTCTCATGTGTTCAGGCCTGTGATCAACCTCATCATTATATCGATTTGCAAGAAGAGACGAGCAAATGAAGCTCTGCAGAAATAACTGGACACATCTTATGTTTTTATTTGCCCTAATGTCATTTTCTTGTTATTATTCCTGTCACACCTCCAGAAAATATAAACTTCGTTGTTGCTTTGAACAGCATGAGACAGTGATCAGCAAATATGAGTCTTAAATGTTGGTTTTATTCATTTACTTACCCGATCTGTCTCCAGGCTGTGGATTAAAACCAGCTCTTTATATATCAGGCTGCAGCTGAAGCTGAAACTGAAGCTCGAGGTTTCACTTTCACCTCCTGCGTTCATTAATAAACTAATTGGTCATTTTGTTTCGCATTAGCGTTGTGTGTTCAGCTAATCTGTCCCACTTAAATACTTGGAAAATTTCACCCCATTATAACGAGATGGGAAAAGTAGCACAATGCTGCGTTTGTGCCACCTGCATGAGAAGTGGGGTCGTTTAGCCACCTGTACGGACTCCGCTCCTCCGCCGGCTCCCCTCCTTACCATAAACAAACATCCCACTTTTAACAAGGCCGAGAGAAAACAAAAATCTGTCTTCATAGCCAGAAAAGGTTTTTATATCTAGGTTTATTCGCTAATGTGCACATCCAAACTTAGCTTTCATCATTGTATCGAGATACAGACAAATAATACAAATTTAAAACGGTTACTGCCACAAAACACACTAAGTAAAACTTGAGAGAGACATAGAAACACTGTGCGGTAGAGTGTAATATTTAGAGTACTGATTCTGCACTGAGTAACTGGGAGATAAACATATTATATTACTATGCATCATATATATATAGAGAGAGATGATAGTCCAGGTATTACAGACGTATGATCCAATAATTTGTTCGGTGCGTAAAAGACGCACGATGGATGAAATACGTCTAATTTGGGAACCAGGCCTTTTACTGAGTCAGATCCAGATCCAGTAAACTTCTCTGTTTGGCCTGTAACTCGGTTCGCGCTGTTCTCTCGCTGAATGCAGTATGAACAGAGGCTGCTATTTCCTGGGAGCTGGATGACCGCTGCACTTCAAGCGAGCTCCTCTTGTCAGCGCCCGTGTCAGAAGTCATTGTGTATCTGAAATGCGGCCTTTTCACATCGAGATAAAGGGCAGCTCCTACTTCAAACGCTTGTAATGACAGTTAATGGCTATTAGATGGAGAACAGGTTCTCTTGCCTCTGCAAATAAAATGCAAAGGAGATGGTTTTAACAATGTACTACCCTAAAACGCGCATTGGTCAAATGAGGTGCTCCCTCCCCAGTGGAGCTGGAGGTTATTGCTCTCCATGAGAACTTTCACACCTTCCCAGACGATGAGCAGTCATGCGACCAAAAGCATTTAAATATAAATATATATAAATTTAAGGAAGAGAGAAAATGACAGACCTCCCTATGGTTCCTCCTAAAATGTGAGGACTTGTAGCTTTCTTTAAATTGAGTGTCTTTGGGTTTTCAACTGCTGGTCAGTCAAACAAGACATTTATATTCATAAAAAAATTTAATGGTCATGTTTATAAATTAATCAAGGAAGTAATTTGAATAATCAATAATGAAAATAATTCTTAGTTCCAGCTTTACATTAGTAGAATTGATGTATTTGCATTTTCTTTATCTTTGTATTACACACTCAGATGTGCAGTTTATGACGCTGAGCAAAATACTACAAATGATTTCTGTGTATGTTGTTTATAGTCTCCTATGTTTTGTATTTGCAGAGAATATGAGGTTCTGCACATATTGCAACTACAAATCATCACCTGGTGAGTGAGTCGGTTTCCTTCCTCTAATCCTGCATTTCAGATATGAACAGAACAGGGAGCTGCTGTTTTTAAATGAGTCCTGTTTTTCTTCATGGTCTTTGCTGGCTGTTCAGTCCAGCTGTTGTTCCTCCTTCCCAACACTGACACACAGTTTAAAGAAAATAGAAAACAACTGTAATTACTTTAATGTTAAGTTCAATATAATTAGACTTGTGTTTTTATTGGACTCAGTGTTTAAAGGGATTAAATTATAGGTTGATTGGAACAAGTGAGGAGACAAATGAAGACATAACAGTTGCTCTTCATAAGAAGCTTCAGTTCAGATCCTGTAGAGAGTCTTAAGAAACCCAGCCAGCACCAGCATGTACCCAGCCGCTAAGGTGCCCTGTGCTAATTGGAGCGATGAGCCCGGTGACCCCAACTCCTCCCCTCCTCAGGACTCTCAGGCTTTCCCAGTCCTCTGGCTGCTTCTTTCTGTCCCTCAATGGGATTACGTTGGGCTGTGGAGAGAAGAGAGGAGAGGGGGGGGACCTGATTCTCAACTGATCACATCAGAAACGGCTCTCTGGGGTTTTTACACAAATTCTGCTCCTTCAGCGACGTTTCGGGCCTAATCAGGCTGAGCAAGGACACCAGGAGAGAGCAGGCAGGGGGTGACAGACAAGAGACAGAGAAAGAGATCAACTCTGTTACTGTTTATTAAACCTCTCTCTTTGATACTGTTACCAGCTGTCTCCTTACAGCACCTCTGCTTCGGAAGTTCTCTACACCTTAATGAGTTCGTTTTGGAAGCAATGACATAAGAAAATATCAATATTAGTGTTACAGCCAAGAACGTTAAAGTCAAAGGTACGTTTTCTAACAACAATATCATGTGGTGAGTTGATTTAACTGATAAATGTATGTAGGATCTTGAAATACTAGTATTTCCATACACACTACATCTCAGAGAGCATATTGTACTTTCACTCAGTAGCTATGAGTTACTACAAATCATTTTATAAAATATTCAGTATTATTAGGCTGTGGGCACCAATGCAGGTATTCGGAGTTATTATTATTGGAGCTAATCTACATATGATAATTATGTCACCGTGCACTGTTAAAAAAAATATTCTCTAATTTCTCAGTGAAATCCCCTTTATATTTATTTTTTAGTCTTGTTGCACAAAATAACTTTTACGCTAATCTCAAAAAATACTTTTGTAGGTTCTGTTGTTTAACAGATTGAATGGGGCCATTTTGCATAAAGAGTTCCTGTACTTTTGATAATTTCAGTACATTTTGCAAGTAGTACTTTTGTACTTTTACTCATGTTGAAATGTATAACAGCATCACATCTTCATCATATTAACATGCAAAAGAAGGACATAATTTACTTCTTTTACAGTACTGCATTAATTTGGCAGCTACAGTAACCTAACGATATATAAATCAGTAACAGGTACTTTTAATCAAGCACTTTTTTGATAATACTTTTGTATTTTTAAATGCAGGACTTGTTGTCGTTGTATTCCTACTGCAGTAAAGTGGCTGGATACTACTTTTACAGAAAGATTGAAGATTAAAGAGGCAGCACCCACAGTTTTCCCATCAGCCCTGTTTGTTTAATATGGCTAAGTTAAGACTTTCAGGTCGACCACCCCAATTAGCTGCTCTGATGGACTCATTTGCTCCACCCCAGTCCTTTCTACACGCTGTCTCCTCTCCTGTTTTATCCTTCTTGTCTGCCAGGCAGGCTTCAGAAGACAGCATGGGTCCCTTTTGGCCTGGAAGCGGAGATGTCGAGTTTCAATAGAGCAGAGACAGGACACCTGCTGACGGTGGGTGGGCATGGAGGAGCCCTGTGCACTGAGAAGCAGTGAGAACAGGGGTATTAACCGTTTAGACAGATTAAACAGTGAGACACACTGACCCCTACCACCCTGGGTTACAGATATCCCAGCTAATCCCTGAGTGGGTTATTTATTTGTATAGCTTAAATCAGAGGGGGACCTCTGTCTCTCCCAGACTTAACATTAGATCAAACCTGGGAGCAAACGTCTTACCATGTCTCCATCATCTTTACACTGGGCACAGACTGAGGTGAGAGGAGCAATAAGGACATGATGATTATTTGACTGTGACGTTTCTTTTTGGAGCTAAAGTTTCTGTAACTAACAGCTTAACACGCATTGATGTTTATAAAAGGCAGAGATATTATGCTAAATGTGCAAATTATAAATTATTTCACCTTTTTAACTCCCATTGACTGAATAAAAGGGAAGGACAGGACAAAGTTTCTATTAATGCCATAAAATATATTTCTGAATATTTCATTCAAATATACAAAACTGAAGGCATGAACTCATCAAAGAGCAATAACTGTAGGAAATTAAATATATGACTATACATCTATTAAATATAGTTGGAGACAGAGCCTCCTTTCTCAGCTGTATGTACAAGTCTTTTTTTTTTTTTCATAAGTCCAGTCATGTTGGGTTAACAGTGATCAGTGGAGTCGTCAGACACGTCAATATCCACGTCTGAGAACTCCTCATCCTCATCGCCTTCATCGCCATGGCCCTGTGATCCGGGACTTTTCGGCGGAGCAAGGCCCAGTTTAGCCAGCTTGGCCTGCTGCTGCTCCAGACTCTGTTTGCGCCACTTGATGCGTCGATTCTGGAACCAGACTTTGACCTGGAACAGAAAACAAGATACACATTAGACACATTATATATTAAAGAAGTGTATGTAATTGTAATGGCTAAATAGTATATGTAATTTTTAGAGTTATACAGTTTAATGTAAGACTGTATTATTCAGTACATGTTCTATCTACCTGAGCTTCTGTGAGCTGTAGAGCCGAGGCCAAGAGGAACCTCTCTGATCCGACCATGTACTGCTGCCGTGCAAACTCCTTCTCGAGTCGGGAGAGCTGCTCGCTGGTGAAGCTGGTGCGCATCCGCTTGGACTTCCCACCTTTGGTTTTAAACGAATGCAGTCCTGCGCTGACTTTGGACATTGAAGCTGCAACAAACATATGCGTTTAATTACCACGCCACATGAACAGATTGGACATTTAGATCTGTCTCTTTCTAAAGGTACAGTGATGAAGAAGAACAACAGGCCTCACTCAATTTACCTTGCGTGTAAAAGGCTCCACGACACGATGACTGGTAGTTGAAAGGCGGGCAGCAGTAAACCGGATATCCAGGCTGCATGGGTACAGCAGGGTGCAACACGTTTGCAGAGTAGACATAAGGTGCCGGTGCTAGCGGTAAGCCTACATGTCCGGTGAGAGGCAGAACTGGGGTTGCTGGTTGATATTGAGTAGGACCCATGCGGCCGCTGCTTGTGTCCTCCGGCTTTGCCAGTAAAGCGTCAATAGTGAAAGATTTTCCACTGGGAGGCTTCGTTGACGACGCGCACTGGCTTCCCTGGTACTGCGGGTACAGCGATCCTTGTGCGTAATTACGCACGGAGTATCCATAGGGTCCCATTGCTCTGTTCGGCACCTGCATGCTGTCAGACGTTTAAAAAAGTAGAAAAATAAGATCTCGACGGTCTGGGCAGAAGACAAGTTGTTGCTCCAAGTGCAGCGAGAAAGCGAATGCTGTTCCTCTGCAGAGGCTCCTCTTTTATACTCCGCCCGCACAGAGGTGTCAACAGCCCCCCGTCGATCTTTTGTCTTTCTAAGTAGCAGATGAGAGAAACGAACATCCCGACAACGTATCCAATTAATTGGTGGAGTAGTACAAGCTGCGATTGTCAAACATCCTAACCCTTTGAATGACAAGGCTTTTGAAGAGTCGTGGGGGCTGGGAACTCAGGAGATTTACTGGGCTACAAATTCTTGCATGGGTCTTAAGTCCAAATGTAATCATTACTGCTGGGAAAGCCTTGATGTTACCAAATCATCTTATTTGAAGCCTTTTAAGTCGGGGCTGTTCTTTAGATGCTTTAAAGCAGCATAGCGAGTCGCTTCACAACTGGAGGCTGACTTTTGTTGTTCCACAGAATCTACTGTGCTTATTTCATTCTTCTCCTCCTTTGACTCTGTGACTGATTGCTCTAATTTGGGAATCTCCAGGGTTTAAATTTGTATCTGTCGTAAGTGGTTGTAAATCAGGAATCACTCCTGTATGTAAACACTCCATAATCTTTTTCCTGTATGAAATGAATGCGCTCTGTTCCCAAAGTGTGCCTTTTAACAGCAGCGGTGTCGCTCTTACAATTGAGTAACTGCCCTGTAAAACCGAGGCGTCAGATTCAGCGGGTCGAGTATTTTGCTACTTTTGCCAAACTGCATCTCCCTAATCTGAGTCACTGCGTTAATCCACAGGTGGATCCACCTCATCCTGAACCGGGCTGCTCTGCCTGGAAGAGGCCTGTGCTCTGGCTGATGCCTAAAACAATCCAAGTTGGTCTAAAGCCTTAAATCTGAGTGTGGGTTTATGTTGTGTTTAAATACAAAATGCCTTCATACATTATGCTACTCTGAGTCTACTGTTACACGCGCATATTGCACTTGTTAAAGCCATCCTTAGTCTGAAATCCTCTTTGCACAGGGAACTGTGTCTGAAACCTTTTTGCTTTTACCGATTCCCTTGAGTTGGACGATGAAACGCTGCGCGGCTTCTTTAAAGGAAGTGATTTGCTTTCTTACACTACCCGAGGACAATGACATCCTCTCTTTCAACTGGGATTATTGCCAGCTCTGCAAACTTTCCCGGCTCATTTCCATCATTTGGAAGTGGCAGAGCGCGTCTCCAGTGCCTTAAGTAACTGTTAAAACACATTTAAACGCTGAAGCGAACCGCTCACTCCCTTTGACCTCCGTGCGTTTTATTTATTCTCTTTCACTGACACTAGAATGTCTAATGAAGAGAGCAAACACAGACTTTCTCGACTTGGCCTGAACAATGAGGATGCTTCTTCTGATGCCCTGAGATCGGACCACCCACCCCATGACCGGTGTTTGCTGCAGAGAATCACTAACCTGAAGTCTTTTTATTTAGTCTTTGCGTGAATGACACGATTTCAGATGCGTCTGCGTCAAAACAGCGTGAAAACGATACTAAGTAAATTGAATTTGGGAAATATGTGAAGTGGAACTAGTCAAAAGAAGTGTTAGCTGACTAAATATGATCCAGGCCTTTACATCAGGTGATGCTCTATAAATCAATTAATTCCCCTGTAAAGACAATAAGCTACAAACTCTATGGTCCCAGGTTCTCAGATGTGGACATTTGTTGCTTTTCTTTATCTGCTGTTATATTCAACATAATATTATAATATTTTTCTACTGTAGGTTGGACAAAACCTTCTGCTCTGGGAAGTCCAGATTGACATTTTCCCTATTTTTGGACCTTTTAAATTAAAATAAAATGGAAGATTATTGCTACTGTGAAGTTCTCCTCCAGTCTTCTGTCTGCACATTTAAAATCCACTGACATGTCTTAAAATCCAAAACACATTTTTTATTGAGTGAAACCTCTGTGTCCATGTCAGGGCTCAGCGTTGCTGCAGAGAAGGCAGCCTGCTCTTCTTGTGTATTGGAGCCAGACAAGGAATACACTGAGCATAGAGAGTCCTCTTTTCATAGTCATGGCCTGGGAAGAGAAAGGCAGCTGAAGAGGCTCTAATAGCTCTATGGGCCATCCTTCCTAAATGAGGTTGGCACCAAAAGCCTGAAACTCCTCATGGGCACTCACTCACTCAGTATCTGTGGTTGTTAACATACAAAATCATAGCATGGGATTTGTTTCACTTGTACAGGTCTGATTCCAAAAAGACTCAGGATTATATGTTTTATATCAAACTTGACTTATACTAATCAAGGAATTTCATCCATTTTTAACAAGTTTCCAGCACTGTGTTTATTTCAGAGTCAAGTACAGGCTTACAGGGACAACTATGTCTACTTTTGCTTATGTTTTCTAAATCTATATAAGCAGCCAATTTAATGTTATTCTCAGTTTGAAATAAACAAAAATGCTGTGTAACTAAGACTGGTCAGCATTTACGACAAATACTTTCCAGGAAGTATATTAGATGAATATTACAGTAGCGTCTAAACAAAAATCTTGATTTAAACTTGTAAATATTCTTCTCCTCCAGCAGTTGCGAGCTTTTACGTCTGCTTATAGAAGGTAATTCATCCTGAGGTGTTTTAAAGGTAAATGTCATGTTGTTAGGAAACAATAGATGCTACAAATATTCCTGTTGGGGTGATTATGACAGAGAAGTGAGAGCTGCAGAAATGAGAGGAGAAACTCTTATTCTCAGTTCAGTTCACACATGATTGAATGAAACAAAAGCATGGAGAAACACTGTCATCATTACTGTGACTGAGGAGAAAGGGGATCGTTTTTTTCACCTGCCCGACACATTTAATGTCCATGCACATCCATCGCTAATGAGTTTATGAAGTCGTTCACAGAACGATCCAGGCTGCTTCTCTCACCTGCTGCTGGGACTGAGGGGTCATTACTGCGACCTGCTGGGCTCTGGCCTTCACCTTGACTATGAATGGAGTCCAGTAAGAGGCCAGGTATGCTCCGTCTGGCTCCAATACACATTCAGGCTCTGCTGTGGGCAGATGTGTGTGTGGCTGTGTCTTTTATCAGCAAAGTTTTAACCTGAAGTTAAAATGAAACACCTGCTCTGAAGCTGCTCAGTCACACACTTTCTTTGATTCCTTAAAATATGCTCGTCATCCTCTAAATGCAAAAATGTGAACTTATTTTTAAAAATCAGTTTTAGTGTTAGTGAAGCTCTTGAGAAAATCCCAGCAGGGGGGATGATAAATGAAATGTGCCAGTGTCAGTGACCATATTACATTTATTACACCTCACTGGTGTTTCATGTAAAACATAGGGAGCTTTATGGTGGAAACAGACATGATTTTGAGTTTATTTCATTTTATTACATTTATATTTTGTCTTACTTCATGATTATACTTTCTATTTTTATTAACATTATTTTCTTGATTTTTAAATTGTATTTATTGTGAATACTCGATAGTTTTCTCTCTGTAGGGCTCATTGAACAGAAACCTCACTGTAAAGTAGGTAAACTAAAAAGAAAAAAGGTGTTTATTATTATTTATATTGAATTATATCAATAATTGCAGTTATTTAAACATGGCCGTCTATTGCTGCCACCTTAGATAAGAATAAACTAAATTTTATCATTGAGAAAAAAAATATGTATATATATATATGTATATATATATATGTATATATATATGTGTATATATATATGTGTATATATATATGTGTATATATATATGTGTATATATATATGTGTGTATATATGTGTATATATATATATGTGTGTATATATGTGTATATATATATATGTGTGTATATATGTGTATATATATATATGTGTGTATATATGTGTATATATATATATGTGTGTATATATGTGTATATATATATATGTGTGTATATATGTGTATATATATATGTGTGTATATGTGTGTATATATGTGTATATATATATATATAGTTTTAATTTAGTTTAAACTAGATAAGTGATTATTCTATTTTCCTGGACAAACATGTACTAAACCAACCATGGCCAGAAAAAAAAACATGCCCGAACGTGTATTTTTTTTTTTAGTCTTTTTGGGGCAAGTTCAAGTTTAGACACGTCTTTAAGTCTTTAGGTCTTTGAATGCTCATTAAAATAATGAGGTATTTTAACCTTTAGCTTCCAAAGTGCTATACATAACTTAGACAAAGTCCTTTTTCCTCCACAGGTCAAATAATTACAGTTTTAACTGTGAAGGAGGCTGTGCAAGGTCCTCTCTGCTTTTTATTGTTCTGGGATTTTACCTGCTCACACTTTAAACTTTGAATTATTTGTTTTCAGTCCTGTAAGTTTAATTGGAGGTGGCATTTTAGAATCAAAGTCTGATGACAGCACAAGTGTTGTGTTATTTCCATGTCACTGCACAGGACAGATATAGAAACAAGCTAGAAATCAGAATTTGTGACCTCTGATCGGTTTTGTGTCCTGTCAAAAAGCACTGGAACCAAACCCTTTACTCCTGTTTGTGTCTGTATATTTAGTTGAATTAACACTGTCAGCTAAACGGTGAAATGTGAAATGAACTGACTAATTCCAGCATTGAAGGCTGCCTGTTTTGCATGTCACAATGCTGAACATTTTTTCCATTTACATGTGTGGCAGGAGGAGGGAACTCCAGTTACTGCAGGTCCAGCTTAATCATCCATTAACATCGACACCAGTGCTGTGAAGTGCTGCTGTACGAGCTGCTCTCCTCTGGGCTGATGGTGACTATTTAGCCTTAGAAAGTCCTCCATCCACTCAGAGAAAGGACCGTCCATGTCATTACCACCTTAATGAGGGATTAACTTTCTCTCTGAACAGTATCTGTCCTGTCTTGGGAACAGTTCATGTGTGTATTGGAGCTGTCTGACACTACAGACATCTAGAGGCCTCCCCTCCGCCGGGCTGAGGAGAAAGTTCAGCCTGCTGCCGAGGCCAATTTAACTAGATAGTTTATGACATCAGAACAGAAGATACATGATTCGTCAGACGACATAAATAAATTGATTTTGCTACCACTCAATAGCATTACCTGCTTTTTGGGTTATTTGGTGTTTTTGTGATTAACTGGCAGATTCATCCATCCTTCATCTATACCCTATTAGTCCTAACCAGGGTCCCAGGGATCTGCTGGAGCCTATCCCAGCTCTGTTTGGGTGAAAGGCAGGGGTCCACCCTGGACAGGTCCCCAGTCCATCACAGGGCCACATAGAGACAAACACCGTGCTGCCCTTACTGGCAGATTATTAGACTAATTATTTGCTGTAGAAAAAGCATAATGATAACAGTATTAGCATAACTTAATATTTGAGTTCCTTTAGCCGATGTGGCATCAGGGCTGTCAGTCATTGTCGGTTTCTCAGTCAAGCAGTTTTTAGCACTTCTACAAAAATCAGTGTGATGATATCTACCTACCTAAAATCACAGAAGTCACCTTTTGGAAAACGTATTTTATTTGTACTTTGAATTTTTTGTTTGGCTCATGTCTCATTTGTGTCTCATATTCAGGGGGCGATCGACTTACGGTGGTGTCACTTCTGTCACATCTTTTTGTAGGGTTCAAACCCAGAACTTTCTTGCTATGAGGCAGCAGGGCTAACCATTGCTGCACTGTGCCACTCCTTCTGTTTTTATATGCACCGAAAATAAAAACTATGTTAAATATTCATTAGTGAGATTTGGTGGGTAGATTTCTCAGTGTAGGTAACTGTCATATTTAGCAGGCGTATATTTGTGTCTTCTAATCTAACTCTTAACTAATTAGCTCTTATTTAGAGTGTGGTTACTGTATTTCCTCAGTATTACTGTAGACTTCCTTTAAATTTCTTCTTTTTCTTATGGACTACATTTTATTTATTTCCACCCACCTACAGTTTTTGCTATGACGACATATTTTTAGGACACGTGTAATGATTTTATTGCAGAGCTTATACATTCCTACTTGAACTATGGTCACTGTCATAGCCCAAACTGTTAATGCACTGTCAAAAAAAAGTCAAAGGTCATTTTGTGCAAATTTCTCAGTTCCCAGTCTTTTATAGTCCAGTTATCACAGGCCATAGGTTTTTTGGATAGAAGCAAAAAATGTAAATGTCCTGCAGGCACTTCACATATTTGCAGATCTGTAAACCTTCTTTATGAAACCAATCATTGTGGTGTTTAAAGGGGCCCCTTCCCAGGTGCTCTGAGAGCTCTGTGGAGACCCCCACCCCCCCACCCCTTTAATAGAGGTGAGAATTGGCGGGTTGGACTTTAACACTTGACCTCTGTTTACACTTCCTGTGGGTGTCAGAGCTTGTCCATAAAGCGCTGCTTGCAGAGCTCTGCTGCATTGAAAGGAGACAGAGAGAGTGGACGAGCACCCTGGCGCTGCGAGCTGAATGCACTGCTGCTCCTGGGCTGTGATTACTAGGACAGGCCATTTCCTCTCTTCACATTCTCCGTTTGCTTATATTACTGCCACACTTCCTCGACCCCCCACACTCACCTCCTCGGGCCTTTTATAGGAAAATGATGAAAAACCTGCTGATCTGACCTGACTGTAGTTTTCTGCCTCAGTCTGCTTCATGCTGGTGATAATCAATGAGTTCAGACAGACTGTGGGCTGAAAATACAGTTTGACTGTAACTCTCATGTGTCACACACACACACACACACACACACACACACACAGGTCAAATCTGCTTTTTGGGAGAATAAGTGTGTTAGTACACGTGTGTTGGCAGTTTGTGGTTGGACTCACTTTCACTCCTTGCCCTCACTTTTTGCTCTTTTTCTTTGGCTTCCCTTCAACATGATACTTGGTGTGTTGCTACTGTCCTTCTGCCTGTTCACTTCACCATAAAACACCTGCTGCCCCTCAGCCACAGGTGGTGGGAAAATACTAACAAACCCAAAACAAAGAGTGAAAATGCATTTATGTTCCTGTATTGTAGCCTGCATTAAATCTATTGATGCAGTAATGTAATATGCTAACTCTGGAGCAGGCAGGTTTGGGCTGTAATAACATTCATCTGGCTTACATTCAAGAACCTATTTGTGCATATGGCCTGTTTGCATCCCAGCATTGTCTGCAGTTGAGGGTGAATGGCTTTGTTCTTTTCACCTTAGCTGGGCAAGACTTTCTCCATGTTGGAACATGTTACCAGAAAGTGTCTGAGTTTTTGTTGTTGTTCTGTCACTTTGTCTTCCACAGGAGACTCACAGTCACAGTTTAGAAAGACAGAGCTGTGTCTGTGATATGCTTTGTTTGATAATACTGATCTCAGAACCGAAGAGTAATTTTATACACATGAATTAGATGAATTGGGCTTCGAACACTGAAACACAACTTCAGAAAAGAACCACTTGTCTTGTTTAGTCTGCCATCTAGTCACTCCTGTGTTTTGTTGCTGGAACATTGCATTTGTTTACATTTTGATATCAGATGTTACTTTAAAGTGTCAAAATCTTAGTTTGAATCCGACTTAGTCTCGTCTAGTCTGTAGTCTTGTCCTGTGGGACTGTTTTCTGTTTTCTTTGGTATAGAGCGTCACGTCTCTCTGTGGTGATGTAGCTGTAGAGGTTTACAGTTGTCCCACCTTGGGAGCAGCCTATTGTGTGTCCATGTAACGTTGAGCGGAGCAGAAGACAATTAAAGTCTCCAACAGCAGATCAAAGCAGCCGTCTCCCTGGAGAAATGCCAAACAAAGACAGATACGCTGACTTTGTGGGCTGTAATGGACTGAGAGTGAAGGTGGAGTGTTGGGTGCAATAATTAGTGCAGACAGCCCACGTAAAGGGACATGACACCTCACTTCCCTGTCTTTTAACTTATGCAAAGAGTGAGGGGCACAGTAGCTAATTTATTGTTTTTACAAGAGCAGACTGATGACTTCAAACAAGACCACACAGGCAGACTGCAGGTAGACGCTGTATCTGCTGACCCCTGGTGGGCACCAGTGGAGGTACAGGGCAGAAAACATGCAGAGCAGAGGGGCAGCATGGTGGATTAGTGCTTAGTGCCTCACAACAAGAAGGTTCCTGGTTTGAAACCCATCAGAGGTCTTTCTGTGTGGAGTCTGCATGTTCTCCCTGTGCTTGTGTGGGTTTTCTCCAGGTACTCTGGTTTCCTCCCACAGTCCAAAAACATGTATGTCAGGTTGATTGGTGACTCTAAATTGCCCATAGGAGTGAGTGTGAGTGTGTGAGGTTGTTTGTCTCTATGTGGCCCTGTGATGGACTGGGGACCTGTCCAGGGTGGACCCCTGCCTTTCACCCAGAGAGAGCTGGGATAGGCTCCAGCAGGTCCCTGGGACCCTGGTTAAGGAATTAGGGGGTACAGATGATGGATGGATGGACATGCAGAGCAGTGTGGTAGAGAAGAAATGAGAAAAGATGGTAAGTGGAAGGAAAAGCACAGATATGACAATAAACAACACTAGGAACTATGTCTGAATGGAACTTTTATTAATTAAAATTATTATTCTGTCATTAAATAATTTGATCATTCTGACTTTAGCTTACCATGTTTACTGGAACCTAACTTTTATAATCAAATGTAATACACATTTAAATGCTTGTTTCTTCTGCTATGTAATTAACAAATGGAAGAAGAGTTAAGAGCCAGGTGTCAATACCAACACTGCCCCCATGTGTTTATTAATAGAAATGACATCAAGATGCCATCCTGTTATGCATTTTATTCAGTCCATATTAAAAAAGCCTTCACTGTATATTTTTATATATTTTAAATATTTTATCAGCATCTGGATCAACATTATTGTATTGTATAGTATAAGATCTTTCTACTTTATAGTTTACATTTCCACATTTACTGTGTATTATGAAAATTTAAGCTTGAAAAATTACATAATTTAATAATAATAAATTAATAGCCTACCTGTGTGACATGGTGAATACCCTTCTGAATTAGGGCCTTGTTGGTGCCTTAACTACCAAGTAGAGCGTCAGCCATTTTTGTAGTTCAGAAAATGTAGGCTTTTTTTTTTTTTTAAGTTGTGCTGAATTTGTAATCCCGCAGATGACCAGCAGGTGGCGCCACATTATAAAGAAAGACTTTATCAAGGTCCTGCAATTTCGCTGCTGTCTCATGCAAATCATAGAGTTTAATCGTGATACTGATGGATTAAATGATATCAAAACAAGTTTTCTTTGGTATATGAATGTATTTGTTTTACCAAAATTACTATTTCATACAACTTTATTGGAAGTTGTCTGAAGATGCTGTAGCTGCAGTTTCTAGAAGCAGATGAATTACAGTTTAAGTCTGTTTTTTTGTTACTTGGTTACTTTTTAAAAATGAGAGATAAAAGAAGACACAAGACATTTGACATGTTAGGAGATTTTACATCTTGGTCCCTTAAAGATGCATGAAAGACTGAGGTGGTCAGACTGGAAAAATATACAGTACTTTGCAGCAATGTTAGGCATTTTAGATATTCTAGATTTTTATCTCACAACAGCATCAGGTGTCTGATTGATCTCAGGTTCATTGTGCAGGACAACATGCCCATAAATAAATAACCCACTAGAGTTCACAAAGAACCATTTTCAGAGGCAGGAAGGGATCAGTCCTGCAGCAGATGGTCAGACCCCCACAAGACCCAGATCTGGGCAGTGTGGAGTCACCCTGGAATCACATGAAGAGTCAGAAAACACAAGGGGAACCTAAATCTACAGAAAAACTGAAGCAGCTTGTCCAAGATGCTGCAAAGTACCAGGAGGTAAAACTAAGTGCTGCTATTGGTTTAAGGGCAAAGGGCAGTGCTGCAAACACTGATTAGATTTAGGTTTTACTGCGGTTTGTATGCAGTTAATTGAAAAATGAAAATATATTTATGTTTATTATATTAAAACCCTGTGTATTTTAGTGCCTAAAACCTTTGCACAGTACTTTACACACAGTACTTTTCTAATGTTAACTAACTCAGTAAACAATGACTAGACCATTGTACTCAGAGGAGTTGTTCACAGACCTGCAGTGCTCCGCTGTGGGACTGTTTTACAAATTGGCTGAAGCTGTTAAAGCATAAAGTTATATCTGAACGTCCTCTGAACCAGAAGTTTGACCCCTGCAGTGAAGAATGACATTAAACCCAATTAATTCAATATTAACAAGGGGTCAGCTGGGACTTTATGGTGGAGTGCTGCTAATTGTTGAGTTTATGATCATTTAATAATGTTACCTTTGATACATGTTGAACTGATTAACTTTTAATCCATGACCTCATCCATGATTAATAACTGTCTGCCTTTAATAACTCTGTCTAATCCAGAAATGAGGCCCCAGCGCTGCCTCTGACAGATGGGCAGCCCAGTTGTTGCCAGCTGTTTTTTATGCAGTTTTGGAGAGGTACATAACGTACGCCCACATGCCCCTCACTCACATTAGCAGTAAAAAAAAATGAGGCTGTCTCACTGCCTCTAGGGCTTATTTACAGACACAATGCCGCTGTTTATTAGTTTATTAACAAGATGGAGACATAAATATTATTTAATTAGGAGAAGCAGACAAATGTCGCACAGTGAGACTCACAGATTCACCAGAGACAGACCTATAAGTGTGTAACCATTTAACACAGAAACACTTAAAGTATCCTCATATCTGCTTATAATGAAATTATGGTGTGTTAAAAACTAGTTAAATGCTTTTTAAATTCTAAATCTAATTATTTTAACCTAAAATAAACACATATATGTCCCTCTGTGCCAGCTAAATAAAATGTTGACTTAAATTGAGGCGCTCCTGATCATAAAATGGTGAGTTTGAGCCCCGAGCAACTTGGCTGCATAGATTACGATCAGTTAATTAAAAGCTTCAATCAGCTGAGTGCATTCATCACAAATTCTCACAATGAGGCTGTTTGTGTTGGTTTGGAGCAAGAATCAACAGACACTCAACAAGCTGCTCACCACAAATGAGATTATTCATCCCCGATATTCAGGTGTGCACATTCAGTAATTATATCATATCGTAGAAATATAATGCACCACCATCAAATAACACCTGATTATTCTGAATAATGAAGCTTTTACTTTTGATCAGTTTTTTAACAGTTGCTTAAATGCCTCAGTTTATGTTTCTGTTCCCTGAATTTGGGTATGAATCTACAGAACGTTGCTTCCCTTTTTATGTTTCACCCTCCTCCCTCCCCCATAGTTTTCCATATTCTCTGTTTTCCTCACAACAAAATAGACTCAGATCCTTGTCAGGATGTGTCACTTCACTCTATAAACCATCGCCTCCTTCTCCTTCCTTTCTTTAACCCCCACACACACCCTGTGCAGCCTCCCGTCTTCTTCCCCTCCTCGTCTTTTGTTTATCTTTCCCTCCAGAATTCCTGGCTAGAGGCTCGAGCTCTGTCCCTGTGTTGTCGTCCATCTGTCGGCTGCTGGGCCTCCTTCATGAGCAGATGCGTACTCCTTCTCCCCTGACCTGAGCCTGGATGGGTGGGGGAGTGCTGGTTGACCCACGCCGAGGGAGAGTCTGCATCAGTAGAGACAAAGAGGGGGTACAATGGTATGAACGCAGCACAGGGAGGTGGTTGGGGGGGGAGCACAGGCTGACTGGTCATCTCCATACTCTTCATTCTTCTGTGAAAACAGTGTGGAGGTGTACAGGAAGAAAATCTCGGTGGTTGCATGTGAAAGTTGTTCAGGTGATGATCAGTTTCATCATCGCAGAACAGTCGCGATTCATGATTTGGACAGAGGATGATGGTCATCATGTGTATGTGTTTTCATTTAAGTGGTGAATGTACTGTGTGTTTCTTTCAGTATTCAGCAGTATTCACAGCAAAGCTGCAATGAAACTACCAGAAAGCACTGATAACAATCCTCCAATTAGTGGTGGTGTTTATTTGCAATGGCCCCGACCTCCTTTAGTTTACTATAGACACTAAAAAAACATGTGTTTGCAATATACTGTATCTGTATTAGCTCAGTCTGCAAATGTTTATCTTGAAACAGCTCTTATCTAAAAACCTTGCTGGTGGGAATCCAAATGTCCTGTGATAAGGACTTTCTGCTAAAGAAAGTGAAAGACTGCACCCCAGAGGTATTTAATGTTGTTTTTCCACTGGAGTTAAAAGAATAGTTTGACATTTTGTGAAAAATATTCATTTCTTCTCCTGACAAAGTTACTTAAAGCCGAGAGACTTTAAGTCTAACTACACAACACAAAGACTGGACAATGTTCAGCTGCATTTCTTTATCATAAGCTACGCTAAGTGTTTACAGGCTGTGAATTCATATTACGACATGAGAGATCAATTTGCTAACTAGCTCTACACCAGAAAGCAAATAAGCAAAAATGTTTAACTTCAGCTTTAAATATGAGGCTACATCCAGACGGGGTTTCATAGTGGGAATATAGACACAAGCGTCCAGCACAACAGCAGCTTATTGGCACTGTCTGAAAAAAAAAAGTGAAACTAAAATGTGTGTCAGCCTCTGTTGACTTGGGATGTAACAGTCATAGTAACTCGCTCCTTAGCTAGAAACGAGGCCATACAGCAGCTGCAGTCACGTCACAAAGAAACGTATCTGTACGCTTTGCTGCCCAGTGGCGTTCAGAGACATTTTTGTTGGAGCAGTCTGTGATTGTTAATCAACCAGAGCACAGTGTCGTCAGGTTGTGGTGTCTCCTCTGGCCACAGGACAGTCTGGCTGCTCTGTAATGTAGCGGCCACTCGCTGTGGTCTGTGTTAAGGACCTGTTTGAACTACAGTGTGAATGTTAATGCTGCTGCTGCAGCTCATTTCCAGATAAGACAAATGCAAATAAACGAATAAGTGTTCAATTAACTGCTCATCCAACATAACTACTGTCCACTGAGTTCTCTGCAAACCAGCTGGTGCTGGTGCAGCCCTCCAAGACCTATTGATAGAAACTAAACTCATTCAGTCGAATACTACCCAGTACAGTTTGAATGTACCTGTCATTTCCTTGTATATTTTATGCGTATACTCCATTACATTTGAGAAAGCCAATATTGTAGTTTTCAGTCCAGGACATGCATCTAAAAGGTAGTTTACTGCAGTTACTAGTGACTTTGCTAATTAGGACTGAGATATGTATCAGATCCTAATAGCACTGCTGCTATAAGGATCAAACTATGGTTGTCGTGCTTATATGTGTATGTGTACTATGATATTTTGAATGCAGGACTCTATACTTGTAAAGTGGGATTGGAGTACTTTACTTTAGTAATGTTAACTTTTTTTAAAATAAGTATATCTTTCATCATTGCCCTGACAAGACCTTCGGAAACTGTGATCTCTTTGCACTCGTATTATATTAGATTATATTTCCTCCATAAATATCTATGCAGCCTACATATATGTAAATGATTATCAAAGCAGGGAACCATTTTCACAAAAACCAAACCTTCATTTACAACGATCACCTTTAGAGCAGAACGTCACACCTTAGACTTTATTGAGCAACTAGTGTGTTGGTTTGTGTGTGTGGGTGAAAATCCCTCCCTCCCTTGTAGCTACACCCCTGCCCCTGCTGTTAATGAAAGGGTTGAAAACAGGATTGTTTTGAGACCATCGATGGGGCAGAATCATTTATGAGCCTCCCAATTACAGGTGACCACAATCCAGAACAACAAACCTCCTGCCACACATAGTTGGTTTGACTGAGTTACCGTATGTAATAAATAGCAAAATGTTATGGATCTAGTGCCTCAGCTGTAACTGTAGGTACTCAAGTATATGCTATACAGGTTTTAAATATGTTTTTTATGTTTCTGTTCCAGATGCCTATGGGCGCCTCCCTGGGGAGGTGTTCCAGGCATGTCCCACCGGGAGGAGGTCCCAGGGAAGACCCAGGACACGCTGGAGGGACTATGTCTCTCGGCTGGCCTGGGAACGCCTCGGTGTCCCCCCAGAAGAGCTGGAGGAAGTGTCCAGGGAAAAGGAAGTCTGGGTATCCCTGCTTAGGCTACTGCCCCTGTGACCCAGCCCCGGATCAGCGGAAGAAGATGGATGGATGAAAAACACACTTGCTTAATTCAGCACACTCCAGGGTTTAGCTTGTACAACCTCGTTTGTTCTTGTATGTGACTGAGGTTTATGTTAGCTATCGCTGGCAAACTTTAGGTCGATATGATTGTGTAATGGACATTTCTCAGTCAGATCTACATTTTAGCATTTTCTTTTATCCTGTAACAATTACAAAGTTCAGCTACATTTGCTCACATTTAACCTAACAGCTAACACCTGAAATAAAAGGCTGTCCTTCCTAAATATTGTTGGGAACATGCTGAAAGTCAGCATTTGAACTTTATTGCCTTACTTCTTGGATTCTTGTTTGTTGGCAGCAGATTGTGAATCTGGCTCCTTTGTCATTTGTGTGTTGGTGTGAGATTGAATTAAAAAGGAAACAGTTCTGCAGTGGGGACTCAGTGCAGGTTTGGTGGGAACAGAAGGTGTCGGGAAGTTGGTGGAGGGTTTATTCGGTCGAGTTACTGGCTCTCTCTATACTTTTGTCTCTTCTTTTCAGGTCTGGGGTGGGGAGCCCAGAGCGGCAGGGCTGTGCTTGTACCTCTCCAGGGAGTTCATTAAACTTCATTTACATTTGTCATGCGAATCCCACAGATACTTTAACCGAACAAAGACTGCCTCAGTGAACAGTTGTTATTCCACAAACTGAGGTCAATACTCCACCCTCACGACTCTGCATACAACCTCAGGTTTGCTAAAATTGATACTACAAGGCCATCTCACTGGAATACAAAAGCACTGTTGTGCTAAATTGGGTGTTCCCACATAATAAGGCATGAGGTTCTGAGTAACATAACTGCACAGTCCTCATTGAAAACATAATCAGGAGGGTCCCTGAGAAGATCCTGGACTGATACCCTTGACAAAAATTACAGACCCAAACTGCAGGCAGAATACTGAGGTGTTTGTCAGCTGAACAGCCTCAGCACTCTGGTTGAACTAGTTAAACACAGGTGTGTGTCTGTCAGTTAGCAGTGTTGCATTTAACTTAAGGAACCTGAGTTCTGGCCTATGTTTGTATAGACAGTTGGTAATCAAATGGGGTGTTGTTAGTGATTTGCATAGCAGAAACATTAGGGCCTTTTTCAGTAGACTGTACATATCAAACATAGTGTTATCAGTTTATAATCAAAAATAGCATAAGTTGAGAATCAGCTTAAAACAAAACCAAATGTTGAGAACTGCAGTCACTAGAAACAGTGTATGGACTTTATAAAATGGCTACTTCATAGGACCCTAGTTCAGTGCTTTTAATTAAGGGGTATCAGAGGAAAGAGGTTAAACATATTATTGTTGCTATAATTAAAAAACAGGGATGTGATGAAGAGATGTGACTTTTGATTCGTGTTAACTGACTTGTGAAATTTATTTGCTGCAGACAGGAAGTGATGTTTGGTAAAGGAAGATATAACTAAAACCACTTTAAAACCTGCATACACCCACACCAGCTAACACATGCACCCGCAAATGCAAACCACACGCATAATAACCTTCACAAATTCAACAACAGTAAGAGGCATGCATTATGTCTGACCTCTCAACTCATGAATTTGAATTTTGGGTTCATACTGCATCTTTACACAAAAGTCATCCATTTAGTAAGATTTCAGAAAGCAAAGGAGAAGAATGGGTTTGCTGGTGGAAGTCAGAGCGAAACAGCAAAAAGGAAATATTGATTACATCACTGAAAATAATTTCTTTTGTCTGAGTCACTTTGTGTGGGAGGCATATGAGCTTGGCAGCCATTACTGCATGCACACAGCCACAGTGTTCTTTACCAAGCTGTCACAAAGATGAAGGACGCTGCCAGAACAAAGCAATTTACAGGACTTATGTCTTAAATGTGTGTTGTTGAACAGTAGTATTACTATTCTTACACTGTTATTACTTTTACCTAAGCATGTGGAAAGAAGTGAAGTGATATTAACTGAGCAGATGAATTCAAAATAAAAACCCTCATTATTTGTAATCCTATATAAAATAGTTAAAATTGACTTTACCAAAAAACACACAAAATAATAATGATTATATTTTTATAGAATGTTTTACCATTTGGGGCTCCTGCTTCTTATTAATACTTCAGAAAGTACTTTGATCCCTTCACTTTCTGCACACTAAAGTGTTTTTTTTTTAGTGTAGATTGATGACAATTTTTATCCAGTTATAGTGAAGAAATCTGTATACTAGCAGTTTTATTTAAGGAGCTATTAAAGATCTGAAAACTTTCTCCACCGTCTCAACTTTTTTTCATTGTTGGAATTAAATTCTCAATTCTTTGTCACTCGAATGACCATTTGAGGCAAGAAAGTTTGCAAACCAATTAAATCATAGACATTTAATTTATAGGCTACACATAAAAATCAAAAACAAAATTGCAAATATTAGAAAGAGTTTAAATATGGGAGGATTTCAAACTGTGGCCCGTCCATGGCTGGGCAACACAGCTAACACCACAAAGGTGAGTATGTGCATTTATCAGATTTATTTATTTTAAGGTAAACCCACTATTTCTTGTACTGTGGCTATTCAAAAATCTGATGGCTTTTGGAATGAAATGAAATGTATTCAGTGATCTTGTGTGGAACAATCAAATGCTCTTCAATTTAGGTAAATTACCAGTGTGCTTGTAGATCTGTCTTGCAAACACAGGCATTTTGCAAATAAAGAAGGGTTTGGAAAAACTCCTTTCACTTGTTTTCTTTTTTCCCCAAAAACTATCAGCAGCCAATTCAAAATTTTTAAACAGAAACAGAAAACGGCAGCTTATTAGTAAAGGATTCATATATATATATTATACATTCACTGATATAAAAATCAGGCCACATTTTAGAGCTAAACGAACAAAAGGTATGAAAAGACTACAGATTTTAAAGGTTTGTGTCACATCCTCTTTCTTCCCTCCCTCATCCGGCGACGGGACAACAACGCAGATGCGTTCTGCGCGCTGATTGGTTGCGTGGAAGTTACAAGGGTGCTGATTGGCTCAAATGTTGCCGCTCCAGAGCTGCTATTTTGAACATAAATACGAGCAGCCTCAGTGTCGTTTTCTCAGAAACCAGGGCCTGTCAGAGAGAGAGAGAGAGAGTCCGCTGTGCTGCAGCTCTCTCTCATCAGCAACAACTATGTGGTTTTAGCAATTTAGCGACACCGAATGAAAGTCTGACTTCACATGGAACCACTGAGTCACTTCCAGTCGGTGATTTGAAGCGTATGATTGGAAATGCTTTCTTAAAATTATCGCTAGCTAACGGGTTAGCTTCCTGGTTAGCTTGAAGTAATTGGCACTGTCCGACCTAAAACCTAGACGAGGTCTACAACAAAGCAATAACAGCCGTGTGCAAGGAGTTTATACAAATTGGAAACTCGAAGAAGATGGAGTCAGTAAATGTGTTTGACAGCAACAGTCCCGTTGTGAAAAACAGGCCCGACGGGATCACCGGACTTTCCTCGCTCTCTTTGCCCGAGATGAGCACAAAGAACTCGCACTGCAGGAACCTGTTCTCCCCTGGCCCCGCGACTGTGCTGTCTCCTGTTACTAATTTGGCTCTGGACATGAACAATTTAATTGGACTCGGAAGGTATTATTATTCTTATTAGTTGATGCCTAGTACTAACATTAGTGTGTTCATTAAGTTAGCATTCATAGCTCTGGTGTAGCGTATTCATCTTCGTCATATGTCTTTTCCCCCTCACAGCCAGTGTGATACCCCGAAAAGAGGAAAGCGTGCCCCCCTTGAAAAGATTCCCTCCTTTGCCTCCGACGTCTCCTCTGATGCTGGTGAGCCCCTTCCCTTAAAAGATATTGTCCCTGCTAATTGATGCCTCAGGGCCTAATGCACATCTCTTGCACCTGATTTAATAATATTGTGTCTCAGCTTTAGTCGTGGTCATGAGAGGACTGTTGTCGGTGGCTGTTTTGGTAGAGAATATGGTAATTTTTTACGTTTAAATGCCAAACATTGCAACACTTTATTTTGCTTTTTGTGATGGTTAATAGAATTTCTTTGCAGAGTCTTAGTTGTGTAAAACAAATGATATGAAAATGTCACATTTAGGAAAAACTGGATGGGAATTTTTAATAAATAAGATGATTATGTGAATAATATGATGATAGCTGTATCCCTGCTTGAACCACCAGTGTTTAGTGTCAAATGTTAAATTTACAGTCGAGCATCTGTTAAACTGGTTGAGATTGTAAAATTCACCAGCCTTAGGTCTAAGCAAAAGTTTTTCAGCTCATTCCTGGTGCCAATTTCAATTTACCTGCAATTTACCACCTGGTACATATTTTAATCTAATATGCAAATCTATTCTTTTCCCTTAGGCCTCGGCATGGATCTCCCAAGTCCCATGGACGCTATTGAAATGGAGGACACGTAAGTAGCACTGCCCTCCTCCAGTCTGTTCTAATCAGTCTGTGAGCTGTGACCCTCTGTTTACCCCCTCCAGCATCCCCCCTACCTCCACTGTGCATGTGGACTCAGCTTAACCAAGCCTCATTTTTCATCTCTAGGATTATTGTTTCTACCGTTGGCTCTGAGATGATTTTTTTTAATTTTTTTTTTTTACTAAGCAGATTAGCTGATAAGCCATGTGATCTTAACTTTTTTTAAAACTTAAGTGGACAGAATATGTTAATTTACAATCAGTTTACATTCAAGTCCTTACCTTCAAGGTACAGACACACCAATGTGGATTGTGTTGATACTTTTAGGGAAAGGTTTTATCATTTCTGGAAGCTGGAATGCAGGTCTGAATGAAATTTGGCACAGCAGTCATGCTCAGCTTTTTATCTTGACCAGTTTGTCAGCTGCCTAATCTTGGGTGGCCCTTTTCTTAATTCTCAATTGGGCGACCTTCTGGAGACATCTGCTGCTGTCTGATGTGCAAGTTCCTTTACAGCAGCATTTGGTGCTCAAGACCTCATTCACCTCCTTTACAGCTGTTGGGTTGCTAGGCGTTTTGCAGTTTGGGGGAGGATGTGCCCCACGCTTTGGTATAATGGTAGCCCACCCCCTCTGGGTTTTGGCACACTCTTCCAGTGCACTGTTTTTTCAATAGAAAAAGAGGGCATGAGGTTTTTTTTTTTCTGTCTCAGGACTATTAAAATGAGGGCACCCCAGAGAATAACTGCCCTCCCTTCCTCTGGTCTATATTCAACGGGACACGCTCCCCCCTTCAGCAAACAAAGGATTCTTGCAGAAAAGGGGGTCACTGGTGTTGGTTCCAGCAGGCATATGGTAGATTAGCTGATCTCTGCATCCCTTCTCCTGCGCTCCCTCCCCCTGAGCTGCATATTGAGCTCTTCACTTCACTTGTTTAGCATACAGGTGGGCATTGCTCCAATGCAAAGACCACCTATTGCCTCTGTGCATTCACCCTGTTTCCTCTACTCCAACCGTTCCTCTTGGTTTCTCAGTAGAGCCTGAGATTCTTTGTCTTTGTAGTTTATGAGCACATAGTGATTCAGCTGGCAATAAAGGGTTTCCAGTCTTTTTCCTTAGTAAGTTTTGTTACAAGGTCCTTTTACACTTCTTTTATGTACACCACTATCTTGAATTATGTTCCATGTTTTTATTTCTTACTAATTCTGAATAGGTTCTCGTTTTTCTGTTACAGGTTTGAAAAGGCGATTCAACAGTCAAGCCGAATTGTCAGCGAGTAAGTTGCTTCCATTTATTATTCTCCAATCATTAACTGCAGTGTGGTTGTTTTTGCGACCCCCTTATCAGAGCAAAATTGCTCTCTGGTAATTGTTTTACTTCTCATACTAAAACAGCCTGTTGATTTGATTTGTATTGATTACGCCCTCTCCCTTCTATCAATTATAGGAAGATGCCAATTCGAAGAATCAACTCATTACCAGTAAGCTGATTTGCCATGTTTGTGTTTACAGCCCTGCATGCTTTATTGTACTTGGTTAAATCTCTTACTGATGTTCAGGGCTGACAGAGACTGGGACAATTTGGCCTGTTGACTCCTAATTTGGCTGTTGAGCAGCCAAAGGTCTAAACGTTTAATCCAAAGTTTAATTTCACCCAGTTTAACATAAACTAGATCAAAGCACATAGTGAGCAGGAGAATGAAAATTTAAAAAAATAATGTTAAACTTGCTACCAGGTCAGGTAGGTTCAGATTTAAAGACATGTTTTGTTTTTTCATATTTAATTACTTCATAACATCTTCCAGTTTGAACCCACCACGGGACTAGCTTGTTTACATTTGCCAAGCCTCTGCTAAGTGTATCCCTCTTGTCTCTGCGCAGCTCCAGCTTCTAGGTTTTAGTCCATCGCTGAAGGGACAGGAAACAGATTCTCAGCGCTATGGAATATTTGGACAACAACCTTCCCAAATAACTGCCTCCACCTCTCAGCGTGATGACAAGGAAAACATACCAGAGGTCAGTGTTTGTCTTTGGTTGAAACACATCAGTGACGTGGTCACATATAAGAGAACCTATGCTGTTAAATGGACGACTGGCGGGTTAGATACTGAAGCTACTCCAGAACTTTCGCTAATGTTCAGAAAACCAATTTGTTACCACGGTGAAGGCATTATAACAAACTGTGAATACCTGTAGACACTGAGTTTGGTTGTCTGGCTGTCTTTAGCCTTTATCTCAAATCAAGATCATTAGGGTTTTTTCAGTTTTTTTTATTTAATTTTTTTTTAGGAGAGCTTTGAATTCAAGAAACCAACTAAGCCGGTGTCACGGAGTCGCATGCGCTCCCTCAACAGTGGACAGGATGCCTTTGCCTGCCGTCCCAGCTCAGCACCAGCCCTCATGGTACGCTAACCAGGAACAGTGTCCATTTTTGTGCACAAGCTTGAGACTAGTTTCTAGATGGTTAACTCTCTTCTTATTTATTTTTTTCAGCTATCGTCACCTCCTCCTTTCCAGTCACATGATGTATTTGACTCCAGCCCAACGTTCCTGAGACGTTCCTCCCTCACCTCCTCTCTAAATGATGACGATGAGGATGATGGCTTCTTGGAAATACTGGACGACAACATGGAGGTGAGATTACTTAATGCTGACATGCACTGAATTGTAAATTTACATGTATTTAACTGTGTCCTCATTTTTAATTGACATTCTCGGATATGGTGCCCATGAAAACCCTCCTGAGGGTACCGTAAATAACTTCTCTACCCTTCAGAGACTTGTAATGTCAGGATCACAAAATGCTTCTACTAAATGTCTGACAACACCTCTGTCACCTACAGAATGACTCTTTGATGCCAATGGGAATGGCCAGCTTGCTCACTGCCCCACTGGTGACTGACAGTACAGGAGAAGATTCTGTAAGTTTGCTTTGCTTTATTGTGTAACCTGAAAAATGGCAAAAAAAACACAACAGTTCTTGTAGGGGAGTAATGTTGCTTGTGCCACACTTCCTGTCATATCATGTGAAGTTTTGAAGAGTTGCTTCTTGTTAGGCTGAAGTTACTGATGGCCACGTGTCAGTGAAGTACTGAGATGAGTTTTTGTCTTCGTCAGCCCGTGATCCGCTGCCGGCCACGAAACCTGTTTCGCTCGCCCTCCATGCCCAGTCCGGTGTCTCGTCTCTCTGTGAAGCGCCCCGACTGCCCTAAAGACGAAACCACACCTGTGAGGGTGAAAAGACGACGCAGTCTGGCAGGGACACAAGTCACGTCCCAAGAACAAGACCCTGAATCCCCCCGAATGGTGAGTCCTGTAATACCTAATGGTAATACCTGATGGAATCAATAAGACAAGTTTTAACAGAAACAGGACTGTTGTGTTAAAATTTCTGACAAGCTGATTCATAGATGAGAAACAAATCATGTCATAGAGGCTTCTCACTCTAAGCACAGAATAGTTAACCTTGCCCAGTATCCAAAATTGCTAAAGATCACATCACCATTTATGTTCAAGCTTAAATGCTTGTGGCAGATATAGGTCAAAATATAGTTTGTTGGTGTCATATTAGATATAGTGTCATTACCTTTTGGGATGCAGAGTGTACTCAGTTTCCCTCGTGTCCTTCCAGAGCTTTTCAGTGCTCCAAAGATCCAAGTCCTTCTGCCAGACAGAGATTGAGAAGCTGCTAGATGGTGAGGATGGGTCTAACGAGCTAATAGGAGATTTCACCAAGGTGAGGAAGACCAAAGAATCTTTAGGTGTGTTTTTCCCCAGCAATGTAATTGTGAAATTAATTTATCTAATCCAGTCCTTTCTTTTTGTCTTTTAGCCTTTTGTTCTACCTACAGTGGAGGGAAAACATCAAGACCTCAAGTACATTACCCCAGACATGGTGAGTTCATTCTATTAGCTGTTTTCTCTCAACCCTGACCTTTCAAAATGCAGCACGTTGTACACTGTTTTCACAATAAAACATTAGTGTGTTTCCTGTGGTCTTCAGATGGTGGCGGCTCTGAGGGGCCAGTTCAACCACCTTGTTGAGCAAGTCATTGTCATTGACTGCCGCTACCCTTATGAGTTCGAGGGAGGACACATTAAGGTGAGTCATCGTCTGCCAGCATGTCATGAAAATGAATCCAGTCCATGTTGATAAAGGTTTCAGAAAGAGCACGGGACGTCACTGACTGCTTTTCTTTCTGTATTAATGTCCCAGCCTACTTTTTAACCAGATTACCTGACATGTTTATGACCAGTTTGTGTTGTACTTGAAAAACAAGTTTAGACAAGTTCTGCACGAATGCCTGTAGTTCCTGTACCTGGGAATCTGGTTAGATTTGTCTTTGTCATCTTAGGGAGCTCTGAACCTGCACCAGGAGGACCAGGTGGAGGATTTCCTCCTCAAGAAGCCCATCGTCCCGTGCTGTCCAGAAAAACGAGTCGTCATCATCTTCCACTGTGAGTTCTCGTCGGAGCGTGGCCCTCGAATGTGTCGCTTTGTCAGAGAGCGAGACCGTGCCATGAATGACTATCCCAAACTCCACTACCCTGAACTTTACATCCTCAAAGGCGGATACAAAGACTTCTTCCCACATTTCCAGGTTTGTTTTTCCAAAATGTTAGATTCCACTGAAAATTCTTCAACAAATTAAAGTTGGTGTGACTCTGATTTGTTAGCAACAACAGCAAAGTCACTTCAGTGGTTGTTCTGCACGTGTTGATGGTACTATGTAACATAATTAAGTTTAGAATTTGTTGAAATCCAGCACAAGTAAACTGTTGTTAGATTTGTGCAAGCATGCGTTATTTTCTGCTGCCTTCACGTGACAAATAAAAGCTGACTGTTTCCACACAGTCGCAGTGTGAACCTCAGTCCTACCGGCCCATGCACCATGAGGACTTCAAGGAGGACCTCAGGAAGTTTCGCCTAAAGAGTCGCACCTGGGCGGGCGAGCGCAGCAAGAGGGACATGTACAGCCGACTGAAGAAGCTGTGAGCTGCTCTTCATCCTCCTAAACCACCTCTGACCTCCTCACAGAGCCTGGGGTCTCACCCCACCCACAAGGGAATGTCTTTTGGGAAATATGCCAACAGAACAGGTTTTTTGTACATACATACATACATACATATATATATATATATATAGAGAGAGAGAGGGAGGGAGAGAATTTTTTTTTTTTTTTTTGGCTCCAAAGTTTCATTTATCAAAGTTGGTTATTTATGCAAATTTAAAGAGGAAGATGTGAGATGAACTCTCAGCCTAATGATGTTGCTGAGGTGCAGTGAGCAGAATTCATTAAGGTGATCTGAAGCAATGTGATCTTTTTTTTTTTTTTTAATTATTGTTTTAACCACTCGGACCTACTGCTGATTTTACTTTTTTTTAAAAATTTTTATCATCACTGCCAGATTGCAATAATACAACCAAACGAAACTGCCAGGTCTGACGTTTGTATTTCAGTCTCCTCATTGGATGTTTTTAATTTTGCATTTGTCATGTCCCATTTTAATTAAGCACTTAATTGAAATACCTTGATATGGTGAGGTGCTTTGTTCATACTGAGTTTTATATCATTTTGTTTTAACAAATTGTGTAGGCCTTCATGTAGGTGATGATTGGTTGAAAGTATGCCTTTCTTTCTTTGTCTCAAAATGCAAATTGGATATTTTAATGACAACTTTTCAAAGGTCGGTGCAGTGCTTTTTTTTTTTTTTTTTTTCTCTTCTTCTTCCTGATCAGTTGCAATACTTAGGAGAAACCAAAGCAAACGAACTACCTGTTAACTTTGCAGTGAGAGTTTTCTGATGCTGCAGGTCAGCAAGTGTGAGAGGATGATCTAAGAAAAACACCTTTGTTTTGCTTTGAATCCCTTTTTCAGAGATAAATGTCTTCCCCTCTGCAGAGCAAATGACGACAGTTTATGATGATTTGGGTGGTTTACATTTTTTGTTACAGGCTCGTGGGGGGTTCTGCTGAAATAAAGATCCAGTGTGCATTCAGATGGGGTGTACAGTATTGTGCTTTTTAATTCAGAGTTTTGTGTTCTTGGCCAGGACTGGGCATCATTTGAAAATGTTGGACAGTTTGTGTAGAAATATTTTGAATGCTTCGGGTGAGATAATGCACCTTTGGGCCTGTTTTTTGTAAAAACGCTTTCTTTTAATTTAACAGAAGCTTACATTTTCAAATGTCTAAAACAATTGTGCCAGAACTAAATGTAAACTCAAAATGATCTGAACAAAGAATTAAGTCTTACCATAAATTTGATGGCAGCTTTTGTACGCACCAAAAGCGTTGGGGTTGAGATTAGATACCTGAATTAATCTTCATTTCAGCTTCACTGGAACTAGTTATTTAAGCTCTTTATCTACCTGGTAAAATAAAAGTAAACAAAATGAGTCCATGCAGGGATTTGAACACAGATTTTGGGGCTCTGTTACAGCCAGTATGTCAATACCAAACAGTTTTGATAACTCAGTTTTCCAGGAAATGCTGAATATTATTTTAGGTTCAAATCCTCTGATGTGACGATTTGCTCCTTCTCACTTATATATTGTAAGTTGAACAAACGTTAAGCAGATAAGATTTACTGCTAAATAAAGTCTATAGTTCATATTGGTCTATTCCAGATCGAAGACATTTTTTGGTTCTAGTCGGAGTTGTAACTGGGATTAACTGTGTGTACTAAGAGGCTTTTGAAATGTGCAGGATTCAAAGCAAACTCCACTTCCCACATCTGAACTGTAAGAATAGAACAGCTCCTGTGTTTGGTCTGCCCTGTGTGGTAGAAACACTGGGTCTCCTGCACACAGGCCAGTTCCTTTTTTTTTTCCTCAAATTCTCCCGCTCCAGCCAACCTCGGGAGTGGCCTGTTTGCTGCAGCACGTGTGTACACACACACATACACACATTCCTGTATGTAGGGGGAGTGGAGGCAGCCTGACGTGTCCTGACAGGAGGTTAACAGTCCTCTTACAGCAGGAAAACACGTGAGGCCTCACGTGCCGTAAACATGTGACCCGTCTGATGGAGTGGAGGTTATAAAGGCTCCTTCCCTCTGGCTCTTTACCAAGGTTTGAAATCAGGCGGTTTTCCCAGTGGCCATGTGGCTGTGGGAAAGAGAGGACAAGCCTTTGTTTGTGTTGCACCAATTGAAATCTAAAGACTAGTTTGCTGCCAAGAGTTTCTAGCTGAAGTGAGTGTTTGTGTCAGGCTCAACTGAAGATACTTTAGTTCTTTGCTAAAGAAGGAAGGAAGAAGAACTGGCAGAAGAGTAAAAATTAAACTTCATTGGAAGACATGGGACACAATCAGAAAACTGAATTTTGTTCCAATAATCTTTGCATATACTTTTCATAACTGAACTATCAACTTTACTGGTGTAGTTAAAAGCAAAAAACTAAATTGTAAAGATGTATACAAATATTTTCATTAGTCTAATTTTATTATATTAAAAATCTCTAAATTTGACTAAATGTAATTTGCAATCAGTTGCGGTTGTTTTTTAAACTTCATCCCCATTAATATTTGTAGCTTTTCTCAGCTGTAAACCTGCAGTTCTTGTGGATTAACAGGGTGAAATGGATGAAACCTCATATTTGTGTTGCTGCACTGCAGGATATCCTAATGCAATAGTTCTGTATATCAAGTATTGCATCAGCTGTAAACCTGCAGTTTCTGTCAATTAGTGAAATGGATGAAATCTCATAATTCTGTGCTGCTGCACTGCAGGATATCCAATTAGTATATCAACTATTGCCAGAAGTAGTTTATTACTTTACATTATACTGTAGATGGTGCCAAGGAATGGGATGTGTCTTCAGGTGAATACAGAAACTATCACGGCCTCTGCAGTTTCCCTAAAACCGAGCCCACCCTTCCTTTCGCCATCACTTCTTTGGTAATCTGCCTCTTTGTGCAAGCCTGTCCTGTCTGATGCCCCACCCTGGGTTCTGCAGCAGCTGCTGAGACGAGCACAAGTCACTGTCCCACAAAGCTCGAGGCTGGGTGTCTCCTTTACTGTTTGCTCTGACCTGTTGACTCTGACGGTAAACTGACAAATGCGACTGTGGAACAACAACAAGGTCCTAGATCGCAGCAAAGGTGGTGAAACACTGATCATAACACTGTGGTTTCAGAGGATGGGTGGAGTTTGTGGCTGTGAGAGGTGAACATATGCCCAGTCTTCAGTAAAGATTTTTATCTTCCCGCTCACGTTTTTGTTTTCTGCAAGTCCGTTGTAGAAGAAAACTTCAACTCACACTGAGGATGTTTTGATTTCCCCCTGCTGAGAATGCAGACTATACAAAAAGATATTTTGGTCCCCTGTCACATGCTGTCTTTAGCTTCCTTTATTTCAAATTTGTGGGCCATGTTTCTGGCTGATCGCTCTTCCCTTCACCCACATCCTGTTGTTGTTCTTATTCAGCTGGTTTGTTTTATTAGGGGAACTGTGACTCATAGTTCATGAGTAGAGAAACTTGCTCAGACTTTTCTTGTGGTGGGCAAGAGACGAGTAGCTGCACATTCTTCACTTTGCTTTTACTTTGAGTTGAAAATCTGCCCCTCCTCACACAGCTGCTGCAGTGAGCAACCATTTGAAAAATTTCAAAAAATGAAAGTTTAATGTGGAGATAGAAATCTGGATTCACTTTCACAATGAGTTCTCTCTTCTGGCTAATTATTACCTGCAGTGATCCCTCTAATTCACTTTGCACTTATCATAGAGTAATGAGTAATGCATGCAAACTGGTCTGGGCTAATCATTGCACACAGTGTTAGTTTTGCCGAAATCTTTCCACACCAGGATGAAAATCAAACCAGAGACTAGAGAGGTCAGTCCAGACCTGAAGCAGGTCGCAAAAAGAACATACACACTAATAAGAAGTGATCATGTCTTGATGTAAAGATGTGAGTCTGTGCTCCTGCAGCTGTTGGTGCTTGTTTGTGTTCAGCAAGACAAACATCTCAAGATTCAAAATCACAAGGTTATTATTTCTGATTTGTAGCAACCAATTTTCCTTAATCAATGCTGTCAAAACACAGACAACCCATCAAAGCTCATACACATTAATGTTGCTGCTTTCATCCATCTATCACAGTTAAACAGCAGCTAAACAGCAGCTAAACAGGCACAATGTCAACAAGATGATGAGGGAAACAGATGAAATCCCACAAGCAGCTGTACCCATCACATCCTCAGGTCTTCTTAGAGAGTTTTAGCCTCAGCAGGTCTGTGACGATGGAAGTGAATGTTAACAAAGTTGAATGAATGCTTTCCTTCTTCACTTTACACACACACACACACAGATCTTTTAGAGTAAAGAAGTGTGACCACCAGCAGCTGCTGGTGTAACAGCTGTGTCTGCTTGTCTGCTGAGACACAGTCTGATCCCTGATCTCGACCTCTCCAAAGCCTCTGCCTGTCTCACAGTCCTGTTTTCACCCTCTTCTACAGCTAAACCCCTCTGCTGTTACCTCTGTCCCATTAGTTCACTCTGTATTTCACTTCCATCCCATTCAGCTGTCAAACATTATCCACCATACCTGTCCAACAAACAAATCAATCAATTGAAACCTGGAAATACAATCAATAATACCACTATTCAAACAGGAATTAATCAGGAATATAAGAGATAAGACAAACTAGGTCTCATTTGTGATAATATAATATAATATAATATAAAATATCTGACTTCTAGCGCCATCTGGTGATTCGCAAAGCAACGGCAGCCGAGAGGGGTCAGCTGACCAACGCGGAAGTGACCATTGTGGTGCTTTTTGCCCACACATGACAACATGGTTCGGTGTTTTTTGATCCACACGGTCTGTCCGGTTTCTGCTCTGTCTGCCGGGGAGAGCAGGGTCCTTTACTCCCGGGTTTTCGGTCCGGATGACGGAGTCCTGATCGAGCAGCACCGGGAGTTGAGCCCGGAGGAGAGACGCCTCCTGCAGAAGGAGAAAGCGGCTGTGGTCGCACGGTGGGTCCCACATTTCATAAAACATGATGCATTGTGTTAAATAAGAACAGGTCATCCAGTGAAATGAGCCAAACAGGTTTCAAACATTGATCCTGAGGAAATCATCAGAAACAACAATTAAAGGCACATTCATTAACACACTGTTTTCTCTAAATCATCCTTCAAACACATAAAAACATCCAGGCCCAACTCAATCATAGTCTTTTCCTTCATTTAGTCTAAATGTGCATTTTGATGTAAACAGAGTTTTGACTTTAGGTTAATTAGCTCAGACATATTTTCTGGTTTTAATCAAGCGTCATAGTCTTAATTTAGGTTTGCACTGTTTTAAATGTTTGCTTCATGGAAGTTATTGTAATTGATAAGTTAAGGTTTCATTAATCCACATACGCCAGTTAAAGCTTTTTCTAACGAGCTGTTGTTCATGTTTCAAAGTTTAAATCATTTCAAAATAATCTCTAACATTTGACCTGTTCACCTGTTTACCACTGTTTTCCATCACACTGCCACATGTTAACTTCTGAGAATGACACTGTGACTGCAGCTGGCAGTTCTTTTCATTCAAGATTAATCTGCAGGACATTTTCACGATTAATCACTTTAGAGAGTATAAAAAAAGATGTTCACTATAATATCCCACAGATAATGGATTAGGTAACTTTATCTTTGAGTTTAGATTATCCACTCGCTCAGCGCCCTCTTCTGTTTTCAGCAAAAACGCATCCCCTCTTCTTTCCATCCGTCCATTATCTATACCTATTTATTCCTTAGGGCTCATGCCCTCTTCTTTCCACGCTGCTGATTTTCTGATGGCGCACAGCTTTAAATGCATCATGGTCAGTGGAGGCCGCATCCATATCATCCGTTTTCAGTAACTGACGAGTGTTGAAAAGAGTTTGTGTAGTTTCTTCTCCCACACGACAACCTGTAACTGCTGATTATCGCTGTCAAAAGAAAAGCCCCTCTCTCCGTGCAGCCAGTGCTGTTCTCCTGTAATGATAGTAATTAGTTTATTTTTCAAACCGTATATGCGAGAATCATCCAGCAACTGTTGTCATTTTCCAGCGTGGAGGAAGACTAAGCCTTGATTTTGCTGCTTCTGTCAATAAACATTGTAAAATGTCAAAAACATAGAAAACTTTATGTTGTTGGGCATCGTGCTTTCATTATATGGCTCCTCCAGTCTCTCAGTCATCAGAAGAGAGATGTTTCCTGTTAGCATCTCAAGCCGTGTTTGAGTTTTTCAGGCAAATATTCAATTTTGAGGCTTCAGAAATTTAAGATGGTTATTGGACATTATTTTTTTGACATTTTCTTATGCGTTTCTGAGTACACCACTGTTCCTCTGTGACTCAGGCAGGTCCACAGTGCCGTGTCTGTGTCCCGGGAGGCTTCTGGTCGGCAGCTGGTGGAGATGGTGCCTGGAGAGGAGGCTCTGGCTGTGCAGGAGGCCGACAGTGGAGTCATACGTCTGAGAGCTGGAGACCCCTTCTCTGAGGAGACGAGCGCTCTGTGGCTGGGAGTCCAGAGTCTGGGTTTCACACTGGTTTGTGAGCCCCATGAGAACCTGCTGCTGGCTGAGGGAACTCTCCGCAACCTGACCCGGCACTGCCTGGAGAACCTGCACATGCTGGGGCAGGGGAGTGAGGTGAGTACAGCCCCAGACAGAGGGGCCTCTGCAAATATCTGCTTTATTTTAATGCCCATAACTATGACGCGAGGCTGAGCTTACACTGTATTCAAACCTCTGTCATTGTATTTGACAAACATGGTCTAAATTAAAACCTAGACTTGAATCGAGACCTGGTCTGATGAGGTCTGGTTAGAGAAAAAGCAGTAAAATAGCTTTTTACTTTTCATAGATACAGTCAAGGTTTCTCAAACCCGACAGAGGCTTTAAAGTGTTTCCATGTCAGTTTAGTCCAGGTTTGACAAGCCTGTGTCCATGTGTGTGTACAACCTTCCTTTCTGTTTTCAAAAATACTCTTAAATATTTAAACAGCATCTGGAGCCTTTGTGTCAATGCAGATCCAGCAAGTGTAAGTACAGTGAGTTTTAGTCCAGACTGGATGTGCTTTACATGAAGGGAAGCTGTTCAATCGTCCTTTTTTTGCTTATCATCAATGCAATAAATGATTCCCAGGCCTGACCAGGCTGTTGTTATACTGTGCAGCACCTGTGTCCCAACTTCAGTGGTGCAAGAATCGGCTTAGAAATGATATTATCCCTTAACTTTACCCTTAATGTTGTGATTTTGACGTCACAACTGAGACCACGCTGGGCTGAGGCCGGGCTGAGGCCAGTCTTCAGCCGTGGGACGGTTGCTGTAAACCTTCAGGAGATAAGATCGTCCAGATTATTCTAAACGTGTCTGATTCTTGTACTGGAATTGAGCAGAGTCCTGGCTGTGTTCGATTTACTGCTGGCTAGTCTTGAAGCAGGGATTAGAGGAGGAAAAGATTCTGTAATTGGAGAGTTTAGCTCCTACACCGCTCTTTGGGAGACTGTTTCTATTTTGGATAAAAGGATAAAGCTGCTGATTTTCAACAAATCCCAAGAAAAAAAGCAAAACCAACAATGAATTGATCCTACAAGCCTGTTTATCCACAAGATGATATATCTTCATTCCTGGTCCCTAACCTAATAAACACACACTGTTCCTGCAGTGTATTGTTGCTCACAATGTTCTGCTCATGGCCGGGTTACCAAAAATAAACTCAATCTAAACTCAAACAGTTGAAATCAGCATTAAAAATGATCCTTGACCATGAAAATATGATTTGACAAATGATCCTCTCTGACATAAACTCAAGGTCCACTTTCCATTCTCCTCTTCTGCTTTCACCCACATCATGTGGTCCTCATGTGTGAGTGAGTTGAGTTACATTAAAAAATAATATCTTAATATCTGCTTATTTACATGACAACTGGACCATCTGTTAATACAGTAGTAGATATTTGTTGTTTAGTCCTGTTTGAACAGCATCAGCTGGACTGTGACTTGTGTCTCTGTTGCAGTTCCACTTGTTGCTTTAGTCTGACGAGACTTTACTGAAAGAAAAGCTACAGTTTCTAACATTAGACTGAAATGAGTTAGTTGTTGGCCTAATTCTTGACAGTACTAACTGGCATGAAACAACAAGGCAGCGGCCATAAAACCCGACTGCAGCTGTATGGATCTTATTACCATTTTTTAACTGGGACTGTTAAAAAGTCAGCTTGGCCTCGTTACTAACTCTACTGTCCCTCCAGGTCCTGCTGAGGAGCAACCGTATTGATGCTCTGCTCAGCCGCCTGCTCCCTCACGGGCAGCTCCTCTTCCTCAACCACCGCTTTGCACACAGCCTGGAGAAGGAAGTGGCAGCCTACATGGCAAAGTGAATCAGAGCAACACAAAAAAGAGAACAGTGGCCATTTTGGCGTCACTGTGGTCTGGCTTCCACTTTGAGCCTGATTACTTCTAGCTGCCACCGCTAGCTTTCAAACAAACCTGCCCACTGTTCTTCACCCTTGTGACATTTGTATTACAGTCAAAAAAGAACTGGCAGCTGCTGCTTCAGATTGCATGAGGTGGTAAACACAGTGGTAAATATCTCCCTCAGCCACTTGCGGCTCACTGTTGACTGTTATCTGTGTGGGAGGCTTCAGTTCAAATCCTGTTTGTCAAACTGAAGAGTGGAAAGGAAAATGTGGCAGATTTAAGAGTGCAGCTGAAGAGGCCCATTAAAACGTACTCGTCAGCATCAAAGACGACCATTTATCTGATTCACCGTACTTGAAATGCCAACGTGACCTTGAGCTCACCTGAGAATTCTGGGACTATAAATGACTCCCAGTGCTTTATTACATGCCTCACATCATGGCTTCTAATAGACCTTTCAGTCCTGACGAGCAGAAATGGACCAAGGAAAGATGAAAGCCAAACCCGTTTAATGTCATTTCAAACCAAAAATATCACAATGCTTGAGACCTCAAGGACAATGATAAAGGCAGGAAATGACATGAAATATGACAAGACCATAGTGGAGGATATGTAGAGATGTTAGCATGCTGAATACAGGAAATGACCCAAAGAAAAACAGAAACTCAATAACAAATAAATGTATCTTGTGGACACTCACTCCCTGCCCCCAGGTTTTTGTGTTGGCTGCTAAATCCAAAACCTGAGCAATAAAGCTTCTCAGGATTTCTGTACCAGTTGCTTTGGTCTTTGTATTATACAATAAAACTCATTTCTAGTATTGCCTTAAGGCTGATTCTTTGTGCACTTGTGCACCGTGCAAACAAGAACACACAGTGTTTTCTGAAAGCACAGGAAGTGGGATGAAAAAGGTTGTGTACACATCAGGAGGGGAAAAGCAGAAACTCAACATCAGCTGGATGAAAACACCTGTGAAGTGAAAACACAGCGGAATCAGGTAACGCCACCGTTCAACACCAGCAGAGGGCGACATTGGTGCTGTGAGTGTCAGTGCCCAAAAAAATTCCTAAAAGATAAACCAGGACCATACATCACTGGTGCTTTACTTCTGTGTTGTTTGTTTTGTGTGTGTGTGTGTGTTTTCAGTTGAACACTGAGGTACAAATATTAAAGTTTAAATGAATGAAATGATGTGAAAATACATGTATTAAAGTTTATTATAGAAAAGCTAAACATAAAAAATTATAACTGAGAGTGGAAATAGATAAATAAGACATGCAGGTGTAATATATAATATTCAAGTTCTAAAATTGTCAAATGTTTGTCCTGCAGTATTTTGGAGAAAGTTATTTCCACCTTATAAATAATGTCAATCCAAATATTAATTCAGATATAAATATAAAGTAGTACAGAAATGGCCTTTCTACCAACAGCACCATAGTAACTGACTGCAGTTCTTCTTGGATACATCTTCTAAATTAAAGAAGCTGACAACGGGCAAGACCTTAAAGTGTGACAGTGATTTATTAAAGGGGAGTCTGACCTCAGTGTACAGCTAACTTTGTGGAACTAGTTTAGCCGAGTGACTAAATGTCCGGAAACAAACGAGTTTCCCTGTGTCTTTACAGGCATGTGGGTTGTTTCAAGCTGTCAGTGTCCTCTCTGTCTTCATCTAAGCCCAGACTGACTCCAAGATGCTGAGGTCAGGGCTCCATGGGAATTTTACAGTTTATTGCAGGACTCCTGGTTCTTCTTGTTGCTCCTTATGACTCGAGATGGATGTTTGGGGTGATGGCTGCCGAATGATTTATTACCTGATGGCAAAAAAGAAAAGAACATCTAAAGTGTATACAACTTTGCCAAATGAATTGCAGTGTCAGGACTGAAAAAAGAGTTCCCTCACTAGGGGGCAGTGTGTAGCCAGACTTGATGAGAGCTGCAGGTTGTGCAGCTGATCATAAGAAATAGTGACACCACGCCAGAGCAGAAATCCACCAGGCTACAAAACCACAAATGCTGCTGCTGGTTTAAAACCATTTAAAATGAGCTGGTAGACATTAAACTGATTGTTCGGATTGTTTTCGTGTGTGTGTGTGTGTGTGTGTGTGTGTGTGTGAGAGAGAGAGACAAGTTTGTAATTACATCTAATTAGTGATGCAGAGGCAGTTTTTGATCTTTTCCTGCAAGCAGCTGTTTGGTAAAATGCATGAGGTAATGTCAGGTGGAGATTAAAATGCTGCAGATATTGTGTATGTCGGTGCATATATTTTTGCTTTATTGCTTTGCATGATCTGCCCATATTTTAGTGCAGCACAGCCAGATTTATTGAAAAGGACATGTTACACATCACAGTGTGGAATTAAACATGAGTGGACTAGAATGAGGGGATGTCAGAAGGCTCAATAAGTTGCTCGGTGTAATTGCACGAGGGACTCGTCTGCAGCTGGATGCTACAACTGAGCAGGTTCTTCTGTCTTCACTTTGAAATCAGGCCATTAAATCAGGGTTAAAGCTAAATGATTAAATGAATTAAGGTTCTGAGGAGGTTTTCAACTCTGCGCTGTTGATGCCCAAGAATCTGTATGTTTTTATGCCAGCCAATCACAGTAGGTGATTACTGCCTGATTAGCACGGAGCACAAGCTCACCAGTGAAATCAGCTGCTTTAATGTGTAGTTGAAATGAAATCCTGAACACTCTCTGGCTTCAATAGCACTTACAGAGGGAATAAATTGAAGGCCATTAGCAGAAGTACATACAATTCTCATAGCAAAAAACAATCTTATTTGCAAATTGGTTTCTAGCAGCCAAATGTCGAAAAACCCACCCAGATGGAGAGTGGGGTGTGTTTCTCAAGGGGACCCAAAGGTCGAACTGTGTGAGGCAGCGGTGCCTTAAGATCAAAGGCAAAATCTGTGTAGCTGCTCTGTGCATGAGCTGGAGAGCACAGCTGAGAGGTGATGCAGGCAGCAGAGAGGTTGTTCTGCCCAGATTTGCTGGATCAGGATGTGCATAAACAACTTTCAGCACTGTAAACCGTCCTCTCCAGCCTTCCCCTCCTGCCTTCCTTCTCACTGCCCTCATAGTCACTCATCACCTGTGCAGGCTGACCAGACCAAAGCTGACATTGTCACAGCCCATCTCAGTCACTCGCTCAATTCTTTCTTCTTCCTGCGTTCTGTCCTCTCCCTCCCACCGGCAAAAGCTCCTGCAAAAGATTTTCTCATTGTCAGAATTTAGAGACTGGCCATTGAATATGCCAGCTCTTGAGTTTAAGGATTTTCCTCTTAATATTTTTTCTCCTGCCTCATTAGATGTCTCCCTGACTATTGTATGGCTCATGGCGAGAGCACAGTGTAGAAAATGGGCTCAGCTCCAGCCACGGATACAATATGAATTTCAATTCAAGTTGACGACTTATTCACTTTAGCCTCTGTCAGGGCATGCGGTGTGAAATACCTGAATGCCACGGCTCCCATTCATATACATTAGGCGTCATTTGTATTCCCTTTCATGCGTACATCCCCGGAATTTCAAATATTCCTTACGCAGGCGAAAACTACTAAGTGAAGTGTCTGTTTGAGTGGAGCTTCAGGAATGATAACAGCTAAATGCCGCTCACATTAGGTGTCACCAGAGATCTGTGTGTTCTGTAAATTTCTTAACTGCCTGTCGAGACGAAAGGTTTTATGTTTGTACATTGGGACTGGGGCGTTTAAGTTTAATTTCATGGCTTGGTTGTAATAACCATAATTTCCTCTTGTATGTTATTTCCCATAATTCTGCAAACTATACCTGGAATTCCCTTAAAATACAAAACTTTTCTCAATAAATGCACAGAATTGCATGTTCCTTCCCAGGCTCCTCCAGTCTATTAGTCAGCAGAAGAGAGATGTTTCCTGTTAGCATCTCAAACCGTGTTAGACTTTCAATCTCAAGCCATTTATTATGTTTTTTCCTCCTCAAACCCCAGAAAAATGCACATTTAAACCAATCAGCTTGAGATGACTGCTGTCTGAAGGAATCACGCTATTTCAAACAACTCAGTTAATTGAAAATACAGTATAAGTCAATTAGTCCTTAATTAGGCTCATTCTGCAGTGTGATTCCTCTGTAGATTTGCTGTTGTTGCTAATTATCAGTGAAAAGGCAGCGCTCTCTGTGGGGAAACAGTCAACTAAGTAACAACTTCATAAAAGAAATTAAAACATAGACTTTCATATCTTCAGTTTTCTGCTTTCACTTTGGTCTGTTTTGTTTTTCGCAGCAAATTGATTTGCTGATCTGTACATAAGCTAAGTGATAAAATAGTCTAGACTGAAAAAGGCCACATGCTCCTGATGCTGTGATAGCAACTCAGAGGGGATTAAATGGCAAACACGGTGCCATCTGCCTCTGAACGGAAGGCACTCTTATTATTTTCACCATTATTTGAAGCTAACAATGACTTTTATACTTCCCCCTCTCAAAATGCTGCGAATAGCTACGTCTAATTCACTTCCATTACAAGTCCATTAGTAAAAACATACTCACGTTTTCATCATGCAGAAAACCTTCTGTTTCTTTATTGCATGCAATTGGTCATTAATTGCAATTTTTGCAGTAATTAAAATAATCATAGAGAGGTTATGGCTTGGCTGTGCTAAAACATCATCATCCGGGGCCATAATCTGAGCAGCTCTGAGCAAATGTGATCATATCCAGTACAGAGCACCAGCTGTAAAATGTTACGACCTGCTCAATAAATTTACATCGAAGAACGGCTGACTCTTTTATGGTAAAATTACAGTGAGACTGTGTGTCACTGTGTTTTACTAGGAGCCTCCTCTCCTCCCTATTCCTCACAATACTCCACAGCTTTCAGCACGGTGCCGGAGGTGGTGGCCTCAAACCGTTAAACCATTTGTAATATGTTTAAGATTTAGAAACGTCTGTATATTTAACAATTACACCAAACACATAACAGCTTTGAGACTAAATGATTCACATATAAGAACGGATCCACAGTTTAACGCATGAATTGTTTTAGTTTAGTCTGTTTATTTAATCATACTGATTTATAATTAAATATTACCTGAAAATAAAAATAAAGGTGATTTAATTATAATAATATAGTGTTTCATTTGAATTGTGTCCAATATGAAGTGCAATACTCTCATAGTCATATTAATTCTGGTGTGGTCTGTATATTTTGTTATTTCCACAAAGTGACTTAAAACAACCTAATTATTTATGTTAATCACATCCATGCTTGTCACTAATTAGAGGCTTTTATCTCCTTTTAATTCATGCTGGATGTAACTGGGAGCTATGTAGAAATCCCACCTACAAAAATCTGACTGATCATTTCTTTCTCTCACAGGCAGAGACAGCTGTTAGTTAACACACTGTTAGGTCTATTTAAGTCAGGGTTGGCCAGTCCATGCTGCCCTAATCGTATTGAAACTAAGCCAGCTGAAAACTCCTAATCCAGGTAATCGGTCTGGATAGTTGGAAAAGGAGCAGGGCAGTAGCTCCCAAAGACCAGGGCTAGCCACCCCTGATTTAAATCGGAGTCAGAAGTGTGGACCCAGGCTAAGATATTCTGTTTATTAAAGTTACTTTGCTGAAAAACCTGTTAATGAGCGGTAAGATGTGCAGTAACCATAACATACATGTGTTAAACTGAAGCAATAACTAAAAATAGCTAAAACTCTCCAAGGAGCAGCAGAGTTGCTGATAAATTGCTGTGAGTTTGTCACTTCCTGACCTTCCATATAACCCTCAGTCATTTGGCAGAGTGTATGGTCTGTAAAATGATGAATGGAGCTCTAAAATGATCCCCGTAGTGGCTTTAAGAAACTTCCAAATGGTAAGATTTGATATCTTGCATTGGGCTGGAAATCAGCAGCTCTTTCTGAGCGCCAGCTGAGTTGAAGCACCAAGCACCACGAGAAGTTTTTGAGTACTGAGTATTAATCAATCACACCTCCGAAAACATTTCGCCGCCATTTCTCAGATTCAAACCTTCGATCTTTAAATCTTTAAGGTCACTTTTCTGATCTTTAGGCAGCTGCCACTTCGTGTTGATTTGAATAAATAAATCAGCCAATTTGTACCCGCTAAAAATCTAAATATTATGTGTGTCTTTTTACCCTCAGTCCAATTTACCACAGTCCATTAACAGATTTAAATTCAACCACACACTGCTTACAGCACGTGAGAGCCCAAAGTGGGGAAATACTGTGCAAAAGTGCCTCATTACAGCTGCTTTCCAAATTAAATGGAGAAGATGTATTATTCATTTGTGGAGAATCCCCTGTGAGTGAGGCCCAACAGGAAAACAGGAAGTGTGTGAATTTTTCTCTCTGCCAGCCGCTTAGATATTGGTTAATACACCCAGTTCTGCAGTTGGGACCTGCAAAAGCCACTGTGGGCTGTAAATGATTGAAATCTCAGCAGAAATCCCACAGTTTGTCCTTGTTAGCAGACAGACTGTGCTGTTTTAATCAACTAGGATCACTGCATGAAATAAATACATGAATGTATTTACCATTAATTTGGCTAAATGTCACAATTCATACTGTAAACCTGTTTTTGATGCAATGTTATGTTGACAATCTGAGCTAACCTCTCTGCTGAAATTTGACTATACAAAACACACCTGGATCAGTTTTGATCTCCAGGGTCTCTGGACTCATTTGGGGAGTAGGAGCAGGTCAAACCCCGTCCGCCACTTTATTCAGAAGATCTGTTCTCAGAATTTATGCACAGTTAATGAACACAGTGTGTAGTCACTGGTAAATACCAGTCGTTGCATGTTTTAATCTTAGAATGAGCCTTTAAAATATACATAGGGAGCAGGTCTCCTTTCACAGAAGCAGCTCAGAAGGCTGCATTCTGCCATCCCACCACAAGATGCCGCTAAATCTTTCCCATTTTACACATTGCACCTTTAATGTAAATAAATGAGCACCAGGGACAGGTATGACACACGGAAATATATAGCAAATAGTAAATATATATGTTTTGTGTTTTGCATGATGAAGGCACCACTTCATTAACAGTAAAGGCCATGATCCACTGCAGGGCGGTTATTCTATTATTATTATATCCATGTTTGTGCACAGCAATACAGTTTTTAAAAGGGACTTGCAATTAGAGAAAGGAAAGTGGGCCACTGATGACACTGGGGATGTGCAGTAGAAAGCACAATGTGCTTGTCATGTCGTCTCTCACTAAGCTGCAGTCACTCAGGAGCAGCCCCCGGTGTCACTCGTGTCAGTTTGGGCAGGTTGAATCCACTCTAAAAGCAAGCCTGTCCAATCTTCTCCATATCGGTCATTACCTTTCACAGTTAGTCTCCGATACAGCAGATGACAGCTGTCATGTTTTATGGTGCCCAGTAAATGCATACATTTAAGGAGATTAGAGCTCTGTCCAAGCTTTACATGTGATAGGGATTCTCATCAAAGCAAAGTATATTTTGACTATTTTTTTTTATCCCCTATGTGTCATGATGTCTGGTTATTTGAGGATACAGAGTAGATGCCACATCTATTTGTAGTGGCAGTTTAATAATTACTGCACATTTGTGTGGGCTGCTGCACTTTTCATCATCCATGTGATAGTAATTGCTTTGAAAACATTTTTGAAAATGACTGAGGCCCCATTTGGACACATCACAGGTTACAATTTTGACTGATGTCTTTTCAGTGCAGGCCAGAGATGGCCAGAGCCCAAGGCTTTATCATTCGCTATATAGTCTATTCCAAATCAATAAGGTGAATGGGTGCAGGGGGTATTTATAGAGCCCATAATTTCTACAAAGGAAAGTCTCTGCAGACTCAGCCTTATTTTTAAAATTTGTATACCACCATTATTCAACAAACGATAAACATCTAAACATCATATATGAATGTGTACCCCTCCCCAAAACAAATGTGTCCATGTTATTTATCGAGGAACCATATTTAGGACCTGCTTTTCTCAGATTTTGACTCAGCACCTTTTAGATTTACATTAAAATCAGTTTATAAATTAAAATTTCCCAACCACACATCAGTTTGGTTCTATAGAGAAAAACAGGCTGAGGCAGGAGAAAAATGTTCTTCCCCCATTACATCCCAGTTCAATGACTTTTATCCCTGTCTCGTCCCGATATGTCACCTCTACTCCCAGCCCTGTCTCCGGGTGTACAGGGACCCTCCTTCCGTCAGTTTTGGTCAGTGGGGAGAAGGTGATGACACAGATATATAAAGTATAGGATTCTTCCCTTCCTGCATGATTTCAAATCATTTTTTCTCTCTGCAGCTCTGACATTTATTCCTGTCATGCTCTGATCCATCATGATCCTGTCACAGATTGCATGGGGGTCTGGTCAGGAATAAAGCTATGCTTCCCCTCCCGCTGGCCCCAATTATTTGATTTTCTTACTGTCCTGGTCTCATGACTCTTGACATTGGTCTTGTCTCCATCTGTCCTCTTTACTTCTAGTCCTTTGTTATGTACTACAAGACCCCTACTGTCTCCCTCACCTGCAATGATCTGGGTCCAAAGTGTGATTTTATGAATTTTCAAATATAGATCTTAAAACAGCTCAGGTATAAAATTTGACCCCTTGGTTTTCCTTGGTTTTCCTGTCCCTGATCCTGATAGAATAAGCTAATTGCAGTCCCATGGGAGTTCAGCAGCACCCATGGGACCATTGGATTTTCTAACCAATGCATCTCACTATAAGCAAAATGATATCCCTGGAATGATTTATCTGGTGAGATGTTGACTGCACATAATTCTTCAAGTGTTTTAAGAGGAAGGATGGATTTCTAATTTGTGGCAACAATGAGAGCAGCATCCATCAACCCCAAATTACCTTTTCCTAGCTAACGTAGACAGCAATATATAATAGATCATTGCTCAGTCCTAATGAGAGAAATTTCTGTCCACAGCTTTCCAGCCGTCACAGCTTATTATAGTGGCTTTCAAAGCTGTACCTGCCTGACGTTTGATGTATTTTCAAACCGGAGCTTTCTGTTTGCTGACACACTCTCAAAGGGAAGAAGTCGTCTGGTGATTGCCAGGCTAAATATAGTTTTCAAGCATTTCAACGGTTTCAACTCAAATACTTTCTAGGATATAAATGACTGCTTTCAAAGTCTCCCATTATGGACAGTGATGTGCAAATTTCCTTTTTTAAAAAATGTTTTTGCCTGTTTACATGCTCACTCGGTTGCTCTTTCTTTAAATTCAGGGGCAGTTGGCCCATTTGCATCTTGTATTGTAAATGCATTAAAACATTTTAATTTCAAAATACCATTTTATCAGAAAAGAGATGTTCCTGGTGCTCCTTGATCAGTATTTCAAAAACAAATAATATTTTTCATATTTCCTTTCTCCTCAGCCTGAGGGTCTTAGGTATTAATAAAGCTTAGCTTATCTTATCTTATCTTATCTTATCTTATCTTATCTTGTCTTGTCTTGTCTTGTCTTGTCTTGTCTTGTCTTGTCTTGTCTTGTCTTGTCTTGTCTTGTCTTGTCTTGTCTTGTCTTATCTTTGCCTATATTGTTAGAAGCTCTAACTCTTTTGATAGTAATAACTAAATTAAATCTCCAATTCAAACTTTTGTCTGTAAATGTCCTGTTCAACCCTGTGAACTTAGGAAGATGGTTGTTAAAAATTAGAAGAGATGGACAAGAAGAGATATGTGACTACAATTTTTAAACCCAATAAAATGGATTTTACTCAGGATCACAAGGCCCTAACACAAACATCATGTTTGTTTGTTTTGGAGTTGGAGGGAGAGGGGTTTGAAAATGTTAAATCAGACATTTACCATCTGTACCATGACATTATCACTGACATGGACCAGTTTCAATGCTTTATACCATGTCATGCTCATCATAACATAAATGCTGTGCTAAATGTGCATTATGTAGCTAAAAATATAGTATCTTAACAACAAAAAAGTTTCTTCAGACTGTTTTAGGTTTTGCATAATTTTACTGGCATTTAACAGGCTTTAACATGGCTACGTTCAGAAAAGCTACCCAGTAGCTGCTAATCATGGCCGACAGTCTCTCCTAGTCTCTTAGCATGAATTCTTTTTGTGTAACGCCACAGAGAGACTGTGTGTATTTCCACAAAACAGGCAGCACTCCAAATGGCAGACACAGCAAAAGAATCACTGTGTGTGTTGAAATTTAGGGGAAATGTATGTGCAATCTGTAGGCTGAGCTAATGAGGTGATCTTTTTGCATTATCAGGAGTGCTTCCTTTTTTCTGACTTTTTGGGAGGTGCAGACCTTGCTGTTGCACTGAACTCCACCCAGACACAGAGTAATTGCACGTCCTGCCTGCCTTTAAGGGCTCTGTAATAAATTTATCACTAAATTATCTCATTCCAAGCACAAAGAAATTAGAAGCAACCTACTAAACTATGGATTATAAATGAGCTAGTTTTAGGAAATGACAGAACAGTTTATATTTTGCCACCATAATGTAAATACACACTTAGTGAGGGCAAAATGTGTTTTCCCTCAGTGCAATGAGGTGCAAAAAACTCCTACAACTACAAATCAGACAAACCCCCATCCCTATATTTATATTAGCATTTATCCCCCACTGCACAGTCTTGGTCTTGCCCCCCACTGGAGGGCACTGATGAGGCCAGCTGCAGCCCTGCAGGACATGGACTTGTGATGACTTTGTTGAAGAACATGGTTGGGTCAGGAGGGTCAGACAGAGCGAAGTGCATGGACAAACCATTTTGAAAGGTTTGGGGGTTGCAGCAGCTGTATCGTGAATGCAGAAATCATGGCAGAGAATGATGAAGATGATTGGGTGTGACAGTGGTATGGATTGGCTACAGGTCCATTACCACAAACAGAGGAAAAAGAATAAATCTGACAGATTCAGTAGTTCAAGTGATGATTTAAATGACATGGTCAAAGGGGTTGAAAACAACAGACACGGCTTCAAGCAGCTGAAATAACCTGAAACCAAGAAATGCTTCAGCTGAATGGAAAGTAATCACTGTGTTGAGCAAAGATGGCAGTCGCTTCATATGAAGTTAAGTTTGTTTTAACAACAGGAGACTGTTGATATTTGGACTAAGACCAAAGGAGAAAAACCCTGAATAATACAAGAATTAATGGGAGAAATATAATCACATATTCTGAGTGCAGTTGCCAAAATGAGCTGAGTATTATCTTGTGTTGATAGCACTCGAAGACATTATGTCTGAACTCAGAGTGCATGGAGTGAAAATTGTTGAAGCTAAAAGAAGTAAGCGTGAAAAAACTGAGAGCTCTTCACTCTAACTTCATTCTGAGAGCTTTGCTGAAAAAAAAGTTGGGAACGTTCAGCGATCCAGTACGAGAACATGTTCTACCACCATTTAGACGTCTGAGTCAACCTATGGGCCATGTCAGTGCAGGGGAGAGGGAGCATGTGAAGGTGCAGAGCGGAGGTCCTGCACAGTGTTGCTTTTCAGGGCTGTGTTGTACAAAAGGAAGATACCAAGATACTGAAACATTACAAAAAAATAATAAAAAAATCACGAGGAAAGGAATAAAGTGGAAAATAACATCAGTTAATTATTTAGTTTAAATTTGTAGTTTTTTATTTATTTATTTTTAAAGAGCCGCAGCTGGTTTGATGACTCAGCAGGATGCACCTTCTTGGTTGATTTGCCAATAAATGCAGAGCAGAAGAAAGAAGAGCTAATCGATGCTGAACAGTATTAAAGGAAGCTCCTTCCAGTTTCATTCAGGTGTATTAGTAGAGCTTGTAAATAAAGTGTATGGGCTCGGTCACATGGGATAGCAGTTTGTAGAGACATTAAAAGAAATGAAAAAGCTAATGAACATGCAAAAAGATGGGCCTGCACAAGAAACAGTAATGAGAGACAGGTACCATTTAGTAATGTAGACACTACAACATTAGTGTGGTCAGAGGGGAGGGAGGGGGAATAATTAGGCTGCCAGTTTAAGAAGGAAACACACACAAAGCTAAATATAAGAGTCAAGTTAATGAATAAGCATTTAACTGGCAGCTGAGACCAGAGTCCAGAGTCCAGAGACAGTGAATCACGTTTGATTTAGAAATAAATGGCAGAGTCATGGAAATCAATCACACTTCAGTGCTCGATGATTCATTACGGGCTTATTTAAATGACAAGGGTCAGATCATCTGTGGAGTCGCCCAGGAGGGGGCGCCAATCCGCGTCTGACTGCAGAAGAAGAAGAAGTGGTTAGGCGTTGAGGGCGCGCCATGGCACAGGTGCGGCTACAGGTGTGGCTACAGGTGTGCTTCATTATTTTCTTTTGCGTGTGACGTCGACGGCCGCCATGATGTACCTGCAGCGTGTTTGGGTTTTGAGTCCGGAGTTTTTACCTGTTGGGAAAAGAAATGGACTTTTTTCTCCAAGGTTCCTGCGGAGAAACAGGACTTGTCTTCTGTGGATTTAAGGGATGTTGGAACCTGCTCAGGCCAGAGGGAGGAATCTGCCCTTCAGGATCCATAAGGTAACTTGATTCTCATGCACACGAACATTAAGGTACGTTACTTCTAGTGCGAATTATTATTCAGAGTGATAGAAACATGGGCACATACAGAGACGTGGAGCTCAGACTCTGCTCTCTGCTCGTTTTCTAGTTGTTTCACATGTTTGTAGCCTTTTGAGTCTTTGCTGTGGTTTCGTGTGTCTTTGGTTGGTTGTTTCAAGTCTTGTTTCTTTATTTGTTTTTGTAGCTTTGTGTTTGTTTTGCATCTCCCTTAAGCAGTTTCAGTTTTGTTGTAGTGACTTTGTTGTTGTGTGTGTGTGTGTGTGTGTGTTACATAGGCACTGATCTAGAGGTGCAATAATAGAAATAGATAGAAAAGATAAGCAGAACTAAATCTGCCCTACAGGTGAATGTGTGTGATGGTGCTGTGACCTTTGACCTTTGACCTTTGACCTAGGCTTAGATGAAGCACAGTAAAAACTGCATTTCTATTTGGATCCACCACTGTGGAGTTTTTCAATGCTTGAAAAGAAAATCATTCATCAGTATGCATATTCATAATGCATATGCCACAGTGGTCACAACACCTCATTGCTGCAGCTCTCCGACTAACCAATGCAGGTGATTGTTTCTAACGGCACAGATGCCATTAGGTGACCCTCCTTCACCTGACAGAGGGCAGCAATTAGCCAATGAAAGCTAATCGGAATCAATTTCAATTTTACCTTTGTAGAGACGATTGCGAACACAAGGGGTTAATTATGCCTCTGCAGTATTGATTGGTGTTTCTCACTGGCCTGTTAATTAGTGTGACTGATTTGGCAGCTGGGTTGGAGTGAGAGATAAATGATAAGTGTGAGTGGAGGAGACCGTGATAATTCTCCCTGCTACGTAGCAATTTCATGCCACCACTGTCTCTGTCCCCCTTCTGTTCCTTCCTCTCATGGTTCTGACTGTGCTTTTAGCTGAATAATGTACGTGCTGCTGAATCAGTCGGCTTTTCTTACTTCCTAGTTATTTCTGATGAATCTTGCCAGATAGAGGCATTTTCTGTCACTCAGAAAATGCCTGTGATTTTGCATATCACATGCTGTTTACCTTCCCTTCCTTTGCGTTGCATAATTATGTATATTTCAGGATGTGCTGCTTGCAGAAGATAGTACAAAATGTTAGTTTTCCTCTTCACTTAAAGAAGATAGCTCTTCTAGCTGTCTTATTGTCATGTCTCATTGATGGGTGCATGATATGGAATAGATAAAACCCACTGCAGAAACACTTACAGTCTATCATTTGTGGAAACTTCCAGTGAGTGCTGGTCCGCTATGCCTGGCTACACAGGTGACACTGTGGCTTAGCTGTGAAAGTGAGGCAGGCAGAACTGCAAGGCAAGCCTAATTGAAATCCCCTCCTATGTGAGGCAGAGGAGATGGAGCTGTAAAAGAGCCTGTAATTACTGAGGCCACTAATGAGAGATAATTAGGTCATATGGCAATGTCTCTACCAGGGCTCTGCTGCAAGGGATGTGGCCGGGAATGAAAAGGTGGGCAAACTAGAACTCATGTCGCTCGTCACTGTTATGTACTGCCATTACAGAGGAACAGTTCATTAGTAGTAATAAGTTATCTTCTTGAAAAGGGCCTTTTCATCACCAACAGAGTGAGTACTACCTGCAGCCACACACCTGCCACTTAAACAGCTCCAGTGCGCCCACACATGGGCACATTTAAAGTGCCTTTGTTGCTTGTTTTTGTTTTTTTTAGGTCATTGTTGTGTAGCTGTAAATTTAATGCAAGTACTTGCCACTGAAGTATTGATTATAAAGTAGCAATTATATGCAAAGTACTGCAATATTGCATGTTTCTGGAGTACTTGAGATGTTGGCTTGCTGTATCAGTGCGCCACACTCCTAAGGCTTAAAGTTTTATCTTGCATCATGCAGCATGAGTTAATTTGGTATGATGATGCCGAACAATACTGTAATACTTTTGAATGAGTGTAGCTGGTTTAGTTTCCAGTATCTCAAAGTCCAATTTAATGAGGGTTATTGTACATAAGCAGAATGATGGTTTAATAACACTCTTACATTCAGCAACACACACTCAAATTGAAACTCTTTAATGCACATCTCTTGTTTTATCTATGCTTCTTATTGCTTTTTGAATTACTGAATGGAAATATTTTTTAAAAAAGTCCTTTTAAACTCAGGTTTTAGTGAAGGGGATGTGGTCGATGCTGAGGCAAATTTCCTCATGTTGAAAATGGAAGCATTCCTCAGCATCAGTGCTTGACAGATATAGGAGATGCTGCCCCGATGTTCACGGTCAGAAGTGTGACTTAGTGCAGCCGCTGTGCATGAACAGGTGATTTCCACACACTGCACGTGGAAAAGCCTTGATATACCCAGTCCCTTTACAGCTGTGTATATTGATGTTACAATCCATGCAACATGGCTGTTCAGGGAAACATTTGTACACTGTTTAGTTTACCATGTCTTTTGCAGGGCTAACGTGAAAGTCGATATTTCTTGGATTTGCTTTGTGAGCAGTGCTAAGTTTGTGGAAAACATTGATTTGTTCTTCGGTATTTTTCTTTTGGCTTAGCTCAGTGTTAAAGGATAAAGTTTCTCCATAGCTTAGACTATATGCCGTAACTTAGAGGGGAGTGAATTTATGATAGTGTTTATGGACGCTTGCGCTCTCAGATACACACCTGCCTGCATGACTGCACATGTTCTTCAGATGCAATGAAGGTAAAGTGCTTAACAAACTGGCCAACACCCTCCAGACTTAGCTGTGTGTCTTTTTATTGGCGAAATAGAAAACCAAAGTGGAGGAATTATGGGTCCACCTTCAAAAAGCCCTAATGGGCTTCTTCAGAGCTCTTCAGGATAATGACCTCTTCAGCTTGCCAACCATTTAAGTGATCTCCAGTTAATTGGGCAGGAACCTCAAACATGTCTGCATTTTCTCTCCATCTGACCTTGCTTTCTTTCTATCTGTGAGCCGTATGTCTGTTACACAGTGTCCAGAGCTTTCGGAGAAAATCATCTGCAGGGCTGAGTCTCTGTGAAAGCTGTTTGCAATTTGCATAACTAATGATGAGGAAGAAAAATGTAGTCTTTTTATGACCTTGGTATTTTACCAAACTGTAAATGTTCACACAGGCTTGGCTTTTTGTTGTGAAGTACAGCAACAATCAACGTACTCTTGCAAAGTGTTCAAATGAAATCATTTTAAGAACAGTTTGTGTTTGACGGAGCTGCCAACAGCTCAAATCCATTGTTGGTTACAGGGTCTCATTGTCAAACTTGAGTCACAGTTGAATTATGAAGTTGGTCCACAGAACTGATCACAAGTAAATAAAAGTCGTTTTACTTGCCTTTTTCATGTTTACTTATTAGGCGCAATCCTTGTGTGAATAGGGTTTTCCTACAAACCTGTGCAGTCTACATCAGACTCGTGTTCCCGCCCCGCTGGACCAAGGACGGTGTCGTCACCGTCTTCAGGCTTGTTTAATGTGGCTCAGGTGTATGAGTTTGGCTCAGATTAAGTCAGAGGATTGTTTTTTCTTTACCCTTGGCACGAGAAACCTTCCTGTGGTTCCATCTCGCTGGTAACAAATAGACGATGGCATCTGTGGGCTAGAGGCCTCTGTGACACCGGGACTGGGGACAGCTACTGGCAGGACTGGATGCATATTCATCACAGCGTGCTGTTTCAGCCCATCAGCTCCATGCCGGCTGTTCCCTGTCCTCCAATTGAGACAGAAAGGGAGGAAACGGTGAAGAGAGTCAGGAAGTGAACCAGATTGAGGGAAGGAAATGGCTTGGCTTTAAACGATGCTTTGAGAGGGAGAGGGGGAGAGGGGGAGTGGGGGAGGGAGGGAGGGAGGGAGACAGACAGACAGACAGACAGACAGACAGACAGAAAGAAAGAACCTGAGCAAAAGAAAAGGTGTAGGAGGGAAGGAAGAGAGAAATGGTGTGAAAAGATGGGGGCTTGGAAAGAATGAGGACGAGGACGACGACTGAGGGGAAGTGAAAGGGAACGCTCTGGAAAGATGAGTAAATTAAACCAGAGTGAGAAACTGACAAAGGAAGCGGGAAAATGGAGAGAAAAGGATGACTTCGGAGCAGGGAGTAGATGGCATGAGCAGAGAGAAAGGTGTGGAGGTTTGGCATCGGTGTAAAGAATGATTTATCACTGGATGAAGAGAGAAACCGCCCCCCCCCCCCCCCCCCCCCCCTCCTCCTGCTCCTCCCAGCTCGTCCTGTGCGCTGCCTGCTTGCTTACCTGTGGACAGGCTGCTGCTGCTCTCTGGTCGAGGGATAAGTAAACAAGGCTGTTCTTGCAGATGGGACTGTCTGAGATGGATGGCCTTGTCACAGACACTCACATGCGTGGAAATCCACACACACTAACACTCTGCCAGAGTATGGCAGCATGAAAGGGGGAAAACTCGCACATGGACAAACTCAGTGGAAAAACATCCTTAGTCCGTAGTGTGTCTTTGTTCTTGGCGGTCACCTGAGGTGGAGCTAGTGTAGGTCTGCAGCAAACCTTGGTGATATTCAATGACAGTCACTGCTGTGATTGACTGTCAGTGTGAGAGGAGGAGAAAAGGAGCAAATTAAATGGCAAACTGCACATGACACTGTGTCTCCGTGTGGCTGAGCACTGTCGGTTTTCTTTTGTTATACCCCGACCCATTACCTTCACTCTTCCTTTTAGCATCTCTGCCTGTGTGTTTTGTGTCGTCGTCTTGTTTGCATGGGAAACCTGTAATCTTCCAGAAATGTGGGAATCAATAATAATGAGCAGGTAAAAACAAAGTCCCAGACATCACTAAACCATGGGAGGAAGCATGGAGGAACAAATGGAAAAGTAGTCATCGACCTTAAATTTTTCATTTGTCAGCAAGGCACAAGCGTGACCGTGTCGCTCCCCACAGGAAAAGAGAGAGAAATATGAATGCAGAGAGCTGCGAGCCTTGTTGCTTTCTTCACTTCCTGTATAATACAAACTGATCTACTGTAACTGTACCAGTTTGCTAGTAATACTTCTATAATTTATGCAGCAGCTCCATCTCTCTATCACTCATGGTTGCATGACTGACAGTTTAGTGATGAATGCGAGTTGATGGATGTTTTTTAACTTCACCCAGTACACCATAGAAGTGCTAGTTCAGCAGAGTAATCATTTAAAAAAATGACTCCTTCAGTGCCATTTCAACAACCAACTATGTATGAAACTGAAACTGGCCACAGCATCGCTTTGAGCTCAGCCCAAGTCTTCATGGCATGTTGTGTTTAATTGTTGTGGTAAATGTAAGTTAACAGCTAGAATTGAATCTGTTTTTAGGCAACTTCAGGTTAGGTCTTGTTTTATTTTTGTTATAATGTTTTAGTTAATTTCTGAAATCTGGGAACATGATGCCGTTCAAAACCTGGAAGAAACATGCTGTCAGACATTAATGCAAACCACAGCTTGACTTGTTGGGAGAAAACAAGGATGGACTGTGAAATTAATGCTCAAACATACGTTGTTGTTTACCAACCTAAATAGTCTTCAGTCTCTTTGCCTTTGCAACATTTCCTGTGCACTTACTTTCAGTACATCTAAAAAAAAACAACAAAAAAAAAAACTGCCCCTCATTTTCCACAGATTGAGCCCTGATGATCGAACCCTGTTTTTAGTTGCACCTGGGTCTCAAAATGTCCTTAAATCCTGGACCTCAACAGTCAGTGGATTTAAGAGTTACCCACACACACACACACACACATCCTACAAACCTCTGCCATTTTTATTAGACTGTCATTTTTCAATTTTCTGTTTGGCAAGGCTTACAGTCATTACAGTGTTTTTTGTGTTTACCAGAGAAACAACAAGGAAGCTACATGTAGCTGCCAAAAACCTGACAAAAGTTTTTTTTTTTTTTTTTTTTAAAGGAACCCATGGTGCATTATATAACCTGTCAACAAAGTTTGGGTTCTACAGTAACTAGCAGCGTCTTTACCAAGGATTCAACACGTTGGCGCGTCCTAAGATTACAACGAAAACAAAGAAGGTGCTCGTTTGGTGCAGTGTGTCTCTGCTATGTTTTTCATATTTCATCCCTGTTACATATCTACCAGGTCTGCAGCAGATTGTTGGAAACTGCTCCACAACGTTTTCACAGTGAACTTTCTTTCTGAATCTCCCTGCCTTTGACTGTCAAGATAAGCTGGTCCCACCTTCATTTAAACATGGGCCTTCTACCAGAACTTTGTATGATTTGTGCAGGCGTATGCCTCGATAGAAATCCCATCTTCTGAGTCTGTTTGACACCAAAGCACATTTTATCACCGGTTTTCCTGTGTATTACCCAGGTATCTTTCTGTATTACATCACGTAACTGGTAGTGCGGGTCCCGATGAGATGAATGTGATGAGGTAAGATCGCAGTAACAACTGTTACTTCCACTTCCCGACAGTCTCTCTCACTGAGCTTGATAATAAAATCCTATACAATTTAAGTTTATGCCCAATACGTTGGCCACGATTAGCAATAAATGAAAGCATGTTTCTCTTACTACAGCTATACCACACAGAGCGGAGGTAGAATATCTTTGGAGAGAAGGGTTTAGGGATTACACACATATATCACTGATCGCTGCAGATTTCATCATCACGGCTGGTGGTTTCATTCTTCCCTGGTTTCTTTCCTGCACCTCTGTTTTCCTGATGACGTAACTCGGAGAGAGAACCAGATAGAGTATACACACTCCATCTAATTGTGTCCTAATTTAAAACTTTCCCCCTCATGTAACACAAATCAGTGTTCTCTTAGCAGCATGAATGTAGTGGTGTATTTTATTGAAAGGCATGGTTCAACATTTTGGGAAATGGGCTTGTTTGTTGTCTTCCCAAGAACGAGATGAAAGCTTTGAAAGTCTGGATGAGAGTCTGGTTTAGTATAGAAACTGGAGGCACAGAGAAACGGCCAGGCTGCTTTGTCCAAAAAAAAAAACAACCTCCATGTACTAACAGCTCAAACACAGCTCTAATTTCTAACATGGCGTATCTTGTTTGAAAAGTGGTCTGACCTGAGGGCATGTTGCGTCAGGAACGAAAATGAGTGGGCACACCAAATTACTAATTTTACTAAAAGTAGTGTGTCATAAATGAAGCTAACTGTGTCTGCATCTGTGATGCCACACGATGTGCCATTTGATTTTATTATTTTTATTTTTGCGGGCAGTGATTGTGAGTGTGTGAGAGAGTGAGTGATTTCAGCCTCACACCCTAAATTGATCCTCTCATCTAACGCTCAGAAAGAAAGAAAGCAGAAAAATGTACTTCGCAGGCAATTGAACTGTTCCTTTAAGCCCTCAATACATTATAATCAACAAGGACTTGTGTATATAAACACTGAAATTGGAATAATCACTGTTTCTATGACAACAATATGCTAATCACTTGACTCCCCATAAATTTCTGACACACGCTTGTGTAGCATGAAGCACAGGAAGCAGTGGAAAAAGAAACCAACAGAAAACCAGGCTGGTGTTTGGAAAGTGCGTCAGATCAGTGAACATTAAACATGTGCTGTATGTGAGGAGGAATTGGACAGGTGTGCAGTGGAGCAGGTAGCTACGAAACAGATGTTTTGTTTGCACCAGTTTGTTTTCTTATGCCGTCAGTTATTATGTTAACGGATGTAGGTTGCATCCCAGAAGAACGATGAATAGGAATCTCACAAATCACGTCCTGTAGCAGAAGTGAGGACCTCCGGTGCGAACTCACCCACCAAGATCAAACCTCTGTCATTCACCTGAAACAAATAACAGTGTGAAGACGAAGCGTCTGTCAATGTCTACTGCTATTTTCAGACTTGACGTCACAGGAGGGCCTCACAGTACATGCTCCAACTGGCCTGTTATTGTGTGTGCTTTTTTTTCTTCTTCTTTAATTTCATGAGCTGGGTGACGTCCACAGGGTGCTGTGACAAAGGCAGGCTGTGAAGTGACAGTCTTACCTTAATCTCTTCACTGTGTGACAGAGAAGGTGCTGGATTTTCACAACCTATATCAAGTCTGTGAACACATTTCCCTCTTTGTTTTAAAGTGTTTCAAACCTATTTCAAACCTCCAGATGAGGTTTTTTTTTTAGACACACACAGGCCTTTGGGTTTGGTCAGTATTTCTACTTTGGATCCAGCTTGATCCTTAAAAGAGAGATGACCTTATGTGTCGACCAGCATTATGGTTAATCCTCATCACCCTTAGCTCTCAGCAGTGATGACTTTCAGTTTCTTTACAAATAAAATCACAGCCATTAGAGATAAAATTCATCAGATCCTTCCTGCAGGTGAATCATCTATGATCACATGTTAGACTGCATAGATCTCTCTGACTTAACTTTAACAGTTTATTCATCTAAAAATCAGGAACTGTCTTAAAATGATGCAGAAAGACCAGTCCATGCATTTGTTACTTCAAGGCTAGGTTACTGTAACTCATTATTATCAGGATGTCCCATTAACTCCATAAAAAACCTCCAGTTAATCCAGAATGCTTTAGCCATCAAGCTCCTGTCCTGTGGAACCAGCTCCCAGTCTGGGTCAGGAGCCAGACACCCTCTGTACTTTCAAGGCTAGACTTAAAACTTTCCTTTTTTGACAAAGTTTATATTTAGAGTAGTCTCTCCTCTGCTCTCGTAAGACATTTGTTAAATGACTTGAGATGATTGTTATTGGAATTTGGCACTTACAAATAAAATTGAATTGAACTATTCCCATCACAACTAACAGAAATTCAATGTGATGCATGTGGACAGAATTCATCCATTCATTAAAATAACATGAAGGCCATCATAGGTGGGAAATGAAATGCCATGTATACAGGAGTTATCGGTACCTAATGTAGCACTGGGTGAAGTAAAAACAATTTTATGATTCCCATTTTTAGCTTTTTTCTAAAATGCTAGATAGTGAAAAACACCCATAAAAACATTTTGTATGGCCAGACTTATGTTCATGTGAAAGGAAATGGTCCATTTCATGAATTACAATATCTCCTTTCAATGTTTTCCAGCATCTAAAGTGGGCATCGTCACCACTGCTCCCCAGACACGACGCACTGTTTTTAGAACAGTATAACAATGGACAGTGTTAAGTCTGCGTCTGCCATTACTACTGTTATTAGTGTATGAGAGGCCATTAACACTGTCTGCTAAAATGAAACTGAGCTGTTGCGTGAGGAAATCTCCCCTGGGGAAGTAATGAATCAAAACTTTGTTGAAACAGCAGCTAGTGAAAACTTTTTTGACTAATATTTAACATGTTTACTAATCTGTCTGGGTTTATAGCCTGCAGCTTTATTCTTAGTTATGACTAGATTAAAAACAAATAGGTTATTTGAAAATTTGACATTACCTTTGTGACCTTTTCAATATTGATGTGCATATGCGATTAACGCATTTTGGTAAATAACGTGTAATATGTCTACTCTGTGGACGTCAGTGTGGCACGACAGCTGTATTTATATAATACATTTCAAACTGAGGCGATTAAAAGTGCTTTACAGAGGCAAAGAAAGACGAAACGATATGTATTAAAACCAGAATAAAAATTCATTATGATGAAATGAATTGACATAAAAAAATGAAATGAACTTCATAAAATGGAAATAAAAGCAAAGATAAATGAAATCGGTATAGTGCAATAATAACTAAGTTGTCTTAAATGCAGCAGAGAAAACAGAAAGCTGCACAAACAGGTTCATTTAAGTTGAAAAGTAACGTTGGTGATACCTGGACCCTCCACTGGTCCCTGGGACCTTCATGACACAGGATGTTTAGCGGACTCTGGCTCTTTCTTAGTGAATCTTGAGTTGGAGTCAATGAGGGGTATAGAACAGCTCTGCACACTGATGGGAGCTCTGTTTGTTGGTTGACAGATCTCTGGCTGTGGAAACATGTGGGTTGTTCTTTATTCAGTCTGTCAGGAAGCTCTTGCTATAGCCAACAGCTGTCTGCTGATGTTTTGTCACATAAACAGTGCAAATGAATCAGTGAGCAGACTTTCAGTTTCTGCTCAAAGTGATCAGTGAGGTGGATGTCTGCTTAGTCCACGCATCTGCCACCGACAGTCCCTGTGTAGCTTTATGTGGAAAAAATACATAGATAAATACATAGATTGATAATTTGTAGAATATGTTTTTATGTTTGTGGAAAAAGCCAAAGATATTTAAGATGCTGGGACCAGCAAATGTTTTGCATTTTTCCTTGACAGATACCTTTTTAAATGATTCATCCATTACTGCACTTGTTGCCAATAAATCTTCTGTCCAGGGACTTACTGGTAATCAAAGCCCTAAAGAGTGAATGCATCAGGACCCATCATGGCCAAACTGTACTGAACTAGAACACCATTACGCTTCAGGCTTTTCCTGTAACCTACAACTTAGCACAGTGAATCCATCTGAAATGAAATGCCCTCCTGTCTGAAAACATGAAACATGGGCACATTTTAGTTCTTGTGCAGAAGGCTTTTGATCCTGATCCATCCTTTTACTGTGGCTTCCAGGCAGCACAGGCAGTGGCTGGTATTTACTGCATGTGTCAGTGTGTGTCTGCTGTACTCTGATCTGTCTGTGAGCTGTGTTATGACTGTTCTTTGCTCCCTCTGTTGTTCAAACCAGGCTGTTTTGGTGATGAAAGAATTTCTCACGTTTATCATCTGTCCCGCTTGTTCGATCGTACCGTGCACATATTTTCTTATTCAGATGCACTTTCAGTTTATGCATTTTTGCCTTGTGCTGTTTATATTATACACTTTCTGTGAGAATATCAGAGGTTTGTTAGTCAGATCTGTTCTAATTTGTTACTACAGCTTTTAAAATACTAGTGTACTAATATTAACTAATACTATTAATATGAGTGCTTCCCCTGCTAATTTCACCACTACTGCAATTACTACTGTACCCTAACACAAACTAGATGTTAAACTACTACTAGTTGGAGTATCTGAAGCTGGATGTTTTTCTCTTTGTATTTTTCTAAGTAATTTCTGAAATAGCTGAGCTGTTCCACAGTCTTTTCACGTACCTGAGTGGCAACTGCAGATGTACCCCCTGGTTGAAAATCACCACCCTAAGATTACACATAAGATTGGTAAATACTTTTGACCACAACAGTGAGAAATGACTTCATTTTCTGCCCTGTATATCTGTGAAATTGTTGCTTGTCCATAAATAAGTGAAGAGAGCAGGCGCACAACATCATAATCATGTGGCTGCAGCAAAATTTTACTGTTTGTTTGTGGTGCTACTAATGTGCAGGTTTTTAAGGTCCTGGGTGAGGCATGAATTCAAATTTATAGTGACTTCTAACATCAGTTTCATCATAATTTCACTTGTTTTTTTTTTTGTTTTGTTTTTTTTGTCGGGACCTGTAACATATGAAATATTATATAATTTAAATATTTAATATGCTGTGTGCAATAACACAATACTCCAGTATATTGGAATCTTAACAGTATTTCAGTAATACTGAAATTAAGTGCTGTTAATCCAACCTCTTAGAAACACTGACACCTGTCCATTGGCAAAATAATGTGGAGATAATCTTCGGCAGCTGAAATGTGTGAAACCCAAACAGATTCCCTTTGCCACAGGGTTTAGATAAAAATGCTGTCACTACCCTGAGCTGAATACATTTTTCCTTCCTTCCATCTAAAACTAAATGGCTCTTGATAATGTGCCACTGAACTCCAATCAAATCACGAGCTCTTAGAACTAGATGCTGTTATGAAAAGCAGTGGCCCATTAGAACATCATTTTTATTCTAACAACATGACTCCAATAAAGTAGTGGGATTTCAGACCATACTGTACAATTTGTGCACACAGTCATGTCCTTCTCTGTTTTTCTTCATGCAGAATATGTAGAATATGTGAATACCTCTTATATTTGTGCCAATCTCAACCCACATTTCATTGTTTAATCTAATGCTTTTTATTTTGCACACTATGTGACGTCTTTAACATCTGTCTTATGGCGCATTTGTTCGTGTTCTTTTTTTAAAATAATCATTGAAGCTCACTTTTGCTTTATTTGTCTATTTTTAATCATTTGAAACTGATGAAATGTGGCATCCAAGTGAAAATTGGATTATAGAAATAATATTTGCCTCGCAGACAGTCTGTTTATTGCTAATTTTTAATTACTTTGAGGAGCCCTGGCTGATCTGCAACATTATCAACACCTACTTTACATATCCCCCTCTTTACTCTTCTGTTATTGCATGCACAATCTCAGTTGTTAACCTTTAAACTCCGGTGACAAGTAATAAGAAATACAAATATGAAGTCAAAGGGGAGCGTATTTCCTTCAAAAATCAGAAAAATAAGAAACCTTTATTAGTTCTCGAGTAGAATATTAGACATAGAAGCTCTGACCTTGGTAGCTGCAGTTACTGAAGCTGATAAACTGAAATCTGTCTGTATCAGGTATAAAGGTCTTCTGCTTAGTTCTAACTACTGTCTGCTTGTATTTTCTGCTGTCTCCCGTCTGTTCTTCATTTTGTTCATCACCCATTAATGGATAATGAGACAGTGGGACACAGACATGTAAAAGAGGAGGAGAAAGACCCTCAGATAGACACAAAACACTGCAAATAATGTGGCTGCACAGTTAAAGTCTGTTTTTGTAGTTTTTTAATGTCCCTTTTAGTCAATTTGTGCCTTTCTGTGGTCATTTGATTGGTTTCCCAACAAGAAACGTCACCAGTCCCCCCCAACCACTTTGATCCTTCATGTGTCTGGCAGACACATTCAGTAATCAGTCCATTTTCGATCAGACAGCCACACACACACACACACACACACGCGCGCATGTCACTGATGATCCCCTGTGATCTGTCTGCAGTTTGAAGATGTGTTTATAAAAATTTAACAGAAGGAAATAGGATCCATGTTTTGGTGCTTTGGCCTTTGAGGATTTAAATACTTATTCCTTGTACATCATTTAAATGCAGCTAAGAGTTGTTTTACACTTTAGGCACTATCTCCCAGCATCCTCAATTATGCACAGTTATCATTATTAAAAGATTCTTTCAAACATCTTTTGTGGCTTCTAATGGAAGAAAGTGCACCTAGTTCATTGCAGCACACCTCTCGATCTGCTGTTAGGAAAGCATCTAATTTTCTTTTAAACCTAGATGGCTCTCATTCTCTGATTTAAGAACACAATAGTACCTTCATTAAGTTTCCAAGACAAGGCCAATATGGCAGATTGTATTCTGAAAATTGGTACTTTCAGGGTTTGTGCATTTGCGATCTCGAAGCTCTATTATGCCCTGGCAAGTTGTGCTTGGGGGGTGAAAAGGTTCATTAGTATCATAGGTGGATTGTGAACCAAGTTCTGAGCACAACTTTAAAAGCCTGAAATAGTTTAGCTACCACACAAAGTGTGTGCATATGGTGCAGACTATGCTTTTTACCCTGCTAGTAGCTGGACCTAATGGACGGCAAATGAGTTGATTGGTTGGCCAGTTAATTCAATTCAATTCAATTCAATTTTATTTGTATAGCGCCAAATCACAATACAAATCATCTCAAGGCACTTTACAAAAACTAAAACTAAAAACCCAACAATTCCCTTATGAGCAAGCACTTGGCGACAGTGGAGAGGAAAAAACTCCCTTTAACGGAAGAAAAAAACCTCCAGCAGAACCGGGCTCAGTTTGGGCGGCCATCTGCCTCGACCGGTTGGGGTGAGTGGATAGAGCAGAGAGAAAAGAACAGCAACAATAAACAACAAATAGACACTGCAGGTTGGTGGGGCCAGTAACTGCACATCAGCGATAAACAGCTCCAGGACCAGGGACACCTGCAGAAGGTACAGAGAGAGAGAGAGAGAGAGAGAGGGAGGGAGAGAGCACAAACTAGGGGAGAGAGAGAGCACAAGGTTAGTAACATTCAATGGTGAATTAGTTAGTGTGTAATGCCTCTAATGGCAGGGTCCAATTAAATCTACTGGCCAGACTGTTGTGAAATGTGGTGTCGTCACCAATTCCCAGACACTGATGCTTAATGACGGGCTCACTAACTGACCACATGTGTGGTATAATGGCCAGATTCTCCTGTGAAACTGAAAATAAAGGTGCTCAACCCGGATATGTTTTGATTCTTTAAAGGTCAAACTGCAACCCTCTCATTAAATTATTTATTAGACTACATGCATGAGAATGAACCCTGATACTTTTCTGCTAAACTCTTTACTTTTGCTCAGTGGCCATAGGTGAATATTTCCAGGTGTACACAAAAAGGTGTATCAGTCTTTTCCTTTCTTCACTCCTGTGTCACACAATGTCAAATTTGTGACATATGTCGGTGATCATCGAACGGATTAACAAACTTTCGTGACATTTCTTAGGGGTGTTGATGTTTTCACAGGGTAAAGACTTTTGATTGTTGTGCTCCAGTGGCATTTTCTCTCCTCTGCTCTTCTAAAAAAACCTTATATCTACCATCACTACTGGCAGGGCTATGCTAATAGAGTTGTCAGTATGTTTTTCATTTGCTCAACACTTCTAGGCTATAGGGTGTAATGATATAATTACTAGTGCAGCCTCTACAGCCTGATAATTCGTTTTTAGTTGTATTATAGCCTTATTCAGCAGAGCCCACTGTGTCCTTTTCTGAACAAAGCCCACATTTCACACTCTCCCAAAAATATCTTTTTGATGTGGCTCCTCACATGTTTTCCAACAGGGTTCTCCTGAGGATTCATCACAAGTGCAATGGCAGTTCAGTGAGCAGTAAAAACTTTGCACTTGGGGTGGATTCATCTGCATGTTTCATAAAAGCAGCCCTCATGAAGAGGAATGAAACTAATTCCATGTCCTGGTTCCTCATTCTTCAATGTGATGAAGAAGGTAAATTTCCAATATTTGCTCCAAAATAGTTTTTTTTTTTTTTTTTGTTGTCTGGGATTTTCAACCTCTAATGACTTCAGCATCCCCCTGGCTCCATATGTGGTTACTGAGAACTAGTTATCCTTGAACTTTAGGTGTTAAATCTCTGCCCTGTGTTGTTGTTGTTGTTTTCCAGCAAAGAATTTTATTGGAGGAGAGCAGGATGATGGATAAGGTCTATTCCTAAGATCTCCTGCCTAGGGAACGTATCATTGGTGTCAGGCTTTGATAGCAACTCAAGGTGATGGGTGTCAAGGGCTAAAGCAGCAGCGAGAGGAAGGTGATGTGGGATCAGGGCAATAATGGTATCTTCATCATGGCTGAGTGTGCCTGCGGCTCATCAAGGCTTCTCAATGTCCAAGCTAGACCCCAGGAGACGAACAGCAGCAGCAGCTAAATGTGTCAGTCAGCCTATGCTGCTTTTTTTTTTTTTTTTTTGGCTTAGACATGAAGCATAAAGATGAACTGGTCTTAGATTTTAAAAAGCAAGTTGGTGATTTGCCTTTTAAAATAATTTTTTTTTTTTTTAAAGATTTCAACCCCAAAATAAAAAGTTTGGACTTTGACACACAGAGCATTAACTAATTTAATGTGCAGTTAAGTCCCAGTATGGGATTCTGTTTAAAGCAGATGTTCTGAGCATTTAGAGTTCAACAGCATGGTAACATGAAGGGAAAGAGAGGGAGCTAAATGAGGTCACTAATAACTGCACGATTCATTAATCTTCAGAATCTGTTTCAATTAGTTTTTCAAGTGGAACTCATGAAGAATCCCACATGGTACAGAAACTGTTGTGAATCAGCCAAAAAACCCCCAATATCTCATCATCATTTTTACTACAGTTTAATGGAGTTATTGAAAAACTTCTTTCAGTGTGGCCGTGGTTTAAACAAAGCGTTTTAGGAGGGAGGCATGTGTGTTTTTGAAAGGTTGTTGTAAACCCATAGGAATATGGACAACACATCTAAACTGATGTTTGTACAGTTCAGAAAGCAAATGCTAACCATCCTTTTATCTAATCAGAGTTAAAGGGTTTTATAGGTTCAGCTGACAAAAGCAATATTCAAATGAGCTGTCTCTCATTGTGATTCAGATGGGATACACAGCTTCTATAGGAGATTTACAAAAATCACTGTCCATTGTGATGGAGCTTGTTTCTATCAATCTGTATCAGGCTTACAGCTCCTGTAAATACTGTTAGCCTTAAATACCAATTTGCCAGTTTGATCAGTTAAGCGCTTTTGACAGCACTGTCATTGAGTAACTGTTGCCCTCATTCATACTGTACTCTGTTGGTGGGATTAGCTTCAAATCCTCTCTCTTTCTAAAATCCTCTGTAGGGAGCGCTGTCATTGAACCTGCTGTAACTGAGCTCCCTCCTATTTTTATTCCTTTCGCTCTTCGTCAGCCTTGGTGCAAAACATCAAAGCACTTTTGTAGTTTAGTAAAAGGGGAAACCAAACCTCAAATTTATTACTGGTTCACTGCCAAATTAATTATTCATTCAGATTACGCTTCACACGAACAACAGGAAGATAGGCTGGGACGCACAAGCGCGTACACAAATTTTCTCACAGTAATGAGAGCGGTGGTCCCATTTCAGTCGGCTAAAAAAACTCTCACCTTGCACAAACTGCCTGAAAAAGCACAGCGAAGAGGTTTACGGCACAGTCCTAACTCTAAGGTGTTTTAAGCAGATTAGTGGGTGTTTTGAAGCAGATAAGCATACAGATTACCACCCTTCCTCTGCAGAGAAGTTTAGAGTTCAGGCCTCGACTGTCTCCAGTGGGTAATTGGGCTTTTGGCAAGACAAACAACATCATACATAATCACAATCAATGAAGTACAGATATGCAAAGTGCTTTTAAATTAAACAATGCAAAGTGCTACAGATGGAGTTAATGGGGTAGTCTATCAGGGACATTTAAGCAGGATTAAAACACACATTATGGACGAGTCATCCAGGTCATGAGTTTGTACTTCAGTTATTAACATGCACGTGTTTCTACAGGTCGGTTTATGGCAGGTTTCCGTCATGTGGCATGTTGTACCTGAAGGTGGTACTGCTGGCAGGGCACCAACTGTGTTTCTGTGCAACACAAGCATCATGGGAAACGCAATTGGAGCATGCAGCACTTTCCTAACTGCTTCGGATGTGGATGCATTTGCTTGTTTTCCATTTCTCTCTTGCAACACTGAAACTGGTACACAGAGCAGAGAGAGACAGAAACAACTGTGCATAAAATGCTTATGAAATATTCATTGAAAAAGGGGTGAGCAATGGATCACTAACCTTAGCGAGTAAGTTAACACCTCTGTAGCTGTTTCACATTAAATGTCTCTTACTGCTTTTGAGGTTTAGGGTGTCTCTGTTGTACCAGTCGCCCTGAGGCCCCACTTTTTCATGTTTTCACTACAATGAAAAAAACGAAATTTCTTCAGAAAATCGCATGGTATGTAAATCAATTAACAACACATCTTCCAGGGCCTCCTGGGTATTATACTTAACACAAACCCAAAACCTGGTACAATACAGTGGGAGAGACGTGAAACCGAAACTTTCATTTGTGAAATATTCAGCGTAATGGTGTGTAATTCTCAGATTAGGCGTTAAGTTGGTGGAAGGGACTACACTGCAGATTGGATCACTGCTAACAGTGAGAACCAGAGATTAAAACTGTACTAGCCGTCTCATCTGCCTAGTGTGTAGAGAACCTGCACTGTAAATACGTTTAGTAAAAATAGGCAGCAGGAACGTACCACAGAGCCTCACCTGCACACCTGAAAATGCAGAGAGAGGAAGTTATATTTATTGGATAGAACATTGTCCTGGTTGGAGTTGAGGGGTTTTTTTTTTTAAATCAGGTATTTAAAAGGCGATTTTATGTTTTTGTGCTGGCAGTGGCTGCTTGCTGCTCTTTCCAGCTATATTTGGAGAGAAGAAATTAGTTCAATATTTGGGTTTACATAACTCGCTTTCACCTACTCATGATATTATTCCAGTGAGTGCCAACTTTTTTTTTTTTTTTCCCTGTATCTCTCTCACACATTCCTTATTCAGAAGCCTCTTAAATGGGGGGGGGGGACATGACAAGCCAGAGTCAAACAGTCATGTCAGCCTCCTCGATTCACACAAAAAGAACGTCGCAGTGGGATGACATGAATAATTCACACAGCACAGTATCCTATATAGTAATGTTTCTGCTGCAGCTTGAACCTTAATCACAAATAATCAGTAGTCTCACTCAGTGGCCCACCGTGACGGCACCTGTTATCACTACATGACACGACTTTACACGCAAAGTACAAACGTGTAGTGACAGAAGCCGCCAGAAAACAGAATTGGTGTCTGGGCTGAGTAGAGGCAAGCGAATATTAAGAATACCAGGGGTCTGCAGGTCAGCATGCTGTGGAGGCTCCTCTGTCTTCCAGTTCATTCTTCAGACAACACCGGATTCCCAAATGCACAAACAGTCCGTGCAGTAATATCCCATTAATTTACTGTGTGTATAAGCTTATTTTATGTTAAACGTGTCATTGCAGGCTACCATTAGGTACTGTCAGGGTTTTAGGAAGGACAGTTTTCTAGAAGTTGAATGTGTCACTGGGTTTTTAATATTAATGACCTGTTTTGGTCACAAAGTAAACAGGACACCTTTAGAACAGCTGTCTTCCTGCTCATCCAGTGCATTAGCCAGCCCTTTCTCATTATATATGGTCATTGACCCTTTAACGTAATAATAATTATAGTGCAGTTTTAAACTTATAATTAGTCTTTGGCAACTGAGGGAGTTGTGTTGTGTTATACCAGGTGATTTATCCTCACCTGTCTTCAGTCAGATACATCCATCACATCATTAAAATCTGACCTTCTCTGTTCAAATGACTTCTTGTGTTTTTTATATATGTCCTATGTTTGAAAGAGAGCTGACAGCACCGACGAGGCTTATAGGATCCATCGCTTCTCAAACAGAGATATCGGAGTGCATTTGTTTAGCATAATTACTTGAACACAGCAGCTGAATCTGTTTCGCAGCAGGTGGTCTCTGCATTTCTGTGGAAACCAGGCGAAGGCACATGGGCACTGGCTGACTCAGCCTGGTTCAACATACCTGCTCACACAGATGCATAGTACTATCCAGACTACAGCTTGGATAGAGCCTTCTGCTGGTGCTGAGAATGAAATAAACATGTTTTGGTTATCCTTCTGCCTCTCTACCTCTTGGCAACCTGTTTGCCTACATACCGGACTGATCGAGGCAGCAACAAACCCAGATGTGTGTGGCGTCGAGCGTTTAGTGAGGAAGGGGAGCACATGCCTTCTGTTTTCAAATATGGCAGTGCAGGTGTTATTATGCTGCTAGAAGACATCATCATGTTTAGATGTATCTCTGCACTGCTGCGATTCGCATCACATCAGCTGATGGCTCAATAATTTGCCTGCCCTGGCAGACATGCGTCTGATGTGAGGACTGGACTCCCACCATCCCTGGCTCATTCTGCTCTCCTCTGTCTGTCCGTCTCAGCCTGTCCCAGCTTTGATCATGTTCGGCTTTGGGAGTGAATCACACGTGAACATGCACCAACGCACAACCCACACAGGTCGTGCATGTACATTCATGCCATCCGTACAGACTCGTATGAAGCTTAGAATCATTAAAGCCTCGGTGCTCCAGTGCTCTGCCTTCTAACATGCGTCTTTCCACAGCTCTCTGCGTGAATTTCTGTGGGCAGGGTTGTGTATTTATCTAAATTCTGTAATCCCTTTGCCTTGTGTGTGTGTGTTGTGTGTGTGTGTGTTGTGTGTGTGTGTGTGTGTGTGTGTGTGTTATGTACTGTACTCATCACAGTCTCAAGACTGAACACTCAACACGACACATCTCTCTACACGTGTTGGACACTACACACAAAAGCTCATGAACACCTCTGGTGTCTGTGGAGGAGGGGGGTCATTACCTTCCTGGGAATAAGTGTCCCTGAGGCCCAGATGTGCGTCTCCTGGAGCTTAATCTCAATTAGGAAAACTTTCAATTAAAGAAAAGAATCACATTCATTTTCAGGCCAATGTCACCTTAACCTAACAAATTATATTATCAGTTTAATTAAGATTAATTAATTAATTCTGAGGTCCAGTAATGACACAAGTAGAAATTATTGTACTGATATCTACATTTTTTGCTGTGTCTGATTATGATTAGTGGTTAAATGGAATAAATGAGATGTATAAAGACGTTGCTCGTTGATGATATTGTTGTGTGTATCAGGTCTCTAATGAATGGTGTTCTCGTCTCATGAACTTATAGTTAGACTATAATTTACCTGCAGTACTTGATTATTTGGGGAGACTTCCTGCTTTCCCACTAACTGACAGGTGAATATTGTTCTCTTTACTTGACTGTCTGTTATTTAGTTTGGAGATACACTTTTACTGCTGACTCTGTGATGAGACTTTTTCTGACTTGCAAGAAAATCCCAAAATTGAAATTAGTGAATGTTTTTTTTTTTTTTCTCACTGATAAATTATATCAATTCTACATGTCTCTTAGCCAAAGCTCCTGAAAACTTGGTTTCAAGTCACCAGCGTGCGCAGGCTAAAGCCGTGAGAAGAGCCCTGACAAAATAGCAGAGATGAGATTTCTTTCATGTGGAAAAACCTAAAACGTTCTAACTTTGTCAGAAAATTGTTCATGCAGAACCACAGCGCTCAGAGTAAGAAGCTGATTGAGAAAATAGGTTTTCAGAAACTGTCCTCCCCTAAAAAAACAGCTCAGTAGATTGTCTGTGCAAGCGGCTTATTATAACCTATGGTTGGGTTTTATTGTTAGGACTTGCTGGGTTTTCAGAGCCTTTAAATAAAAGATTTGTGTATATATATATATATATATGTTTTTTTTTTTTGTTTTTTTTTCCCCAGAACCCATGACTGTAATATCAAACTGTTAAAATGGGTTTAAAATACTCACAGGTATTTTAAATCACAGGTCGATTTGCTCCTAAATGGACATGCAGCCTTATGAAAGAATCTCGTCTACTTCGAGTGTCTTGTTAAGATGGGCACTTTGTGCAAGAAGGCTTTTCTGTAAAAGAGATGTCCTCCACCATGGAAAGTGGGCAGGTAAACCCAGGGGGAGGTTTTTCTGACTGTGCATCAGTGGAAAAAGGAAAAATCCCCTTGAAAGGGTTGTTGGCAGCAGGTGACAGGCTACTGTGGTGAAACAGGAGCGAGGGATTGGCTCTCTGTGAAGTGGTTTAGGCTGGAAGGCTCGCCGCTCGTATCTAAAAGGAGGCGTCTGGCATGCTAATGATACGTGGCCTGGAGTGAGACGATGTTCACGGTGTGACAGCTGCCTGGGAGCCCATGACTCACATTCAGAATCATTTGTTTGATAAAATTTCAGCCGATAACCATTTTTTTTTTTTTTTTTTTTTTTTTTTTTTTTTAAAGCACGTTGCTCTTTAAGGGGCAAATAAAGCTCTTTAAGGGTTTGTTAGTGTGTGTTCAACATATTTGGAAGTGGGAGTGTTTTTCTAATACTACACAAGTTTTTTTTGTTATACTGCCATAATTACACTTCACAGGAACATAGTTCACTTAAGTGGTATTGATCAAAGAGGGAGGCATCTTTGGCCAATCATTATAATGAAGCAGCATGCTGAGGTTATTAAACTTACCTAAACTCTATGTACTTTTAGACTAAGGACTTTTAAGTTTTATTGTTTTTGGGGATTAATGGTGCGTGAAACATTTTGGATATTAGTTACAGAAATAATTACTGACATGAAATGATTTTTATTTTAGGACAAACAGACTTTTTTTTTTTTTTTTTTGGTTGATTTGTTTTGCATGTCATGTATTAGATGGATTTGCTGTGTGCTAGTGCAGATGTTAATGGGAAGAAAAATAAAAAGCAGAGCTCTGAGTTCTCTTTATGATTGATAAGTTACTAGTCCCCTGTATTATTTATCATTAATGTCTAAATGTGGCATTTTATTTACTATATATTACTCAAATCTTTCAACAGTGGAACAGAAAAAGTAGTGAACATGACATTCACCTCACTTCATGCTAACAACGCCACAGTATATGACGTGTGACACAACAAAAGCTGCGTGCTTATTTTTATTAATGTTTAGCTATAACAAGCTAAGCTAAGCTCCAACCTGCCACCCTGTCGCCTCTTTACAAAGAGTCTGCTCCATCCGTCATTGGAAGTTAAGGACAACACTACAAAGGGAAGAGGGACTAATCCAATAACCTCAGTTGAACTTTCTCATCTTCAGGCTGTTGGCAGCATTGATGTTCTCACTATCAGCCTCTGAGCAGGGACTTGTTTTCTTTTTTTGCTACGAAATTAGCTGAGGCAGAGTGAGTAAGTGGGAAATTGTTTGTATGAAACGGAGAGTTGTGTGTGTGTGTGTGTGTGTGTGTGTTGTTAAGCAGTTATCTGCGGTTGTTTGTTTGACTGAGCTGCCATATATGAATGTGTATTTGTGTGTGTGCTTGTGACTGATGCATAATGAGGAAGTGTGAAATTGTTGGTACAGCATGAATCACACACTGACTCTGTGTGTGTGTGTGTGTGTGTGTGTGTGTGTGTGTGTGTGTCTGCATCATGTTTGTGTGTAGGTGTGTGCCAGTGTGATTATTGTGTGCTTATCTACAAGTACAACCTTTTAGGCGACCACCTCTTACTCTTCACCTGCATGTGATTGTGTTTTGTGCTGCGTGCCTGTGAATTTATCCCTCTTATGTAGCATCCTGCTTTGATTTGTGTGATGTTCGATCCTCTTCTGATAACAAACTACAGGCTCTCAGAAAGCCAAGCCTGCAGCTGCTCTGTCTCTCACCCTGTCCTCCATCTTCCACCCTTCTTCCCTTCTGCGCTCACCAGCTTTTATGGAGGCAATAAATAACTTCACAGTGTCTCCGTGTTTAACTTGGTTTTAGAGGCCAGTGGAGCAGCCAACGCCTGCCAACATCACACTTTACAAAACTGTGGTTCACTGGGGGGTCATCCTGGATCCTCCGAGAGCTGGAGAACCCCTTAAAGGACCACTTCGACATTTTGAGAAATATGCTGGTTTGATGTCTTACCTGGAGTTAGATGAAAAGATCAATATAAATTTTATCTGTGTGCACCTGCTCTGGGGATAGGTCTGAGTGTTTAGCCTAGCTTAGCAAAAAAGGCTTTGCCAGAAATAAAAAAAAAAAAAAAAAAAAAAAAAGACAGCATAATGACAGAAAAGGGAGAAACTTCGTTCCAGATCTCTGAGCCTCATTTCTGGTGAGAAAATAAAAAATTGTCCTTGTATTGATATTTTCATTTGACTTTGAGTTTGTTACCACAAAACAGTTTTTTCGCTCCCCTGTGGTTGGACTCTACAGAACCCCTAAAGGTTCGTGGAAGACCTTTAACTTGGTAGAGACTAGATTAACCCGGCTAAAGCAAAGTGTGTTTGTGGAAGGGACAGGTCCTGATGGAGTGACCACTGCTAAGTGGATGAAAAAGGGACTCTGAGAACGTGGAGGCGGCTCCCGTTCATTTTGCTCCACCTGTGTGTTTTAGGGAGGATTAACGCGGCGGATGAAGGAAGCAGCTTTTCCCTGTGTGACCAAATTAACGCCCTCATGGGTTTGAAAGGCAAATATTGTTACCACACTGGAAAGCCCCAACCAAAAGGCCAGACAGAAGAAATTATAATTAATTATAATATGTTTTCCCACAGTGCATTGGATTTTTTTTTTCTGAACTCTTCTCGTCTCCTTGAAATCTCTGAAATATGTCAGGTCTACATGAGAGACTACATGAGGGTTTTAGCTCCCTGGGCTCTCCAGATAGATATTGTAGCCTAGATATGAAAGTCACATTCTTAGATCTTCACTTGAGCACTGAGAATTGATGTAATCTTCAGATCTACTGATAATACTAAACAGGTGAAATGTGTTTTTCTTTTAAAACTAATTGGAAGAAGTGTTGGGCTTCACAGTTTCAGTCTGTGTGTCACCTTGCTTTGCAGGTGTTGAGGCTGAACCTGCTGCTTTCCTCTCTGCAGGTGTTATGTATATGAGCACCACTGTGTAGTTCAATCTGCAGTATTATTAGCTTGGCATTAAACTGACACATCATCTCTCCTATCACTTTATATAAATATTTATCCCACACAAACAGCTGTATGAGCTTATAGCAGTCTTAAAACGTTTGCAAGCTCACCTTTCTCCTGACACGAATGTCACGTTGTTTTCCTTCAGGTTTTATTTTATTTATTTATTTTTTTTGTTGCTTTCATTCAGGCTGTTTTGGGTATCCAGATTTAGCTTTCATGTTGCGGAAAAAGCATCAGGCCTGCCAGCAGTCAGCACAATTAGCCACGTTAGGTTATGATCAAACCCTAGTGCAGGTGCAGACTGAACCATTTGTCTTAATGAGGGGGAGTGCTGGGGGCAGAGGGTCTCACGAAGTATTTACTCTATGTTCATTTATATTTTAGCCACATTTCTTAGTTTTATATCAAAGTAGAGTTTTTAGGGGGGGGGGTTTGGTTTCATGGAGCTTTGGACTGGAGCACTGGATGGATGGATTTGCTAATTCTGACCAGTGGATGTGTTTTCCCTCACACACTTATGGACAAGAAGAATTTTGGTCTGTATTTTAGTCTGAAATGAAATATGTTAAACATCCAGTGCCATAGAATAATTAAGGGCTCTGTGTCTTCTTCTTCAGAGCAGTGGCAGTAATGTAGGTGGCTAATTATTTCCTCTCCCTCTTCAGATTCAGTTGATTGCATGTCTTTCAGTTGGTCGGAAAGCAGCTGAAAAGAAACGTGCTGTCATATTCACATCAAAAATGTTATTATTCCACACACACAGCAGGCAGACACAAGGTTGACATTTTCTAATTAAACGTTTCCTTAAGCTGTGTACATCTCCCTGGGAACTCTGAAAGACGCAGGCGCCCTCACTGCCAAGATGAAAGAACTCATTATTTTTTCTTGCCTACTATCGTCCTCATGCTTCTCCCCTTTTTATCCAGATAACAGAACTATTCCATTTAATCAATGCTGCCTGCCAGAGTACAACGGAGCAGCCGTGGTCAAGAAAATGCACCTCAACAAGTAAGCATAAAATTCAATTCTGCGCCCCCACGCCACCCCAAAACAAACAAGCACACAGAGCAGCAGGGCATTCATCATTGCTGTTACTGGTCTGACAACCCACTCTGTTTTAGTATTACAATCATAAGCCCTGAATTGGATAAGGGCACACGAGAGGTTGAGAAATGGAAACGCGATGGATTTGGCCCGCCACCAACAGTGGGGAAAGAAAGGAAGCCTTTCCTGTGCGGTCGGAAATGATAGCAGTGCACAGAAGTCGCAAGGAGTCAGAGATTATAGTCTAATCCTCAGCTCACACTTTAGTGGCTCTGTTCAACAAAAACCCACAGGCATTTAAAAAAAAAACTTAATATGGAAATGATTTAATGACACAGAAAATGGGAGAAAAATGGGGTCCAGAACCTCTTTTTTGATTTTTGTCTTATTTCTGGTTGTAGGATTTGATGAATAGCTGAAAAAGATTAAAAATAAATCAATGCACAGAAATAGATATTTTTTTAAAAAATGGATTAACTGCGATCAGTGACAAAAAGGAGAGGATTGGGGGTATCAACTCTCAACACTATATCAAGAGCCGAAAACTGCACCAAACATTGTTCGATGTATAAAACACATCATGGGATATATGTTTCAAAACCAGCGGGTCTGTGCTGCTCTTAGGATTCAGTGTGAAGCTCTGTCACATATCCCACTGACAGACGGCAATCATCAACCCAAAGCCACGCGCATTAGGCTGCATTAGCTGTCAATGCAAGCTGTAAAGCTTCTGTTGCTCACAGGAGAGAAAAGTTTTTCAGTTTTCAGGAAAAAAAACTCCATTAGGTCCTCTGAACAGCACCTAGCATCGAATCGGTCACATTTAAATCAGAGCTATCAGCAGGAGGAGAGTATTAAAGTTCATATTTGTTATCATAGTTAAATACTGTCTTAAAAAGCTGAGTAAAGGACGTTGGTGAGCAAATTCTTAGAAAATGCTTTATTTTGTTATAGTGTAAAAGCCTTTTATAGCCTTTCCAAGTTGTTTCAGTCCAGCTTTTTGTATTTTCAACACAACCCTCAAACAAAATGCTAAGTTGTTTTTAAATATTTCTGCAGTTATCTGTTAAATGCAGTTCTGAAAAAGGGTAAGAACTTTAAGTTGCATGTTTTGGTTTTTCCTTTTCCAGTTATTTTAACATAAAATTTGTCCTTTTTGAGATGTAAGAACAAATAGAAACTGATTGACACTCAAATATTGCTGTGGTTTATTTTATCAGCAACTGTCCACTGTACTTACACGTCTAGCAAACACCAAACAGCATTAGCATTCAGTTGGAATTGTGTTTCTGTGCAAATGCAGATACAGTGCATTACTTTGCAGTGCTGTTTGTTTACTCTCTTGCTCTCCTGACAAAATAGAGGCTACAGCAGCTGTCCTGCACCATCATCATTTATGTTTTTGTCAAATTATCAATATTAGATTAATATTGGCTTTTTACATCTAAATCTGGATTGCAAGAAAACTTGAATCATCTTTACTATGGATGCGTATGGAGGAAATGTAATCCTCGTAAAGTGTAAATCACACAGGTCATTTCTGCTGCGAGTTGTGGAAATCTGAGATATTCTGAGTGACTTGTACAGTTTATATGATGCAAGCCCAAACAAAAAGGAGCTGAGACTAGTTAAAAGGCATCCACAGAGCTGCAGAGGTCAGTGGTAGTAACTGCTTCGACATTACATGTGGTCATTTAACAGTTTAACAATAAAAATGATTGCTAGTGTTTTAAGGGTAAGATTGTTGCTGTAGCTTATAGACACATGAAGCCCAGTCACTGGTGTCAGGAGTCAAATGTGTTTCTGTAGAGTCACACTACTTTCTGCAGTGACTATGCATTGCTGCTGTATAAGGGGTTTTTTTTTTTCCTGAGGGTGCCAGGTTATATTTTATGTAAAACTCTTGAGTCACTATTCTTGATTCACCGTCTCTTTGAGTCACGGATGCATTGTGAGACTGGAGTGAAGCAGGCTTGCAAGTTCTTAATCTGACATCAGAGCCAGCGTACTTAAAAGCTGCACCAGGCTTCTGTTTTTATCAGTGGATCACGCTTCTTACAATAGTGGTTTTAAAGGATTCTCCTCTCCAGGAAATGAATTGCACAGATTCTGCAGGAGCCTGTGGTTTAGTGCACACTAAAAACTGTTAGTGCAGTAGTGATGAAAAATCACATGCACCAAATAGAATATGTAGAGTAGTTAAGCGGGAAGAAGCTTTTACAGTGGCTAACACCTGGTCATTCCATCATGCCCACAGTGAATTAAAGAGATGAGGTTTTTTTTAGGTGACGATTTTACCTGCAGCTCAGATAACAAAAGGTTTTCCCAGTTGATATAATTCACCTTGATGTGTATAGTACCATGTGTTGATAGTCTATTTGAGCTCTTTGTCCTCAGGTAGCTTCAGAGAAAGTGGAGGGACCCCACCTCCCACCCCCACCCTCCATGCATTGCAGCTGCAGGACCTGTCTCTATTTAACTTTGAGAAATTATACCTGAAGGCAATACATTCAGTAAAGAGACATATGCTTATGTTTACAGTGCCTGTCACGTTGTACTGTATACTGCTGTCACTTGCAGTTACAGTGACTCAGGTTTAAAACTTTTGTTTTTCTCATCACAGTAGTCCTCAGTCAGAATAAGAACTTGACCAGTGATCCTGAAGAAGGTACAGAAAAATCCCACAGAGCCGTAATCGCTAATGCAGCTTGCACACTGAGCAACAGGACAGACTCTAGGTGACACCCTGCGTATATCTGTACAGATCTGTGCTGTGATGTGTTTATAATATATGAGCAGATATGATCCATACGGTTCTTGCAGGCAGGAATAATTCATTTGTTAAATTAAAGCTCAAATCAAAATCTAGATGAAAATATGAGTGAACCTCATTCAGGTACAAGCTCCTTTACAGGCATCCATTAACAGGTAATAAATAGTTCTTAAGGGCACTTAAACAGACGCAGTGCACTTATTGTGGTGAACTGGCTGCATGTAATGTTAAAGGGGCAATCAGGACAGTTTTATTTAAATCAGTTTTCACTGATTTGCTTATGGAAGCCAGTCGTACAGTACATTTTCTACAAATATGTATTATTATTAAAAGATAGTGGACAAAACATAGGACTGTGAAGCAGCACTGGATATTGGTGCAGCTGTAACTCTGGTAATTAGTTGATCAAAAAGTATTACACATAAAATGACCAAATTTTACTGGTTCCAGTTTGTCCAATGAGGATTTCTGATGTTTTGTTCCGTGGAGTACCTTGGGCTGTGGTGAAATGATTGTGGGTGTTTTTCAGTGTTCCAACGTAGATAAAATGATTCATCAGAAGAGAGATCCACAGAATATTTAATAAGCAAAATACCTGTTGCAGCCTTGCGTTGCACACACTCTGCAGTTCCACTGAAAACCATTTTAAGATCAAACGGCCCCTTTATAAAGCCTTTATATGATAATTGGTAAACAAAACACGGTAATGGTGACGTTAAAATTTACTCTCTGCTTTCTCTAATTTAGAAAACTGCAGCTGTGGAGTATCTGTGGACTGTTTGAAGTAAGTTAGCTTTACTGCCTCTGCATTTGGTGCAGTGTTTCTCTGTGACTGATACTGATTCAGTCTAAAGGCAGTAAATATACACATCACCTCTCCTCCATGGTGAGCTGTGAGTCTTGCTGCAGTGGTGACAGCTGTGTGATGGTCATGCCTTTTTGCGTTTTGTGTGTGTGTATACGGCTTTGAGTGTGTGTTCGTGTAGGTGAGTGTTTATGTAGGTTTATGCATGCATGTCTTACCCCTGTGTCCATGAGTTTTGTGAGTAAGACTTGTGACTATATGTGTGTGTTTGTGTGTGTAGCTTCAAAGCCACATTCATGGAATTAATGTCCTCTTGGTCAAGCAGGTGTCTGGGGGTCTGACTGAGTGGAAGCTGTCTGGCTGTGGGAATAAGTGTCTTCCTTGTTGGAATAATGCTTAAGACTAAAAATGACTGGAATGATTCAGACTTGCCAGCATGGTCCGCTGGGCTCCCACGCTCCACAGCCTGAAAATATAGGCTGCAGCAGCACAGTAAGAAATTTTATGGTTGAAGTCAATGAAAAAGGCCTCACACAGAGCCCACCACAATCCGGCTAGTAGAGTTACCCCTGGAGAAATTAGCACATAATGTTCTCAAATTATAATTCATAATGTTCTTTTTAAGCCTTGTTAGAGCTGTGCTTGGCTGTTTTAAGAAAAAATGACCCCACAGAGAGCTTAGAGGGGTATTAGAGTTTACATGCTGGCTGTTTAGTAAAGACGTAGCGCAGAAAAAGTGTGATTGTGGAGGATGTGTTGGGTACATGTTCATTTGGCCGCTCTGAACAAAAACAACCAGAACTTCCAGAATACCCATTTCAACCATTTGTCTTCTTTGAAAAAGGGAAACAAAATCCGACACTCATTAATTAGTCATGGCTGTATTAATGGACAAAAGAAGTGTGAGAAGTATGCAGCTTCCTCCCACTGCCTGAGTCTACAGTAATGTGTTTCTGGCACACGTGCATTTTTCAATTATAATATATAATGTGTTTTAATCCATCCATCCATTTTCTATACCCACTTAGTCCTAACCAGGGTCCCAGGGATCAGCTGGGGCCTATCCCAGCTCTCTTTGGGGTGGAAGACAGGGGTCCACCCTGGACAGGTCACCAGTCCATCACAGGGCCATGTGTTTTAATTTAAAGCAGAAATCATCTTCTGAATAATGAATGCTGTCCTGTCCATCACACACACACTTCTTAAAATTGTGTCCTTTATTTTCTTTCTTGAACCTTTGAACTACGGCTTCACCTGTCGATCATTCATGGAGTCGAGTATTCTCCCGAATATTTCAGCGACTACTCGAGTAATCGGATAAAATCGACTTTTGCATTTTTAAACAATATCCAACTGGATGTTTTCTGTTCAGATGTTGAAGCATTGACATAGTGCGGTTTTGTGTTTCGTTCTCTACCATAGCTTCAACTTTTGATACTGAAATGCGTTGTGTGACAGTGATTACGGTCCGTGTGGAACAATGATCTCTAGGCGAAACATACACAAAGATGTGATGTGTCTGCTGGAGATGTGGCATCTTTACCTTCAAAAAAGTAGTTATGGTTGTAAAATTTATTTGAGTACTTCACTGATTTAGCAGAAGAACCATCGAAAGTCCTCTTTATGTCATGCATTCTTCTTCCTTGTCAAACATTAATGCCTACATTACCCACAATGCAACTTTACCAACCACTGAGTTCAGCTGGAGAGGTGGGTGTGTTATTCCTGCAGCGGCTAATGCAGCCTCAGAGATGAGGAGGGGGCTGCAGAGCTCACTTCTCTCCAACATCACAGCCAGTGATTATTTCCCTTGTTTAAGCTTTAAGGCTTCCTCCTCAGCCAAATGTGACTGAAGTAACATCCAAACACCAAATAATATATTCTTCGATTACAAATTCAGTGTTTGAGAAGTGAAATCATTATTCAACAAACACAAATTACTACCCAAATGTATTAATGTATTTATCCATCCATTTTCTTCTGCTTATTTGGGGCTGGGTCGTGGGGCAGCAGCCTAAGCAGGGATGCACAGACTTCCTTCTTCCTCCAGCTCTTCCAGGGGGACACCGAGGCATTCCCAGCCAGCTGAGAGAAATAGTCCCTCCAGCGTGTCCTGGGTCTTCCCTGGGCCTCCTCCCAGTGGGACATGCTTGGAGCACCTCCCTAGGGAACAGATGCCCAAGCCCCCTCAGTTGGCTCCTCTGGATGTGGAGGAGCAGCGGCTCTACTCCTAGCTCCTCTCGGGAGACCAGGTTCCTCACCCCATCTCTAAGGGAGCGCCCAGCCACCCTGTGAAGGAAGCTCATTTCAGCCGCTTGTGTCTGAGATCTTGTCCTTTCCTTTTGACCCAAAGCTCATGACCATAGAGATCCTGCCTCAGGTGGAGGAGTTTAAGTATCTTCATGTATTTAACCATTGCAATTTCAAATGCAGCCAATAAGCATGGGTGTCTGGTCAGCCTTCACATACAGGAGTCTTTGAGTTAAAAGGTTCAAGAGATGTGTTATGTTTTAGGCTTTTTTTTTAGTTCTACAGCTCAAACTGCTTCTGGTTGTGTATATAAACATCTAAAATGTGCTTTCCTGTGCTAATAAATCAAGTCCAAAAGTAATCTTTGCCAGGAGAAGAGTAAAAATTCATGACCATCTGGCACAGAAATATTTAATCACTGGCGTTGCGTTTGGGGACCTTCCTCAGAGCAGAATGGAGGACTTCTGCAGTCCTCTGTGACTCTCTATCCGTGGTCCGTGGACATTCGGGGGGTCTTGAGGGCTTCACTGTGAAAATGGAAAATGGTTTTCGTACACGATAAATACATTTAGAGAGTTTCATTTTCATTTGCATTTAGAGCTTTACTTCTACTCCACTCTAAGCACATTTCAGTATTAACAGTTAAGCACCGTATATACGCAAATGGCACCTTGCAGCCTAATATGTGTTTGTTTAGTGATTTGTGACATTTGAAAAACTATTACAGAACCTTTGCATTTCTCCTGAGTGAGAAGATCAAAGTTTTAATAGATTTTCTTTGGTATTAACTGGAGCCGCTGCAGTGGAGACGACCGGACCACCATGTTCAATCCAAAGTACTTAGATGTTTAGGGATTGTCTCCCCAGCTATGACCTTTCTTTCACTCTCAGTTTCCCACTTCTGTTATACAATCAATCAAATAATGAGACAACTTATAAGCCGACACAAACGATCGTTCTTTTCCATTGTGGGAGTCACAGACTATAAACAATACTGTCGCCTCCACTTCACCTCCCACTCCAAGGGTGAAAAGTGTATCCCCCATCTTTGAATCCTTATATCCAGTGAATGACAATAAATCAGGACAGTTCTCAGGATAGCAGAGACAGCGGAGGACGTCGTCATGCTTCAGTGCTCGGCCCTCTGGATCTCCGGGTTACATTTGCTCGGTGATGTGGTCAGACTGGGGGGGAAAAAAAAAACAAAAAAAACATGAGAAAATAACACTGCCTGGCCCAAAGTGTTATTTCATCTCAAAGCTTTCTGATGTTTTTCAATTCTATCCCCACAGACAGAATAATACACTGTTTCACATTCAATTATGCAGCAGCTGAAACTGCTCAGTAGAGGAAGAGGAGGAAAGACAGCATTATGTATCGGGCTCGGGAGGACGGCACAGTTATCTCTGCTGGTAATGACAACATGAAGGACCACTGATGCCATTTTTTAGCATTTATTTTATCCCTTCGTGTCCCTGCCATCACCTCTTACGTCACATATCGTTGAATTACATTTTCCTCTGGTAAGGGTGATGCTGCCTCCTCAAATCCAATAAGATGTATTATTTACAGTTTTTTTTGAAGGAGTGGGAATCCTTGAAGCCCCTGAGCTTCTCTCTTCTCCTCAATGTGGTATGTGCTTAGAATATCGCTACAGAGAAGAGGCGAGTGTTTTAATAGGCGATCCTCCAGTACGGTTTGTATTACTTATTAATGAGGGAATGTACAAAATACACAAAGCTTGCTGTTGTCGCGAGACCGATAACGCACCGAAGTCGGACAGTTCTTGAATAATAAAAATAAATAAATAAATAAAAAATTAAACAAATCAATAAATTATGTTTCTTATTTCACTTCACTCCTGCAACAATGTGGTGCCTGTGCAGCTGCCATTGTAGATTCCAGCTGTCGCCCTCTGTGTTACTCCAAGTATGCACCACCACATTCACGAATATCATTAAACATTTACTTTAGTACTCCAGAGGGAGACTCATCCAATCCTAATAAGGTCCTTTCAAGTCAAGTGTTCCTCCTCCACATGAAGTTTTTAAAAATGTTTTTGTTTCTGTAATTGACTCAAGAAATCATTAGGATATGACTAATAGTGGGAACAAATGCTCCACTTGTTTCATTCACCTAAATCATCTGGATGGAACAAGTCAACCTGTCAGTTTTGTTATTCTGGTTGGCTGCTTTGCTCAAACAGTTTTTGGTTCCTGTCATACTGTTTCAGGGAATTTCTTTAAAAGTCCAGAATTTATTTTGTGGCTCCACTTCCAGCACTTACCCAGTCAAAGGCAAGGATTTAATTAACTTGTCAAAATCTGGGTCCCTAGAACAACACCACCCACGAGGTCCAGACAGCTATTTAATTTTATTTATTTCAATTTATTTAGATTTTCTGGGGATGCTGACTGAACATTGCTTCACAGTGATGTCCCTCCTTGCTCTGTACTTTTGATTCCTCTCATAATCCAAATTTTTAGCGCAAAGATAATTGCATCTGGTGGAAGCTGACGGAAGGAGCTAAGTTGAACCATAATAAGTGATGAATTGAATTGTAGTGATGGGCAGGCGAAGGTTGCTTTTGACTTTAACTCTTAAGAGTCACAAAACGCAGCACACTTGTCTCAAACTGCAGTGGTCTGTGTTGTGTTTGTGTAATAGGGATCTGCAGAGGAAACACAAACATCAAGAATTGCCCAAGACGACCCCCGATTCCCCTGCTGGAGTCTGGGTATCGACTCTTTGAGGTGGACCATCCACCACTGTTCAGCGGGGGCTGATGACCTGCAGTGGTAGTAACAAATCACATTTTCTATCATTAGTAAGTGACTTAATTCTTCCACCTCAGTGCTCTCCCACCCTTCAGGAAATCAACTTTTCCTCTAATAATTCACCGCTGCTGATCTTCTGGAATGGGGGAATGTAATTAGTTATCACCCAAATAAGATTGATTAACAAGCCTAAACCAAGAGACTTCCCTGACAGATTAAAAGAGCGCCACATATAATCTCTCCTTGCACTCAGCGAGGAAAAAGTCTCTTTTTAATCAACCGTACCCATAGGGGCAGAAGAGAATACAATCCGGTGAATTGGATGTGTTCAGGTGCTGGTGTGATGAATAGTCACATTTTATTTGATTGCATTAGGCCACAGCTCAGAAGAGGCAGGGGTGCTTCTGTGAGCCCAGTTCCTCCAGGTGTCACAGCAATTCATTTCCCTCTTGTGTGGAAAGACAAAAAAAACTGGGTTCTTGTAAAGAAATCCACGAGTTCCTTAACTGCTGCCTGCGATCATTCACCGGGGAGACCTTTATTGCAGCTGCTAATTAAATATCTTCCATAACAGCACTGTGCATCCTGCAGGCCTGCTGCTGCACCTCATGCAGGAATGATGAGAGAGTTAGCTTAGCTACTCCTACGTCCACAGTACTACTGACTGTGGGCTACGTTTGCAGTAATGCAGTACCTGTTTTCTTTTAACACTTCATGAGGACATGCTGAAACAGAATCAATATTTATGAGTATTGATGCTGTGGGCTCCTCCCTGATGGCACATGGCTGCAGAGGTGTCCATGCAGAGTGGTGAGGCAGGACGCCCCGAGGCTTGAAGTGATCAGAGAGGCAGAGAGACATAGAGGAGTAAGAGGGAGAGAGAGCAGGAAGAGAGCTTCATACAGTACATATTGACCCAGCCTTTGTATTGGTGATGCTGCAGTCTCATGACCTGGCCTGAGGATTAGAAATCTATTTGGTGTAGAGTTCAGAGAACGTGTGTGTGTGTGTGTGTGTGTGTGTGTGTGTGTGTGTGTGTGTGTGTGTGTGTGTGTGTGTGTGTGTGTGTGTGTGTGTGTGTGTGTGTGTGTGTGTGTGTGTGTGTGTGTGTGTGTGTGTGTGTGTGTGTGTGTGTGTGTGTGTGTGTGTACTCCAGTAAAACAAACTTTGTGTTGTACTTCCAAGCTTCTGTATAATAATTTAACAGTGTCTTGGGTATATCACATGTTTACACTGGAAAATATAATATAAAATTTATTATTCTTAAGGAAGCTGGCATCAATCTTTTCCTTTTTATCCTCAGGTTGGTTTTGCTACTGAGTTTATGTCACTCCCATCAAACCTGTACACTGACTGGTAATCCCCCACCAGCTTCCCACTAACAAATCTGTCAGTTGTGATTTTTGCAACTAGGGAACTATTTAAAAAAAAAAAAAATCTTTAAATTCTCTTTGCACTTGTTTTACCTCTTTGTGGTTATTTTTGTGTCTTTGTGGTCGCTCTTTGGTCTTTGGATATTTTTGCATCCTGTGTGATAATTTGATTAACTTCCCATCATTACATATTAGCGGTCACTTAAAATGGGGGCCCAGTCCTGCAGTCATTAGCCTGTCCATGGACACGTTCACTGTACTGTCCAAAACCTTTCACCATTGTCACACACAGACTATACACATGCCTAGATATAACATGTTAGGGCAAAAGTTATCTGTTGGACCGCGACATTGTAGTGCACACACTTTAAGAACTATGAATGCTCCTTTAAATGAAACACATTTTAATTAAGGTTTTCTTATTTATTGTGCAGAGACTGTGGCTGACTTTACTCCTCTCACCATTTAATTCGAGCAGTCTGGGACAACGCAGGGCTTTGGCGGTCTGTGTTCCCTCCTCCTGTGCGGGCACATGGCTGCTAAAACACATCAGGTCTGCTTTGTTGTTGGCACAGATATTATGTGCCACTATTTATAACACGGTTGCATACTGGTCTAATTAATGTGTAATGTTCAGAAATAGCTATTCATTCACTCTAGTCATGGCTATTTTTCAGCTGCAGTTACTTTATTCTAACTTATCTTTTGACTGTGGGAGATATTTCTGGAGGTCGTATTAAAAATGAGCTTCTTTAAAACAAGGATTAAATATTACTGTATTATAAAGACCATCATCCATCTGACATATTAATAGAAATTTTATATCTTTCATTTCATATTAGTAGCAGATCCTCTATACAGTTTCTCCAATTTGAAGCTAAAACACATAAAGTAGGGAGCTCTATTTCTCAATTCTGTGTGTGGTTGTCAGGAAGTTAATAACATGAAAATGGCAAGAGAGAAGCTATTCCAACCAGAGACTGTTGCACATGGCTGTCGTCTCAGATTTCATGTCAGTATCCCTGCTCTGCTTGTCGGGCTGCATCGTTACCGGCTGATGCACTTGGTCTGAGATTGCAGCTATTGTTTTATTCAGATGCCTGTAGAGCTCTTTTATTTGTTGGTCACAGCTGTTGTCTCATGAAAGCCTGCAAGTACGCTTTGTGACTGCCAACATTTCCTGTATCGCTCATTTACTGTATCGCTCAAGCGCAGTTTGCTGGTGGTGAAAGTCGGCTTTAATTAGTGGTGCATCTTGTCTTATTGCCTGACGTTGATTGTAGCTATTTAGGGTTCGATCGCAGCTACAGCTCAGTTTCCAAACATAGAAGAGTCCACTTGGTTGGCACTTTTTCTTTAACAGGGCCCAGATGAACTTAAGCTTCTAAATAAAATTCAAGGAGCTTATAGTGACAGTGGCAGGTTGGTCGAAACTAATTTCATTACACTCCTTGTTGACAGACCCTACTGTGTACTGTGCTATAATTTTCCTTCTAGTGTTTCATATTCGTTCATCGAGTGGGACTGTAGTTTGCTTTTTATTTTGTTTGTTTCGCTGCTTATTGCATCTTTCTAAGGTTCTGTTCCACTCTAAATAAAATAAAACAAAAAATAGGCATCCAGTGAATTAAAGTTTAATTTGAAGGTGCTACATAAATCACATATTGGCATAGGTACAGTACAGTGAAGAACTTATTGATTATCTTCTTATATTAAGGTAATATTAAATATAATACTCACATTTAAATGCTACGGGATATACATCGCCGTAATGTCCAGCTCTATTTTCGTCCCTCCTGTCTCATTGTGACTCAGCTGGAAACCGCTGTGAAACCATTTTATAACAGGCCAACATTATAAATGAGCTCTGCCACAGTCCAGCATTCTCTTTATTAAAGTGAGCCGTGATGAGCCAGCTCTGTTGGGTTGGAATCACAGACCCAGTCCCTCCCTAATTAACACCCAGCTAAAACTGACTCCTCTCTGCAGCTGCTACTCTGCTAGAAGACGACGTTGGAAATGCACTGGTGGTGGGTGACAAAGTAGTAATACACATCAGCAGTATGCACATATGTGTATCTGTCCACTTATAGTATTTCTGTGAGCACATGCTCATATTTGTTTGTGGGGCCAATGCAGACTAAGGTGTGTGTGTGTGTGTGTGTGTGTGTGTGTGTGTGTGTGTGTGTGTGTGTGTGTGTGAGTTTGTTGCTGAGAAAGATCATTAGCAGTAATGTGCACTGGCCTGATTCTCTACCTGTCCTGGCTTCTTTAGATATATTAGTGTTTTAGAGGAGTCACCTGGTGAAACTGAAAGCTTGTGTAAGCACAATCACCATGTGAGCGTGCATGTACTGTGTACACTGGGCCTCATTATCAAGATGGACAGGGAAATTTGCACACACAGTGTTTTAGTTTACACAGGTTGAAGGAAATATGTTTATTTTTTAATATGTTGCACAACTGAAACGAGGTTATTGCATGCAGTATGCTGCTTCCTTAGTGCTCACCAATGCACAAAGAAAAAAATGGATAATACATTGCAATATAATACAGTGCAAACCTATAGGAAAAATATCCAGTTGTAGGTATTTGAGATAAACCTGACTGGATTTTGTGTTGTGAAATTAACTCCCATATAAACATACATTTCAGAAGCTAGCATTAGCAACAGGCTAAAAGTAGTAGCTTCATTTACCCTGTTAGCATCGCTTGCACTTGCAGACTACCGGTCTGGCTCACCATTCAGGCTCCATGTGTCAGAGTTCAGTCTCAGCTTATAGATTGTAGCTATTGAATGTTTGGTTGCAGCTACAGCTCATTTTCCAAACCTTATTTGCTTCATGCGCCACAAAAATTCACTCTTACTACAGAAGAAAAAGATCAAAAACACATGAAACTGTGATCTTCTTAAATGTGTTTTGAACCTTCCAGCTTGGCTTCATTTCATATGTCTTCACCATGAAAATTAACTTAAAAACGTGTGAATCTTTCTTAGGATTATGTCACAGAAATATCGCAAGACATTTTGTCACAGATAATTTGTGGTGTGGTAATAAACATGAAAAAGGCAGTTTTAATTCTTTTGGTGGATTCATCTTAGACACACGTTTGCATTTGCAAATAAATATGTTCTAGGGAAAATCAAACCCAGGAGCCTTTTGTTGGCTAAGATCATTGTTCTGTGCAGTGGTTGTGATAGATGGTTGTTGAAGAAGATGTTTGCATCAGTGTTCTAGCAGGGATGTAATAATGACATTGTCTGTTTGTGTCCAGTTTATTCCAATGCAATTTAAAACAACTTTTCACACCAATCCCAAAAAGACATCTGTGAACATGCCTAAACTTTGTAACACGTTGACATTTGTATTTCATTTATCAGAGTAAGTCTCAACCACTGCACTACTTTCATCTTTCTGATAAACAGGCTCCATTTCCCCTGTAGAAATGATCTCCAAGTGAAATGTAATCTTCAAAGCAATGCACTGAAGCATCCTCCTAGCACAATTGGCTCCGATGTGAGTTTTGTATGCAGGATGTCATTTGGGTTGAATCTGGAACACGACCTTTGACCTATGGCATCAACCTTGATTTTTTTCTTTTTTGTGTTTTTACTGCAGATTTTCAATTAAGGACAGTAAAATAAACTCAAAACAACCCAAACAGAACACGAGAGCAGGGAATACCAAAAACAGCAGATGATAAAAATGCAGTCTGTGCATCTGTATCACTTCAAACCACAAAATGAAAACTGAATATTCACCTCATATTCGTATGTGTTACAAAAAAATGTCCTTCATGCCGTATAAGCATTAAAATACAGTGATAATACGAATTCCTTAATGATTTCTGTGGAAACGATGGAGTGTTTCCATTAGTCTCAGTAATACTTGTAACACCAACCCTTTGAGTGTTTTGGTGCATGTATCTCAGTGTAAGTGCTGTGGAGGTTAGAGGCACGAGAGGGCAACGGGAAGAAAGAGACAAGTCAGCCAGACAGAGACAAGAGGGTGAGAGTGGTAGAAAGAGCAAGAGAGACAGTGGGAGAAAGATCAAGGGATAAGAGAAAAGAGAGATGAGGGAGGAGAGAGAAGCAGAGGAGAAAGAAATGGTATGTGGGGAAAAAAAAGCAGCTGTGAGTGAAAACATCAGCGAGAGTGTGCAGGTTCAGAGCAACAACATGTCGGGCTCCACAGGGGACTGTGGAGAGAAGCTTCTCTGCTGATGATGCCTGATGTTTGATTCCTAACACAGCCTAACAGTTGTATTTGGTCCAGAGGCCAAAGCTCTGAGTGCAATCAGCTCGGCTCTGGAGATGGAGGCTTCTTGCTCACACCAGCTTTATGTAATGCACCGCTTTAGTGGTGGAGTGCACTGACATTTGGCAACACATCCATGAGGTTGGGCATGAGTCAGGCACGTCTGAGCAGAGATAATTTGGCAGTACAACAATTCAGTTGCTACTGTGATGTGTTAAGTAGGACAGTCATCAATAATTTCTGTCTTTGGTGCAGTAAAAGTTGTTACCTAATGTGCTGCTCCTGTGTGTGACAAACAAAATGTTCTGCTTCGTAACACATGGTCCGATGGACTGTGAGTTTTGGCCTGTTTATCAGATCATTAGTTAAAAAAAAAAAAACTGGTTTGGGTTTTCGCAGACGTTTTCCAAACGTTACAGGCACTAGGCCTGCACAGTGTGGAGAAAACCTGCAATATGACAACAATGATAAGACTTGTGATCAATACTGGATCCAGTAGTTCCTGTGGTCTCTTCAACAAAACTGATTGATGATGATTTTTCTCTTATGACGTGTTTATTGTCCATGTTCATATTGTGATGACAATGACAATACGATTTCTTGGTCGGCGCTACTGGCCACTGTCATCAGTTCTCCTCTTCATTCTGGCTGTCAAGTGATTTCTTACGAGCATGACCCGCATATTAAAAAGCAGGGACATAATCCACAGTCTTCATTTTGTGCTGCAGCCGTTAGATAAAACAAAATGAAGTGAGTACACTGTGTTTTTAGAGTTTGTCTTTCCTGGCTGAGCCACTGTGGAAGGTTATGGACACGTGTAGGTTTGTTGTTGGGCTAAAACACTGTCTCAAACCCAGTCTGCACCAGCACCGGACACAATACTGAACCTGCCTGGTGTGGACGTGGTGTGTATTTCTACTTCTTCACGTTTATACGCTTGCTTTGGAAAGGCCCTCTCACAAAAACATAAATATATTGTCTGGCACTGGCAATAAACCCCAGCATGCAACATGTTTAACCTCTGCTTGTCATGAGCTCCGTGTTCAGTAGCAGTTCTTGGTTAGGTCTAAGAACAAAAACTACTTTGTCAGGTTTAGAAAACGATCATGGTTTGAGTTAAAATCTTTCCTCGTCACAGTTACAGTAACAAACTTACGGCTGTGGAACAGTCAGAGACAAAACACTGGAAAACAGAAATAAAAACTTTAATATAAAAAAAACTTTTATTTGCCATAAAACCCTCAGGATGTTTGAACTAACAACTGCTGGCAAGTGACGAAAGAAAGAGGAAAATATGTTCAATTTGTGTGGTTATCAGAGTTACAGTGAGCACCGGTAACACAGGATTAGATTACACCTTAAGAATCAGTAGCCTTTTCTGCTGGTGCTTGACAAAGTACTGTGTCTTTCAGCTGAAATGCTGAACTGCCATAAACCATTGTTGACTTATTTATCGGATTACTTTACCTCTTTAGGACCTCGATGATCTCTAACAAACCTCGGAAAATAGTTTATTAGTTTAAAACTCGCAGGTTTTAGTTATAAATGTCATAAGTGTCATCACTTTCTCAGGTCTTACAAAAATATTAGTTCCTGTGGCTTTTGGCTACAGCTTTTGCTGTTAACAGTGGAGAGCAGCAGTTTGTGGTTTTGCTGTCAGGTACCAGGCATGAATTTGCTGAAACTATCAATTTGAAGCAATAGTGTTTCTGAAAGGAGAACGCATACTCAGCAAACCTCTCCTGGATTATGAAGCCAGAATAAAATGTGTCACAGTATTACTGAGCCATATAGAATACATTTCATATTCTGTCTGATCTTGTCTCAGAAACACAAATTGACTTAAACATAATTCCCACAGCAGTTCTGTTCATGTTATAGGAGCTTCTACATGAACACCACATTGCCTCAATCCTCCTCTGAGTCAAAGAGGTGTTGACTGAGCTAAGTATTACTGTATGCTCACTTTGTACTTCGCAGTATCATTGTACTGAAACGTAATAGGACTCAATCAAAATATTAATAGTGATGTAAATGACATTTCAGTTCTAACACCACATACCACAGTCTAAGATTAACTTATGGTTATTAAAACCTTCATAGACCAACATAGTGGTTTTGAGAAACTCTTAATTCTGGTCTGTCATTGCTCATGCAAGTTAATCTAGTTAATCTTTGCTTTAGTACCAATAATTCTGCATTGTTTCCTGTAGAGCCCACATCCTCTCCAGTAAGAGCCCCAGTATTAGTATTAAAAGATAAACTGTATTTGCAATCATTAATTACAGTCATTAAAGAGCTGAGGAAAGGTGATAATGAAACGTTGAACTCACTTGGTTGTTGGAATAGAATTGGATTCTTTATTGTGGTACCGGGGCCGTAATCGATGGCGGACTCTGCCGTCGCTGTGGCCTCTCTTCCTGCTGATCTGCTCTCGGTGAACCCATGGGGAGAGAGTTAATGGCTGTGCTGTAAAGCAGTCCTGTACCGACTCCTGCTCCTGAGGTGTTCAGTCATTACGGTAATGGAAAAGGTTTGTTAAGCCCCACTTGCCTGTGTGCACTACATGATTGGTAGACAGCTCTGGACACAACAGAGAGGGGTTGGGTCAGGACAGATGGGAGCATGAAGTCAGGTAAACTTTCAGTCAGTCAGCGCCTCAGGGCGACACCAGCTGCCTTCCTCCTCATCTTCCTCTGCATTTATCATCATCTTCATTTTCCTCCTTTCTTTTTTCCTTGTCACTCTACTCTCTAATTTGTTGATGCTAAACTTTGCTTCCTTTCCAGCCAATTAGATATTTTCCCAGCTTCAGTTTGCATCAGACACAGTCTGTTTCTGTTGGACAGATGTGGATAATCACTTTTTTTTTTTTTTTTTTTTTCCAAAACAGCTTACTCCTCAGTCGTATGAATAAGTCCCAGTGTACTGTGCTAAGAGCTAAAATCATTTTGTCTGCTTAGTTTCTATCTAATGGAAAAGTTACAGTAATATATGACTGTTTAAAAATACTTCAATGCCTGCAAAGCAATAATCCAAACAGTATTTAGCATGAGTTAATTTGACAGTCAGGAGTCTTCAATCTCCACACATCGTGCTCAGGCATCTGTACTCAGCGACTGGCTGAATCCTAATGAGTATATTTCTACCAGTAACAGCAGAAACAATGGCTGTCTCACTATTCATTTGTACCTACAACAGCGGCTCCGCTTCGCTCCTCCGATCACAGACACATGAATATTTCTTATTGCAGATTAGGGTCTCTAATCAGCATTCTGTCTGAGACATGCAGTGTGACTGTGATTCATCCACACACCCACCTTCAGGGAGGAAAAGAAGATTCAAATATTTTAAATCAATGTGAAAATACTTGGATGAGAAGAGATCAGCCCTGCTGCTTATCAGCGACCAGATGCAACAAGAGTCACCATTGTCCTGTGTACAGTGTGTAGCATGGGTGTTTGTGTATTTTGGTGGTCAGTGGTGGTTGGATGCTTGTCCTCCTGAATATTGCTGAAAAGGCATCTAGAGTAAATAGCAGAATATTAAGTGCTCGAGATTTTACGTGCACATCACACATGGCCTTCGATAGTGGATCACAAGCTCAAGGGGTCAGCAAAGTGTTTTTTTTTTTTTACTCTCTAGAACCATGTTTTATTTTATCGTTTAGTGCTTTTGAGATCGTTCACATACACATTGGTATCTGGTGTCAGTCACATGCTGAAGACCAGACCAGACAGACAAAAAGTCCAAAAACAGCCCAGAAGTGAAGCTAATGCAGACCAGGCTTTTAAGTAAAGGAAAGGAAACAAATATTAAATGGGAACATATACACGTACTTTCATAAAGTCACACAAATTCCCTCACCACCATAGGAGGTGTTAGTGTAGGGCTATATTCATGCTAAGAATTATAATAGCTTCACTGGCATTAACATACAAATTAGCTTTGTTTTCTTTTGTTCAGCTGTTCTGGGTCTAGTTGTGTAGTTGGTTCGGACCTGTAGTGGACCCCAAACACCCATAGCAACATTCTGAGCAGTGGAATCACTTGGGCCAGTTTTTATTGTGTAAGTTATGCAAAATGACATGATTCTTATTATTCAGGTAGCTCACATGCTGGTGAGCTACCAGCATGATGAAATACATCATTTTATTATTATATTATCTCATCAGGACGACCTAGAAACCCATGAAATTAAGAGAGGAGAGCTAGTCATGAAGCTGGAGCTAGAACACTGGTGACGTCCTACAATAGTTCCCATGATGCTGCTCCCTGGTAGTGTGTTAGCGATGTTAGCGATGTTAGCCGGCTTTAGCCAGAAGAAGGACACCAGCTCTGATTAGAAAAGAAGATTCATTCACAGCTGTTTGAGCAGGTGCAGCTTTTATTTCCTGTTATTCTGGCTATGGTTGACTCTACTTCTACATCTGATATCTTTCTGTCTGTACTCTGGTCCTGTCAGAGTTAAGTTAAAATACTCCTATAGTGGTTGTGCAATAACCTGAAGCTGCTCTACATATTGATTGATTGACACTAGAGCTCTAAAGTGCAAATATGTGCAAGTGTCAGGCCACTAATTTCTTTATGGAGTCCAGAGCCAAACAGGCAAAAATGTCTTACTGTCCAAATATTTTCTGTCTCCAATGATTAACCACTCAATCACCCAGTGCGAGCACTGCAACTGTGCATATTTGACACACTGAGACAGGTCTGGTCCTTAACCAAAGCCACAGCTCTGCTCAGCTCCTCAAAGAAAACATAATAAAGGGCTTTTCACTAGATTGGAGGAACTAACAGTGTTTTTGGATTGCTATGTATGTTTGTCTCTCTAGTCAGCACGCATGACTGCTGTCGCTGGTTCACTGCTTCTAATATCCCCAGTACCTGGGCTTCGTGCAAGCAGACACTCCTCAGACTGTTTCCTCTAACAGATGATGGAAAATGACATGAATGGAAAAAGAAACACAGGCAGACACATGGACAGCAACAAAAAATAGAGATGGAGATGCACACACAGCACACACATATCGCATTGTGAGTGTGACTGCACACATGCACATAAAACCAGACATACACGCCCGTGTATGCATCGTACCACAAAAACAAGTCTACATGCACACATGATCTCTCTATAGTTGTGAGGACACTCTGATGAAACGCATACCCTGACCTTCAATATCTTTACTAAATGCCAACGCCCAACCTTTAACTTAACCTTAATCCTAACATAACCTCAAACAGCCATAACGTCAAACAACCTTTGATTGTGAGGACTGTCCAAACAACGATAGAAAGACATGCGCGCACACACACACACACACACACACACACAGATGCAGGCACAGATGGGCAAATTCAAATCATATTTGCATGCATGCACTCACAGCCATGCACGGACAGACGGATATACACACATATCTGACAGTACCTGACAGACAGTGATGCAAGCAGGCGGTCATGTTCGGCTGCAGCAAAAGTTGGCACAAAACACTGATATTACACTTTATGATTAATATTATTCTGCTCAGAAAATTCAATCAAAACGGAATCAAAAAGATAATGAGGTTCTACTTTTGCAAAATGATGCAGCAGGTAACAGCTGTGAAAGGCCGCAGGTGTCACCTTCTCTTTGCTTTGGCATATGTTTACACAGGTTTTCAATACTGTTGCATATTGTTTTGTATGTATGTAGTTAAGATCTCATTCATCAAACTGTGGAACACAAGTCTCAATAAGACCAGTTTTAGGGCTAAATGCACAAAATGTGCAATTAGCTCTATTATTTACAGGTACATGAGGGGTTGAATTCCATATTTAAAGACAGTTACCCAGATATTAGTTTATTACATCCCAAAAAAGCAGCACTCTTGTGGAAAACCTCCATTAAGTAACATCTAATGTCTATTTTTACTGATATTTTAAATATAGTTTTTCATATCTTCAATCTACCTACTTAAAATTCATCAACCCATGGTAGCAGCAACACTGCCTTTTAAAAATGGTGTTTGCAGAGGGAGAATCTTGAAATATGTATTAAAAGTTTTGCATAATAAGGCAGTGCTATAGACAAAGACGATGTTATTAACATTTCTGTCTGCACCCACTCAATAATAATGAAAGTGACATTCAGATTAGTCACAAATCAGGCTATAAATCATTAATACATGGGGAGAAACAAACAAACACAGGACACCAGAAAGAAGCAAATATGTGTAGAAAAATAAGCTCCAGACTCCAGAAACAAAAAGAGTGTGATTGATACTTTATGTAAAAATATCTAATATTAATTATCCATTATATTAATGATGATACATATCAAACAATTACAGTGAGAAAATTATTTTTAAAAGCCTGCCTCGATATTTATCTGGCAGGAAGGTACGTCCAGAGTCAGTGAACGACTCCTCTCTGCAGTTACAACACACTGTGATTGATGCCACATGCAAATATATGCGAAGTTCATTATAATGATGACCAGCAACCACATTAACAGCTCACTGCTCCGTTGGGGTGACGTCCATGTTGAAGGTGAAAGGTAACATCTCCCCGGGGAGGAAGGTGAGGGTGAAGGTTATTAGATTAGTTTGAGAGAAGTGTTTCACCAATGGTCCCTGCAGGGCAAAGTGATTGAGCTCTGAAGACAGATTGTTTGCAATTACAGTCCATTTGTTCCAGCCAGGCCTCCCTTCCCGTTAGAGAGACCTGATAATGGAAGTGCCTTGCTGGCTCTTGTTTGGCTCCTATTGTCTCTGATTTGCCTCTTTTCTTCGTTATTTTTCCGTCTATAGCTCCGTCTCCCTCCTCTTTTCTCTTATAACTGTATCCTCCAAGTTCAATAAATACTCAAAATCTTTCACTCTCATTCTTTCATTTCTCTTTTTTCTCTTTTTCTCTCCCCTTCTCTGGTTCCTACACTCTTTACTCTAATTTCTGTCCCTTTTCTGTCTCCTTTTCCTTCTTTCTGTCTGGCAAACACAATTATATGCTTCCCAGCTTCCAACTAAACTTTCTTTCGGAACGAGAAACCCTTTTCTCTCCAGTTATCCCACTTGGCCTCCTCCAGAGGACCCAGTGGAGTTCGTCACTTGCAGGATATATTGAGTGGAACCTCATTAGATGAAGCTTGGAGAATGCAGGGGGCCTCATGTGGTGGAAAGGGATGTAGAAAACCATATTATTGACATATGACTAAACAAATACAACAGCTTCATGTGCCAAACTACGAAGCTTCCATCCTTTCTTCGTCTTCTGTATCTTTCTCTCTGGCCAAACCAATTATATGCTTTGCTGCTTTTTGCCAAGGGTTTGTCCTCTCAGTAGAAGGGAAAGGGGTTAGTACTGCTCTTTTTGCTCCAGTATAAAGCAGTTCCACTTTCTGCCTTGTGCAATACCTAGTGGTTCTCTCTGAAGGACCCCAAGGGGATTGATCTCTTGGGTGCACCTTTGCAAGAGTCGGAGTCGAGCACAATTAGATGGCAGAAGAGTTGTCAACAAATGCGGTGTGACTCACTCCTCTAAAAGATCAATATTCAGTTCATGTGCAGTGTAATATGATTGTGAACAGGCTGTTTCTTTATGTTCTCTGCTTTCTCTTTGTTTCCCCCGGTAGTAACTTACGTGTCCTTCTTGTTGGTCCCCCTGAAAGACCCGAGAGTCCATGTTTGTGCGTAATACTTTAAAGATATCGAGTGCAACTTTGAGTTCAGGTGAGGCTGGGGCCAAAGTGAGTGTGGCTGGATCTCATAAAATGCAAAGGAGAGGTGCAATGGTTGTCTCTGATGTCTTACTGAAAACAGTGCACGGATTTAAATGAGAGTTTGAATCCAAACAATTGCCTCTAATAATTTTTTTATCTTGATGTCTTTGCAAAAACAGTGTGTGGCATTATTGTCCGTCTTATTTTTCATTTATTTGACTAACACTTGAGTGATGGTGCATCGACAGAAGTCAAATTAGATCCAGTATTTCCATAGTTACCACAGAAATAGTTATAGATCGACAAGAACCACCTCATCCAGCCTTGAAGTGTTTTTCACTGTATTGTGCAATTCATTTTGGCTGTCTGTCTCTTATTGCAACAACCTTCCTCCTGCATCTCCACTGGCCCTCCTGCTCCACACCTCCTCTTCCACCCCCACTTCTCTTCGCCTGCTCTAAAGTACCTTTCAGAGAGCATGTCTTCGGTTCACGCTAGCAAGATATCGAGTGGAACCTAATTAGATTAGATTAGATTAGAGAGAAGTGACACAAACGAATGCAGTTGGAGCCCACATACAGACGCAGAGGACCAGTGTAAGACCCGTGATAAGCATTGTGCAATTCTTTGTGTTCAGTTCTGTATTCACAGCTTGTCTGTGATTCCCATGTTCTTTCTCACATTCTTTCTAGTTCTTTATCCTTCTCTATATGCAGCAATTGGTTCCTTTTCTTCTCGTGAGCAGCACCACGATACTTTCTGTCCTCCTCCTTGGCCAACTCCAAAGCAGCCATACTTGTCCTCTCGCTCACTACCTCTAAGCCTCGTTCTAAGTGTCTCTCGAGCGTAGGACTGGATGGAGCACAATTAGGTGAACTTTCCGCAGGATGTCACACATCACGCTGTTTCTTCAGTTTTACGAGAACAGGCTCTGTCAGAGCGGTGCCATCACAGGTAATTAGCTTCAGATTTCATGTTGTTTCTTTGACAGCATGTTGTAACACAAGCATCGAGAGCATGTGATTGTCTGAACGTGGTGATGAAATGGAGGACGGACGGGGAGAAGTGTAACCTGCCAGAGATGAACTGCGGCAGATAAACAGCCACTCCCACATTTCACACATGATACACACTTAAATTTTACTACTGACATCCTCATCCATCACATTAGATGCCAATCTGTTAGTAACTTGGCTGTTTTAGACTTAACAATCTAACATTTTAGTCCTTTATGGATAAATCTCAGGGCTCATACACAACTAACCTGTTTTTATTCTCATTTCAAACCTGACAGAGGACGACATCAGGGCCACATCCAGTCAATAGTATCATCACGTCACTGATGACGGGCATGCTAACATTTTAACATTGAACACCGTGTGCTGATCCGTCAGTTCGACTTTCAGATATTTCCCTGGACAAGTGAAAACACTGACAGCTGGTGATGCTAGAGGCAAAGTTGGGATCTCTGTTGTCATTAGGATAAGATCCTCTGAGCAATATGAATGTCTGTACTGAGTTTCACATGAATAATATAATGGTGAGACATTTAGGTCTAGACCAAAGTGGTGAAATTATAATTTTTTTTTTTTTGTTCATCTTCTTTTAAGTTTCCTTATTTCCTCCTGGGCCTCTCTTGTCTTTCCACATGCTGTTGGCTCATACATTCAGTCTGTTTGTCCTGCCCATCTCATCCACCACTTCATTTCTTCCTTTCTAAACACCTGCTCTCTGTTGGTTTTTCAGTTTGTCTGTCCCCCCCTGTCCTCCTTTATTATGCAGTGTGTAACATAACACTATCTCCTGTTCTTGTCTTTTTGTCTCAGCACCTGTAAAATACTGGCTCCCTCAATTCATTTATTCATTTATTAAACTAATAATCTGTTATTTTCCACACAGATGAGACACTGAATTAACAGGCCCTTCGCCCTGCACACCCAAACCATCAGATGTGAAATGTTTCAGTTTTGGCAGTGTTAGCACCACAGCTCTGGGGATAGAAAGGTTTGTTTGCACAAACATTCATGGTGCCCAGAGGATGATGATGATGATGCTCTGACTGCAGCTCAAGTATGTCATGACTATTATTGGATGGAGTCCCATGAAATTTGGTACATGTATCCATGGTGCCCAGAGAAAGATCCCAGTTACCTTGTGATCTATTATTACTTTTCTTCTAGCACCGTCAGCAGGTCATAATTTTTTGTCCAGTGCTGTGCTGTACCTTGTAATAATTAGGGACAGTTAATTAAGAAATTAAGATTTGATGACATTTAGCGTTTTCACACTACATTTTTTGAAAGACAAGTGAAGAATTTATTGTTTGGTTTGGAACACGAATATCTACAGAAGAGCTCAGGCTCATTTGTTGCTTCCAATGGAGGTTATCTTTTTAATTCATCTTCCCTTCTTCCAAGCAGAACAGGATGAAAATCATTCATTTTTGATAATGAATAAATCAGCTAGAGAAGCTGTTTTTAAAACTTAACCAAGTTAAATGCCGAACATGGTGGTCAAGGTTCTCACGCGATTTCAAAAAGCTCCGTTTCAAGACACAAGATTTTCATTCTGGCTTTACTGAAAGGAATAATTTAGATGGAAAGTGAGAAACCGTGTCTGTCCCGCTACCTTTTTTTGTGTTTTCCTGTCACGTCTCATCCTGGTGCACACAAAGCAAAGCACAGGTAGTTACAAGCTGCTAATTCTCCACCTGATGGACTGATTTGTTTACTTTCATTATACCTCAAATTATTCTTATAATGTTTTACTGATGATATGTTGCTACATAAAACCTTCAATTATGCATTTTATTTTTGAGGGCTCTGTTCTTCTGGTGCCAACACACAAAAACACTTTCAAGTATTTGCTCACTTTTTAAAAATCTTCCTCATAATTTCTCATAAACAAAAATACTCTACATCTGCACGTACATTTTCTTTACCACTGTCCTCTGTGCTCTTTCTGCCAGTGTGTTCAGGATGGGAATCTCCTCTGCCATTGGCATAATTGGACCAGAACAGGGTCCAGGTGCAGCTTGGTGGGAGACTTTCCCTTTGCAGGAAACCTGGTGATTACAGGACAATTAGAGTAAACACTAACAGCCGAACAAACACAGGCTTTATCAGTCAGCAGCCCGCCTCTCTCTGGGCAACACCGGGCATTTATCTCCATCTCGACAGACAGACAACCCCTCTGGGCAGCATCCTGCATGAAAATAGCTTCACTGTAAACACATTCATCTTAAAAAGTGGTTTAATCTGGTATTGAGTTCTATTGTCTTATTTTATTTAAACAGTGCTGAAATTTTAAATACTGCCAAACGAGGCAGGAGCATTTCACGTTTCTGTGCTAAATGTAGTTTCTATGAATCTCCCTGAAAACATCTTGAAAAATAGATTAGGTTTGTGTTTCCAGTGTTAAACCTCATGTAAAGACCAACAGTGTTAATAAAAACAAATTTGTCCTCTATACAAATATTATGAGTGACACCTATTGACCCAAATAAGTGTCAGAAAATTGAAAATATAATAGAGAATTGCATTTACAGACGCATTCAGGAAGTTTTTTGTAAATTCTCATTTGAATACTTTATACTCTAGAAACCTGATGTTATTAAAAATTACTATCATTGTGTACTCACGTTCAGGATTACTAAAACAAATCAGCTATTTTTAATAGATGAATCATTTCATGCCCAACAATCTAAACAGCTGTTGGCTTGATTGTTAGATTACAACCAAGCAGTTTGTATAAGTCACTTTGGAGTCAGATTCAAATTCTAATTGAAATGTTAAGAAAAAATCAATTAGTGTAATAAATAATTAGCACGTCTTTAAATGATGGAAATGGGTAGTTTTGACTGGATTCTTTCCTTTGGACTCACAGATGGTTTCTCTGTTTTGTACAAAGCCTTGATCTTCTCTTTTAATGAGCCCTTTTTTTTTTTCTTGAACCACTTCGTTGTGATTAATCTGGACTTTCATGTCCATCTAAGTGCTGAAACGGCTCCAGCCGACAGCCACCCAAAACTGTCTGTGGAGGAAAAGAAATGAAGAATGTGACTGATTATTATCCACTGCACACAATCAACACATTTAAAAAAAAAAAAAAAAAAAAAAAAAACTGGCATTAGTTCTCCTGCAGCCATGAGGTGCCAACAGTATATGTCAAGGCTTTACATTAGGTTTAATAACTTGCGGGTCTTTATTGTAGTGTTGGCCTCATGCTCTGTTGCTAATGCAACTCTTGTGAATCATTATTCTGAAATCAAGGCTACACAAGTAAAACATAAATATTATACACACAGTATTTTTCAACAATGTAATATTTACCACTGTGAGCCTGCCATAAGGCTGCAGTTTGCTCACAAGGGAAAGGTGTTTCACACTGCAGTATTCTGGCTGCTGCAACTACCAATCAAGTAAAGTGCATAAACTACACCCCCACCTTTCTGTTTCAACCCACACTCAAAATTTGAGCGATCTGGAGGCCTACTAAAATGAACAAAGGACCAATTGACCTGGGCAGCAATTGCAATTTTGTTTGTTTTTATTGGTTTTGTGCTGCTGCTTCAACAATGGTCAACAATTAAGTTTTTTTGTCACAGTGGTGCTTCCACCTGAACATATGTTTACTATTAGTATTAAAAAGCCTGATTCTTAGTGGGTTATTCTGCTGTCCAGCTGCTGGCCAATCACTGTTAAAAGAACATTATAATTTACGTTAACGATGCACATTCATGATCTAAGTGTGTGTGTGTGTGTGCGCGCATACTGTAAATGCATGAATATACTGCATAGCCTTGAGGAAAGACAACTTCAGACACAAGGACGACACACATCCATCTGTTCTCCTTCTTCTCTGCAGGCTGTCATGTCTGTTCCCTCTTCTCTGCACACCGCCGTGAACCCTGGGAAACAAGTGTCCTGCAGCTGTGTACATACTGGTCCTGTGGCAATGTTGCCTGCACACTGCTTAGCGATTGTCACACTGCGGCTTCCTCACAATGTGCGATGTTGCACACTGTGTGGCCCCGCCAGCTCTTTCATTAGAGAAAAACCAGAGCATGAAAATATGTGATTTACTTTCATTTTTTTGTTTGTTTGAGAAGAATAGATCCAGGGTTAGTGTGTACACCTTTTATCGGCGGCTGTGCTCACATTATGAGGAGATGTTTGTTTTCTTTTATTTGCAGAAGGCGAGCAGTGGGCAGCCAAAAGTCTGAGTTAAATATAAATCTAACCAAACTTTATTTATATAGCACCTTTTCTACAGGTTAATGTATTCAAAGTGCTTTACAGACAGAAGGCTTTAAGGCAGAAAAAGGCAGTTATGTAAAAAAAGATGAAAAATTAAAAAAAACAAAACATAAAAACTAGATCATAAGGACAAAATATATAAGAATGGATAATAATAATAATACAAGTACGTTAGTATTTTGAGACCAAAGCTGTAGGTTTAAGTTTCTGTTTAAAAATACCAGCACTCACAGCTGTTCTTAGTCCTTAGTTCTTCTGCTCCAACATTTCAGAGCCTAAAAGCTAAAAAGCTGCTTCAGCAGAAGTTTTTGAAACAAGTCAAGCCAGAGGATCTGTGTCTATCTCTGACTCATGTTAGATAAGTGGGCTGGTGCCAGACCATGAAGTGCTTTAAAAACCAATTAGTTACATAATGCAGTTAGTACAGAAAGTGACAGGCAACCAGTGTTGATTTTAAACCAGGTGTGTTTTCTCCTCCTGGTCCTGATCAGCACTGGGGCCACAGAATTCTGAATCAGTCGTAGTTGATTTGAAGTTTTTTTTTAAGTAGAGCAGAGAAGAGAATGTTACTGCCTCCGTATCTGCTGGATGTGAGTCTGTAAATATCCCTCAGAGAGAAAAGACCATACTCTGGAGACATTTTTAAGATGATAAAAAGATTTGTCAGAGTGGAAGTTAGATTTGGTGACATTATTCTTAAAGTTCAGCTCTGAGTCAACGATGACACGTGGTTTTCTGGCCTGTTGACTCAGGGTCAGTCCTACAGAGTTGACTTTCTTTCTCTAAGCCTTTGACCTGAAGTCTCAGTTTTGTCCTGATTAACGTGCAGCTCGACAGTCACATACGTACGTGGTGATGCCACCATTTCAGATATATGTTGGCAACCAACATATTATACATATCAAGATGTTTTCAAAGCAGGCAGCAGTGGAGAACCTGATGCCGCTCAGCATTTTGTGCAGTTCTACACTGACGGGTCGCCTTTGAAACCTAAAATAAAATGAGATTGGTATTGAAAATTTTCCCCCCCAAAAAAAAAATCAAACACCTTTTATTACATTCACTACAAGCTTACCTGAATTTCCCTTCAGGGATGAATAAAAGTTTATCTCATCTCATCAGTTGCTCATGTTCAGTGGTTTAACTTCTCACCTTGTTGCGTTGACGTGCAGGTGAATCCTGCAGGTCATTAATACAGCCAGTCACATGACATGACATGTCAGAAGCTGATAAATTTAGTTAAAAAAATGACTAATGGTATAATTTTCGTGTACCGTTCTTGACAGCAGAACTATAGAAGCAAACAGAGTCCACAGAAGGTGCACAGTGAGCTGCACAGAGCCAACCAGCTGCTGCACTGAGTCCTGTGTGCACAGTATTAAGCTCATAATGTTATGGCTGATCACGGTGTGCTTCAGTATTCACCTCATTTGGTGGCTTGTGCTTCGTACATGTAACTGTACAATTTGCACATCGGACTGTGAGCTTGATTAGAAATGAAGCATTGTGGCTGATGTGCTGTGTACACTGCACATCTGGTGTCAACAAGGAATAAGAATAAATGAAAGGGGAGAGAATCCAGAAATGCGACAAACCCCAAGGCTGCTGGTGTCAGAATTTGCACCACATAAAAAATAATCACTGTGTGTCTGACATGTATCATCCAGTGGCAGCACATTGAGCATTTTGTCCCTCCTGCCCTGTGGCTTCTTGCTCATTACTCCACCAGGCTGCAGCCTCTTGCTTTCCTGACCCTGCCCCCCCCCCCCAGACCTTCTGACCTCAGTCTGCTCTCTGGCATTAGTCCCTACACATCCTGTCCTCCTCACTTTCACTGGACACACTTTGCCCTGATCCTGCTGCTGCCTTGTATAAAATGTCTTCAGGGACAAGAACACTGTATATGCACCTCTGTTATCTCAGCACTGCTGAGTTTTATTCACTGCTTGTTTATAATATCAGTGATTTTACAAATAAATCTTTCATTAGGCCTCTGGACAACAGCGTCAGTTAAATGCTTAGCATGTAAATTTAAAATGTTGCACAGCTCTTACTGTTTCCTGCGAATGCCTCATTTTCGTTTGGGGTATCCACTCAGTTGATCACATTTGCATTTGGTACAAACAACATGAGAGTGTGGGTTGCTGTTTTCTTTTGACTGCAGTCAACTATCCAGGCAGGAAAACAAATTGGATGTTTTGAAATTGACACAGACAAACATTACAGCACAATCAAAGTCATGATCTAAAGCGTTCTATTTAATGCAGCCATTCATGTGCTGATTTTAAATTGCTAACAGCACCACGCTGTGCCAAGTGTCTATAATCACAGTGACAGTATACAATATTCTGGCCTGTAGGCGAGAGCTCCCTCTCCAATTATGTTTCTCTTGGCCTGAGATTGAATCTATTACTCTGTAATTGCCTCTATATCTCCAACTATCACCCGGAGCAGTTCCACAGATTATTCATATGGTGAGTAAATGTTTGGTGAAAATCAATGCTATTTTTAGGATGTTGTTGATGTTGAAGGAGCAGTGTCCTGATGCCACCCCAGTTTCAAGTTATTGAAGGGCTATCTTATTGCAAGTTATTACTGATGGCGACCAGAGCAGGTTTTTTTTTTTTGTTTTTTTTTTTTTAAATCTGAAAATGTATTGGATTGGAATGAAAAAAACTAAGCACATGTGAGCATAAAGCCAAGGTTGTGGCAAATACTGAAAAACACGTGCTGTGATCTGTGGGTGCAGATCACTGCATGAGTCAGCCTGTCAGACACATGTTGGCCTGTCTCAGTAAAACCTGTGGATCTCAGACCCTGATCTCTTTAATGGACGTTAAAAGGGGAAATATTTGTATATTAACTTCCAAGTGGAGTCAGATATAGCACTTAAGGATGTTTTAAATTTCATTAATTTTATTGCTGTTTTCTATTTCCATAAAGTTTTAAGATAATTACTAATAATGCTATGAGCCCTCTAATTGTCCATCTTTGCCTAAAATTAGCTGTAACATTATGGAGAGATTTTTCCACATTTTTGCTTATGAATCATAAAATTTCTTCTCTTCCTGGTGGTGAATTTTCTGGGTAAAAAAAAAATCAACAATGTTTTGTTGTACACTCATCTTTGATTTTTTTTTTTTTTTGAAGCAGCTGTTGTAAACGTTTTGTGAAGAATCTTTTTGTTGCAAAGAGGAAATGTGTGGTTTTGGAGCTGAAGTTGTTTTTAGAGGTTGCTCTGATGCTTGGCATTCATACTTTGTACCACTTCACATATTTGATGAAGGAAAGTGACTTTTGCGTGTTTTTTTTACTATGGTTTCTTCCAAACATATTCTAGAAAGGGAGTTAAGTGAAAACTCAGAGTAGTTCAATCCTGAATTCCAGAAACAACTTGGTAACTTACTCTGTGAAAATAACCTGCTCGCTGGCAGGTTTTCTTCTAGAAACCCTTAAGTTTCTGTCTCCTCCCTCCTGTTGAATCAGTAGAAGCCGTCAGACATCGAAGCTGATGGGAACACATCCCTTTTATGTTTGCATCTGGAGAAGCAGATAAAATCCCGACTAGGCAGTAGCCAAAAATTTATCTTTACTGACATGATTGTTTTTATGATCAATCAGTCAGTGTAAGATCAGCGATCTCTCCTTGAGTTAACATTGTGGATTTATCCTCAGTTTAGAATCAAGTCTGTAGACTGCACAGTCCTTTATTGCACTGGCCCTTTGTGGATAGGCCTATTAGAACAACTGTTATTGTGTTAATCAGATCGCCTCCTGTCAGGCCTCAAGATACGACGGAGTATTAGGGCCACGAGGGAAGATTTATTTAATATTTCTATGTCAACAGTAAAGTGGAAATGTCAAGAATAAAATTGAAATGTCGAGAACAAAGATGGAAAATAATGAAGAACATTCATAGTCGCCTAAATGTTGAAACAGCATTGGAAAGGCAAGGCAAGTTTGTTTGTATAGCACAGTTCATACACAGAGTAATTCAAAGTGCTTTACAGAAATAAAAGACAAGTTAAAAGTACATATGCAAAAATCAAAACAGGAAACAGCAAATGGTAAAAAATGAACTTGACATAACATTAAAGGAGACTGAGTGCAGATAAAACACTTTCAGTTTTTAGCTTGGACCTAAACATTACCAGAGATGAGGATTGTCTAACATCATCAGGAGACTATTCCAGATGTTAGCTGCATAAAACTGAAATGCTGCTTCTTCATAATGAGCACCAATTCTCTTGTACACCAGTTCCGTCTCTGTTTCTGCTGCAGCGTCGTTGCTTTTCTGTCATAAAATGTGTTCATCTGTTCAAGACCTCGTAAGGTCTCTGTAACACCCGTTGCGGGATTAATCAAATCAGAGTTCAGGGTTAAGTTTAGAGTTTGTTAAACCTGCTCTCTGGAATACCCCCAGAGCAGTACTGAAATATTTAAGATGCACATTGTGTGCAGTGTAAACACAGCAGCTCTTTGTGTCTCTTTGTGACGAGTGGAAAACATAATTTAGCAGATTTGCAGTCAGAAAATAACCCAAACCAGCCAGCTATTCCAGGTCACAGCAATTGTACTAAATGATGGCTCGTCCTGAAGGAGCCTCGAGTGATGGAGATCACTTTCTGCTCTCTTGGTTATGATGCTGGAGGTGATCATTTGCTTTTGAGTATCTAAGTGGAAGCAGGAAAAGTGCAAACACATGCAGTGGTAACGATGCTGCCGTGATTGGCTGCTAACAGCTGCACAAAGAAAGAATGAATATTATTTTTGAAGTGTTTACATGCAGTAACATGCCACTTACACCTTGTTCATGCATATGGACTGCACAGTCTATGGCGGAGATGTGGGTGGTGGGTGTCAAAGCTCCTCTGTGACCCAAGATCACACTGCAGGAGCGTAAGTCCAGCTTGGTGGTGCAGTAGAACTTTAATGAGCAGCTACTTTGTTTTACAATGTGCAAAAAAAAAAAAAAAGGCAGCTAAGAGCTGAGTGTGCAAATTATTTGCTGTGCAACTGAATGTGATAGTGTTTCAGTCTCATTAAATTCAAGAAGCTTTTATTGATGAGCAGGACTAGAATTTATTTCTTTAAGGAAAAACATACTGTGGATCACAAAATCTGGTAGTGATTAGTTTTAAAGGAAAAGTCCTTGTTTTCACTGGTAAAACAAGATCATTGAAATTTAGAGATGCTCAGCTTCTGTGTTAGTTTCTGGCTATTTTTGTTGTTAAGCTTGAGTTCTGTGTGGAAAAGGAGCTGGCTGCTGCTGGATGCATGTGTGGGCGGTGCACTGATGGTTGTGGCACCTGATTGATTTACTTGTCTTCTTTGGCTCTGCGCTGCACTGCAGCCTTGATGTGGCATCCTGACAGAGGTTGGGGCCTCCCAACGACAAATGCAGTGCGGCTTTTTTTGATGAGAACCCTGACGCTGTTTTTAAAAGGAAAATCTCATAACCTCAGTCCTGGGAATTTCCATGTTTACACAGAACGTGAAGCTTTAGTTATTTATAGGAAAACAAAGTGTCATGACCTATTCTACAAATTTATAAAAATGTCAATCTGTGAGTCTGTTTTGCAAAATTCATAAAGCATGTGAACTTTTTAAAAAGACGTGGATTTTTATCTGAGAGCAGGGCACAGCTTGAAGTGCTGCTGACGTGCTTAGCGGGCGTCTTGATGGGCTGGCAGATCACGTTCTGCTAAATCTGGCCTTTCTCAACACACAACAAGGAAGAAAGATTCAAAGCAGGCAGCAGGGGTTATGATTTCTGTGGAGTAACAGACACAAGTAAAGGCACGTTCAAGCACTTTGTGTTTATTTCAGGCAAATTGGAGAAACAAGGTGGAGGATTTCATCACTTCATGACTATTTAAGGATTTTTTTTCCCTGCAGGGTGCACGTCAGTGTTTTGAAACTGATCACAGCACGTCCCTGTTTAACTAAAATTAGAGCCAACTGGTGAACAAACATGAGAGGTCAGACAACTGGACATGTAGTAAACAAACCCCCGGCCTGGTCAAAATGTTATTTGTAAGAGAAAACGAAGATGAACTTCTGTCTGACTGTTTTTACTTGTTGGCATCACTTCTGTTGTTTTCTCTGACTTTAAAAACCTTTTATTCCCTTTCGCGAGTCGATTCTTTGCGTGAGAAGCTGCGTGTTTCAGCTTCTGGAAGACGTTTTGATGCCTGTTGAACATGTAGTGTTGGTTTAGTTGCTGCTGTGATAAAGTAGCTACACACCAGGTCCAGTAGAAATATTTTTCCAGGACAACGGCTTTACTCAAAGGTCCTTGTTTACGGTTAGAAATGTCTGAATTTTCCACAGCAGTGTTGTGAAGCTGGAGCGACCCACAGCTGTTTGTGCCTAATGAGGTGTCTAAAGTATCCGAGAACAGTCGAGCTTTGCAGTTTGCCAGCACAACGTTTTCATGAATCCTCCAACACACAGAAAGTATCGGAAGATGTTGCATGAAACTGAGCGTTAAACTTCTGAAAGGCTTGAATCACACATCAAACTGAAAACAGAGATCAGAACATTTTCAGAAATATTGTAACGTCATTTTCAGAAAAACAAATAATGTGATTGGCAGTAACGGCAGCAGCCTGCAATAAAATGCACGTCCTGCATGTGGTGCGGTTCCACTGCAGGGCCGTCATCTGCAATGGAGTGATTAGTGATTATGAGTATTGTACATGAGACGACAGATATTTGTCAACCAACAGGAAGTGTTAGCCGTGTTGTGGCTTGAGGGTGCAGTGCTGGTCTGTCCATCAGTCAGTTCACTGAAATATTTCAGCAAGCTTTGGATGAAGTCCCATGAAATGCAGGTTTCCAGAGTCCTGAGGACAGAGCCCACTAAATTTGGTGATGAAATTACTTTTTCCTTTAGCTGCACTATGAGGTTTACTTTTATAGTTCAGAGTGAAGAACTATTGGCTGGATCATAGTGAAATTTGCCACAGGTATCTAGAACTATCTTCAAGTTAGTGTTTCTGTTTAGTGTATTTCTTTCACTTTTTCCTGTGATGCTGACCCTTATGAACACGACTGACGTGACGTTTAAACAGCAGGTTGTTAGGGTCATCACTGTGAGCACAGTGGCTTACTGGCGTCATCATTTTCTTCTCAGGAACTAGTGTAACTGTGCAGACTCAGTGTTCCTTAATATTCACACAGGAGCTGGCACAACTTCAGTGTTAGCTACCATTGCTAATGTTTGGGGATCATTTCTGTGTTTACTTTGGTTGAACAAGCATTTTAAAGTGATTTTGTGTAAATTTTGGATGAATAAGTTTATTTTGGAAAACTTGAGAAGCTCATGCTCCCTGCCAGGCTTCCCATCTGAATCCATTCACAAGTTATGAATGCAGCGTCAGAACGGTCAAACCTATGAGAATAAAACCCAGGGTGGAAAATACCTGAGTTTTTCTCATCTGTCATTGTAGACCACTCACACCTCTATGAAATATTTTTCCTTTTTTTTTTGAGTTGGCTCTGTCTACGACGTCTGTCTCACTAGACTGTGTGTATTTTTTATTTTACTTTTGGACAAAATGGACAACCCTGATGGATTATTGATGACTCTGTGACTACAAAATATTCACATTTTGTTGGAAAAATACTTTCCTGTCAATGCATGTTCCAGCACCAGAAGGTTTGCAGCAAGAAAGGCTCAAAATTCTGCCTTCTCCTAAATGTGCTCAGTGCCCGGTAGTACTCATAGTACTTATAACACTGCACTGCTTCCAGCTCCCAGCTGTGTGTGTGTGTGTGTGTGTGTGTGTGTGTGTGAGAGAGTAGGTGAGTGTGTGTGTGTGTGTGTGAAAGGGTTTTCCCCCAGGCCATAATGAGAGTGTGTTCTTAATCAACTTGCCATTGTAAATAGCAGTTAAATGTACTGTAAGTCAGCATTTTTCAGACTGCTCAGCGGGGATTTTTGCTGACAGGTCGCTGCTCTGGTTAGCTGTCGGAGACGAGCCGTTTCCTGGATCTGCACTGATGTAAACCACCATTAGGCCGACTTCAAGTGAGCCCCGTAGGTAGGAATGATTTTTGTTTTCTTGGCACTACGAGACTATTTCTACATTTGTTTATATGTCTCAATAAACAACCTATTATTTCTTCAGAACTAAATGAGAAACTATTTACAACCGAGTGTATTACAAAAATAGGATCTGAATGCTGTTTGTGAGACTCTTGGCAAGTCACTAATTCACTGCTCAACAAGGTGTCACGTTATACAGCAGTATATTAGAAATGTACTTAGAACCGTATGAATTACATCAGACTGGGACAGATGTAACGCTTCTGCTGTCAATTTACTCACTAAAACTGGGCTCATTACAGCGTAACAGCTTTCAAATCTACTGAATAGTTAATATCCTTTTCATTGTGAAGTTGTACAGTTCCCTTTCTGTTCAGCAGGCATGTCGAATGTGGCTCTAACAGGAGTAATGGAAGTAAAGCCCCCTGTAAATGCAATTATAGTGTTTGAATTATGAATAGTTAAATCCCCATAATGATTCTTGTGCCATTGGGAAAATTGTTGCCTTTCATTAGTAGGTCTCATCCCTGCAGGTGCATCTTGATTTCACATTTTCAAAGTGAGAAGTCCATCATGAGTTGTTTTTATTAATGCCTGAGGATGCCCCTGGAGAAAACAAAAGACAGAGGGATAAACCTCTGTTTTAGAGGTTCATAGACGTTCAGTCAGAGTTCTTTAAAACCAGTGGGATCCTCAGGGAAACATGTCCTCAGGGAATACAACAACAACAACAACAACAACACCTCCCAAAGTGATTTTAGATGCTTCTGTCATCAATGCCTCCAAATCTGCTCTGAAACTATATGTGTGTGTTGATATTCTGTTTATTTTATTTTTTATTCTATTGTCAACACATACTGTTAGAAGAGCAAAACCAAAGAAATAGATCCTGTAAGAAATATTAGCTGTGTTCTCTTCAACACTGTTGTTTGTGAGTCTGTGTGTGTGTGGGAGAATCAGACTCCTCCCTGATGGTGTTACATGATGGATAAGCATCTAAAGAGCTAAAGTGCCTTCAGCTTTTACTCAGCGTTGCAGCATCTGGCGTAATACTAACTAGTTCACCAAATGTGTATTAATCCACAGATGAAATTAGTCCCCAACAAGTGCAGTGTTTAGTTTTTTCCCCAGATGTTACTGGAAATCATTTAGCCTTTTATTAAAATGCTTGTATTCAACCAATTTAAAAAAAATGTACATCTTCAGTAGAAACAAATGAGCTCAGGGCTGGAGGAAGTTTACCAACATTTTATTTTTTTAGTGTTTTTATTTCCTGTGGCTTATACAGACACAGTCAACAGAAAATAAAATCACATGAAACTGATGATAAAATTACTACCCAGACTCTGGGTCTGTTTAGATTGGGTCCATGTACTGATCTGACATACTCCTACTATATCCCCTAAGCTGTAACTTATCAAATACTTGGCCTGTAGTGTTTTCTGATCAGACTTGATAGTGAATCTGCTTGGATGCATGTGGGTTTTTGACAAGAATCCACAGGACCTCACCTCACCCAGATTAGACGGAATATTCTGGACCCAGTCTGGTCCTAGGTCAGGTCTTACAGAGGCAGTTTTACACCCTGAGTTTGTGTTGGAGAGTCTTAGCTTACATAATTTGTTCTTAAAATATATTTGGTTTATGTGAACTCCACTTAAGGCTTTGTGATGTGTGAAGTGTAGTGACTATATATAGTCAAGTGCTCATTGCCTGTGTTTGGTTTCAGAGCCCCGAGTGAACGCTGAGATTTGAAAGTGTACAAGTGTAGTCTGAATATCCTCAGCAAAGCCTCCTGACCTTGTTGAGCAGAGGAATGAAGCAGTCCTTTGTAAATGTGTTTGTTCTCTCGCTCCAGCCTGGCACACAGACATTACTGCTGTAAAGGGCTTTTGTTTTGGCTTTGTGTCGGGCACGGGCAACAACTTTTTTTTAAATTTTATTTTATTGTGCACTTTTCCCACCCGCTGAAGTTCAATCCATAAATAATTAAATAAATATCAGCAACTTGTCAAAAGCGAATTCTTCAAAATCACAGATATTACAGGTTTGCCTCTGGTTTCTTTATTAGCGTTTGCTTCAGAGAGACGGGAAGAAGCTCCACTGTGATACGAGGAGGATGAAAGTCAGAGGGGGCTGGCGATGTTCTCTGGGCGCTCTCAAACTTGAACTATCTCGATTAAGCTTTGGCACTTTATTCGCCTGTAGATTTACATAATTTATGAAGTGCATTACATTCATTCATTCATTCATTGTAAATTCATTACAAGGCGCGTTATACTTTATTAGGTTCTGAATGGGGGCCTTTGTGTGAGCTGCCTGATAACGTACTTTACGCAAAACAAACTGATGGGACACACACAGTTGGACTTTGAGAGTTGAGAGAGATTGAGAGATTCTCAACTAGTTGAGAATCTGTGACTTAAACGGGTCCTTGAAATTTTGATTGGCAAGAAAGCTCGGTCACCTCAGCTGTAAGTGTGTGAAGTCCATTTGAACCAGTTTTATGAGGTTTTTATTTTTTTTTTTTTTTATTTTTTTTTGACGACTGTGTTTTTGTTTGTGTGCTCTGTTCCAGTTTTTTATTTTTTTTTAAAAATTAATTTCTATTATTGTCACAGTATTATTACAGAATCATTTTGCTGTTTACTGCTCTGCTGAGATGAGCGTGTGGTGTTTTTATTGCTAGTATTTACTGGCTGATTTTCATTCATGTATGTACACCCTCCCTGTTGTGTTTTGACTGATTGTCCCAGGTGAAAATGCCAAAACACATCTTCATTTGGCTCTTGGTGTCGAGGGGCGCAGTGTTGCGATTCCCCCGTATCATTGTTATTTACACAAGCTAACAAGGTTAGGACAAGATTTAGACTCCTGAATGTCATGGTGGTTTTTTTTAAGAACCAGAATTTAATAAGCTCCCCTGTCAGGTTGGGTTGCAGCAGTGCATTAATATGCATGAATATGTATAAGCATCTCTTCCTCACATTTAAAGGATTAGCAGCTGAGTCTGTTACCTGTTTTAGAATTGCCGGAGGAGGAGTATTTTGGGCTCCACCAAGGGGAGAATTATTATTATTATTTATCATCATGTGCTGGGGGCACACTATAGTGAGCTAATGCTGATGCTTAAGGTGAAACTGGCTTGAAAAGCTGTAGCTCTATGCTCTACTATAATTGCTTGATTTCAATGGCCATATTATGATAATGTGGGAGTCGCACGGTGCTTTGCTCGCTCATGGTTTGGAATTAATGGGCTCTGACTGTCTGCGTGGTTCAGTTCAGAGTGGAGAGGTGTGTGTGTTCTTGACCCACTTCCAGGAGTCTGTGCCACTGACTGTCCATTCAGCTGAGTCAGGTCTGTAACACCCCCCCCCCCCCCCCCCCCCAACACACACTGTCTCCTTCCTCACTATCCCCTTTATATGCCCTCATCATCCCCAGGCCAATATACTGTATTCCCATTTACTGTGGCTGACAGAGCAGCGCTACAAATAACCCTGGGTCATGTAATGAGGGCAGAAGTAGCCTGAGGTTTAGAACGGCGGGTTTATTTTTAGACGGTTGCTGGTTCAAATCCCTGGGAAGATAAAGCAGAAAGTCCTTTCAAGTCCTCTCAACAGCAGTAATTTACTGTGCAGGCATAGACAAAGACTTAAGTCATTTAAGCTTCTTTTTAGTGAATATTGCTCCAGATGAGCTGCACAGTGACTGACCCTAACCTAAACTTTATTTCACATCAGGCTCCAGTTGCATGTAGCATTAAAACTAAAGGTAATTAAGAGAATGAATGGCATGCAAGGCAGAACTCAGCTGACACAGCTGTGGCATTACCAAATTAAAATAGAATGTGAACTTTAATGAGCAAGTCAGATTTTAAGCTCACGCTTCACCTTGTGTGTCCTTGCTCAAAGAGGTGTCAGTACGAGTTTAAATAGATCCCGCTGCCTCATGTAAGCCTGCTGGAGTCGCCCAAAGTTGTGGTTTTGCTGATGGTCAAGCCCCTTTGATCGGGGGACATGGTGGAAGTCCTCCGGCTCTACGGTGATTGAGCAGATATGACTCAGGGAGGCAAAGATTAACCCGAGTCAGCTGAAAACAAAAACCCTGCTGTCATAACAATAAGAGCAGGGAGGAAAATTAAGCATTTTAGCTGACCAAACCAGAGGAGAGACTGATGACAGCACCGATCACACATCCTGGATAAATGCACACTGCTCCCAGGAGATGGTGTTTCGGTTTTTTTCTTCTTCTTATACAGAAACACTGGCTCTGTCGCATCTGAGCTAAATACATCAAACCTGGGATGCTTGAAAGTACACGTCCCCTGTATTCACACTGTTACCATTATGAGTATTTCCTAATAAGGATACAGTGTCTGCATTGCCATAAACAAGCATTTGTGAGAGATACCAAAACATTCACAATCTGCCTGGAGGCAATCAAAAGGAATCGAGGGATGAAGCGAGTGTGTGGCATGAATGAGAAGAGAGTAAAGAGAGAGGGGTGGCTAAAGCACCCGGAGGTCAACAACAAACGCTTCACAAGCAAAAAATAGAGACAGCTGTGCCTCAGGATATCAGCTAATGAGCAGGGAATGTCTTCATTTTCAAGAATCCATGAGCACACGGTATGTCGACAAGGCTGCAGGAGAGTACAATTGATGGTCTGTGGCAAATGAGGCTTCATTATCAGAAAAGATAAAAGTGCATAAAGGAAAATCAAATAGTTTCGTAAATGAAGGGTTTCATGCCAAAGTCTGGATGTATTTTTTTTTTGGATTGCTTCATCAATCATTACCTCAAACAGCGCAAATGAATATAACTATTAAAAAAAACATCAAATGTCCTTCACTTTTGTAAGAGAAAGCTGCAGAAGCACAATTATATTTAAATAGCTCATTTTAACAGCTGGAGTTACCTTAAAGCATAAGGTGCTAGCTGTGCTTTTGCTATATATAAACAAACCCTGTGAAATGACTAAATCCACGAATGCAGTCTTACTGAAGATCCAAATCAAAAGTTCAATCACGTATTTTCTCTGAATATTTAAAGGCTGTTTAAACCAGCTGCACACCATTTTTAGTAAAATGTGAACTGAAAGAGGAGTAAACAGTGTATTTATTGAGGACTATTTTCAGCTGTGGTTTAATACACATTAGTGCTTCAGTGAATATTTACAGCAGCGGGATGGCGTGTGTGGGATTGGCTCAAAATGAGCACAATACCATGGTTTATTGTTATGAAGAAACATGTCACTTAGTGCAGTGATGTGGCTCACTGATGTGTTTTTAATCATTTCTGGACAGAGGTCTGTGTTTTCCTGGGATTTCTTGACAATAAGACAAATACTGAACCCATTATTGTTGAGTCAATTAAAAAAACATGAACAGCAGCAGCTCACCTGCCAATTCCAGTGTGTTTCAAATTGCAGTGGAGAGAAAACAATAGAAATGTCTCCTTTATTAGTGGGCGGAGAACTGTACTAAGAACTTAATTATAGTGCGTCTTAAAGTTAAATACTGAATCCGTCCAAATGGCTTAATTAAAATTAAATAGTTTGTTTTTTTTCCCCTCATCATATTTAGCAGCTACACTTCTATCTTCTCCTCTTCACCCCTCTGTCAAGGAGAACATATCACAGATGGGAAAGTGAATCAGTTTAGAATCAGTGTCACAAAAACCTCTTTTATAACTATCATCAATATAGCAACCTTTTCTTATTTCAGTCTAAATACCCAAATAAATGGAAGGGTATTTATTTGATATGTTTGACTGTCACGTTGTTGCATTAATCTGAATTCTTCATGTTGTGCTCTGGTAGCATTGACACAGGTTAATTCAGCTGTAATTAGATAGTTATGTAGACAGTCATTCAGCTGCCATTTATTTACGCTGAATAAGACAAGGTGACATGGTTACCTGCGGATGTGAAGTCAAGTGCAGCTCTTTTGGTGTTTTTGTAATAAATGCTAAAAATGAACAGCTTGAAATGTTCTGAAAAATGGAAATAATGATTTGCCCTCTGTAATGAACTAAGGTTTTTTTTTTTTTTTTTTAGAGACAGTGGCAGCATTTCTCTTTTGTTCCTGCATAGATGGATTTACACTGTTGCGAGCGAGGTGCTGTAAACTGTAGTGACACCGTTTTGCAGCTTTGCAGCAGATTGCTTTGCACTGTTGCATATGACTGCATAAAGCACCATTTGTCATGTGTCTCAGTGGTATCCTGAGGATGGAAATTAATAGCTTGAGCACAATGGATAGTCTTGTTGTGCAGCCCTTTTGCACTCTGTTGTGTAACTAGCTAGGCTGCAAACACAATGCCACTAGATCTCATAAATTCCCGGCCGACGGTGAAAGCGAACGAGGGCCGAGCCTTTATCTGAGAATGATAAATCCCCTTCCACTGCCACACAGAGGATCACTGAAGAACCTTGAGCTGATTTATTGAACTCAGGAAAAACAGGGAGAGTGAGGAAGCTGTCCTCTGGCTGGATATCACTGCCATTCTTCATTTGGGTGACATTTCACTCAACCCTTGAAGAGAGTCCCAGAGAATACTGCTCTTTCTGTTTTTAAGGCAATTTTTATGGCATTTCTGCTTCATCAGATAGTGTTTAGAGACACCACAGGGAAAGAAAAGAGGCTTGACAGGAGGTCATGAGATTCATCAAATATGACATTACAAATTCATACTGTTGTATGTGTTTCTCTTCCTGTGTCCACATCATAGTATGTCGAGATCTTTATCTTTAATATTTGAAAAAATGTGTCAATTTTTCAGAAATGTATGTCAGAATTTTCTTTGACTCTCTGACAGCGACTCTTTGGGGGCACCCATCTCCCACCTTGCCACCACCCACAAGACATGCAAGAAAAATTCACGCTTTCAATTTTTCTCTATTATCATCACTCTCTCCACCCCCATGTGCAACTTGCAGCTGAGCAAAACAAGTTCATGCCCAATTTCTGGAGGCTGTTGGAGTAAAGCAGGAAAAAGCAGGTTGAAGGGCACTGGCTACACTGCAAGACTCAACCACAACGCTTCATCACTAAATCTATGCAGATCTGACAATACAAGAGAAACTGAGGTCAGATATTTTTATTTTTTTTTAAAGCCAGTGAAGTTTTGCACAATTCTGAGCTGCAGTCTTTGAAACCTGGCAGCTGACCAGCACAGCCGGTCTGCTACCACCGCACACTTGACTGAATAATTCCTTTTCTGTATCAGTGTCTGGGTGAAAATCCTTTCTTCGTTTGCTGAAAGCATTTTTTTTTTTTATCGTGGCCATGGAGAGTATTATTAGTCTGATTGGAGAGGGAATACATTTTTTTTTTTTACAGACAACTACACGGTCTCACCACCATTGTAAATGAATACTTGGAGCAAAAGACTTTTCATGAACATTTAAATAACAGCTAAAAAAAATAAGGGCCACAAAAATGAACCTTCACGTTTAAACTCAATATCTACTTGCAGCTACCTCGGCCAACAGTCACGTAGCAGTGTCACTGTTTGTCCCACCTTTGACTGACACACCTTTCCCAGGTGGTGATCACCTGTCTCAGAGCGGCCTTTGGACAGTAGTAGAGTGATGTGGTTACAAGCTGTGCGAAGGCAGAGAACTGGACAGGTAGATGTGTTACATAGATGGATCTACTTTCATTTCATCATCCAAACCACAAATACTGTATTTCACTTATTCCTGTAGTAGTCGCACCTTTTATACATGGTTTCATTATTCATTTATTCATGGAGAATAAGAGCAGGTCTGCTATTTTTAATGCTGGACATATTGTATGTGCTTGAATTCCCTATTCACTCACGTCCCTGAAACATCTACCCATGGGTAATCTGCTCTGAGCCAAGGTAGTGATGTGAGCTCTGAAGTTGGAGAATGTTGATTTATTTGGCCTTACATGGTTTTCCCTGCTCTGTACACCGTCGCCCTGTCTCATTTCCTCAGAATAAGGTGTTGGAGGGTGAGCTTTTTTTTTTTTTTTTGAGCCACATACAATTTTCCTGCTGTCATAAAAGCAACTATGTAGCAGCAATTTTTACACAGTAAATTAAGTGTGGAGTGAGTATATTGGCTCAGGGACCTGTTATAAAATCTATTGGGTAATCTAAAATAGTTCCTACAGCAGGTGCCAATGGAAAAATGAGCATTTTTATAAAAGCATAAGTTTTGTAACTGTGTGGTTTTTGCCAGAAAACACCAATTTACTCAATTTCAGCCAAACACATCTTTTCCAATGCATTTGGCAGGTAGGCGAGCCAGAGGAGGAATGGAGAGAGACGGGCAACAAGAGGCAGCTCGTGAAAGGTTTCATTTTTGTTGTAGTTTCAATTGAATCTAGCTGCATCATCGGGTCATGCCGGAGCGTCCAGGCATGCCTCAGGATGACCTTCAGTGCTAAACATGTCTGACACCTTAATGGTCGAGGCAGACGGGGATGTTTGTTTAGTCTCTGTGAGGAAGAAAATAGTTTTCAAATTATCCCTGCACCTGTCTGAGTGCTGATCTGGCCTGTTCTCAGGCAGCTGCAAGTGTGACTGCTCTGCTGTAGCTCAGTCCCGATTGGCTGAATGCTGCTCTGCTAACTAGTAGTTTAATTAATGCTACATCTGTCAGCTTTCCATTCCTGCACGGTACATATACATTTAACCTTTCATTCATTTCACAGACACCTGCATGTGACGTGTCTCCACAATGTTTCCAGTTTGTGATGTGGCAGAGTTACAGTATTGATTTTTGATTTCTCATATAAAGTAAACAAAAGCCAACTTCTCCTTCCTGGCCAGTGTTGACAACCGACAGCTGTCACTAGCAGATCTTGTCAGGTGTAGCTGCCTAGTTTAATGAGTTCACTGTGTCCTGGTGAAAGGCATTGTGGGGTTGCAAGGACAAGCTACAGGCAGTACTTTTGCTTTTGAATGCTTTATCATTGTTAGCTTATATCTCTTTCTCCCTGCTACTTCTCACAATGCAGCAAATAAAGATCAATATTTACTAAAGACTCTCATATTGTGTCGACATCATAGAATCTCATTTTAACAGGTCAGAATTGAACAGAGGTTATTCATGACCTGCAAATGTGTTGGACTTCTCTCTTACATGAAGTGGGAAAGCATTCTTTTTTTAAAATTTATCGTTTGCGAATGTTTTCATGTGTTACTGAAAGGGAATTTGGTGTAGAATGAATCTTTGCAACAAAAAAAAAAAAAAAGCATCACCCAGCCGGTCAGGGTTTGGGTTATGTCGACTGAATCAAATTTAATTTGTTCTTTTCAGTTTCACTTATTGCCTGTAGCTCAGATGCCCTTCGTGTATCAGTGGGGGTTTGATAAGGTTATTCATCAGTGCATTTACTCAGATATTACTCTATATAAGGCCAGAAAAAAAAAAAACATGCTTTACACCAAGAATACACTTAAATATGTAAATTAGCAATGAGGCATGAATATCAAGGGGCTAATTTATTTTTTTATAGTAATTAAAATATGTAAAGTGTCAAAATATTTTTACTTAGCACTTCAGCCGTGTGTCTGCTGCAAAGAGGATTTTAATTCTAGCATAATGGTCGACAGAGTTCTGTAACATAAACCAGAGGTAATGAAGTAGAAGGAGTGAAGAGGGTAATACGGTTTGCGACGTATACGTCGGCGTACGTGCAACAGCTTTGTGCTGCTTTCGTGCAGCTGGCCTGCGTCCAGACAGCAAGTGTGATGTGCCCAGTGTTGGGAGATACCAGTCTCAGTCTGACTACGCACAAAAATATAATATTATGGTGCAGTGAAATACACTGGGACAGTTTGTGCTCAAATTTGTCATGTTTGTAAAATGTTGAGCTTCTGTATCAGCTTTTTTTTTTTTTTTTTCTTATTGACCCTGCGAACATCACGTGTCTCTGCTCCACAGTGTGACATGATGTTAACAGAACCCTGAACAGCAGCTAATAAATTACATTCCTCTCTAGGACCAGACCATTTAATAGCTTTTCACCTTCTTTATCTTCATCTGCAGAAAGTTTCTCCAATGGCCATTGAAATGTAGATGTTAAATCTTATTTTTTAAATTACTAGAGGAGGAAGAGGAGGAGGAGTATTTTTACCACTGCAGAATTTGTCCACCCACTTTTTCGACTCATGTGTGAATGGTTGATTTCTGTATCTGTACGTCTCGCATTAGTCAGGTCTGCCCTCTTTCTCATAACATCTAATTCAACATTCATTTTCAGCCCAGTAGCCACCTCCTGAGAGTTCTTGTTAGTTTGCTGCTCACCCAACACTTTACATATTTCACACCTGTCAGGTAGCAGGCGACCCAACTGGATTGACCTGCAAACTTTAGGCCCCTGTGTCCGGGACTGGTTTTAAAGTTTAAAAAATAACTTTAATTATATTTACATGTTTAAAATGTGCTTGTACTCTTTTATTTTAAAGGTTTAAATCAGTATCACCAGTGTATCCTAATCAGATTGATTATTTCACTAAAGTTAATCTGTCTTCCCTTCCAGACGCAGTTTGCAAACGTCCCCCGACTGGCAAAGGAGTCGTGCAGAGTCGCTAACCGAACAGACGTGGAGTCGCAGTGAGTACATAGATATTTGCTCGCAGCGCTGTGGTTGAAAGTCGTTCAAAAGCAGTTTAATTTTGTGCAAGCTCTATTTCATTTCTGGTGCATTGTTGCCTTTAGGAAAGAGCCGTGCTCCTTATTAGTTTCTACTGTTTGTCCGTACCAGGTGGCTCAGTGTATATGTGATGTTAATTGGGTGCATGGTTTAGAAAGAGTGTATGACAATGTCAGGACACATTAGATTTACCTAAAGATGGTCTATGTGATGAACCAGCATGTGAAAGCACTTGAGGCACTGAGAAGAAAAAAGTGTTTTTCCACTCCTAAGAGGAAATGAAAGCATTAGTTTCCCAGTATTTAATCTCCATCTCTCCATATGTTTTCACTGCACATCATGAGTCACATTCAATCTCAACACATGAACTCATAAGCCTGTTATGCACTGCCGCCCGCTGAGCTCCTCATTTAATTTTGGCATCTTTCCTAAAATCACATCACTAAAAGTAAATGTGATCAGATATGCAGTTATAGTGAACATTGAGCCAGCCTCCATTTTCCTTCATGGCAACGCCACAGTTTCCCCCAAAATGAGTCCAGCATAGAGAATTACCTGCAATGTCATTTACTCTGCATGAGTTTCCTCACCGTGTAGCGGGAGTTGTTCACCTGTGTTGCTGTCAGCATTTGCAGACAAAAAGCTGATCACTGGACAGAGTTTTCTAGATTGTCTGTGTCTCTTATCATCCAGAGATATCATTGCACCAGAGCTCACACAGAAAGGTACTCGCCTTTTGCACACACTTGCTTATAAGATAATATCTGTTATGATAAGTCCCCTTCACAAGCCCCGCCCCAAACAATATAAATGTATATGAGGAAAAACTAGGGCAAGACTGAATCAGAATTTCAATAGACCACATTTTTGTTTAGACTCGCAGTTTTGGCAGTAAGCACCACTACACCCAGAATATCAATTGAAAGCTCTTGTTCTTATGTCTCTGAGATGTGTCTTGAGTGAAACATGCACAGCTCAGTGGAATTGGCACCAGTGAAAGTATCTATAATAATTACAACCAGAGGCAGATGTCAGTGATTATTTCCTCTACGTGAATTACTGTATGTATGTCTCTGATATGAAGCATCAGCAACTCTGTCACTTATCTCACCCCCACACTACCATCAGCACCTCGGTGTTTCCGAGACCTCTGCGACCCCACCATACATTAAACAGCAGCGTTAACTGCTGTGCTGCTGATTCACTTGCATGGTTTTATGGGAATGATGTTTCAAGATATTTGGTTACAGAGGCCAAAAATAGAAAGAAGGCGATGATGGATTGTAACGTGTTTGCGTTATTGGACTTAATGGAGCCCAGTTTATTGGTAGAAGTGAACAGCTGAAATAGGAGTGTCAGGGGCACATTATAGCCGCCACAAAGCCCCAGGCTCACTTCAGAAGTCTGCATAAATGCTGGCAGGAAGCTCAGTCGTATGTTGGAAAAGATTAATAAGCGAGAACCCTGTGGAACAGTAGGTCAGTAAAGTAATGAGTTCAAATTAAGGTATTCTGACTTTTCAAAGTCAGACTTCAGCCGCTCATTATGTTAGACCCACACATTGTCATTTAACACTTGAGTTAGTGTTTTTCCTGTGCGGTTGTATTTTCAAAAGAAGCAAGGGCATATTTTCTTTCTCAAGACGTGAAGGAATTATTCTCTGGGTGCGAGAGCCACCTGCTGTGAGAGGTCCACTTTGAGTGCTGTATCCTGTGGTACCAGCCTGTACTTGATGGACATACGTGCAACCTATGGTTGCATTAGCTTTCATGAAGGGAATTCAGAAGCTGGTGGGTGCTCAAAGATGTAGGGATGTTAAATTGGCAGGCTGCACAGGTTTGTCTACAGCCGCTCAGAAGCAGATTTTTTTAGCCCTTATAGCTGATTGACTCCTGGCTAAGCCTCATTAGTGAGTTCAGACAGGAAAGTTTTATCCAGGTGGGGTGGGATTGTGCAGGGGGGGGGTTTCACGGAGCATGAAGGCCAAATACACCTTTTCCCATGACAATACCAAGGACAGCGTTTTGCAGACCACAAAACCATGGCAGAGTCCTTGGCTCATCTAAAATGCTGTTTCACATAATGGGAGCAAGCTGAAAACAAATAAACCAACCTGATAATGAGGCTTTCCCTCAATTTCTGCGACATTTTTCCAATAAGAGACATCTGTGCTTTTAATAGACAACAAGCATCTGTGCTGCTCGGAATCAGAGTGTAATTTGTTTGGTAATTGTTGGCTGAGCACAGGGTGAGCTAACCATGGTTTTTGTCAATAGCTATTAAAGTTCTTTGAGATATAATAAAATGGTTATTCATTACTGTATGCACTGCTCTCATAATTCAACTGCTGCTGTACGAGGCAAGTTACAGTATTTAGAAGTGGGTGTTTTTGCATAAAGAGAACTGGCTCGCTGATGCTGAAAAGCATGTTTTGTTTTTTGTTTTTGCAAAGTTTGGTCATTCTCAGCCTTGATTGTGTCGAGGGTCTGATACGGCAGCTGTTCAAGTCCATCCCTGTGGTCCTGGAAGAAAAATCCATGATAGGTTAAAGGGCAGGTTTGAATATTCAAGGCTTCTAGAGCTTAAATTCTGTGACTTGACTGAAAATTGAAAATGAATCATTAGTAATTAGTAACTTATGGGTCCAAATGATGCTTTGTTTTACACTAATATTCTTTTCTAACCACAAATGATGCAACGTCGAGGTTGTTTTCACTATACAGAGGATTCACTCTCCATAGCGTTTCCCTGGGCGCTGACAAAGACGTCATCTTGGTCAATGTGAGCTGTGTGAAGTGTGTGTAGTCTCTGATGTTAATAGTGTACAAAATCTAAACTTCTGTGTGTCCATGGAAGACTGCAGGTTTATTCAATCAGTCGTAATTCAGTTGTTTTGCTAATTAGTGATGAAAATAATGATTCTTCTCGGATGAAATCCTTCACGGGACCCGTTCCCACTCTGCCTGATCACAGATGTGCAAATTAAGAGATAAGCCCTGAATGTAACTAAAACCCATCCCCCTGTGAGTCAGTGACAATAAACAGATGCCTTACATTTGAAGAGCGTCCTAGCATCTCCTCTGAGAGGACTGTTTGGAAATGATGACATTATTTCTGAAAAAGAGAAAATGATAATGCTTTTTAAGACGTGCGGCAGTGACCTTAGCTCACAAAATGAATAATTAGTCTTTTCGGTGTTAAATTATGGGCTTTTTGGCGCCATGATCTTTATGTGAATAATGTGAGGAAGCTCTGAGAAATAGAACATTTATTAGAAATATTCAAAAATATCGTCGTCTGCACGGGAACGTTAAGGAATTTGATTTCGGCTGGTGGTGAGTGCTGACATTTATGGAGATAACGCTGATTCATGCAGTTCTGACAGAAAGGTTAAATAAACAAAGACATTTCATTTCAAAATGTGATTTCCAATATTTGAAACAGAGTTCAGATCTTGCCATTGTAAAACTAATAAACTGAATATTGCTGAGATTATTAGCCGGTGTACAGCGTCTCCTAGTTTAACCACAGCAAAGAAAACGGCTGGAGATTTTAGTTAGCCCAGGACCAGCCTGGCCCCTGCTTCATCATCCACCACCTTTTTTTTGTCAAATTGGTGCTTAATTGCGAGACCGCAGCCAGTACAATAAAGGCAGAGAGGTGCTGACAGAGGCAGGGGGTAAAGTGGAGGAGAGATTGGATGCTGCTGGGTTCAGGCTCACACCACTGGGAACAAAATAGAGGTCGCTCTCAGTAATGGCAGCACGGGAAGATGGTGCTTGTGAAGACGGGGGAATGTTGGCATGTTGTGATTTTGTCTCATTGCTACTTTGAAGACAATCGGAACATTGAACAATCAGACGTTTTTCATATCACAGAATAACCTAAAACAATATTTCATCTTTCTTTTTTTTAAATATAGCCCATCAAGGTCAGACAGAGATGTGTCCAGTACTACAAAAGAAAAAAAAATATTCTAAAACACAGGCAAAATATCAAATACTATAGACAATAAAATATTACGAACAGGCAAAATACAACAACCAGGGAGTACTGGTACTAAAGAAGTGCACAGACTGTGTCTGTGTTTCAGACCCTAAATATAAAAATATAAATCAATAAAAGTAGCTAAGGGCACAAACAGATTACTGTGAAACTTTCTAAGTAGCTGCTGCTCTCCAGAACTACAGTGGTAAAAAATATATAAGTGGAAAAATCTGACTTTGCAGTTATAAAAGAAAATAAAAATGAACCCACTTGTAGCCATTTTGATGTAATTACCAAAATAAAAAGCCAGTGAAACGCAGTGAACCTGTCTCTGCTTGTATGAAGGCGCAGTAATTCAGTCCTTTTCAGCTCTTTTCTACTGCAGTAAAACACATGTACTGTCTTTTTCTGCTGCTGTAAGTTTTTCTTAGCCTCACTGTTCAAGGTGCCTTACACAGTCATGGTCTGACTGACTGCGTCGTCATGCTGAGAGTCTTGTTTTGGCTGCAGTGCCAACACTCAACATGTTATTTTGCAGTTTGTGTGGTACAGTTAACACTGATCTGCTTCTGTTGAAACAAACATGTGGATCACAGTGTCTGTGGTTAATCAACTAGATTGAAATGGAGATGGGACCCACTTGAAAGCAGTTCTTTAACGAGTGTGTGTGTGTGTATTCCTGCTTTAGCAAGGACGTTGAATTGAACGAGCTCGTATTGAGGCAGCATGTTGAAAACTAGAGCCTGGGCGCTGGTGGATTTCTCATTGCAGCACTTGCCAGTTTTCTATCAGAGCAGTTCAACACATTTTCCAGGTCCTTTTTAAAAAATCAAATTCATGCAGCTGCGTGACATTTAACAGCTTTATTGTGTCAACTACGTCAATTAGAACAACAGGGAGAAGCTTTTTATTACAACCCAAACTGTGGTCTTCAAGGTGGTCGTCTGTGGAAATAAAAGAGCAAAGCTTGGGGTTGTTTGTCTCACTAATGTCGCTCGTTTTACTTTTAAAGTAGATGCATTTTGGAAAATGTGCTCTTGAGCTGAACCTGCTTTGCGTTAATGGAAGCCGTGTTGTTGGAGGTGGAGGGTTGCAGCCCTCCAGGGATCCTTGATAAAAAGCCATTAGTCTCCTGTGGGCAATACCTGGCACTTTACAGTATGTAATGGAGTTAACATGTCAGCCTTGTAGCTTTGAGTTCTGTATTTTATTCATAGTACAGAGATTAATCCCTACAGGCTGATAGATGCTAAATGAATATTTATGACCCCAAACATTGTGAAGTAGTACTTTAAAGAAGCACACAAACCACAGCCTCCTGTTTTGCCCCAGGTGTGCCTGAGTGTGTGGTTGAACTGGACAACATACTTTTAACCAAAATGCTTTACTGTAACATGAGTTTAAAGATTTTTTTTTTTTTTTTTTTTAGTGGTAAAACACGTGATGCGACATCCACACTGAGAGCATCTTCACCCAGTCAGCCTGTGCCGAGCAGCTGTGGGCAACATATATATTTTCTGCTGCTTTTAGCATCCACATCGCTAGCAGCTGCTAATTAGGTGGCACTGATCTAGAAATGAACAGCTAACAGTCAAGTAAACTTAGCAGCATATCTCAAAAACCTCTGTCGGTGAAATTTGGATGGATGCTTATGGTGCTGATGTGATGATTTTCTATTAAATGATTCCTTAACCTTACTTCAAATGCCACTGTCAGTTCAAAATTTGTAACTGTGAAAAGACTCCCACACGCTGCCATTATCATTATGTGTAAAATGGGTGCAAATCATCAACAGTGTGTGGGATTGGTCGGTCTCTTCACAGTCTGAGGTTTTGCTCCCACACCTGTCAGTCAGGAACTAGGTCTTAGCTGTAGGGCTACCACTAACAATTATATTCATTAACATTTATTATGCTAATGATGTTCTCGATTACTAATTGGCACTGTTGCCAAGCTGATGGTTGGGTGTTTTGTCAGACCAATATTTTTCAGTTTATTATCATATATGACAAAGAAAAGCAGAAAGACCCTCTGGTGCGAAAGTTTGAGAGCACCTTTTTTATAGCGTGGGATTTAATAAGCAAAGGGCTCGGCACAAAGACGAGTTAGATGGTTTTGCACAGTGTTGGCCATTGATGGAGCAACTTGGGTGCAGCAGCTTGTGTGTGTGTGTGTGTGTGTGTGTGTGTGTGTGGTCATAACCACGGTGGCTAGTGAATCACCAGGCGGAGGCAGGGTCACGTAGTCTGTTCACATCTAGTGAGTCTTCACTGGTCTAGTTGTATAAATCACAGAAACCTGTGAATTATAAATGGCTGTAATCTTCTCGTGCATTTTGCAATTACCAGATGGAACAAGTGTTACAGGACTGCGTGGAGGTCTGACAGCTCTTGACATCTGGTAACAGTGCAAAGTTTTATTGTGACAGATAACAAGCTTGTTGAGCATCTAGTCATTGGCTGAGTTTCCTGGTTGTTCATCTCCATAAATGAATTGTCTGTCAGTGACTTGTTGATTGTATTACGTGCTCAGGGTTTGGATCGTTCTCCTACACTGAGCTGCACAGAGAATTCAGTTCCCACCCGTGGAAAGTATTAGTGTCACACTCTGCCCATTGAGACATATATATACGACCTCGGAGTATCCTGACATCACCTCAGGTCTGCATTAAAGTCCTTTTGATGTCATTTAAAGAATCTGGAATGGCTCTTCTTAAAACCATTTTACTGCAATGCAATTCAAGCCATCTAGCTAACTCGCTCTTTTAACATCAGCTGTTGGTTGGGGTTGCACGAAATAGCACATTGGTGGCTGGTGAAACTCTGTGTCACGTTTGCAGCGAGGGAGGCAGCAGAAGCGGTATCTAACGCGTGCAAATGGAAACTGTCACAGCTTGATAACAAACCTAGAGGAGGTTGAGCAGAATAAACACTGAGCTCTCTAGTGTTGCTGCTTAATGAGGTTTTCAATGATACAATTCAGTGAGACGGAAAGAAGTAACTGGCAGGTGTGATCATGATTCACAAGGAGAGCCAGCTCCTGTGACCCCTGCGAGGATCTGTAAGTCTGTGGAGCCATACATTCCACTCCTCTCCATGACCAAGACCCTATAGAATATCGTAAAAGGAGTCACCGCCACGGCTCGGCGCTCGCCTCTGTCTTTGATTTAGGGCGGGGAGACAGACACAGACACTGATGCAGCCTTGCATGACCAGAGGCAAATGAAACGAGAAACTGACCACCTCATCTTTTCAAGGGTGTTCGTGTAGGGTGGGAGGGGGTTTAGGTGGCGCACAGGGGAGGTTGGGGGAGTAGGTTTGCACCTCTGCAAACACATATGAGATAGAGAGAGAAATTGTGTTTTAACACTGAACCTAAATATATTTATACATTGTAAAACAGACCCAGATATCTATAAATGATCTGTTGTAGTATATCGATTGATAACACAGACGGATGCTGCATAACATGGTATATACAGACTCTATTTGTAGTATGTAAAGATAAATACTCTGTGGATGTAGTAAGATATAATAGCACATGTATCTATATGGATATAATAGAGATAAACCTTTATATATGTTGGTCTCACTACATATGTGTGAGAACAGGTCTTATTAGTGTGGTTACACAAAAATGTGTTTTCAGCTAGGGTCTTGTGTTCTAGTGAAATCTGCTCCCCCCTCTGTGTGGCATCAAAACAACAACATATTTCCCCGTTGCCCTTGATCCTCATGATCCACCTCTGGGTTTTGACTCACCTGTCGAGAAACACCGTGGACTGGAAAGTCTACTAATACCCCATCAAACATTTCACCTGCAACACCTGGCGTACTCTCATCTCTGTGGAAAGCATTGTTGATGCGTGAAGACTGAGTTTCAAGATTCTGTGCAAATGGAAGAGAGAGGCTGGAGAAGACGATATAACGCCAAAGGACAGCCATCGTTTGTGGATGTCATGCAGATGCTCTCTGATGAAGTGTCTGCATTTGCAGCATTTGAGGCCCTTAACTAGTGTGACAGTGAGCGATTCAGCGTTTAGTAGTTTGGAGTGTTTCTGAAGAACACTTTGGGTAGCGTGCCTCTTCTGGAGATCTAACCTGTGATCTTCTAATTGCAGGAACATTTTTGTAAGTGCCAGGCTCTCCTGCCACCTTTTAACTCTTTGTGCTCTTCATGGTTCACAAATCCTTTTATGTGAGGGAGGCACGCGCCTCATTACAAATGAAATGGTCCCTGCACATTGACAGGAGGAGAGCGTCACGTTAGTAAAATGGAGTTAATATCATACACCGTCACTTTGACACTGATAGAAAAACCTTGTCTTCGTGCTTCTGTAAGTAGCCCAGCTGTGTTATATGCAGCAATGATGCTTAGACCATAAAATGATGCGTTTCCAAGAGTCTGACTGACCAAATGCTGTTAAATTGCCATGTAGTTGATGCTTTCATCTGAAGTGTTTTATTATGCTTAAGCATTAAAAAAGTACCATTAACCATTAACCCTGTAGTCCACATTCAATTCAAGCATGTTTGGATCAATTTATTTTAAAGCCTGGTACATGTACATTTGTTTGCTATATTCAGATCTCTGTGCTGATCACAACCTCTGCCACTAATACAACCCAACAGCAGAAACCATACCAAAGTGGACTCAGGTTTATGAGTATTAGAGGACACATGTTGATATCTTACAGCAGGCAGATCCCAGAAAGGATAAAATAACCTGAGGGCAGTCAGAAGAGATGAATTCAACTATATCTTAAAATTTAAGAGAGCGAGATTCCCCCCTGTGTTTCCTAAGATATAGAAAAATCACCTTTCCCAAGAATGAAAAATATCGCTGTGTGTACAACAGCATCTTTTTTGTTATGTATCTGCTTGTCACCAATCTCAATTGAAGCCACAGTGTGTAATGTTGACAGTGATTTACTGTAAGTAGTCACACCCAAGATACTGTGTTTTTTATGTCCGCGGCATTACATCAAATGGAAATATAGGACTGTATTTTATTACATAATTTCAAGTCCTCCCCTCTGGAGTTCAGCCTGACATATTTGTCTCAGGGATCTCCACTGGAGTTCTTTCTAATGAGACAGGACATTTAACGTCAAAACCAAGATGCACATCAGGATGAGTAGAAATTAACTGTTGAACTTGTAAAACTTTTGATGTTTCCAGAGAGAAGGGTCTGGGTTTTTATCTGTTGATTTCAATGTAATCTAATTTTTGGGGGATTTTGCATTTCAAGGCTGTTAACTCAGAAGAAATAGTTGATGATTGATGCAGCAATATCACTTTCTGCGATATTTGTGATCTATGATTAGAACTGCAGCACGGTTACAATCAGGACAACAATCAGCATTAAGATCATTAAAATACAGTAACAGGAGGTTGAGCAACTATAACTCTTGGTTGAGGTTAGGGTTAAAGAAATAGTCTGAGGTTCTGAAATAGGTTTATTGCTTTCTTGCCATAGGTTTAGTGTGAATACGGAGGTGTATGGTGAATACACACCTGTAGGCAGGGAGGGATTTATTTTATAGCCATCAAACAATAGGCACAGATATGTGTCAGTGCACATCTTGCAGACTACAGGCAATCATTTTACACTCTTTTGTTTACAGTGATCTCTGTTGTTTATGGACCTGAGTCTTTAGGGCAGTGCCTCCCCACAGAAAACATAAGTGCTCTGTTAAATCTGCACCAGGTCTGTGGAGAAGTGCTGCCTGAAGGACAAACTTGGGAAACAGATGATTCGCTCGCTGATGTTCCATAACCGGTCAAAACGACACTACACCACCGTTTCTATCTGCACCACTAAAGTCCGAATTAGGATTGATGCCACCCTCATGTCTGTACCGTTACCGTGACGCTACAGCAGCTGCTTAACTTTTCTTAGCATGAAGGCCAGAACCTGCTGACTTGACAAAAATAACAAATTTGTCCGTCAGCACGACTAATGTTCGCTAGTTAGCAGGCTGTATCTTATTTATTCAATCAGTTTAGTTGTGTTGTGGTTTGTTTTTTTTTTTGGTGGGTTATGTGCTGGACTGTTTCGGTGGCTTCCTGGATTCCTGTTGTCACTAAAAAGCCAAACGAGACTTGAAATATTCCTGCATCATGGTTATGCTTAATAAAAAGAACATTAATTGTAACCTTAACCTTCCATGTTCCTACCAAACTATCCCACTTCTTATTTTTGGCTAAAGCCATCAAGACTTTCTGCTCCAGCACGAAGTGTTGGCCTTTGCCGTAAATTTCCATTACTTTCACAATTCATAGGAATACTGGACAATTAGAGGAGCTACGTCTTAGTGCACTTGCTCATTGACTGCATTAGATGCTGCTTGGTGAGAAATTGCAGCCTTCATGCCACCGACCTACGACGCTACACACCTAATGAAAATAAACACATTTTAATTTTACTGTGTGATTTGTGACAAATGATGAGTTTCACTGTTGTGAGCTCGCCTCTGGATATATTTCAATATGATTATGGTCAAAAGTTCATTATAAAAGCAAATAGGAGAGATCAGTGTGGTGACACTGATAACGAGGTTCTTTTCCTCATGCCTGTAATGAATGGACTAATCAGCTGAGTGAGCCTGCTGTCGAATGAATGTCAGCACTAAACCATTTTTCATCCACACGTCTTCTCCCCTGATGGGCTCATTAGTGTGCGGCTGGAAGCTGCACACACGAGATTTTTAGTTTCTTTTTCTTTTTTTGTTCCTATTATTACATTTTTTTACCTACTTATTTTGTTTAGGCTGCATTGTTCTGCACACTTCCCACCCCAGCTCTGCAATCAAACTCTAACTGCTATGGCCTGTTCTGCGATATGTGGCTCCCTCTCACTCAGTCAGCAATAAGACGTTAATTGTTATATTCAGAACAATATCTATAGCATTTCAGAAGTCACTGTTGTCTTTAGCAGAAAGTCTTATGGTGGGTCACTGATTTAAAAACATCATGGCCTTTAAAGGATTTGTCACTTCCTTGTTTCTGGATAATATTATACATGTGGCTACAGAACACATGCTCTTTCTGATTGTAATTGCTGCAAAACATCTGTGGTGTTTAAAAGATAATGCACGTGGTGTGTTCTTTCCTCATAGACACGCACACACACACATCTGTGTACATCTGCACATCTGTTTGAAGAGTGTACAGTGAGGAAATGGCCTCAAGCTCTCTGCAGTTTCAGAGTCATTTCTTCCGTCTACGTTCAGATGACTACATGTGAACTTTGAACCAGAAAGACCTGGTGTCTTCTTTGCTGCACTGTAGTCCTCTTCACCTCTTCCTTATTTGTTCAAGAGAGACTGAGGAGTCAAAATATTTTTCTTGCCATTCAAAGCCATTTCTACTGAAATACTCACATGACAGCAATAATGAATTACTTTACATTGGTTGGTCTTTTGGTCTTTTGACTGACTGAATTAATCACGTGACCTTCACCAGCATGGCACGCAGCAACTGAGTGACCGTAGCTTATTAGGACGAGAGAACAGGAGCTGAGAAGTGACTAAAGGGGTAAACATTGTAAAAATGCTGAGTGTGATTTTGATTACAGTTTCCTTTGCTGTTAGATTACCCCTGTGTATGCTAGAATCTCAGGCATGACGTTTTGGTTTGTAGATGTGTTTTTTTATTCTAAATTGGAAGTCATAGTAAGCACTTGCTCAATGACAAACATACTGTTATTCCTTTGAGTCCTTCACAATAAAAGCCACCACGGGAGTCCTTTAATGTGAAGCAGGCCTATATATGTTAGCCTGACATTTGCATTCTTTCCTCTGCAGTGAAGCTAACATGCGGGACAGGTTTAGAAGTTTGGTTTTACTTTTTGGTTTTACTTTGACCTCATGTATTTGGTTCTAGGTAACTGGCTTGTGCTCAGCTGTTTGTGTGTGGACGTTTCAGTGATGTCTCCAACGTTGTGGATTGGTTATGTTAAATATATAAGCTGAAATAAATAAATGTATTTGTGCAACATGAAACCATAAATGCTTCCATTTAGCTAAACACATGCTGATGGTTTGGAGAGAGGAGAATTTTTCCTGATGGTAACAAAATGCAAAATATGCTTCACTAAGTGAAGTATATGACTGTTTAAATGTTACTGCTGTTTATTCAGTCGTTTCATTAATATTGTTACTTACTGCAATTAGATGCCCTTCAGTAGTATTAATAATAGCAACAGTTGATCTATAACCAGGCTCTTGTATATGTTTGTTTTCCTCAGACAAAGCATCATTGTGTGTGTGTGTGTGTGTGTGTGATGACTGACTCAGCTGGAGAGGGCAGACAATGACAATGATGATGTTCACTAATACTCATGGCAACTGAAGCCTTAATTTAGATGAGCTGCAGTTACCAATCACAAGACCGTTTTGTTTCATTCGTCTACACTTAATGTACATTTGACATTTCCAGATTTATCTTCTGCATATTAATTATTTTACAAAAGAAAAAGGCTTACCTCTTCCTGTTTTCATTGGAAGTACAAAATGGCCAAACATCATTTGTTCATTAGTCTTTAAGTTGTGAAAAAAAACCAAAACAAAACACCTTTTTTGACAAATATCGTCTGTAAGACTGTAACTTCCTTAAAGGCAAATTAAAAATGGAAACCATTTGATTTGTGTCATGAAAATAACAAGGTGCTCCCTCTCTTTTGCATCTTGATAATTAATGGAATAATTAAGTCTGTGAGGCTACATACTGTCAAATGAATGTCCACATTAAACCATTTCTCATCTTGTCTTTCTCTGCCCAGATGGCCTCATTGATTTATCCATTTCCACGCATTCTTGCTGTGTATCTGATATATGCTGCTGCAAACACATCATGAAAACCACCCAGAATTTCCAAGGGCATATGGGTCTTTTAGTTTTTATGCCTCACATTTCTATCTGGGCACATCCGTTTTATCACCTGCCTACCACAGTAGCCAGAAATGATTATAATTACACCAAGACTGAACACGCCACAGCCTTGTTTGGTAGGTTGTATTTGGCTTTTTTTTTTTCTGCCACTGGTTAGAGATCAAGCCTGCAATGAGAACAGAAGCTGATGCTGCAGTACATTGGCACCACTGCAGGGGAGGCTTCTCATTTTCAGCTTCATCTTCAAAGGGTTTTCATTCTTGGAAAGGCTAGTGACAAGTTGGCACTTTGATGATATGCCCCATGCTACATGGGCAAAGCAGAAATATGTCGCCTGCTAGCAGCTCTAATCATTGTGGTAGCCAGCAGCATAAGAGCTTGAATGGCATTCAAAGTTACGAATAAACAGTTTCTCAGGTGAGACATAAGCTGGGGTGAGAGATGTGTTCCAGTCCTTCACTAAACCTGCTAAAATCCACATTTTCTTAATAACAATGACAGAATATGATTCTCCCACTTCCCAGAAATATGACAGTGCTACTCCATAGCAGCCCTTCTGTTCATCCTGTCAGCGTACTAGGGCATACATCAGTATGATAGTACGATACACTAAAATGAAATGTTTGTTTTTTTTCCCCTAGTTTATATATATTTTTAACTGTTGACAAATAATTATCATTGTATCATCAAGTAAAATCTCATGTCACCAAAATTCCCCCCAGAAATATATATACGACATGATCTTGGTGTCCTCAGCAGCAGCTACAGACGTCTCACGTCTCATTGTGAAACTATGACCCACATCCAGTTATGATGGTGTTAACTTCTGGAGTAGAGAGGTTGTTTTGTGCACTTCTTCCTACAGGCTACAGTGGGTACGGAAAGTATTCAGACCCCTTTAAATTTTTCACTCTTTGTGTCATTGCAGCCATTTGCCAAAATCAAAAAAGTTCATTTTATTTCTCATTAATGTACACTCAGCACCCCATCTTGACAGAAAAAAACAGAAATGTAGAAATTTTTGCAAATTTATTAAAAAAGAAAAACTGAAATATCACATGGTCATAAGTATTCAGACCCTGTGCTCAGTATTGAGTAGAAGCACCTTTTGAGCTAGTACAGCCATGAGTCTTCTTGGGAATGATGCAACAAGTTTTTCACACCTGGATTTGGGGATCCTCTGCCATTCTTCCTTGCAGATCCTCTCCAGTTCTGTCAGGTTGGATGGTGAACGTTGGTGGACAGCCATTTTCAGGTCTCTCCAGAGATGCTCAATTGGGATTAGGTCAGGGCTCTGGCTGGGCCAGTCAAGAACGGTCACAGAGTTGTTCCGAAGCCACTCCTTTGTTATTTTAGCTGTGTGCTTAGGGTCATTGTCCTGTTGAAAGGTGAACCTTTGGCCCAGTCTGAGGTCCTGAGCACTCTGGAAGAGGTTTTCTTCCAGGATATCTCTGTACTTGGCCGCATTCATCTTTCCTTCAATTGCAACCAGTCGTCCTGTCCCTGCAGCTGAAAAACACGCCCACAACATGATGCTCCCACCACCATGTTTCACTGTAGGGATTGTATTGGGCAGGTGATGAGCAGGGCCTGGTTTTCTCCACACATACCGCTTAGAATTAACGCCAAAAAGTTCAATCTTGGTCTCATCAGACCAGAGAATCTTATTTCTCATAGTCTGGGAGTCCTTCATGTGTTTTTTGGCAAACTCTATGCAGGCTTTCATGTGTCTTGCACTGAGGAGAGGCTTCCGTCGGGCCACTCTGCCATAAAGCCCCGACTGGTGGAGGGCTGCAGTGATAGTTGACTTTGTGGAACTTTCTCCCATCTCCCTACTGCATCTCTGGAGCTCAGCCACAGTGATCTTTGGGTTCTTCTTTATCTCTCTCACCAAGGCTCTTCTCCCACGACTGCTCAGTTTGGCTGGACGGCCAGGTCTAGGAAGAGTTCTGGTCATCCCAAACTTTTTCCATTTGAGGACTATGGAGGCCACTGTGCTCTTAGGAACCTTGAGTGCTGCAGAAATTCTTTTGTAACCTTGGCCAGATCTGTGCCTTGCCACAATTCTGTCTCTGAGCTCCTTGGGCAGTTCCTTCGACCTCATGATTCTCATTTGCTCTGACATGCACTGTGAGCTGTAAGGTCTTATATAGACAGGTGTGTGCCTTTCCTAATCAAGTCCAATCAGTTTAATTAAACACAGCTGGACTCCAATGAAGGAGCAGAACCATCTCAAGGAGGATCAGAAGAAATGGACAGCATGTGAGTTAAATATGAGTGTCAATGCAAAGGGTCTGAATACTTATGACCATGTGATATTTCAGTTTTTCTTTTTTAATACATTTGCAAAAATTTCTACATTTCTGTTTTTTTCTGTCAAGATGGGGTGCTGAGTGTACATTAATGAGAAATAAAATGAACTTTTTGGATTTTGGCAAATGGCTGCAATGACACAAAGAGTGAAAAATTTAAAGGGGTCTGAATACTTTCCGTACCCACTGTATATAAAGTACATCGACTTTGTCTAAGCTCTCTATTCTCTGTTCCAAAGACTGGAGTTTATTTCAACCATGGCAGTAAATATTAGATATAATGGATGGTATTAAAAAATGATTGTGGTTTCTTCAGTGTAGGTTACTGTAGCATTCTAGTTAGCATTTTTGTTTTACTCCTATTATATTGACTAGTTTAATATTAAGTAATACCTTATACTGTGTGTGTCAAGTAAAAAGTTAAATATTTACCTCTGAAATTTCTTAAAATATGGTGTTGGAAAAAAATGAACATAATTTATATTTATATAACTCTCCTGAAAAATCCCCCCCTTCCCATACACAAAACAACTTTTAGTGCTAACGGAGGCACAAGTACTTCAGAGTTGTTTCTACAGGTGCAAGTCCTTGTGCATAAAGAGTAAATGTCTTAACAAAATGCAAAACAAATTCAGAATCTAGTGTAATAAACATTATGACAGTCAGGCGGCATTTTTAGACTACAGATTTCATTGTTCACGCTTTACATAAAATTCGATCAGTTGGGACTCTGACACCTAAAACGATTAAGCTGGGCCTTCAAATGAGACATGCTGTGTTTCATTCTACTCATATCTCATATCACCGCTCACAACCAATGCTTTCCCTGCCTTTAAAGGCTGTAATACACAGGCAATGTTTTGTGGCAGTGTGGCTTAGTAATATCACCCACAGCAGGAGCAGAATTTGCAAATGGACAAAATCAGTGTGATGGCCAGGAAAGTGCCATCGGTCTAGACTTTCAGTGGCTGCACCGCAGGCTTCTGTCTCTGCTATAATCCTGCCCAGAGGGAGGAAGTATAAAGTGTTATGAACTGAAGAGAGGACCACAATGAGATATTAAAAAGCACAGGTCAAAAAATGGTTTGCTTCCTGTTGCTGTAATCTTACACGCCACCTTTGTGAAAATGCAAATGTCCAGTTGATATCAAATGACAGTTAAAGACGGAGGCGTTAATGTGTTAACTGTTCAAAACCAAAATATGCAATAAACAAGTGTAGCATGATCTGCAAGAGCAATCCATCTGCATCGTAGTGTTGTGGAGGCATCATGGTCTGGTGATGTCTGACCCTGAAATTTAAAAGCAATGTTGCATGTGACTGCCAGTCATTTAAGCACAGCTATTAATCCATCTTACAGCTGCTATCTAAACAATGATGATCCAAATGAGCAGTCAAGGAGCCTCTGACCCAAACTGGAGGCTGTCAGTCGTATCACCAGCCCCATTTAGGTACATTACTGAACACAGAGCAGCTTGGGTAACCCCCACAATGATTAACTGCAAAGAAAATAGACAAAGGTGATTGAAAAGGACACCGCGTCACGTGATGTGTTTCTGTACCCTTGTTACTCCACAGTAATGGTAGCAAAGTATTTCCAAGTGGATGTCGGTGCTGCCTTCTGTACCGTAATTATCATATCAGCTGACATGTGCTCTGGAGGGCACTTGTGTTTTATCTCTGTGGCTGGAATGCAAATATCTTAGTTCTGACACCTACAATCAAAGATACCTGAGCGTTAGCCTGTAGGAGTTTAGTCTGCAGCTACAGTGATCCAGACTGTTAATAATAATAATAATAATAATAATGTACGAACAAGAAGGGAAAATCTGTGTGAAACTAAAGTGTGTGTGTGACTGAGTTAAGTCAAAGATATCACGTAACTGTACCTTGGTTGCCCAGAAAGTCTTTGTGCATGTACTGTGGCCTTGAAAGCTCTTCCGCTGTCTGATTCAGCTCCATCACTGGGTCAATAGCAGGACTACAAAGCACCTCCATCACAATCAAGTCACACTGAAATGGCGGCGTGTAGGTGGTGCAGCATGACATCTATGTTTTTTTCACCTTTTCTTTCTCAGGCTCTCCCTCTATTTCCTCCTCCGTGTGTCTCTGTGAGACTGTATAAGCAGGCAGACAAAAAAAATCCAACTCAGGAGCTGGCATTCATTTGAATACATTAATACCTCTTAATCAGCCCTTGGTAAGACTTCTCTACTGCTTCATGGCGAACCCAGCAGGAACCTGTCCCACATCCTCTCCTGTCTTATGGCATCAGCCTTGCAGATATTCTAAGGACATGGCAGCTTTTTCAGTCACCCTGGGGAAACAGAGCCAGAGTGGAAGTGGGGAACACATGGGGGGAATTATGGAAAGATTCGATACCAAGCAGGCGGAGGGATGTTACATTGAAAGGGTGGAGGTTGCGGATCAATACACCAGCTTTTTGTGGTGCACAGTCCAAGTTCAGGTTCATTTTGAGGTTTTGATGTTGAATCTTGATAACCTGGGACGACCTGTTTTGGACACCTGAATAAGTGTCGTTCATATTTTTCGAACCCAATGCGCTGACTTCACTACTTAACACAAAATAGGTCCTCCACATCATGTCATGTCTCAGGAAGTGATTAATGAAGCTGTCAGGTATATGGCTAAGAAAGAACTCACCAGATATTTTTACTCTTGTGTAAACACTGAGCGTGACGAGTGCAGTTTACTGCCACTGTGTTACTCTGATACAGGATAGTTAGGTTCATATATTAAATAAATAAAGATGACATTTTGTATAGTTTGTATCAACAGACATTTAATTAACACAAACATTTCTAAAATCCTGTTTTCACCTTGTCATTCGGTCGCACTCGGTGTAGATTAATGAGAGAAAAATATGAATTGAGACAGTTGTAGTATCAGGCTGCAACATAACAAAGTGAAGGGAGACTGAATACTTCCTGAATGTGATACTGACAGTCTATGGGCCGAGGTCAGTAATTAATGAAATTAGGGAAAGCAAAGTGTAGAGAAGCAGCTGTACATGCTTCTGGCTTTGGAGACCACATCCTTGTAGAAACGGATCCTGCAACACAGTCTTAGTATGGGAGCAAATCCTGAGAGGAACAGACTGCCCACTCTCAGAAAAACAGCAAACTCAAACACTGAACCAGAAGTTTGTCAGTGTCTGAGGTTGTGCAGCTTATTCTTTAGAAACCAGGTATGATCCATCCCACGTTTCCACGAGTGTCAGCCTTTCCTTCATGCTGCACAAACAAGGTTTTGGATGAAAGTGTCCCAGAGATGCTGTAAAAAAATAAATAAATAAATAAATAAAAAATTGGAAAATAAGCTTGAGGAAGCAACCCAACTCCCAGCAGAGAAACAGCTCAAAAATTAATTTCTCATCCAGCTTAGCAGCTTGAAAATAATTTAGACTTTGACCAAAAAAAAAACCAAAAAACACTCATAACAGCTGTCAGTATGAAAAATGTAAATATTCTCCATGATTTATGGAGTGTTGCCTTTACAGGCTTAATCACATTATTCTGGGTGCATGGCAAACAAAAGAGGCTACGTCTGAAAATAATAATAGCACGGCTTGTCTGGAGTGTCAGTCAGGCCCACTGTCTTCAAAAAGCCACATTCAAATAGATTTGTCTTTGCTCTGTTTTGAAAGGAGACCAGCATGAGCATATTAGACAGCAGGTAGTCTTAAACAGTCCATGCTGGCAGCAAAGATGGTCTCTTCATTTTTACCATTAAGGAGCACATACACTGTGAGTCAGCCTGGCTCTGTTTTCACTGTCTGCTCCTCCTTTGCTGTCGCAGCTGTTTAGGGCCCCTAAAAGATTTTCTCAAGTGCCTCCAAATCAGTGATTCTCAGGCAAGTTGACTGTGGCAGTTTCTTCTTTTTTTGAGGGGTGGGTGGGGGGTGGTGGGGGGTAACCTACTTTCAGAGAAGTGTGGATATGATCTACCCACCCATACAGACTATGCACCATTTTACGCAGGTTTATTGTTTCCATTTTATGGCAGAATGAAATAGACTATCGATTGAACTTGTCCTATTTCAACTTTGGCCAAGATTGGAGTCCTAAACGAGCTGGGCTGGGCATCTCCGGCGACCCGCGAGGGAGCAGGGGATCACAGGCACCGTGTGACTCGCAGGTCGGAGTGCGCAAACAACGCGCCCTCGTGATTCATCCGCAGTTTTCCAGACGGTGCGCAGGTGGATGCGAACAGGAGTGGATGCGGCCGCTCGGGACGGACGGATGAAACGGCCAGTTGAATGCGAATGAGCGCAAGAATTATTCCATCTAAAGGAGCGAACTGGTTTTCTCCTCCTCGGTGTTACGCTCATTTGGAACCATTGGTTTGATTTGGCGCAGCTGTAACGCATTTTTTTTTTCTTCTTCATGACAAAAGTTTGACTGTTAAAAATGATGCTCTGCTCCGCTCCAGTTTTTTCATGCAATGCTGTGGATTCCGGTGTCAGCGTAAGTGGCCAGTCATCACTTGAGAAATAGCTGCGATTCTTTCGCTCTTAATTTCGTTGCCAATCCCAACAAACAGAGGGCTTTAATTGTCGCGCATCCTCACTCGCCCAGGATTGCATCCGTTTGAATTAATGTCGCACTCCATAATGGACTTCGTTGGACTGTACTTCTTACAGCTGGCTCTTATTGGTAAGTTAACGGCACTTGGCATGTAATTCAGTGTAGCAGAAGTTGTGCAGAATGAAAACGTTGTTGTAGTGGCTGCAGCTCGTATTTGACCTGTTTTCAGTCTGAGCTTCATGCTCATTAGTGCAACTGTTATTTAACCAGTCCCAGTGCGCTTGTTTTTTGGTAAAGTTGCATGATGAGATATTTTTCTTCCCTGCACGATCAGCCAGTTGTGTCGGTGTGACCAGACGCACAGTGTCCCGGACAGGTGTACTGTTTTTTTGTTTGTTTGTTTTTTTTTTGTCTGTCCGTCGTTTGTTTGTTTGTTTTACCCACAGAAACTGATTTTAATGAACCGGCGGGCTAGATTTTCTCCACTTAAGAGGTGCATGCATGTCTCTTCTTGTAGAGCAATACCGTGTCCCCCTGCAGGCACAGCCCTGTGTGCATATTCCCGCATATTCCTGTGATTTCATACAGCAGATGTGATGTGAAAGGAAGGAGAAAACATGATTTCTTTGCTGCCTGAGCTCCAGACGCTGCCGCTTGTCCCCACTGTGAATGCGAAAACCCCAATGCAGACTAGTGTGTGTCAAAGTGTTTGTGCGCGCGTGTATTAGCCACCGTGTGTGTTCGGGTGCGCGTGCAGGACCCGCGCGTGCTTCTGCACCTGCCTTTGCAGGTAAATTGTGTCGTGTGCGTGTGTATCCCGGGGGCGGAGCTGCAGGTGATGTGTGCGGTGTGTGAGCGCGCACGTTTGTGCATGTGTTTGTGTGTAAGAAGAATAACACTGACCAATCAAATTGGTGTGCTGGCTCAAATCAACGACCGCTAGCGCACGTGCACACACACGCACGCACACGCACACGCACGCCTTTTTCTCTACCCCAAATTTATTAATCATGTTACCTGTACACTTGTCATTGTGCCAGAAGGTGAAAGTCATTTCTAATATCACTGCTGTTTTTTTTTTTTTTGCTGTGATACAAACTCTTTTTCTCATTCTGCTGCACTCTGCTCTGCAAAATTCCTCCGTCACAGTGAGAAAAAACCTTCCTGCAGCGTGAACGTGGGCTGGAAACGGGACATACGGATGGAAGGATTTGTATTTCTGAGATTTATGGCCTAGATAATGACAGCTCTTCATCTCAGACATCATTTCCCTTTGCTGCAGCTGTGGTTTCAGCCACTCACAAGTTGCACTGAAAGCATGCTGGAAAAGAGTGTGCTGGAAAATCTGGGGCTCCCAGGAAAGATGTGCCACTACTTCGAACCCTGAACACACACACACACACACACACACACACACACACACACACACACACACACACACACACACACACACACACACGCCTGCACCACTGCTGTATATCACACTGCATCTACAGAGAGTCGTGCTATTATGTCCCACCTTCCCTCACTTTTCATGTCACGTGAAAAACACGTCAGAGCACTGGACCGTCACTCAAGACATGAGCTGGCTGGGTAGATGGAAGCAGGTTGCGGGGAATGGGTGCAGTCATTCCTAGTCTTTTCTTCACAGATATTCTCACCTTGTCAAAAAGATGTTTTAAAGCAGCAGAGTCGCTCTCCCTGGGCCTCATGGTCCCATCCATCAGCCATGGGCAGAGAGGAAAAGGGGGCTGATCAAAGAAACTGAAACTGATTTAGTCTGAAGGTTGAGGGATGGGAGGGGGGGGCAGTTTGAAGGCAGACAAGGGGGAATCTGAGAGCGAGCTAAGACCATCTGAATGATCCTTTGCAAAATTGTTAAATATTAATAGGTTTGAAATTTAGTAGTAAATTGACGGGATGTAAAGATAAGGCAAAGGACAACGTGTACAACATGTTAACTCACATAGACTGAGGTGATTTATTTTTCTTTGGTCATGTTTGTGAATGTTAGATTGTATATTAACGGTGTGGTGCCGCTTGAGTCTCACACAAAACATTAAAAAACACTTTGATTGGTGCGTTTCGTTATGTCCAGTTGAGAACACGTGAATATGTGACAAACTATATTTGCAACTCAAAAGTTGGAGCTTTCATGGTGCACTTGAACGTAGCATCGGTTCCTTCAGCAACTTCTTCCTAAGTGTCCTTGATCACGCCTACCAACAGCACTTGCTCCCAGGTGTGTGTGGACCAGCTTAGCTACACTTAGCAGCACTTGGCAGCCCACACTCCTTATGGGACCTTTTGATTTAGGAGGATGTTTTTGCTGTTCTGTATGTTTGTGTTTGCATTCGGCTGCAAATAAAATGTTGCTCCTCCACAACTTGCCGACCCAAACGAGGCTTTGAAATGCCTGTGGTGTCCAAAGCCACAATAATATCCGTCCAATCTAATGAATGTCTCTTTCTGTTGAAGCGTGGTTGGTAATGTGGATGTATGCAAGATTAGCATGCTGTGTTTTTGCATTTCATTAACTTGCAGGGTAAACTCGTGCAATGAATAAAGGAGGGAAAAAACAAGCCTCTATTTACTTCAGATTTAAATGAGCATATTTACTGCTCAGTCCTGTGATGCTTCAGTGATTATCTGCCCGCACTGCTCTGAACATTTTGCAATCATTACTGTAATTAGTTGACCAGGTTTATCTGCATATTATTCTTCCTTAAGTGGTAGGCTACACCCGTACCATGCAACACGGTACAGGACTGTACTGATTTTTGCATATGGCGAATGATATTCTATACACGGCGGTAATTGGCTGGAAAGATGTAATGATCATAAACATAAATGGCTGACTACTTGAGGGTGGTATGTATATTTGACCCAGCATGAGTTTGTGGTGATTGGTTCCTCACAGGGCGGCAGCAGCAGTGGAGGGAACAATTTAGGATGCGTTAAACTACAGGGGCTCTTCGCAGAGGCCAACTGGTGCAGCTGCAGATTGGATTTAGCAGGTTGGGGGTGCCGGGATCACGTCCGGGGAAGAGAAAAGGGGGCAGCCGCTGCTGATTTTTAGATGCTTTGGCAAAACAGCTGATTTTTTTTTTTCTAATCTGCTCCAGAATACTAGCTAGCTGTCATCAGTTATATCCAGTGAGGAAAAAGAGATTATTATGATCAAAATGCGGACACTAATATTAAATAATCATTTGAGTTTAAGTCGTGTTTGAAGAGGAAACATTTCAATTATTGAATGTAATTACATTTTCTATAATCAGTCATGTCCGATAACGAAAAGCAAAACAAACAAGTCAGAGTTTGTCCGACTGGATGTCAAAGTGTGATTATTACATCAAAACAGTGCAGTGCAGTGTTCTTCTGAAATGACTGATACTATTGTCAGTCAGATGTTTTTACACCAGTCATTTTGTTGCATAACTAATCATAGTTTAGTTGTTGATAATGTCAGTGAAGCTTTTTAAATCACCGATGGGAACACAGCAGTCATAATGATTTCATAGTTGAGGACTCCAGAGCAAAGTTACCTAAAAGTAATTACAGTGTTGTGACTACAGCAATGAGCGTAAGCCGACTGCTGATTACTATTCCTCACTAGGTAATTATTTACTGATTAACTTTCCGGTGCAGTTGAATAGATTTTTAAAGTAGGCTTTGCATAATGACATTATTATGCATAGCAGTAGAATGATCTAATCTTTAGAAGCAAAATAAAACTTAAGAGACTCCATAAACACGACTAGATAATCATATTGAGGTTTGATGTTCTCCTAGTTTGTCCATCACCACAAGTGATGTGTGATTGTTTGCGTGTGGATTTTCTCATCTGAAGAATCATCCACCTGAGAAATGTTCTCAAAGGGAAACTTGTAGCTTCGTTGCTTTCTGTTCGGGTTGAGGCTGCTTCAGTGTAAAGAAACGTGTCTGTCTGCCTCTTTGGAGCTGGTTTGTCCCTCTATGATTGACTGTCATTGGTGAGGGGTCTGGACAAGAAGATCCAAAGCTTAGATAGATTCTGCCCAGTCCTCACACCAGTACTGACCTTCTTCAGTTGATTAGTCTGACTGGCCTTAACATGTTTGATTTAGAATTTTACATTTGAAATAGTTTGTTAATCAAAGGTTAGAAAATAAAGTAAGGTTGGCATCCTTTATTCCAAAAACATCCTGACCACAGCATCTGAGGTTTCTACAGGACTATACAACATCTAGCACACTATTAAAATAAAACACACTCAGCACTGTTAAGAAAGTCCAAATGATGATTAGGAAAATAAATCACTGACCGTAGACAGTGGCCTTGAATTCGGTTTAAGGTACCATGTTCTTCACGCTAATTTCCAAGTGGCTGGAGCAGAAAACATCATTTTTTCCCACGTTAAAGAAAGACACAGTCTCCTGTGATCAAAGGTTATTTTCGGATCATAAGATCGTCTCTGTGAGGGAAAATCAAGTGACAGTTTTCAAATAACCTCAACTGTAGTTTGGCATTTCCATATTTCAGTTTTTCGACACCACCAACATAAACACTGATGTGTTGCATCTGCAGTGAGTAAATATCAACCATATACTGACCTGCCTGATTTATCAGTCTGGTTCTAATATCAAGTTCTGTGTTCTGCACTCATTTCAGTCATGACAGCTCAGTGAATTAGATACTTGTGCCAAAGTAAAGTTTTACACAGACACCGTGTGCTGTGCAGGGAGGTGTAGAGAGGAATCTGTATCAGATGGTATAATCTGTATCAGCAGACACATTGAGTTGTCAGATTATTTCACTGTCAGGTGGCAGGAAAATATTTATATTTGACTTATCGACAGGAATAAGACAATTACAGTACGTAGTAGATGTCGCTTAACATTTTTTTTCTTCTGATTTGATTTTCTTGAAGCTGTATTAATGTTTTGGCCACCAGGGGGCAAGTTTTTGTAGTGTGTTTATTTTTGTCACTACAGTCGAACAGTCATTTGAATCAGTGTTAATTTAAGTATCAATGTGTCTTTAGTGCAGTTTGATGTGGATTTGAGAGGACAGATATTGCAGTGCACATGGGCACTGAAAGATATTTTACAGGTCGTAGGATGAATGCATCTCTCCACACAAATAGCTTTCTAATTAACAGCCTCACACATGCACACACACTCACACACTCACACATGCACACATGCACACAGAAAGGCCTCCAGTGTATCCAAACCAAACATCTTCCATTGCTCTCAGCAGTTATTCAGCCTCATCACTATGCTTTGTATGTGAATGAATAATTTGCTCCTTGCATGTTTGGTAACCTTGAATCGCGACAAATAATATTTTGGGTTTTTACAAGTATGTGCTTTATGCATTTATTCTGACAAATATGAAGCCCACCCCCTCACCACCACCACCCCCTGGTACATGTATAATTCATACTCACCATGCTCCCTCACCAGGTCCCCATAGCTGCTGCAGCATTTCTTGATTTCTCTTATGGTGGATGCTTCTCTGTGCCTTCAAGTTCCACTGATGGAGAGAGGCAAGAGAATATTGTCAGAGAATTACAGGAGCAAACATAGCAGGGAGAGGAGAATGTGAATAAGCTGTGTGTGACAGTGAGAGAGGGGATTTATTTTTCCATGAAGCTGGAGCTGTTGTAGGGCATCTAACAGAGAGCAGATACATATCCTCTGTAAAGCGTCTCACCAGAGCTGAGTGCTTCTCCTCGGCTTGGAGGATAAACCTCACATGTAACGTGCCACACATTCCAATTTAATTGTTTACCTGACTGATTGTTGTTTGTTGCTCACATCCTGAGGTAAAGATCTTCAATTCCAGTCTGCACCCAGCACCTTCACATTTGCACATATCATTTTTTGACGTCCAATCCATCTTGCGTGATTGATTTAATTTGTAAACTGTCTCCTCACTGAGATAACGCTATAGGTTTTTCTGTCATAACTCAAGAGCTGAAACATAAATTCGAGCAGCTGCAGGAGTTTTTCTTTGGTTACTAGTTGACAGTTCTAGCTGGTTGTTCTTTGCTGTCATACTGGTTTTCTCCCTGCACTGTGATCTGTGCTGGAACAAGTACTGCTGTATGAATAAAAAGCAAATGGAAGCAATTACAGGCCATCAGCGGTGGAGAAAAGAGGCCCTAAATGGAGGCCCTGTGATGGAGATAAACATTCCTCGGAATAAGAGGGAATCAAACTGCAGCACTGCTGCTGGTAGGGAGGATTTTGTAGGGTGAAACCTAAATGACAGTACTCCTTATTATGTTAAAACTCTGTCATTTCCACCGGCTTTTGTTGAGGGACGATTATGCCACAGAGACAATTACCCTTGTCCTTGCCGCGCTGAAAGGATATGGCATTTATTGCCACTGTATTCCATAACCAGACGTTTATCTTTGTAATGAAAAGGCTGCAAAATGGTCCAGGCTGATTTTGAGGAAGCCTAAAAGGCTGCAATTAATCAGAAGAAAAAAAAAATTGTGAGTGCAGGGAAAAGGTAGCATTGAGCTGGCTTGGCAGAGAGAATGACAAGTGGTAATGAAACAAGCTAGCATTGCTTTAAGGCCCTTCATCAAGTGTTCACAGTACTTAAAGCCTGTAAGTATGTCTGTCAGTACATATTTGAATATACGGAGCTTTCAGTGTCTCATTGCGACTGGTGCAAACCATTATCCAGACTCATACAATAAAGGCCCTTATTATACCATCATTTTATTGAGAGTGGTGCTGGCGCTGACAATCATATTCTCATCAGGCATAGACGAAGTCGGCATAAAAATATCTCACTGATAATCATGAGGCCTTGGCTTCCATTCACATGATGCCCTGCATTAATCACAGACGCTGGCCCAGCACACTGCGTGCTTATATTCCTCCTCTCAGCCCGTTTGTGCCTTTCATAGAATCGTTTTTACATTCGACTGAAGCATGAAGGATTACGTTTCCAGTCACCTACAGTTTTTTTGTCACAAAGTCTTCGAGTAAACCAGCAGTTTGTTTAACAAAACTTTGCGTGCTTATAGAAAACCCGGTTGAGGTGTATAGCAAAGCTGCAGTGTGAAGTTACCGTCCAGTAAAAGCCCAGTTAAAGCCTAACTTGCTTTGTGTAATGGAGGAACAAATCAGTTTTAAATGTCTCCTGGTGTCTTAGACATAGAAATGGAGTAGGACAGAGTTAATCAGCCAAGAAATATGGTGTCATACGCTGTTACGTTAGAAAATAGTGTGCCCAAAATGTCTATTAAGATCAGACAGAGGTCACAAAACAAGCTGCTCCTTATAGTTTGACAACAGAGCCTCTTAGTACGTGACTGAAGAGGATGAAAGCAATCCTATTACCACAGTTGTTATTTAGCTGAAATTTAAAACAAGAGCGAACAGCTGAATCCACTGGTACTAGGAGCAACTTATGTTTGGCCTCAGAATCACCTTGTAAAACGTGTTAAATCTATTTTCATGTGCACCAGGCAGATTATTATTGTAGCAGCACGCTTCTCTTGGAAGACTACTTTGTTCCAAAATGCAGTTTTTATACAAACACCTTTTCAGAAAGTTTTTTATCGACATATTAGTGGCATATTTCATTTACTCAAAGGTAATCACCAAAAAAGATATAAGATATAAAAGGAGAAACAAAACTGGGGCCAAAACTTATCTCCTTCCGCCTGCTGCAACTCACATTTAGGTCAGGTCATGTTAAAAAAGTAGCTCCTCATCCTGCTGTCTTACTTTTCCCTGAGAACTCCCAGCAAATGAGAGCACACCAGCAGGATACAGAGGGAGGGCAGAGATCTCAGTCCAGAGCAGGAGCCGAATCAAGATGACATCCTGCAGCCTCTTCTGCAGGAGCCCCGGGATCTGGGTGGGTAATTGGTTTCTAATCAGAGCTGCGGCTTCTGCGGTGGCGTTCTGCTCAGTCTGTTAGAGATAGAAAAAGACGAAGAGTGTGAAATCAGGACTCAGGAATCGGGTTCAGTGCCAGGCTGACAACTGACTAAGCCAACAGGAGGTGGAGGAGGATGGGGATGTGTAGAATGGGCCAAATCGCAGCAGGCGATCCACCCAGCCTGTCTCAGATATGTGCCAGATAACATTTATGAGGGCTAATGGAAGAGTTTTCGGCTCAACACTCTCGTACATGCTTTGTAGTCTGTCGTGGGCTGCTCGGCTGATGATATCTTTTTGTCTTACATGTTCCACATCATCGCTCAGAAAAAGAACAACAAAACTGGAAGATGTTCAAGATTTCCTAAATATACAAGAGGCAAAAACAGTTAATTGGCAATGATGATACTTTGGCATTTTGGCTCATTTCCTTGTCTGATTAACTGCTAAGTTGCAGTATGCAGTGTTTTTTTTTTTTTTTGTGTTAAAATCAAATTAAACAAGTGCTGTATGTTACACAATAACAGTTTGTATTTTTTTTGTACTCAACTAAATCACACCATCCTGCTGAAAACAACCTTTCGGTGATGACGGGAACATTTCACCTGTGTAGAGTAGTGAAGTGGGAGGAGGTATGTCAGGGGAGCCATCATTTCAGATATAGTTATTCTGGTAGACATCGTAAGGTGGCAGGTTGGTTTGGTTGAATCATCAGTACAAATAATGAGAAACTGCAATGCAAAAAAAAAAGAAGAATCACATTCTTTGCCAAAATCTGTGCACAGAAAACTTGAGAAGTCAAACTGCGACTCTCAAGTTGTAGTAGAAAACAGCCAATTAGCAAAGTTAGAACTTTGTTGGCTGCACTTTGTTTAAGAACAAACCTAAAGCTGAAAATTAAACTGCAAACATGCAAAAACATTTACCAGTAATGTATCAGTTCAACATGTGGATCAACATGTTCCACATGTCTGAGTTTAAAGCCATTTATAATAGCAAACAGACAAAAACTGATTATAGGTAAATGTCACTTTCTAATAAGTTTGACATTATTAATATTATTTCATGCATTTATTGCTGTTGTTAAGCTGTTACAAAGACATCAGTCCGTGTTGAAGCATGTGACTCTTGCACATTTACAATTGGGGGAAAAACACTTATGTAACTTTCGCCTATTTCCATTACCATTAGACACGGCCAGCAGAGAGCAGGGCTGTTGTCAGCAGACAGTCAAGTGAGAGTGGCAGTAATGAATCCTGCAGTCTGTTCCAAACCTCTGAATCACCGCTGACATCTGAGGTTTACTCAGTGATTTGGTGTGCCCATTAACTAATCAGCAGCTATTTCTACTGGTAGGAGAAATGTTCGACTAACTGGGGCTTTGGCAGTGAGACTGAAAACTCACACATCAGCTTCCTGCACAGCTACATTGCCATCTAGCTCCATCTATGAAGAATATGAAGACGGCCACAGACGGACAGGTTGTCATTGACCTATTGTATGGAAATCATTTCTAAACTGGGGCAGGTCATCACTGATGACTGGTTTGTTATTGACCGATCAAAAGCTTAAGCGGAGCGAAATGAAATATCAACAAACTTGGTGCTTCAAGCCAAAAACCTGCGTCTTAAAATAGAATCCTGACACGAGCGTCAGCAGCAAAGAGCTCGGTAAGAGCAGGTTTAAAGTTGGTTTTGTTGAGCTAAACTGGTCTTTTTAAACTATCAATACATTCATGTCCTACAGGCCTTGAGATAGATTCCATGTGAATATCATATGCAGCTTCTGTCAGTCTCCAGCTAAGCTGAGAGTAAGACGGGGCAGCTCCTTCCTATCTCTGCTCAGTGGATCATCTCCCTTTAGCTAAGCTGATAAATCCTGCCTTCAAGATCTTTTTGTTCCAGCACATCTAAATACAGTTTTTTTTTTTTTTTTAAGATATATTTCAAAGAGGATTTTGGATGGCTGTGATTGACATGCTGCACGCTGTGTAAAAAGAAGGTAGTTGCTTTTCTTTCTTATTTCATATGGAAGATTTTTGCATCTTGCCAATGGGAGTTTCACACTGCAGTGTCTCGCTTACGGATTTTAAAGAGGTTGAACTTTTTCACATTGTTTTTTGATTTTGCTGCCTGTGTGACCGATCAGACTACTGCTGTCTGTATGACACGTTAAATAGAACTGAGCGGACGTCAACGTATTGTGTGTTCATTATAAAAAATAAGTAATAAGTGAAGACTGGACCTGATGTTAATTCAAGCCAACATAACTCAGGTAAAGCTTAGTAAACACAGGAATGGATGTAAATCTGATTCAGGTGCAATAAGATGTACGAATTGGTCTAATTAAATCCCTCCATGTGAATTCAATCTCTCCTGGCCTCACGGCATCATGTCGGTGACTGAGAGAGCCACCTCTCTTCCTCTGAGCTAATTCCCATCAGGTAGTGGGTGTGTACAGTATATTAGTGCCCCAGTCAATCGTGGTCAAAGCCTGTGTTTTAAAGATGATGAGAGAGGCAATATGCTGACTCTCAGTGCCTCTTATTCGGAACAATAGACAGTTAACAGAGATATTGACTTTTCTTTATATGCTTGTTGAGTAGGACAGCTGGTTCATTTAGTAACTGGCCACTTGCAACCACACAGCATCCACCGCTCTGAAGGTTTTTCAAAAATATTGATGACACTCAGTCAGCCCTTTGTACTGCACCAGCTTCTGCAGCCAATTAACTCTGGCATCCAGTACTAACATGATTTTCATCTTCTTTGGAAATTGAAACTAGTTTTCCCTGGTGTTGAGTCGCTTTGTGTTTTCCCCTCCTATCCGCTGCAGATCGTTGTGGTTTTTACAGTCTGCCAACCAGGTGCTTTTCTTCTTCAGTTACACTTGTAAACAGGGTGGAAATGACAAAAGAAGAAGAAACAAAAGCAGTGATGGATGTGGAGGACACACCTAGACCTGTATTAATCCGATTGGGCCTTTACAATGAAGTAAGACAAAGATGGACTACTGTTACACACCATCATCCTCTCCATCCAGAAACACACACACACACACATAAACACACTTAGATGTTTTCTTTAAAGCCAGTTCCTGATGCCTATTGAGATGGCCGGTGTGGCTGCAGCTCGTCATCGCGTTTGCCCTTCATTTATTTTGGGAACACGTTTTTTTAAAGATACGCTCCCTCATGTGGAACAGTGAATATAAGATAGAAAACCCGTCTGCTTGGTGACTTTGTGCCGTGGCGAGATCAAACGACAGAGTCAGGGGAGTGAAAGGAACTGAGATAGAAAAGAGGACAGAAAGAAAACTGAAGAAAGTGTGAGGGGAAAATGATCTAGAGGAGATCGTCCTTCATCCCGTCTGTCGCTGCACATGAATCTTTAGAGTTAATTGGCTGCTTTTAATTCCGTCTATCGCCGTACCCCTTTTTCGCGTCATCCTGGATTCTTGCCCTCAGTCTCTTCAGGACTTTCCACTAAAGTGAGACCCAACGTCACTGGCCATCGCTCCCACCTTTCCCAGTTTTCAGTCTGTGTTGAAACCCACTGCACTGTCAATCCCCCAGATGGTCACATATTCAGTCTTTCACCAATGCTAGTGTAGTGACGTGTGACTTGAAACACTATCAAAGCTTTACAGCTTTTTTTTTTTGAAGCTTCTTTGTGGTTTGTAATAACGCTGTTCCTGCGGATGTGGATTATGAGTTGATAGCGTCTGAGGTCAGAACGGCTTGACTTACTTAAACGCTATTTGATGGTATCTGAGGGAGGTAATGGACAGTGTCTCCTTAAAAGACAGGAGAGGAGGTAAAGTAGAGCTTGAATGCTGCTGCAGTAGATTGGACATCATCGCCTTATCCTGCCAGACAGTAGATAAAGTGAAAGCTCCTCCTCCCCTGTCAGCTGCTGTGACCTCTTGTCTGATCAACAACCTGAACAAACCCGGGGTTATGTGTTCACAGCGCAGAACAAGATGCTGCCTGATCGTGATAACCACTAGATTGGATGAAAGCCGTTGAGCCACAGACCAATGCTCTTTCGTGTACCCCAGCCCTTCATGGGGTTCGTCAGGTTTCAACCCTCATCAATATTGTTTAAGCTCTTATGCAATGCACCACTACTCCAGTGCTGAAGTGAAGTGGGAGCCATGTGGCCATATGCTCCTCCGTGAATGGGGGGCTTAGAGCCCAGAATGCGTTGTGAGACCAAGAGACTAGCCTTAAACAGTGAGCCAAGAATGTGCCAGGGCCAGAGCCATGATAGATGATGAGGCGCAGCAAAGGTTTTATTGAGGGTGTAGCACAGCTTGTCGTGACAACCAGAATGAATGAGAGCCTTGGCATCTGTGGGCACCGTCACCCCTCCGGTCCCATTTTTATTATTACTTATTCACATACAGCAATAATGTTGGTTCAATTTCTTCTGCTATCAATTTGCAAACTTGGCTGTTAAACTGTGAATTATGCAACACTTTGACAACAAAAGGATGGTGGCTAATCAACGCGACTATGCTGAGGGTATTTACAACCTTCCTCCCTTGAAGACTTTTCCACTTGCGGAGGGAATAAAGCATATGGAAATATGTGAACACACATCTTGACTTACACTTCTCCGCTTGTCCTCTTGATTAGCTAAATGATGAATCCATCCTCCTGCTATTCACAGTCTGATGATATTTTCATCTAGTAATTAGGGGGTTTTTCTTCAGTCTCTCTGATGTCACTCTGTTTATCTGTTTATGTTTCATTTGAAAGTGATAATTTGCCAGATTTGTGTAATGTATGTCAGACAGTACATCATTATGGTGTGGTCTGTTTGTCCATAACAGAATCCCTAATTGATGATGTGTTATGTGAAGATCAATGTACAGAAATAGACATACAGTGTTTACCTATTTTCAGACCTCCTTTTTTTCCAGTTTGTGTTCGTGGCACCTCTGCTCATGTTATCTATGCTGTTTATTGCGTGAAATTGTGTGATGAATACAGTCCACACAAACTGTAATGATGTTATTTTCTGGCCCAGAATCAAATCGAGGCAGAGGCTTTCCACCAGGGGAAAGTCATTTTTTAGGAGAAATTAATTTTGACAGATGGCAGGAAACGGCTGCTTGACAAACAGCTAATGGAAACGCTTTCATCAGCTCAGTATCAGTAAATGTTCTGCCAGTCAGCGGCAGCAAAGTTATAACTTTATTTAGATGAACTGTCCTTATAGTTGTCTGTTGGACGTAGTTCTTCTTTACCGCGTCAGATTTTTGTCTCCATAGACATGAATCTTGTTTATTTTCATGGTTGGCACCGATGATTTGAGGAGGTCGACCCCGAGATCCAGGCCTTCGTCTCCGCTTCTTGTTGCCCTTTAAAGCCACATATGCTGAGCAGAAAGGAGGAAATTTACCCTCCTTGCCTGCTAAATCCTGCAGCCGGGGTCATGTCGCACTGATCCCCTGCCCAGTCTGCAGAGCCCATTGAGATGGACTAGCATGTTCAGCTACGCTTGACTGGATGGTTCCCATTTATCCCCAGCCCCCTCTCTTGCTGCTCTCTTCAGAGGCAGGAGCTTCCAGGTTTCATCTGTTTGCCTGCCTCCTGACTTGTTAGAAGCTTTTGTCAGCCTTGTTACTGAGCCTGCTGATCCATGGCCATAAACCTGTGCAAAGGTGGAGAGGTATTAGTGAACCAGGGCTTTACACAGCTGTCCGACGGGTGGCTGAAAACCTGGCATCTCTCTCTAACCATGGAAATGTTCATTACTGACTATATTTGGAAACTCGGAGCTGATATCAATCAAAAATCCAGAAATAAATCAGGGTTTTCTCACCGTTTGAACCTGCCTGTTGAACGTACGCATGCGGACAGACGCTCCATCTCTTTAATTGACGATATTGAATTGTATCTAAATCATTTGGTGTAATGACCCCGAAGTAATGGTTTATGTCTACATTGCTTAGTAAAAGCATTGAACTGGTACCATTCCTCAGCCCTATAAGCTTCCACTGTCCTCTAGTACCATTTTATTGCATCCCTAATATCCTGGTTTGTTAAAGCAGTACATTTTACCGCTGGCTATGCTTATTTGTTTCTAGCAGTCGCTGTAATTACCCTTCACGGAATAAGTTTTGCTGGTGATGTTTACGAGACAAAACACAGAAAGAACAGTCTACGAGATGAGGATGTATCTGACCCACTGGGAAATCCAAGAAACAAAACCAAGACCATTAATTACATGATTACAGGATTCTCTTTTGATATGAGTGTAAGGTCAGTACATGTTAAGCTTGCTCTGCACGTGTTTAATGAACCTTTAAAAAATTAGGACAAATGTGTTTATTCTTTAAAAACAATCAGTAGTTGCTTATAATTATTTATAATCTTCTTTTTTAAACTTCTTGTGTTTGCTTAGTCTTTGATAACCAATCCGATCATAAGTGTATATGTGGAGGTTCACGTGCTTTTGTCCTTGTAGCTTAGTGAATTTCATCAACACAGTAATGGCTGTGGAGACAGCGTCAGCCTCCTGTGTTTATTCCTGTCCACTCATAAGTCAAGCGACATGGTTGCAGAACCTGAATTGTTTCATCAACTTTATTGTGTGGGCAGCTGCATTGACTGCAGAAAAAAGTATGAAAAAAACAGTGTGAAGATGCATAAGTGCCATATTGTTCTTCTTGTCTCGGGGCCCTATGAGAAATATCTCTGCTCAGCCTCATTCATAACGCTCTTGTCTTTGACAAATACAGAGAGACAGGAATAGAAAAGAGGGGCCACTCGGAGGGGACAGATCGGCATCAGGGAAGCAGGGCTGAAACGAGAGAGTTGACTTGGAAAGGGATTGAGAGGTGATTCAGGCGGTGAACAAGAGACAAGAGCGACTGTGATATGGAGCAAGAGAGTTGGGAGAAAGTAGACAAGATTAATTAACTTATTTCCAACAACAGATCCCATTAAAGTTGCTGTCAGCCAACCAAAAAGAAAAAAAAGTGTCTGTCACCAGCGGTGAGCCACTCACTGACTCTCTCGAACTAAAACCGAATACATTATGAGCTTTGTTTTTTAGACTCTGCCACGTAAGTAAGTAGAATATACAAATATGTGTAGAGAGAAACTCTGTTCAGTGTTAGCTGTTATGGTTTTCTTTGGATCAGTGCAGCGGTGGTCAGACATCTGTTGCTATGTGATTATGGAGAGTAGCAGATAGTGAAAATGGCAGGTGAGTCTGCAAACACAGCGTCTGAGTGACTCAGTATCGCAGGCGATTCTCCAGGTCTATAATAGCAAAAAGTGATGGAGTCCGAGAGGAGAAGTGGGATGTGAGGTGCTGGCTGCAGGGAGACGGCGATGAAAGATTGATCAAGTAGGCTGATGTCTTTTCAAGGTGAGATCTCAATTCTGAGGGAGGGAGGGACCCCCATCCTCACCTTCTCACCTCCTCACTTTAGCTTTTGACTCCTGTTTTTCCTTTTCTCCTCGTTTTTGGTGCTTTGGGAGGGAGAAGTATCTCAGAAGAGAAAGGAGCTGAGCTGAGGCAGCAGGAAGTTTCAGATTAGGGGAGTGAACCGTTGTCTGTTTTCTTTCCCCGGTGGACTGCAGTAACGCTCTAATGCTTTCCCACAGCAGTTTTTCAAACATTTTCCTCTCTGTGGAATATTTTGGTGAGTAGTTCTTTTTTTTTTTTCCTCCCCTTTTCTTTTTCTCTCGCCTTGACTTTTTTTTTTGTGTGTTTAGTGCAGCCATGGCCCTGCTGAGGCTTTTTAAACATCTCTAGAAGTCTATTATGTCTGTCGGCATCATCAAACACGACGACAATAACGCCTGTGGATGTTAATCTTCACCTACCCTCAAATTTACCACAGCATCATTTGATCTTTTACATCTTTCCTCATTCCCCCCATACCGCCGCTGAGTTAAAACCACACAAGGTTTGATCCTGCTATGACAAAGCCTCTTTGACACTTAAAAAGGCATCTCCCCACTGCTCAGCTCTCACATGCATTCCTACCAGTGAGCAATAAGTGCTAATTTCACATAATTGATTTCCCACTCAGTTCCATTTAACAGAATGTAAAGACCTAAATTGGATCTGTGTGTCACCCTGCTGTGTTTCTCACTTCACATTATATCCTCTATAGGCCTTCAAAAAATTGATCTGCTTCAAAAAAAGTAGAATTTCTGGTATGTGTAGGGCTGCGGCAGTAGTTTTAACACGTTACTGAAGCATTTGTGTGATTATAATTTTGAAGATTCAACTCTATGGGCAATGCTGGGTGGGGTATGTAAATCAGGAACTTTCTACCTTCCCCTTAAGCGTTGCCAAGGTGCCCTTAATCAAAGTACTTACGGGAAAATTACCCCTTAGACACTCATAAATTTTTAAAAAAATTGTCTGTGATTTTCAAGGGATTCTATGAATTACTTTTTGACAAACGATTGTAATTTATTTTTCTACTCCTGGATCCACTTTGGCTCAGTCTGACTCGTTTTCCACAATTTTAATGAACGATTTACGGCTTTTCCCACGGTGCCTTTATAGATCCCCCAGTGTCTGGACTTGTTGCATCCTGCTGTTTTCTTGCATAAGTAGTTAGAGAGAATGACAATGACAGCAAAAAAACATCATCAGAGAGACAGAGCAAGTTTCTGGAGTCAAGAAAGAAGTGGAAGTTACGCACTTGAACCACTGTGAGTGTGTTGCATTCTGGGTTATTGACAATACTGGTCAGCGGGGTGTCAATATCTGAAATGTTTGCATGGGATTTTTTTTGTTTGTGTTTTTTTGGTTGGTAGGATTTTTGTAAAATGCAGTCAGTGCAGTTTGCTGCTTTGCTGCTGCAGCTCCCTGTCCTAACCCAACTTCTCTCTACTGTAGTTTTTTTTTTTTATATTGTTAATTGGACTAACATTAATTAGCTCCCTTAACTGAATCCTCCTTCATCCTGAAAGTCTTCGAGGGCTCCCTTAAAGAGCAGAGCCTTTTACAACAAATTAATTGGATAATCATTCGCTGTTAATAGTCCTTAATGCAAGTGAATGAATTTCTTTATAGCATGTAGGTATCTCAGTTTAAGGTCACCTTATACACTTAGCTAAAACATATTGTTAACAACAAGAAACTGAACTGAGCAAAAACGACGTTCAATCTGCAGCATTTGGCTAATTCATGTCATATATTGTTTTTAACAGCGTTTTTTTCTTTATGTCAGGTCTTTCTTTCTTCTTCTCATAGAAAATGTCATCAAATTGATCACATATTACTGTATGTATATGCACCCGAGCCTATGGCACACATGGGAAATTGCTAAGCAAGCATCCCAACCACTCACACATTAAATGATGTGAGTTTTTCTTTTTGGCATTTGCACGAAGACACAAGCTTCATGTGCAGTTTTTAAAATGGTGTTTTTTTATTGCTTATTTCATGCTACATATATTTGGTCCCACATGATGCCATTAGAATGCTGAAGTGTAGAGTTCATTCAAGCAGGCAGATATGGATGTATTTGCTATGAGCATCATATGATATGAGTATGGGAGTATGAACGTGTGCTGTAGAAATAGCTGCGTGAACGGTGAAAGGCTTTGACACATACAATCTGCTGTGCTCGTTCAACATACATCTTTCTTTGTAATGGTCACTGCTGGGCCACTGCGGCAGTTCTGGTGCTGTTCTTGTCACACGAATGAAAAAATTAGCATTTGTTCAGTGGATAGTGTGTTCCTCTTCCTCCTGTTCAAGCAGACTTTGGACAAATGCATGTTTTCTGTCTCATCTTGTCACATAAGCAGTGATCTCAGAACCAGGCATTTGCTTGGATACAGTTGACAAAACCTCCCTGCTGATTCTGCTCCCACATGTACCTCCAGCACGTATTTCTCAGAGCTGCAGAAAAGTAACAGGTGCAGCCTTGTTGATTATCTGTCTGCCCTGTGCTGCAAGTGTACATTGTCCTGTATCCATGGTAGAGTAAATGTTATGGTGCTTTAGGACCTGCAAATCCACTCAACACCTCAGGAAACAGTCCTTTTCTCTTCTAATTAAATCATGGTTTTTCAGAGCCATTTCCTTGCTGCAGGTGGTTGCAGTCGCGAGCAAGGAGCGAAACTAACTAAACTGCTAAACCTAATAAAACCCTTTGTAGTTGTTTTTTTTTTTTATTTACATTTTGGGATATACAATTAACGCAGAGCCTGGATAGTCGCACAACAGAAGGAAATAAATGTGTTTGTTAAAACAGCCTGACATTTAACCAGAGAAGCAGATGTGTTTTAAGTGAAATACCGATTGATTAAAAGTCACATTTTAAAAAACTGGAAAATATTTCAGAGACAATAGCTGCTGACAATCCTGCTAACTATTACACTGGACTATGAAGATTTTGATTCCTGTACTGGTTTTAAATGTATCTATGGCATACCGTTGCATTATTTTATTTTTATTTTGAAATTTCTCTTATATTTTTAAATGATTTAGCTCTGTTGGGAAATATGTTCAGCTTTTAGGTGCAGATTTTATATTATAAGTGAAGCAGACACTGGCAAACTCAACATGCACAGCAAGACGTCCATTGTACTTATCGCTTACCTTCTGAACCATTGTAATATTAATATTAATAGCCAGTGTAAGTTATCAAACAGATGTGTGGGCTTATTTTATCCTGTGTAGTGAAGACAACCAGCGCAGCCTCTTAACATCCTGCGAAAAAAGACATTTTCTTACCTTCTCGCTTTTGCATAGTTTTTGTCTCGCATGATATTGGCAACTTCACAACCTCATATTAACATGACACAAATGAAATGGTGTCCAAGCTGTAGTCTGTTGTCCTCCAAGACTTCATGTCTCTATGATGATCTAATCTTGCAGAGTGAAACGACACACAAACACAGTGGGAACTTGTAGAAAGTCTTAAGCACCTCTCCAGCTTATAGCCTGCAGCATGTTTTATGATCAGGACTACCCCTCCCCTCTCTATATGTAGACATGACTCAGCTTCTGTTGCAGAAGTATAAATTCACGGTGTTGTTCTTTCTCCTCTCGGTGCAGCGTTTCCCTTGATCTCACTCCCCAAACATCCTGTAGCGTTTATTGTAAAAGCTGTATTAGCTCTTCTTGTCTCTTTGTTTTTCACCACGCAGCGTTGCTGTGTTGCGTATATCATATATACCTCCTCCTCTGACTTTAAAATGACAGCACTAAATATGAACCTCAGGAGCCTCCATAGTGTAGCTCTGCTCTGTCCAAGCCTATGCTGAGGTTTTAGTCACTTTCTTTCTGTGTCAGATCTTTCAGCCTGCCTGAGTTTAGTCACCCTCCCTTCTCTGTCCCTCAGGTTGTATGAACACACTCTTTTTAGTCTTAAATCCACCTTCTCAGCACTTTTGCCTTTAAACCAGAAAAGAACCTTGTCCCAGGTTTCTGTTAGATGGTTTTAGGAAGGTGGAAGGAGGAACAGTGGGGTTAAAGGTCTGGATTTGAATGTGATCCATCATAATACTGCTGTACTTCCATGTGTCTGGGGCTGCCTTATTGTGCCAGTGCTGCCCTGGGTAAACAGTCGCTCACTTTGATGACAAATTTGGTCAAACTGTGACGAGCACCTGTCTCATGCAGGTCTTTATCAACAGCTCTACCAGCACATCATACAGTGTATATACTACATATTCTCTATATCGTCCTGTACATCAATTGGATCAAATCAAGGACAATCAATAGTTGGTCACTAAACTGAAGTAAACTGTGACAAATAGTTTGCAGCTTCTTCAAAGTCCTTTATGAACTGACACATCACTTTAATAATTGGATGCTTCCGATGGCGGATCGGTGGGAAGGACACATTGTGTCTAAAAATATTGTCTTGATTCTTCTCTCATCGCATTATTTCCCTGCGCCCTTCACATCTTTGGTGGGTGGGACAAAAGCGCAAGATAAAGATGCAAATGAGGACAAATGTGGATGCAATGAAAGAACTGAGATGTAGGTCTATCCTCTGTTTACATGTTCTCTCTGGAGATTATGCTCACTGTTATTTTTTAAGTCATACTTTATTCGAGTTCTGCTTTTGACACTGTTGACCATTCAATTTTAACTGATCGTCTGGAAAAAGGGTTTAGCATCAAGGTGACATCTCTTTATTGACTTGCCCCATTTATCTCTGTGTCCCCAAGGGTCAATTCTAGGTCCTCTTCTATTTTCTCTTTACATGTTGCCTCTTGGCCACATTTTTCAAAAATGCTCTATTGATTTTCATGTGTACGCTGATGATACAGAGCTGAGTGTTCCCCTGAAACCTGCTGAGACTGCACATGCATCCAGCTCCTCAGTTATTTTCCTTAACTCAAGAACTGGATCGCCCAGAAATTTCTTCACCTAAATGAATCAAAGTCTGAAGTGCTGGTGTGTCGTCTCTGACAGCTGCTCTAGAGTCAACCTTGGTTGTTTTACATGTAATATTATGGTGTGTCTTTACATTCTAAAGGTTTAAATTAGACTCAAATCGTGCATTTAGGGTGGTGTAATGATGCTTCCTCAGCTGCTGACAGTATTTATAATTAAATCAAACAATAATAGGCTTTGTGCAGTTCGTTTGTTTGTTTGAGAAACAACACAGATTGTTGGATCTTTGGAGAAACTCATTCTTTGGAACTTGCCCCTCAGTTTTGGAGCTCTCTGTCTGGGTACCTAGCTTCTTTTAAATCACTTCTCAACACTCCCTTTTATTTTATTGCTTTGTAAAAGCACATTTTGGCTTTGGCCTTACTGTGTGTGCTCCTGTTTTACTGATAGGGCCTGTTGTTGTTCTTTATTTATACTGTAATCTGATTTAGCCCTTTGAATTTGTACTTCTGCATTTTGTACTTTTAGAAAGCTTTTATATAAATAAATTTATTGCTCAATTTTATTTCCAGAAAATGTTTTTATCCAACGTGATACCCTCAGAAATACCATATTTCCTTTCCTCATCACCTTAACCATAACCATAACCTTTTCTCGCTTACCTTTTCTGTCATTCGACCTCTGCGCCATCTCTCTCTGCTCCATTTTCTTTGTCTTTTTTCACCTCTTCTCTCTCTCCGTGCCATCACAATGAGAATATTATTTACAGGAGTTTGAGTCCATATCTTTGACCCTCCCAGCAGGAATAAGGTTATGGACTTTGTGTGCAGCTGGTGGCTGGCTGCCCACCCATGTTAAAACCTCTCACACACTCTCGAAGACCCACACGACTGCTTGTCCATTGGCTGTGAATCATGCTCTGACCTGGACAACAGGGGACAGACCTGTAATTAAGCCTCGGTGCTATCATTCCTCTTCTCACCTTTACTCCCCTCCACCTTATACATCTTTGTCTCGCTCTTTCTCACTTCCTCCCTCAATGACCTTTCTCAAACAAATAGATGAACTGTGCAGAGAAAATAGAAACAAATCTCACATCTAAAAGAGGGACTGAAGAAGAATCCATAATAACAGCTGCACCAGACACACTCACCCTGGACATAAAAATGACATTTTCATCTTTGATTTTTATTGTGCCCAAGAGGAAATTAGTACACAGTGACTGAAGGAAAACACAGATCTGAAAATACATACATTAGATTAGATTAGATTAGATTAGATAAACTTTATTGGTCCACGAGGGAAATTCCTTGGTCAGTAGTTCAGTTACATACAGAACATATTAGAAAATATAGAACAAATGCTAACCGCCCCTGCACAGGCTGTCAAATAGTAAACCTGTTGTACATACAAATGAACTAGTCTCAATTCTGTGAGAAAATCCTGATTATCATTTCATCCAGCCGAAATAAAGTTTCATAGTGTGTCTTACATAAATATATACATTTCCAGCCTTGAATATCTTAGGGGCCTCTGGAGGGCCAGAGGATTTAAACTGGATTTAAAACAGATTCAAGCCCACAACTAGATTCAGCTCCTCACCCTGTTTTATTTATCCAGAGCGAGTTGACAGAACACAGCTTCTCCTTTACAGCCTGTTTCATGTGTGTTGGTTACTCACATTTAAAATATCACTATAAAAATGATTTTTCTGCAGTTGTCCACAGACTAGTCTGCTGAACACTTCTGACCAGGTTCTTTGCTCAGGTGCACGTGAACAGAGCCTTCAGAATCAGCCTGAAGATTCGTGCTGGCAAATCTCCATGCAGTGTTTCTGAGAGCCTTGAATAGCTTTGTTGTTTTAATTTGTATGGACTGAACTTCTAAACCACGTCATCATGTTGTCGCCTGCTCTCTGGGCTCCATGCACTTACGATGACTGTCACATGCAGCTGGAAGGTCCTGAAAATTAGACAAAACATTTAAAAAAAAAAAAAAAAAAAAAAAAAGATTTTTTGACAAGTTAGAAGGTGAGAGGGTTTTAAGGCTCTTTAAAGCTTTAGTCCATATCGGCTGTCGCTCTTGGTCTCTCTGACCAGTATCATCAGAGGACCATGACTAAGTCCTTCTGTATAAAGCATCGGCCGGCAAGCTTCCTAACCTGCGGTCAATACCCCAACACTACCTGCATCAGCGGGGCGTGGTCTGGAAACAAGGAGAGGTTTACTCTGAGCATGAAAGTATTAGGAAGAAATAAAACTCTTGTATTCTTGTTGACTATAACACACTCTAAACTTTGTGTAAGGAGCAGATTAAAGTGAAGAACTGGATGGCGTGAAATTATATTTGCTCTTCACTTCTGTTCTTTTGTCTTGAACGAAGACTTTAATGACAAAATACAATAAACCAATAATGAATTTGTAATGTAATTCTGCAGTTAGCATTTCCTCTCTGCACAGCTCGTGTGGAGCTTCATCTACAAGCAACTGCATAATCTCCACTCTCCGTTATTAAAATAAAAGTGACATCATTTACATATCAGAATGTCAACGGCATATTTGCATATTTTTCATGAACATTGCACAATTAATGACTTCGCTGCAAGGCTGTAATAGGAAAGACCCCCTGCCTAATATTAATACGTATTAGGCCATTATTCTACCACGCACGCCCAGTCAGCCATGCTTAATCATCTCAGTCAAGTCAATTCAAATGTTTATATTTGCAGCCTGATGATGGAGCATGAGTGGACGCCTAATGCTTTTACAATATGCTTCTCTGACTGATAGGGCCCAGGATTGGATGATGAATATGTGCTGATGGAAATTATTCAACTTCTATCAGAGTTGGCAGAGATCAACAGGAGAGGTTTGCATGAATAAGCTGTTCCCTGCTGCCCCTGGTGCCCACTCTGCCTGTAGGTGGACTGCTTGTGAGGGATATGTTGTGTGTTTGCGTGGGGGGCAGGCCGCTCATTAGCATATTCACTTCACAAATTTAGAAGGAAAGATGGCACCCGTGAACCCGCTTTCAGTCTTAATCGCACCTAGAAAGAACATCGACCAGCATGCATGCCAGTATAAATACACACTTAGACACTAAATGCACACAGGCACAGATCTCTGCCACACTCGGAGTCTCTCTCACTCACATTCACATCTCACATTAGAGTCCTCAAGTGTGCTGTTTGATAAATCTTCCCCTTAAGTCTATTATCCATGGAATACTCTGGTGGCACGAAAAAACCGCTTTGAAGTCTTCCACCCTCTTCCTGCTTATTCTTCAGCATGAAAACACAGACGACGCTCTGCAACTCAGCTGCCTACTCGTCTCCGATGCACAATATTCTGCTTGAAGAGTTCATTTCCAAAGTGCTAGATATGCGTTTTGGAAATTGGTCCAAAGCATGTTATCTAGTGGTGTAAGGGAAAAAGCATAATTTGTTTTTGTTGTTCACTAACAGTCATTTTGTAAGAGTGGGTGTTATCTTCAATATTTATTATGCTGAAAATCTGACTGCAGGAGGCCGATCCGTTCTACTGCAGGAGCACACAGGGCAAGTTTGATGCTTATGGCCAATATCAATACTGATATTTTGGGTCCTGGATGTCAAACGGTGTCAGCAGTCGGTGTCGAAACAAACGCAGAGATTTTTTTTCTTGTCCTGATTACTAATTGTCTTATTAGACAGTCCTCATCTCAGCCAGGAAACCAGAGTTGGTCTCAGATGCTCTGAGAAAGTTGCAGTGATTTGTTAAAAGGAGCATAGTGTACTTTAACTACAGCATGTACTTTAAAGCAGTGTCATTTCATCCATGTATCATGTTCATCATCGCTGGGGTGGAAATTTTTACGTTTCATAATTGACTTTCTTTTTAATTTTGCAGTTAGTCACGAGCATTTTTCAGTAACTGATGAGATGCAGTGATGCAGTGAACCCAGCAAACAGCCACAGGTTTACCAGACTTATTTGGAAGAGAAAATTGACTCCTTTGTTGTAACAGCCATTATATATTTTTAGAGCAGAAATTTTCCAACCGTGAGGCGTGGACCCCTGTGGAGATAAGGTGGAGAGGAGAAAGTTTAACAGGAGGTGAGGAGGGAGAGACTTGAAGCAAAGATGCACAGTGGGCTGAGTGGAAACTGGTGCTTGCTGGCGATCTGTGGAATATGAGAAGGTTGTAGATTAATTACCTTGAAATAGCAAAATGACGGGACGTCTCTCATGCCACCAGCATCACAGCCTGTGCAAAAGCTAAACCAAAATGTTAGAAATCCAATGAACTCTACCTCAAGCTGACTTTACAAGTGAGTGTCTCAAGTACAAATGGTGCTAGTTAATGAAAGCACGCAATCAGTGGCACAAGTGTCGTTCAAGCCTCCTGTTATAGAGCAGTTTTCAAGTCTGAGATTGACCTCCTGTTCTTTTTATTATAACATTTCCACGAGTGTCTGTGGTCAGTTAATGCCCTGTCTAATGTAATGGATTTTGAAAGATTTGCTCTGTTGGAGCTTCGTTAGCTGTTATCATAGCTGAGAGGACGTACACTACAAAATAACAACAGCATCCTAATGCATGTAAAAGCTATAAATGGGTCCTCTCACCAGATGGGGGATTAATTCAGTGAAATATGTCTGTGGCTTTGAAATATATGATCAATGATATAGAAAATAAAGCACATTATGGATAAAAAAAGCTTTTTATTTCAAAGCAAAGTGGCCAACATTCATGGATATTACTCTAATTATGATCATCTCAAGGGGCACCTGTGCTGCTCAGCCATGAGAGGACATGGTGTTGAGTAAAAGTAGAGCTCTCAGCTTACAGTTACACAGCTAGGGACCGTATATACCCTCTCCTCTGTAGCCGGCAGCCAGCAGCATCCCTGGTTTCTGTTTTATGGAGGCTACAGACACAATGACGGAAACAGAGACCCTGATAAGATCAAAGGGTTTTCACCACCCAGCACAGCATGAAGGAAACGTCACTGTAAATTTCAAGTTTATCTCCCTGATGTCTTTTGTGAAGGATGCAGAGGATGGCAGGCATCAAAGAGTACGTATTTGTCACTTCTGAATAATTAAAGACGCACACTTGTTAGAAAAAGCTTTTGTTGTCTTGTAACTGACTCTGAGGCGATGTAAATCGCCAGACCTCCCAGCAGCAAGCACTCTCCCATTGCTGAAACTGAGCGAGTCACTCATGCATGCTGACATCTTTATGCAGAGGGGGGGGGTGTAGTCTTGGGGAGTAAAAAAACACTTACTTCAAATAAAATGAGCAAATGTGAAAAATTCCATAAAAGACAAATTAAGTGGAAGCTTCCTTTTATTGTTTGTTATTCATCTCTGAAATGTACATGATCCTATTTGTCTGTTTCCCAGAGGTCTGGTGTTTGCTCTGTATGGATTGGTATTTTTATCATAAATCATTTTAGACGTTTCATATTTCAGCTCCTTTAAAAGTCAAACTCACAAAGAAAGAAAGAAAGAAAGAAAGAAAGAAAGAGAGCTAACTTTGATTAATTACCAGCTGCAGTTTCTTACTAAAATCCTGTGTCATTGTAACTAACAAATATATCAAAATGTGGACTATAGAGGGAAAAAAACGCTAATTTTCCTGGTTTCACGTGCTAATTGGTTTGTAGATATAAGGGAAGACTTGTTTTGTATAAGGAGAGAAGTTTGAATTGTCTTTACTGATCCTCTGAGTCCAGGAGATGGATTCAGGTTTTAGTCTCTGGTGATGTGTTTTAAGGCTCTTGAAGCTCTCAGCCATGGTTTCTCCAACAAACCCATGAATATAGTTAAAGGGCTTTAAATCATTTCTCTTTTTAAGTTTTCTCATGATAACTAGAACAAATGGCAGCACCTGACAGACTTCCTCCTACACATCTCTTTGAACACTGCAGCATCATCACCAACCTTTTTATCCTCTGCAGATATTACACAGACATTTTGGTCTGGGACAGTAAAAATCCTACCTACTGCTCTCTCAACAAGACTTGGCATCACATTTTATAAATGGCAGAGATCTCCTTTTGCAATAAAGCTGGTCAAGTGAAACCCACTTAACTGCAGAGATTGTGGAAACACTTCATCTGTTCAGCCTGGCCTGCTGGATCAACTTTTGTCACCTCCAGAGCTCAGTGAGTCAAATCTTCTGCCCAGAGTGCCACTTATGTGGCATCCCCCCCTTGAGGCCCAAGTACATCAAGATCAGGGGTGTGAGGACAGGTTAGGGCCACAGCTTCATCCCGAGGATTTAGTCTGAGCCCTGGAAATCATTAAACTTCGAATGGAAGTCGCAATCAAAGCTCGGGCTTTCTGTCACTTTGTGATAGCATGTGCACCAGATTGAATGTACAGATTTACAGTGAGAGCGCTGAAGGTCACAGGCCCAGAGGCGCTAACTCAGACTAATACTGTGTCCCCAGGGCTCTCTGCTTTGTCTGGTACCGCCCCGTGATTAGATGTGTATGAGGTGGAGCTGATTCTCTTAGAGCAAACTGCGTCTGCGTTTAGTTCTCCTGCAGATTTCAACATCGGCCGCCTGGGCCTTTTTCTAAAAAATAAGCCATGGCATGCAAGCAGACAGGCAAAACAGAACAGACAAAGCAGTGAGAGGCACAATGGACATCTCATAGACAGGCGAGGCATGTGAATCGGTAGACTAGCAGGGAAATGGTACGAAGTCAAACAGAGGACACGTCAGAGACGTTTTATCCACAGTGACTTTATGTGTTTTCCTTGGTTAGAAACTTAAAATCCTCAATCACCAACGTGACAAACCATCAAAAGTAAAGACCTCAGGGGTCAGAGCAACAGTGCAGAGAATACTGATGTAATAAATATTCCTGTGTTGCTCAAAACATGCTGCATAATAAAATATTGAGAAGATGAAGTAACAAAAACAGGATTTTTTTTTCTTCACCACACAAAAAAAAAAGGAGATATACAGATAAAACATGAGCCATTCACATTTCCATATTAGTGATGCAGGACAAATATATCAGATAGATGCTCATAGTGTATTCAGAGAGACATGCAGACAGGCTGATTTACCTTGGGGCAGATAAGAAAAACAAATGGAGGGGCAGGTTTATAGACAAGCAAACAGTCAGGCGAGACGATAGACACCCAGACAGACAGACAGGGGACAGACAGAAGGACAGACAGTGCCCTGAAGAGCAGGTAGACGAGTTAGATTGACAAACTTAAAGGCAGAGTGACTGGTAGTGCCCTGAGGCGAACACACACACACACACACAGACAGACAGACAGCAGACAGGCTGGTCTTTTCATGGCTCATTCTGCAGGGGATCAGGGGAGGGAAACGGCCTCTCAGCAGATGGAATATTTATCACGCCTGGCTCTGGATTTGCTACCCAGTTACAGCTGAGGAGCGGTGAGACGGCTGGGACAGATCTGGGCTGTGCAACACACACTGAGCGGATTGGGATGCGCTGCAACTCCGGCTTCCAGTGCCCATGATGGTGATGAAGGCCTTGTCACCAACCTGTCACTTGCCAGCCATGCAGCCCAACCCAGCAGCCAGACAGGCTGCACAAAATGGCCCACTAATGAATACAAGACAGAACTTAGTGCTTTACTGGCTGCCATGTACAAGTTCTAGGCGTAGCTAGAGTTTTTTTTTTTATACAAATGCACACAGTCCACCCGGGAACCTGAGGGTATTGCTACTAGTCTTTGCTGCTGCCTGTCAGTTAGTTTTAAGAATTTTACTCAGTAGTGTTTTGACAGCCGAACGTCAACACCAACACGTCTGATATCAAAACCACAAGAATGACCCACTAAAGTAAACCAGCACAAACAAAACATCCCACTAATGGTACGTCAAGTATTTTTCTTTTTTTTTTTTTTTTTATTATTTACATTGTCATCAGTAGTACAGGAAGTTTTATAACCTCAAGGCCAACCCACACTGACACCACCCACTGAAGCTTCTCTGAAGCATTGAGTCATGTGTCTAATGGAGCAGACCAGGCCCAGAGAGCCATGTGTTTACAGGAAGTCTGCTTGTCTTGTCTTTTTTGGATTGAGTGTCAACTCTATAACCACACAAATGCCATTCATTTATACACTGTGGACCCTTTTTACAAAGATCGCTCACACTCACCATGATCGTATGAAGCCTTGGGCTAAAAACAAACAAACATAAACTAGAGCTTCTAACACACAATATTTTGATGACAAATGTTATGAATAATTAGACAATTCACATGAAAATCCAAAGTGTGTTCAGGTATTATTGGTGCCCAGATGTTAAATTAATCAGCTAATTGCTTTTTTGATTCCCTGACTTTCCTTTCAAAAATCAGGACATACCCATCTGCCTCAGTTTGTCCTCAAAGCTTGTGGCAGAATATTTACCAACCAGCTCAGCTGCTAAAGAAACAGGACAGTGCAGTGCCACGTGATGTAAGTGTAACCAACTGTAGTACAGACAGTTCAGACATTGGATATTGTGATTATTTCGGCCTTATAAGCACACACAACTTACATTAAACCATATTCATGTGTATTTCATGTCGTTTTGTTTCTCTGGTGAAGCTGTGCTGTGATAACCCAGTAAAAATGGGTGACTTTTGTATTTAGTCACTGTCAGTGTGATCTGAATGTTTTGTAACAGAGCACAATGCAGATTTGTGGTTTACCGTCTGTCCGGTGTCAGTTTCAGGCTAAAGCAGTGAATTTCTGACGCATAAGGCTCATCCAGATAGTTGTGGGCCTTTGAATAACTATCCCACTAGTGTCTGCTGATGCCTGTCGGCTTTACAGTTATTAGTTCTTATCATTTTACAGTCTGTTGGCAGCAGAGACAGCAAAATGCATAAAACTAGATACGGCTACCATCACAATCCACTAATAAAAATACAAAATGTGCCTGAACTCGACCTGGGAAAAAGTATCAAACGATTCAAATTCACTGCTCTGGACAAAATGTTTAGAAAGAACCTGAAAATAAGTTTAGTGCTTCCCTGTGCTGTTTACGGCTTGGAACAGTGACTCTTTTATAGCTGAAAATTGGCAGTTTGTGTTCACAGGGTCTCACAGTCACTGACACAACTAAATTGTTGTGAAACAAGATGCGACATTCTTCGCCAGCAGTCTGCATTTTCACAGAGAATTTAGATTTTAACATTGTCAGCTCAATATGATCTTTCACCTTAGATAAGCAGAGAGAAAATGTTCAGAAAACTGTTAAAGAGTTAAAAATCAATTTCCTCTTCGCCTGCCGACAGCTTTTCAAAGCCAGAAAACAGCACAACACTTTAGAGAGAAGTTTCATGCTATGTTAGGATTTCAGAATAAAGCTGCAGCTTTGCAGAGACACTTTTCTCATATAATGGTTTCTTTGGCCAGAGTCTGATTTAAACAAAGGAGTTTAGTGATCCAGTTCCTGGTGTTAAAATAAGAAGAGCAGTTGAACAGTGTGGGCTCATGTAACTAGAGCTCATCTGCAGCCAGACAACATCTCCTGCACATCTCCTCTCTCCATGCTCTCTGCCTCCTCCTCCTCCTCCTCCTCCTCCTTCTTCTTCTTCTTCTTCTTCCTTACTCCCTTTCTTCTCATTCCTCCAGGGCTTCAGGCTGGCAGAGGTTACTACTGGTCACCCAAATCAGTCCAATTAGAGGGGCTCATTTGGGGCTCTTGGAGGAGTTCAGGCTCTCTCCTAGGGTGGTAAATCTCTTAAATCCAAAGCCGACTGTTCTCCTCGTCACATATACCTCCCCCCCAAATTTCCCACCCCTGGTATTATCAAGGTGATCACATCCAGGACTTCCCACTTTGCTTCTGTTCCCTCTCCATCCTCCTCGGCACTTGCAGAAAAAGGGCATCTCTGTGCCGACAGTCTACCTCTGCCCAGAAGCAAGGAGCACAGGTTTGCAAACTGAGTCTGTGCCAGCTTATATATGTGGATTATCCATCATCCTGTCACTCCTCTTAATTCAACGCACTGCGGACGCCTTTAAGGGGACCTGACCTGAATAAGTTGTTGTTGTTGTATTTTGATGCGAAGGTCAGTCCATTTACTAATGATGCATTGAGGGACCGTGATTGGTGCTCGCCTTGCTGTCCAGGAGTTCAGAGGGTAGGTGTGCTCTGGCAGGGCGCCCTGCTCTCAAACAGCCAGGTTAAGCCAAACAGCAGCACAACAGAGCTGCAACCTGGTGCTCTTCAAAACATATGAATCTGTTTGGTGCAAAGTAAAAAGGCACAGCGCCCTGAAGGTGTGACTCCCTCACGGTGTTTCAGTATTATTGTGATTGGAACAAAGGATGATCCAGCAGTTGACGTGAGCACAGAATGGTAAATAACAGAAAACAATGCGATATTTAAAAGTGGATGTGCGTGTAGGTGTGTGCTGTTGTGCATACAGCATGTAGAATAAATCTCGCTGTATGAGATCTTCTGTATGCTGTGCACATCAGCATATGAACACAGTGTGTTTCCATTTATGATCATGTCTGTGCAGCAAAGAATCCAAGGAATCCTATGTGCCCCCTGTGTAACAACAGGCAAGTTGAGCTGATCTGAAGGGAGGAGCATTGCAATAAAGAAGCTGGGGGCTTCAGGTACACATAACAAGACATGGGCTGCCAGCTATGCAGATCTCCCCCCACCACCACCCAACCAGAATTCAACAATTCCAGCAGACAAACTGACAGTCCATTATATCAATGACAGCCCTCTATTTCCCGTGCCAGTACACTCTATGACATCCACACAGTTCAGGATACTGTGTAATGCCAGAGACAGGGAATTTCAAGGAACTGCATCATCACGACTGCATCATAATAAATATGCATGGATTTTTTTTTTTTTTTTCTTATTGGCTATCACTGCAAAACATCTGGATTTATGTTCAAATGAAGCAGCGTAAATGCACAAACTATGGCTGTAAAGGTAGAGAAGGTTTAAGATGTAAATTGTAATTTTATACGCAGTCACCTAATACTGCTCTATGTTTACATTTTCCCTTAGAGACACTGATCATTTGTTTTAGATTTGCCTCTAGAGCCGCATATGACATTATACATGCTGTCACATGCTGAATAGTCTCTGTGTCTCTCTGTGGCATTCCCCTTTAAGTTTGCAAAACGTGACGTGCAAAATTTACAGATTATAGCTGTCATTATCAATTGGATGTCATATGTCATGTCAACATTGCTCTACACAAACCGTGAATGGATCAGAGTAGAAACTGACCATAGATGTTCAGTTTTTCCTTTAGCTTTTGATGAAATGTTGCCATCAATTCAGACCCTTGTATTCGAGCCATTTAATGTAAGTAGTGCAGGTAGGTTTTATTTAGAGCAGATGTACACTCTGTGCTGTGGCCGTGATGTAAACAAAAAACATTGAACTGTGTTAATCTCAATACAAAACAGGGATTATCCATCAAAAATGCAATGATCAGATTGCGACTTGGAATAGCACAGTAAACAGCTGCCATACCTAATCTTACCAGGGGCTGAAATCTCTTCTCTCTAACCACCTGCTGCACAGATATACCAACAAAGATGCTGTAAATATCATGATGATTTAAAAAAATTTGATCAATGGACATTTTAATGTATTTTATTTGAATATTCTGATTATTTGGATGCTCTTTTGTTCTGTACAGTTGAAGAGGATAAGCAGAATATGCAGAAGGCTACAGAATACCACACAGTGCTGGATCTTGTAGAAATGTACGCTGTATATCTAGTTTCCCATTTACATTTAATACTACTGATAGCCAGGCACAGGGTGGGTGAGTGTTCTTTATGATTGTTGATCTGAACACAGGCCGTACCAGGCGTCATGCATCATCAGCAGACTGCTATCTGGTAAAATCTGGTGTTTTATACCAACGACTGGAAGCAGGATGCAGGCGACATATGGTGTGATGGCATCATTATAAACCACAAAATACCTGCTACTCATGTACTGCTGTGATATTAACAGCTTTCCAATTCTGTAATTTTGTGTGAAATTTTTTATTAATGTTTGTTTGTTAGTTGTAGAGTCCCTTTGCCATGCATACATCCTGAAACTCTTGTTTCTTCTAATATTCTGCTCTTGTGCGATTTGGAGTAAAGTTGAGAAGTTGGTTCGTGCTGTAATTTTGAAGCACTGCCACTAGGAGGCGAGTATTTAGACTGTATTCTATAGACAGTGGTTTTGTTAATGGTGTTCAGGTTGCAGCTTTATCATGTGACAGCTTGAGGTGACGATTTCTGACGTAATAACGGTGCCAGAAATCAACCAGCTGTTTGTGATGGACCAATAAAATTTGTGTCCGGGTCTTGCGGTGCAAGTCTCTCATTTAATTTTCACTTGTTTTGGCGTTTGGTGTCAGGTGTTCTGATGTTTCTAAGCTATTTGTTATTCTGTAATTATGATGATGTATTCCATCTTATTTAGGATTATCATGAAAAAGCAAGGACAGTTAACATGGTTGTATTAAAAAAAAAAAAAAAGAGTGATTCCAAGGTTGTTTTTGTTTTTTGTTTTTTTAAACCTCACCACAGCACTCAGGCACACTGGAGGGGATTGGTGCACAGTGAGCCTTTTTTTAAGGGTGTGATTACATTTTCAAGGGCGAAAATCACATTACAAGAAGTGACTTAGGGAAAAGCCTAGTCCCTGACGTACAAAGCAGTGGTGCAGCAGAACTCTGTGCATATTTCTGAGGCCTTCGGCTGTGTGGAGATTTGTAATGTTTTGTCAGGAAAACAGTTTATCGTCGGCGAAACACTCGGCCGATCACACACAGCTCCTTGCCCTCTGGAATTGTGGTCTTATCTCTTCTTCAGATCCTCTGTTATGTAAAGTGTGACTGCCCAGATATATCTGTGCCCACACACCGTTCACTTAGTGTCCGCACACCTACCCAGCTATGCCCATTTATCTACCCATCTATCTATCCATTTACTCTCTCGCTCCTCTGATCGGCTGCCCAGTCACAGTCAGCCAACCCTCAAAGGCAAGGCAGACTCTTTTATCTCAATCAACCATTCTCCACTTCAGTATCATTGATACATCTCCGGACCTCCTGCGTAAAATTAGATCCCATATATTTCCACACCCTACTGGAACCACCACCCGCCGACCCACGCTCAGACCCGTCAGCTCAAACCGTGTCTTTGCTTTCAACAGCAAAGCTTTGATGGGGCGAGATACTAGTATTTCAAAACAACATGTAATTTCCTGGTTAGTCAAGGCAGAAGATGTTTTGCTGTGACCTGCTGAGTGAGTACTAAATGCATTTTGTATTTGAGCCTTCAGGGTAATCATTGCATGGCTCGATGATCCAGTTCAAGACACTTTCCGAAGTGAGAGGACACAGTTCATGTGTAAAATCAGTGCTTGCTTGGTTTTCTTGCTGTGCATCTTTCTCTCTCTCTTACTCTACGATGTTAGATTTGACGGGTTTGAGGTCAGGTCACCACATGTGTAGACGACTGTGGGACTGTGGGTGTTTATATCTGTCATTAGTGTGTCTGTTCTTGTTTTTCTATCCTTGTGACAAAAGATAAATCTTAGTGGGTGTGTTTGCAGATTAAGCTCATTCCTCTGCTAATTATACAGCATTGGTTGGTGATATACAGAGGCCAATACCAAATTTTATATCACTTTTTAGAAGAAAATGTTTCTAGTGCATAGAGAACTGCAAAATGACGAGCTTGTTATATGACTGTAAAAAAATACAACCAAGCTAAAGATGAAGTCTGTGACCTGCCCTGAGGTGGTGTACAATCTACTATCAGGGTTTTAGTTCACCACAACGTGCAGTCATGTAAGATGTCAAGATGAGATGACCTTTGCCTCTGTATTTTTAGCAAAACAGAACTTTGCCAACAGCGTCTTTAGCCTAACATCATAATCTTGCTTCAGCAACTGCAAGCGTCCACAGTTCCATGTTGTATACAGCGAAGAAAACACAGGTGGTTGTGGGATGTGTTGTTAGCCCACAAGCTACAAGAAGTAAAATCTGAAGCTGAATATAAGATGATGCTAGCTGTCTCCTGCCTGCTCCCAGATGTTTGTGCTAAGCTCGACCAAAAACACCCAGTTTCCCTGCTTGAACACACAAATGTTCTTCTCTTCTTCCCTATTGAAACATGGCAAAAAATGTCCAAGTATTCCTTTAAGGTTTGCGTCAGGTGTTGGAGGATGAGCATGGTTGATAGAATTAAAGTATGTGTGTTACTACTCACCTTTATACAGTAGGCAGGTGTAGGTGTCTCTGTCTAATCCGAAGCTGTGGGAGAGCGACAGGGACACTGTACCTCTGAGAGCATCAGGGAGATAATTGGGACCTTTTCCCAGGTGATTACCATTCAGAGGGAGTTAGGATCAAAGTGAGGGCGCCCTGGCAGCAGAGGAGAGAGCGTGGCTGCCTGCAGTAATCTTTTCACATAAAATGCTCTCCCTGCCTGCCTCCCCGTAGCGCTCTGACCATCCCATCCCTTACCTGACTGTTCCTCCTTTTCACCAACAGGCAGGCCGCAGTTATACTTAGCAGCTCCATTAGATTTTGAAGATTAGATAAAGATTGCATGATGTGGGCCAGAATCAGTTTTTTGGCCAAGTAGAATAAATGTAGTGCAGGAATTTGTCACAGCTGCAAAGCTGGAAATTAAAGACAAAAAAAAAATCACTTAAGGATGTAAAGCACAACTGATGTAATTCTAACTATTAAAATCATTCTAATACACTAATATGCCTAAATTAAAAATCTTCTGTTTCATGAACCTCATGGCATCATCTTTTTTCTTGGTTCCTTATGTCCTCGAGGTTCTGAGGTTTTCACTCGACAGACAATGCACTTAGCGTTCCATTTCTAGTCACATTAGTGCTGATGTGTAAGAACATCTGTACACATTAATCCCATCCCTGTAAGTGAGATCAAGTTGTGAATGTGTTGCTGATGATTGTCGTTCTGTCACAGGCGCCTCATAATGACTGAACCGGCTATAACCCCATTGCAGGATTAACTGGAGTGTTGTGGTTTATAGACATTTGTAAGTGCTTAAGTGTTATTGCCTTATCATGAAGCTCCGTTGTTATTATATTATGTCTTATTGACATGTAAAGGTTGTTATTTACAGCTCTAATGGTGACTGAGTAACAGTGACAGGGATATCAGGACAATGCGGAAGGACACGTTGATGTAAAACAATAGAAAATGACTGAATACTGCAGTGTTTGTCTGGGAGGGGGCTAAATGGATCCCTCAGTACAGTCACTGATCCATCCTGTATACCATAATATAAAAACCCACTGAGTTCTGTTTCATTAAATGAGAATTGATATTAAGAATAAAAGAGGTGGTACTAGACTCAACCAGTTCACCAAAACAAAAACAAGAAAATTTGTTAATCTTGTATAATTTTCCAACTAGTCTCGAAATACAATTTACCTGTAGCTCAAAGTGAAAGAATCTGGTAATGTGACCTCTCTTATGGTTTGACTCTCTTCACATGTACAGAAACCAGTTTGTGATTAGCATCAGATAACAAGCATTATGTCTTTATTCAGTAGTTTGTGTAACAGATACTAGTTTGAATTGGCTACAGCAAATTAAATCTTGATCCTGTCCTTCATCTAATGGGACCAGCAGGTCTGCAGTAAAATGATCTGAATTTTATAAGTCAAGCCAGTGACACTGTAAAAAATATGTTCTTTAGTCCACTTGTCAGATGATGCTTGATTTAATTTCTAATGCTGGCACAAATTACTGATTAAAAATTGTACCCAGCTGACACATTTAGGCAGAATATTTATAGCTTTGACCCAGAATCCAGTAATTAATCACAATTTCAGCAACAACAGAGACAAGGACAAGCGTCACTTCCAAAGCCTGCGCTTGTGGCACAGATGGAAATAACAGTAAAATGCAATTCAGCCTCAAAGGCATTTCGTCCTTTTCCCTTTTAAACTGAAAAGATGGGTGGAGCATTTTGTCGCCAGCTGCTTACACACAAGATAACTTTGCAGTAGAGTCGTATCAATACTTAGAAGCCACCGGGACATTTGCAGTTTTCATGTGCTTGGCATTGTTACCCTCTTCAAGCACATCCAGTCACGTACAGAAAGCAGGCAGCACTTTGAATGTAAATACATGTGTGGACCCCATCTCAAGGCCTGCACCATTGGCAGACCTCTGGTGGAGCAACAGAACCAGGCTGCATTATTCACAGTTACAAATGAAAATGGACTCCCAAGAGGGATACAAACCCAAAACAGAAGGCCACGCTTCACCTGGCCTTCTGTTTCTGCTGGTTCCACACTTTTGGCCCCTATAAATCTGTGCATTACTGTTACAAGTGCATACTAAACAACTAGCCACATCTCATGGATGTCACTATATATTAATATTGTTATGTCTGAGTGTGAGTGTGTCTGAGGCCCAATATCAGTTGTCTGTAACGATAGCACAAGAAAAACAGGAACCTGCCTCAAGCAAAAGAATTGGCTCGTGCGTCTGTAAGATAAATGCTCGAATATTTTTTGTCTTGATGGTGAATTTTAATAAGGACAGCGCCAGACAAATTTAGCAGTTTAACAAGAGAGACTCATAAATTCTGTCAGCGTAACAGAGGCTTCAAGACTGCAAGAGGGATTGTGTCACTAGATGTGAGCGAGCATACAAACTTCCTATTGAGACTACATTCCTAAATCCAAATGAAATGAAAACTCAAAATGTGTTTTGCTCACGTCTGTAATGTACAAACTGCCAGGTTAGCAACATGGAAAGGAGTAACCAAGCCACCAAGCAAACTGTGAAGTGTGGATTCAGCGAGGGTGTGAATAAGCAGGCGCGTGACTGCATGAGTTAATAAGCAATCCAGTGAATGAGTGAATAAACGAGAAACAGCAGAAACCATCTGAGTCAGTGAGCTGTACAGATATGTAGAGCATCTTATTAAGCGTTTCCTCTCCGTATTCATCCGAGCAGCGACACCATTCAGCCTCCAGGCACTTGCCCTGGGCCAGGATATCCTGCTGCAGAGTACTCCTCTGGGAGGCCAGGGCAGCAGCTACGGGCCTGATGTGAATGCAGAGCCAGAGCTATAGTCAATAAATCACAGACCATGAATGATGTGCTTGAACGTTGAACACCTAAGTGTTTGAAAACGTGGCACATTTTCTATAGAGTCGCATTCTGACGGTTCTGTCGAGGACTCAGACATACAGAAGCAGAGATGAGAGGGAGTGTGCAGTCTGTTCACTGCACCGCATGTTTTTAGAATATCACTGAAGCAAATCTCAACTTCTACTTATGGCTTTGTTCCCTTGTATCACATGCATGATGTAGACCTAGACCCTGTAGACACACCGTGAAGTGCTAATATGTGCTGTCAGATTGGCTTATATCTACTGACTGGACAGGTAATTGGATAGTCCCCAGACGTGTCATCTACCCACCATGTTAAAAGTCTTTAAACTTTCTTTTTTTTTAACCCAATGATTAATTGTTGAATTTATATTTCTTTTAACTAACTCAATCAAAATCTAGTAAATATTTTCTATCATTAAAGGAAGATGTAGTAAGGCTGTAGGGATTTGTTATATTTTCAGGTTTTTTCAGTTTGTGGTCGTGTCTCCTGCTGATTTTACCAAATATTTTCAGTTCCTGCAAGAACAAAATAGCTTTGGGAAATACTTAATTTATTTGCAATGAAATATCCAACACATTCAGGATCTGCTCAGAGTGAAACCATTAACCTCAGTTCTGACATGTTGCAGCAGTGTCAGAGTGAACAATGTGATGCATAAATGGAAATGGGCAACATGGGACTGTGGGTTGCAGCTTCTGTGTCTCCATCAAGTTAACATTAAGCCAGTATATGTGATATATGAAGCCCATTTAATTTGTAATGTATATATATTCATTAGTGCATGTGTACTGCTTGGGTCCAGATGGCTTCTGTGTGTCTGCAGAATATCATCTCCTGTCCCTCTCTGTGTTCTTACAAAAATGTGATGATTTCAACCACAGAATACTAAATGTTGAATATCATATGGGGGAGAGAATTTGAATTGCAAAGAGGATGGAATTATAAATAAGAAGTGACAGTGACACTGACTGGGAATGGCTCGAATGCTGAAACATTTGGGTTTGTAATTATGTCCTTTTTGCAATTCAGATCATTTTTTTCCCCATGACGTTCCGAGACACTTTGAGCATGGAGACCCATTAATGTCCATTCCTGGACTGGTACTCTGGGCTGTTAGTGCAATTTTGAGTCACAAGGAGTGAATTCAAATATACCCCAACGCTTTGAAGCCAGGCTTCCAAGGAAATTATTGATTTATAACAACTACTAGAAACAAATTAAAACAGACCTAGCAGTGCCTGCTAGCACTAATTCCCCTCCCAACCACCTGAGACTAATTTTGACTGAAAACTTGAGTTGGTGAAAGTAAATGTGGTTCAGCAGACCAGAAGATCTCAAGTCCATTTCTACATCTGCTGGCACAAAGAGGTACAAAGCTTCGGCCAAATACGCCCCTCAGCATTTATTAGTGGTTGTATTTTGACTCATCAAAATCTCTATATTACGACTATATGTAATTTAAAAGGAGTTGCCGGAGTGTGGAGTGTGACAGAATTACCATCTGGCTCTGCAGCTCTACAGAGCGTTATAGGTTTTTTGATAAAAGTCAGTCTTTTCTGCAAAAAGGGCGTAAAAACAGACTCTTCACAGGCTTATTCAGCTCTGAGGTGTCCAAAAGGCAAATAATGGGGCTTTAAAGGTACAGCAATTACTATTTTTGTATCACTGCAGATCAAATTACTGTGTATAGTGTGAAAGGTGGAGTTCATAGTGGCAAATCCACAGAGAATACGCTGATGCATGGGCATCCTGAGAAAATCTGCCTGTGGAAAATGAGTAAGAAGTACTCTGTCCTCACTCAGATGTGCCCCAGAGCAAAGAATATAGTGCACAGTTGCATGAGTTGGGATTGTACTCGGTGACATGAGTGAGAATATAAAGCAGGATGTTGCAGCAAATGAACATGCTCACCAAACTCACCCTCAGAGAAAACAGAAAGATTGAAATTAAAAAAAAAAATGGTTTACCCAGTTTTAGACAAAAACGGAGGATAATGTATGAGGACACATGATGCAATTTATCATTGTTTACAAGACGTGTCCTCCCTCCAAATCAAGATCTGATAAGTCGGTGCTGACCTGCAGGATACTTTATCACAGCAACTCGAGCTGCTTGATGTTTATGATGATACATGCCTGTGGTTATTTCTTATTCCTCATCATTACACTGGCCTTACGAGCCATCATTTATGAGGCATTACCCTGTTTAAGCTGTGAGAAAGTGCCTGTAGTTATGGGCTGGTGAAAGGCAACTCTCTGAATTCTTCTACGTGCACTCCAAATACAGCTCACAAAGGCAGGACTTGTGCCGAATGATGCAAGCAGCTGCATGTGCACCTGAAATAATCATGCAAAGCGTCTGCTTTTAACTAGACTGAAATCACAGGCTCACACATATGAAAGAACCTTTTGCCCACTCTAAGCCAAAGTATACACAACATTACTGCAGCAGTTTATCAAGCAAAAAGTCCAAACATATGCTGCTAGGAGCTAATTAAACGTGAACATTTGCAGCTTTTCTGTTTTATGTTACTCTAAATTGAGATGAACTTGAACTTCTCATTGGATGTAAAAGCCACTTGAAGGCCTTGGGCTTTTGTGAGTTTGTGACTATTTTCCCCCCCAAAAATACACAGATTTATTAGTAATAAAAATAGTTTGACATTTGTTTCTAATTAGCAGTAAAATCTACTCCAGTGACAGACTGTTGTCTCTGTCAGTTAAAACCCTTTTGAATTTAATTTTGTGGAGTTTGATGCTCTCAGATCTTATAAAGAGGGAAGAAAGAGAAAAGGAGCGACAGGAAATAAGAAAAACATCTGCAAGGAAGAGAGAAGGGGGAAATACACGATGAAACGGGGATTCAGGCAACATGAGTGGAAGGGAAGGAAGAAGGAACAAAGGAAGAAAGCACCGAGGGATTTTAAAAAGTTATCTCAGTGATATCTAATGAGTTTATCTTAAAAATAAAATCTGAGTCTGTAAAGTTTCCAGTAACGACAGCGATCGCAACGTAAATGCACCGATGTCCCTCAGTTCCAGTTCCTCAGGATTGTGTTTCAGCATCTGTAAATATCCTACGGTACATGTGGAAAACACATATTTCACCCCACACTCACTCACTCATTAGCTACTATACGTGCACTTACATCACACACACACACACACACACACACACACACACACTCACACACACACACGCACAGAGTCCGTCAGTCCACCGCCACAGTTGACAGACCCGCCGCCTGTGTCATTGTCATCATTGCAGACCATGACAGGACCAGTTCACTGGGTGATGAGTGTAAGTCCTGCATCAGCACCGACTCCTCTTGTGGGGCTGCTGCTGCTGCTGGCACTCAGTGTCACTCCTCATCATCTACTTAGGACCGACAGCTCCCCACTTTTTGTCATCCTGCTCCTGCCTGCAGCCCTGGCTGCTTCTAGTCTGACCTCACTGCGTTGGTGTCCATAGGAAAGTGCTGAATAACTAGTGTTATTACTCCGCTGGAACAATTATTGTCAGTGTGCCAAGGCCCCCCTTACCTGCTCTGGACAAATCCACAGTCTCTTCACGTGATACTGGATTACCTTTTGGTGTAAAAAGCAGTAGTTTTGACATGTTCGCCCTCATTTGAAGTCATCGGATACCACGCTGCATCAAAATAACATTGTTAATTTATGGGACTCTAAGAAAGCAACAATCAACACTTTGCCTTTGCTTATGTGTTGTGGTTTCACACCCATCAGAGTCAATTTAACACTTTTAGATAGTTTTGAGCATTTGCCCCAGAGCTCCATCAGTTGGGAGTGGACAAACAGCCCTCAAATCAACACCTGTCAGCTCTAAATATTTCTCACAAAAAGCAACACTTGCTGACACTGGAAAGTTCACTGTGGCTCACTGACATGATCTGTAAAGTTTAGATACTCGCGACGGCATCGACTGAAGTGGCTTTGGTGATGCCCCGAGCAGCAGGTCAGAGGTTTGATTTATCCGGTGAAACTGAAAATAACTTTAGTTCGATAATGATGGTGGCCATTTAATTTGTCCTGATTACTTTGGTGATCTTGCAACACTTTCCAGTGAAATGCCCCATGGTGCAGACATTACTACCTAATGAGTGATTTGTAATAACTGTGGGCATGCCTTAACTTTTCTTTCACGTTGTCTAATACATCGGTTTATGACCAAGTACCTGCCGAACTAATCACACTCCCATTAGTCTCATTAGCAGACGCTGGCATCCAAACATGCTAAACGTTTCTCGTGAACAAAATAAAAATTACCTGCTAAGTGTCAGCATGTCAACATTATAATTGCAGACGTGTTAGCATGCCGACATTAACGTTTAGCACAAAACACCTTCATGCCTAAGTGAAGCATGGCATACCTGCTGACTCTTGTTGATTGTCGTGTCTTTTTGTCGAGTTGCAGTAGTGAAGTTCTGTTTTTTGTTTTTTTTCAGTGATTCATCTGCAAATGTCAGATGAATCATTCTATGCTTGACAGCAGGTTGTATTTTTTGGTGATGTTCAGGAAATATCAGTGAGTCAGGGGGGCTAATTGCCAAATTCAGTTATTCAGTGCTGGAGCTGTATCCATTCTGCATTAGTGCCCACAATTAATGCAAATGCTCTTGCTGTTGTAGTTACAGTAGGTCATTTTGTTTTCAGGCTTGTACTTCTCCTTCATTACGCTCTCTGCCTCCACTTGTACGTTCTCAGCCCCCAGTTTCCCAAAAGTTTCTTCACAAAGCATCTTTTACTTCACTGAGAGCCGACAGGCTCAGATGGCGTTAATGCACGGCTGTTTTATGGAAACCAGGTTTCTGAATTCTCCATGGAATACATGCAAACACTGAGCAGACCGAATTTGGTTGGAGTCTATTTTAGTGGGGATTCATCAAACATCTATTTTTAGTGCAGGACAGTCACTTAATTGGAGCCAAACCTGTGGTAGCTGCTCAGTAACAGCTGCCAACTCTGAACAGCAGAACAATGCCTTTATCATTATTACGTAGCAGATTGTTTGTGGGCTTCTTTCAGAAGATAATTGATTATAAACCATCTGTTACTTATGACTTTTCAGTAGAATCAGTAGTACCGTTCAGATTGTAATCCAGGTTTAACAGATTTGCTTCAACATAAAATCAGGCATAATGGCCAAAAACTGTAATAGTAGTTCCAAGGTTGTGATAAAAACCTGTTTTCTATTTTTTGACTTCAACACTTTTCCTGCTCGAATGCTGTGGTGTAATTATATCCAAACTGCTCATTTAACCCTAGTAAGAAGCATTTTCCTAGATTATATAATTTACGACATTCAGTTCAATGATGGTTTTAAAATAACACCGACGTCATACATGTCCTCCTTCCTTGGTCTACTGTGCTTGGGGAACTGTCTATAGTGGGTGCTCTCATTATTTTTATATGTTTGGTTTAATGCTATTATAATGATATTCAAATGGAGGCCAGAGGTCATCTCTACATGTCTCTGATGTTTTTTGTTTTACTGAAGAGAGTAATCTAATGTTATCTAGTGCTTTTGTCCTGTTTGTAAGTGATTCATCTTACAGTCTAGTCTAGATGTCCCTGTTCAATTCATCTTCTGGGATGTGGAGTTGGAATTGTCTCCCTGTGTCTATGTGGGTATCCTTTGGGTGCTCTACTTGGCGGACAGTGCTGGTATTTTTATATGGAAGAAATGAAACTAAACTAAAAGGCTATTCCAGGTGTTAGTGACTCACATCTGGTGGTGATCAGCATGAAACTCTCCTGAGTCAATAGTCAGACCAAGTGTCAGATACTAATGGCAAGTTCACTGTGCTCAGGAAACAGAAAATGAAATCTACTTTTAATTTCTTTGCCAGCTTTGATAGAAATTAGCGGCTGTGGCCACACAGTTAAACAAAAGTAAGAATCGTTCTGATTAGCAGCTGATTCAGGAATCTTAAGGGCCCGAAGTGACCACAGGCATCTGTTGATCTCCACCATTATCAGTCCTGGTTGTGCTGAGACACTAGTAACGAATTATAGGCTGTCTGCTTCTATTTTAGTGATTTTTAGAATGACGACGAGTTAAAAAAAATAGGCTTAATCATCAGTTAATCATGTCTTCATCATGGGGCCCCTGCCTGACATTTCAGTGCTGCTGTCACCCAGTCTTCAGAGAGTGTTGAATTATCCTGGCAGCCTTAATGTTGCTGGTCTAGAGAGTGTTTCAAGTCTGTTTACACTGTGTCTCTCAGACTTAATCAGCTGTAAAAGTGTTTAGTTAGCCCACAATGTTGGGACCTACCTCAGCACGCTCAGCAGCCTGACTGCCAGTGTTCAAATGACAGAACTCTTCCTCTGCTTCCTATGCACTCAAGGAAAAACCTCTCCTGTCCTGCACTTAACAAAACCTTTGCTTCTTATGGCTCTTAGCATTTAATGTCATCTGCCCGACTGAGATTTTTTTTTTTTTTGCTTGCGCTCTACCTCACTTGTTAAGTCGCTTTGGATACGAGCGTCTGCCAAATGACAAAATGTAATGGAAACGTAAATAAATTCATGAGGTGTGAAAATGAGCTCCTAACATCTTCACTGCAGAAGTGAAAGTTGGAAAAAGTACCTTTATAAAAAAAAAAAAAGCCAAGAATTGCAGTTGTCAGAAATGAAGAACTGAAAAAGTCAGAAAAATACTAACTGCCAGGAGAAAGTGCGTCTGTGATGGATGGACAAGTCGCACAAATGTGGATTTCATGCATTACCATATTGCATCTTTGTTTTATACAAGAGAAAGGGCTTCACTGGTGAGTTCTCTCTTCTCCTTGGATTAATATCATCTCAGGGAAACTTTCACAGTAGGACTAGTGTCAAAATGTTTCCTATCCCCAAACAGTCTCAAACATCATCCTCCCAATACCTGCTGCTTCTTTGCTACACGGCCTCTAGCTAAACAGGAAGAAGTCACAGGTGGGGCCCGTGTTAAATTCCTAAAGGTTTTTGAACAGAGTTACGTAACGCATATCTGGCATAGCTTAAACACTTGCTGTCTGCAGCACTGCATTTTGCTAGAACACAGTGGGACTCTATCATAATACACACTTCACATCCATATCAATAATATCAAACATATTAAATAAATATAACCTAATCAGCCCTACTTTACTAACTGTCCTTAATAATTTAATAGCAACCACACATCTGTGACAGAGGTGTCCGGGATCCTCAAAGTGAGTCCACACCTGGCAGCCTATCAGGGCAGAGCATGAAAGCAGGTTTAGTTAATGGATAGATGGATGGATGAGCCTCCTGTTTAGTGACTGCACAGGAACAGACCCACTTTATGTTTCCACTTTTGTTGAATGTCCCTACTGACAATAACATTTTTGAGGCAGCTCACATGCGTGTGTGTGTGTGTGTGTGTGTGTGTGTGTGTTGCAGAGAAAAGGAAGTATGCTTTAAAACCAGAATTTTCAGCACATGGGAGCCACAATAATTGAGTCATTAGTTTTGATCAACGACCCCATCAGGCGCTCACAGATATATTATGGCCATTTTGTAGTAGAAGTAAATCCTCTTTGATTTAGTCTTGTAGATTATATTCCCTCAGCAGCCACCTGTGCTAAAAATGCCTCTCATGTTGTAACCGGAGAAGCAGTTGGAAAATAAACTTAATAACATTACATGTAATCTTGCTTTGCACCTAATCCATTACCCATCAGCTACAATGCAAAAGCAGCACATCCAGTCTGCCCCTTATTACCCAATTGACCCGACTCCTCACATGTTAAATTCCATTGATATGTACAAGGAAGAATTGATTACATTTCGTCTTTCTATCTAATCCTGCCGAGTACATGGACCGTTAATGTTTAAATCAAAATCAATACATAACTTAATCATTCAGACTCATCTCTAATTTGTTTGTCACAATCGATTGCCTTGGCCTGAGCGTGCTGTCTGCCTCTCTCCCCATCAATTAAGGTGTGATGTGAGCAGACTGTAGCTGCCAGAGAGGAGGGGGCAGGGGGTTTATTACCAGCCCTGCTGACATTATGATCTATTAAATGTTATGACCTTGGGGATATTAAGTTGAACTAATATGGAGGCACTAGCTGAAACAACAGGAATCATTTCTCATTCCACACAGTCGTGCATGTTCAGAGGTTTGTAATTAGAAAATAGATAATGCTCGTGTACATAGGTACAGTCCAATTACCAAGATATAGTTTTAACATAATTTAGCATAAATGTAACTGAGTCTTCCCATGAATGAGAAATGCTGTCACATGTTTAATGTATGTTCTGATGAATCAGACTGATTCCCCTGGGTTTTCTTTGCTGTTTTTTGATTCTGCACCTTCCCCACCATAAAAAGCTTTTTGCAGTATTTCAGGATTTTTGCAAATTGCTGGCGTTTCCACTTGGGTTTTTTTTTTTTTTTTTATGCAAATTGAAAATGCTGTGGATAGACTTAATCTGCATGAACAGATAATGAAGTGGCAATTTCTTATATGTGCTTATACCCACTGTAGGAGTGAAATCGGTTGTTCAATAGCTCAGTCAGAGAGGTACAAATTCTACTCAAAATCATTGATGGTTCAGATCCTTTCATGTCTTTTGTTCCTACATGAAAACCCTTTGTCAGCAGTGGAGAGTGGATGAGAACATCAGGCTGTAATGATGGTTCATATATGCAGCCATGGCATGGAACTACTTTTATAAGAATTTTTTTTTTTTTAATGTTTACACTGGTGCTCTGAGGACAACGCAGATTCTCATACGCCCTTGCAACGTCTCTGAGAAATCCTCATTCAAGGCTGAGCTTATTTCACCCTCATCGCTTATTAGTCCCTTTGAAACAAATTAAACAGAAACCTGCCTACTTTGCTGGTCTACAAGCAGCCAGGTTGACTCTTTTATCAGCCTGGGTATTGACAAATCTAATGCAGTGTCAGTGTTTTGAAGGCTTTAAGAGATTTAGGTTGCAGTGGCAGGAGCAAAGAGCTATCGCTCAGTGACAGTGTTCACAGGCTGCTTACATGGGACCACCTTGAAACTTCAATTTTGGTGATTTGAGGGTTTTAATAGAAGGATGACAGCTTCTCTACCATTTAACAAAAGTCTATCACTCATTGACTTTAATCAAAGTGCACTGGATAAGCTCTTTTTTGATTAGCGAGTCTTGCTGTGATACAAGACTCTGACCTGACAGACACTGCCCACTGAACTCCGGCCCAATATCCTCCAGCTTCATTTGCCCTTCTGCTCAATTCAAAGGCACGTAAAGGTCTCTGTGCCCACTGTGTGAAAGTAATTTGCCTGAAATGTGGTTGTGAATCCAGCCAAGTGCAGAGGCTTTATGAGGAACGTTGGGTTTATCAGCGAAGTCAGGAGTGATCTCTCTTTTATCTAAACTCTGACAACACACACACTGTGATGAGGCTGATTGTGCTGGAACCCACTGCAGATATGGGAGTAATAAAGGCATTATCATCAGTGTGAAACCGGTGCAGAAGTAATTTCAGAGCATCGCAGTGGCTGATTTGTTACTTACCAACATTACTACCCACTGAGATCTGAGGCGATGGTGCCAAAAGTGAACCCCAAACTTTATTTAACCTCATGAAAAATTCATTCAGAAGCTTTTTTTTTTGTTAAACTGTACGCCTCTACATTATATGCATGAAAAACATCTTCTTACAGTACTGTGTCAGCTCAACGCTTTGGCAGAACATGTACAGTTTGGGTGCATAAAATCCGGAGAGCCCTGTTTTTCTGCCAGCGAGATCTCTGAGCTCACATGTTTCCAAATGATATTCTGTAGAGGGAAAACAGGCACATTAAACTTTAAGTGTTACACAGTTTTGGTTTCTAACTTGTTTTGTTTTGACTTTCCTAAAAAGCATCAGGAAACCTTGTCAAAAGACAAAACATCTGTGCCTATGAAACCAGAGCACAGAGAGCGCACGCATCAGCCCTGTGTCAGGTTCGGAGGATTTTTCTAAAAATTATTTTTTTTTGGAGCCATTAAAATATTGTTTTTTCTTTCTACCTTCTAAATAATAACTTTACATAATTTTAGTTTAGGAAGGCCATTTATATTTATTTTGTATCTATTAATAAGATTATAAAAATGATGCTCTGTAAAGTAAGTACATGGATTAATAATAGAATTTCAGGTTGCACATGAAAAATATATGTCTGAACTTCCATGAATGCACTAACGAACAGAGTGTGTGTGTGTGTGTGTGTCACAGCTTGCCATTACATTACTATACAGCAGGAGAAGTCTAAACACTAAAGGTCAGCATTAATGACAACATACATGATGTGTAGTTAATGGACTGAAACATTTGGTCCTGTTAGTGTAGTGTACGTGTAGTTTGCAGTAGCAGATTCTTTTTTATGATGAAGAAATCCGATGGATGGATCCCTGGTCCCTTCACAAGGTGACACCTACTACAGCGAGTTCCTTAATTGGAGACAAATCTTCTCTTCTTCTTTTACAGTGACATGTGTTGCTGGACCCTTTTACAGATAAAACATTTGGTCTCTCTCTTTTCACTTCTAACAACCTCTGAACCCATCTGCATTCAGACGGCGACAGAGATATGGCGAGCGAAGTTAAGAGCGGGCTGACAGGGGGAATGAGCAGCAGCCTTCAGCTTTGAGTGGAATCGATTGCTCGTACAAGTTGAGGGAAATGAGAGAGATCTGACCACCCTTGGATTGGCTGGAATCACTCATGGGCAAGACAGGGAGCTTACAACCAGTGTGTGTGTGTGTGTGTGTGTGTGTGTGTGTCTGATAGATTCATTGCCGAGCAGGTGTATGTGCATGATGTAGATAAAGCCTTTTTGTGCAGTTACAGGGTCTGTGTTTGAGATCAGATGGCTTTTTCTCATACCTTGTGCTTGTTGTTTTATCACTTCACTGATGAATCATTCCAAGATTTCTCTCCAATGCAGTTATAATCTTCCCCATCACTGTTCAGATTTACAGAAATAAACCTATAAATCACCATTCAGAATGCCATAAGATTGATAATGTCTGTATACTGCAACTTAAGCTCTTGTTGGATTGTGAAACATTCTCTAAAACCTCCTCCTCCTCCAACACTTTACAATTTCAGAATCTGAGGAGGCAGCTTCTTGGAAGAGGTTTAAAAAGGTTGCTGCTTGTTGGTCCTCATGTGTAGTCAAAAGGAAGCTGTGGATGCCTGCTAAGATAAAGTGTACATTTCACTGGAGAGGAGTGAGCAGTTGAGTTGCAGCTCTCTGGCAATCACATTACAACTTTCTCAGCTTTTTGATTTTTAGTGACGAGCAGGAAACCTGGCAGGTTTGAGTTTGAACTGAAGTACCATTCAAACAAGGCTAATGCTTCCTGAGCTCAAATTAAGTAAGTATCAGAGCTGAAAGGACCTCCATCCCTGACCGGGTTAGTAGAGGGGCAGTGATTTAACAGGAGGAGGTGGAGGTGGGGTAGAGGGGGCTACCGGGGTGGCTTTGCTGGAAATGGAGGCCATAGATCTGTTTGTTTGGGGATTAGAGTGGGATTAGGCCTCTAATTCCCTTCCCTCTCTTGCATAATTGAAAAATGTGTCTGCCCAAAGAAGGAAGATGAGAGGGCCGCAGAGCCTGAGCCTCTTGCATTGCCTTTTTTTCTGACAAGCTTAGAGGAAGAGGGAAGAAGAGAGACTTTTAACAATAAGTTTCAGGTTGTCCACAAGTGATTTCCCTCCAGTTCTGCAGATTCGGTCTGTCCCTTTGTCTGTGTCTGTGAGAGATAAGTTTTCTGACTGCAGCACCAAAGAGACAGTCAGCTGCATCCAAGCGGCTTTTTGTTTCTCAGCCTTGCAGAGAGAGTAGCTGTCATTGCAGTCTGTAACAGACGTGCTGTAATAACACCTGTTTTCTGTCCTCTGATTCTGTCTGTTTTTACCCGCAAATCCCCCGCTGGCCCCTCTCGGCTGAGCACAAACATCTGCTAGAACTTTTTTTGTACGATTTTTCTATACATGACACCCTGCGACACGAAATATCCATGTAATTGTGTGGCTAATGTTGAGCTCTACACAAATCCAAGGCCCCAAGTCGACTTGAGCTATTGAATATCTGTTGGAATTTTCTTTTATATCTCAGCTCTTTGGATACATCTGCAGCTGAATGATGACATTGCAGGGCGGAAGATGAAACAACCAGAGATGTCATGCTATAAATCAAATCAGACGTGGCAGAGCTGCGTGACACTTGAGCAGAATGGCTATCCTTTATTTGTCAAATGCTCATGTAAAGATCTCTCCCAACTGGATGGGGATAATATGTTTGGCCATAAATCCAGCCACAGTGTCCACGCTCCTGTGAGGACGGTTTGTCCAAGATTTCTGTCCTTCGTCAGTCCAAGTCAAACGCATCCTGGCATCATTTCTGACTTTGATCTTAACTCTTGACAAGACACACCGGACGCTTCGACGAGGCCGATCGTGCCGGAGCTCGCTGCAGAGTGAGCTGTCACTTCTCTCGTGCTGCAGTCTGATATCAGATGCGATTACGCTTTGACTCTGACATCCAAATGCTTCTCATCTCAGGGCCAAATAGACTCCAGTCTGAAAACTAAGGTTGAGCAATAAACCACAAATGTATTTTTCACAAATCTTGTTAGAATCATTTAACTGAAGCAAGAAACCAGAGTTGCTGGGAATATGAATCTTTGAAAATACCTCAGCGTGTAATGGTCAGAGGTATTTTAAAAGAGAGAAATCTGGCTGAGTTAAATAATTAAATCCTCAGTTTTCATGGTGCAGACACGTTTCGGTGGCCAAGAGCAAAAAGCTTTTTGTAGCTGTATGAATATGAAGTAGGCTGTTGATGGAAAAAGTAAAAGCAAACTTTCCCAAGATAAATAAAGGTTAAATCAACAGGTGGACAGGATTTGGCTGAAAGAGAATTAAAAAGATCTTTTGATACTTTTGAAATCCCAGACACCAGGCGCAGGGCTGAGATATGGAAGGTGTCGGTAAGACATTTGCTCTCTTCTACAGTTAATTAGGACTTAAGCTATTAAATGTTGCATTTGTATTCACTCAGGCCTAATTAATTACATGCGTCTGTCCAATGAACTGCAGATGTATAATTGAAATGCAGATTTGAAAAAGTGGGTTTGTCAGAATGGCAGGAATGTTTTCACCTTTTGAAAGAGTCTGAGCAGCATGTGATTAGATGAGAGCCAGTGATGACCTTTTTCTGTTTTCCCCCTGTACACCTTCATTAAAATTCATCCTCCGAGGCCAAAAGACATCTCTCGTTTGGGTAATGTATTGTCTTGAATGGAAAGGCCGATTAAATGTGACCGACGCTACATTTAGCAAATGAACGGTGAGCGCAGTTTTACTTGGCTGGGCCTGTAGGAAAGTCAGCTGGAGCAGATAAGAGTTGTTGTCATGACTGACTTATTACGAACGAGAATCGGGACGATAAGCCACCAAGAACACGCTGGACTTGAGCGGCTTTACGAAGCAGCAAACAGCGTCTGCTCTTGTTGTTTTAGGTGGGTCTGTCAAAACAACGCGACACAGTTCATCAGCCTGTAAACAGTCGAATCAACACCTCTAAGACTGTTTCATATAACCTGAGCATTACCACCTTCATGGAGGAGCATTGTATTACCCTGCATTAGTCTTAGCTTAGCATAGCTAATCAACTGGCAGCTCACTGTATCGCTCTCTTTCTGTATATGACATGAGCGTTATATTTCTCTTACTATGCTGTATACTAGTATATTTAGATACCTGGACTTATTCCAGACAGCTACCTTGCTGCTAAATTCGATTTAATTATTGTAAATATTATGTACCTTATTTAGCTTTTTGTTCTAAAAAAAAAACAAACATATATCATCATCTGTGAAAGGTCTGTAAATTGGGTTGATGATGCCAAACAGCGTGTGATTAGAGGCGAATCAGATTGTGCGGTGGTGTTACTGAGAGCTATAGGTTCTTAGATAAAATGCCCCCATGGGAACACAACACCTTAAACCACAAAAAAGGCTATTAAGCCAGATTCTTTGCAGTCTGCTTGAGCTCGGGGCTCCGTCCATCACTACTGCTGTTTCCTCTGGCCTGCTACTCCTTTTGATTGCTGATGTGATAGTGAAATAGACAGAGTGACAGACCACAGAAAGATTTTCTCTAGCCTCTACTTTTGATTTTTTTTCCCAGAGTTGTGTGTTGTTTGTGTGGAAGTGTCTGTAATGTTGCTATAACTCTACCATTTATTTCATTGTTTGTGCTTGTACTTCTGGAGAACTGACAGGAAATGAAAAGAGAGAAAAATGAAGGTTTGCATGCTCCAGAGGTCAGCAGACAGATCTGAGTCGTGAATGTTGTGATTACATGGTGAGTGTCTTAAACACCAGACTAGCAGGATGCTCCAACACCTTAAAAACACATGGGGAATGAGACGTAGACCAGTGAGCGACTCGGTGCATGTTCATAAAAATAGAGTTTTTCAGCTCCTCTCTGATATACTGTACCCAGTTGTTTTTGGTTATCTTGCCTTCCTCAGGGTGGTAATATGAGGGCCTTTGCAGTTTTTAGTGCAATTAATTAAATTAGTCGGCATCCTGGCCATAATCTTTCAAAATCATATCTACATAATAGAGTATTTGTTTTCTGGTGATATTCTATTTGTCTTGAGTTTATTCAAGCAAATACTGTCTGTTTCCTAAGGTATAGTTTATTCCCCTGTGCCATGGACCTCCGCTTTTGTTAAAACACTAAATTAGCCTTTGATGAAGACAGTAATATATTTGTGATGAATTGTGAAAAATGTGCCTTGAGTATGGACTCAGAGTCCCACAGTCAGAGAGGAACTAACACGCAGCTTCACCAGAATAGGTCTCTTCATTGGATTCATTTATTTTAACAAAAACAAAACAAAAAAAATTTCCCATCCTTGAATTTTAACCAATTAATGTGTAAAAAAAGTAAAATCACCATCTTCAGTATGAAAATATTTTCATTCCCTTTAAAATAAATTGTTCAAAACACTGTATAAGCAAATATCTTCCATCTCTTTAGCGATAATGAATGAACTAATTTCTAACTAAACACCTCCCTTCAATAAGTGAAATGGTTATTTTACAAAGAAACCTTTTCAGAAAAACAAATGTAAAAATACCTCAGGGCTTAAAGTGCTAAATTTAGATGTAATAACACCTTCTTTTAAAAAGCAGCTCCTCTAAAAGTTAAAGGGCAGAGACTAAATAACAGGAAATACGTAAAAGGTACCGTCTTTCAATGCGGCTGTTCATATTTGATAAGAATGCAGCAGATGTGTGACTGTATGTATCCCATACTCCTGCCCCTCCCTGCAGTCTAGCTGCAAGTTCATACTTTGCACATTATGGTCTTATCAAGCCGATGACAATAGACACACTGCATGATGGTGGCTGCAGGGCTGCTGTAATTGGAATGGACAAGGTCAAGTACAGCACTCCCAGTTTTGAAGTGAGCACAGTGTGCTTTTCTCCTACCCTAACTATGATGCCTACACAATCTGACATCTGTTGATATAACACTGGGGCCAAGCTGCCAGCCAAGTATCGGGCAGTAGCGAATTGGTGGCGTATGAATCTTCACTCACCAAAAAATGAAGCGGACGTATTCGCGTAGCTGAGGAGGAGAACTGTGAAACTCTCAGGTGTGGGGAAAATGTTTACCAGTACTGTGAAATCAGGAGAGCATATTTCACCAGAGATTATAACTCTGTAAACATGTTTACTCCACAGCACTCTTTATGCTGGACTGATAAGGGTTTGTACTGAAATGTAATGGAAGGCCTCACTCCCTGTGCGTGTTGGCATCGGGGCCCCCCCAGAGTGGCGTGTTCAGAACGCCAAAGGTGACGTGAAATTCACAGCAGCTAGTTCATATTTACATCAGTATTATGTGCTGGGGTTAAGATAAGGATTCACACGAGGTATTCAAGGATGTAATATTTTGCTGTCTTGATGATTTGTATTCTAAGAAAATTGGGTGTGACGCATAGGCTTAATGAATTTGCATTATTCATCAGGACTTTGCAAGTTTGATGTGGGAAGCCCTTGTGTTTGTTTGGAGCCCATGGGAAAGGCCTCCCGAGGAGTTCCTGTCAGATAGAAACTTTTTTGCTTGCAACCTTGAAAAATAAAGTGCTGTCTCTTCAAAAATCATCCAACATGGATGCTCTTGTCTAAAACGCTGAGTTTAAATGGCAGCCGGTAGATCAGAGACACTGTCACGTCGCTTAAAGTCGAAGATGTCGGGGGAAGCAAAAATACCTTTTCTTCTTCAGCAGCTTTATTTGCATCGCACATTTCAAACATTAGACATTGTGTACCACAGTCTCACCTACTAATATGTTGCTTTATTCTTTGCAGCAAAAAGGGCCTAAACTTTTTAGATTGTCCAAGACATTTAAAATTGCAGCATTTAACTCCCAGCAAATCTGTGCGAAGATGATGGAGCAGTTCAGTTCATAAAGTCTATATTAGCCAATGAAACTATTTTAATAACCCTGCATATTAACCAATGTAAATATATTGTACAGCAGCTATTTTAAACTGTTCTACCATACAGGTGTATATAACAACAATATAAGTAAATCGGATGAATACTAGTCTATACTTTCTTATTATCATCAAATTGGATGATTAAACAAAAGCTCAGATATGCATAGTTTTATTAATTAAAACGCTGCTCGGACTATTTTCAGCTGTGGATTGATGCATTTAGTGCTCTGTTGAATATTTATGTACGGCAGCAGGACATTGCATGTGGGATGACCTCAAAGAGAAACTAGTGTGCACATGTTCATGGCTCATGTTCTCGCTGATGTATTTTTTTAATAATTTTTGACATGTTTAGACAACAACTGGGGTCCGCAGCACGAATGAATAAGATATATCTTTGGGTGCATGAGCGGTATGTGTTAGTAGAATACATTTTTTATTGGGTTTGATCTTTTCACAGAATTTCTTGACAGGAATAAAAATACAGAAGGCATTAGAGATTTCAGCTATAAAACACTTTGCCCAACAGTACTTGCTGCTGCCCTGGCTCGCCAAGAAAATGATGAAGCTGTTGTCGGACTGTAAATAAGCACAAAAAGGTTGTTCTAAGTGAGGGAAAACACATGTACTATCAGCAGATTTAAGCAGACTTTTTCATCAATATAACCACTGGCCTGTATCAGCTAATTGGCTCTTTTCTTTTGTTTGTACTGTAAAAGTCTGCAAACTGCACCTTCATCAGCACTGAGACCAACACTAACCACCAGTTTACCTGTACACACACCTAGCTAGCAAACTGGCTTTTATTTGTGGTGCACTGAGTTTGTGATGTAAACTATTTCAGGTCAGTAACAATACAGCTGCAGCCTGAATCACAAAAAATCCTCTGCTGTGCTTTGTGATGCATTAAATCTGTACATTTCTGGAGGGTAAGATTTGGGCTCCTTTTTTGTCTGATTCTCCTGGATTGTGACTCACTGGATCACGATGCGCCAGATACCATGGCAGAGCACAATCTTCTCATTGTCATATTGTAAACAGATGGGAAAAGGGAATGGAACATGACAAGGCATCAATAAGCACAAAAGAGCCTATTTTAGTCTTGCATTCTCCTGTCTCTGCATGGTCTCTGCATTGCAGGACTCCATTGTGCTGTGGATGGTTAGAAATAAACAAGCAGGTCTGCAGTTGTTTATAATGAATTTTCTCTCAGGAGATTATGAACAGAGACACTCCACTGTGGTGCTATGTTAAGAAAAGCTTTTCTACCAGATTGGGTATGACTGTTGTTTTTTTTTTTTTTTTTTTTTTTTAAACCAAGATGTATTAAAAGTAATTACACAAGCAAGATAAACATAATTAGTACAGCATGAAACTCCATGCCTTTTGTTCTGAATTTTCCATCACTAATTATCTTTGGTATAAGATAATTCCTTTGTAGTGATTGTCTATTTAACTTAACTCTTTATTTGCACTTCAGTCCTCCACGTGTTATCGCTGAGCTAATGCAGCATCAGAAGAATCGCCAGAAGACGCCTATTTAACGTCATCATTTATTCATCAGAGAGCAAAGCATAGTCAAGTATAGCGCCACTGACAAAGTCCTTAGCCCTGAGTCTTCGCTTATCTTTTCCTCTCGCTGTGGTCACCCTCGATGCTGCAGGGATTTCAAGTAGCTGCACGCTTGACATTGTTTTGTTGCTGCCTCTCAGGCTTTAGATAGTTACAGAAAGTACATGGCTGGTTTCCAAACTTCCCTCTTTAGCTGCCTTTGGTGGTGACAGCCGACAATGTTCCCGCATGTTGGTGACTCCCTCAAAAGAGTCAAGTCAAGTCAAATGTATTTATAAAGTGCTTTTAACAAGCAGGTTTGTCACAAAGTGCACCACGAAGGAGAAGGAGCATGAAAAAAAAAAAAAACAGAATAAAAAATGGCCAGAAAAGTGCATCACAAAGAGGATGATGGGACAGAGGGAGAGCACGAGACCACGTGACCAGTAGCAAAGACATTTATTTTCATGCTGTGACTTTGGGCCTGATGATGTAGCAGTTTTAGCTTCTGCAAATGTGTTATCATGATAATCTGCTGACACCTACACATGTATGTGCACTGTATGGCAGATACAACTGGTCATGTTTTTTAACAGACTGGGCTGCTTTCACATCTGGTGTGACTCCAGGGGAAAGGAGCACTGCAGCATGAAGACCCTCAGTGTAAGAGGGAACCAAAACCACTTTTCCAGACTGCATCTAAGAAGCTGCAGCTGCTTCTACACTTACTAGGCTTGTTGGTAAAACCAGATAGAAATGTTCACACAGATTTGTGTAATTGCCTTTTCCAACTGTTTCCTTTTTTTTTTAATCTTGTCAAATGTCCATGGTCTTAGGCAAAGCTTAAACCTCTTGTCTACAAAGAAAATAGATGGGTGGGTGGACTTTGGAGACTGAGCAGTGGTGAAACATGGAGTGAAAGAGGAGCACAAGGATTGGGGGGGCAGAAAAAGAGAAGGTGTTCATGGTGGTGTCCCAATGCTTGGATGCTGCTACCTCAGCGCCATGTGTCACTCTGACTGTCAGCTTGATTAATGATCCCCTGGCTCCCATGAGTCCCTCTCACAGGGACAACACAGATCAATACACAATGAAAGCTTGCTCCGGAGCAGCCTGTTCACAGCCGCTGTAGCTTAGTCTTTGTCGCTGGGTGATTGAAACATTCAAACAATAGTTCAGTTTGCTGTTACATTGGCTCAGGCAGTGTGAGCACCTAGAAACAGTCCAAAGTTAAAACTGCAGCTGAGATTCTGTATCTCAGGAGACTGCAGACATATGCTGTGGATTGTTTGATATGAAAGCCAGTACAGAGCTACAGTGCATGCTTTTAAAACAAAGTGCCCTACGGCACAGGCTTGGTCTGTTCTCCAGAAAAGATGGTGAGTTCTTTAGGAGCATGTCAGCGTGTGATTTAACGCCTTTACTCCGACTGTCTCACTGCATCTTTTTAATGAACTTTTTGCTTTTTCCGCTGTGTGTATTGATACCCCTCCCCTATAAAGACAAACCATCAAAGGTCTCGCCGGGGTTTTAATTGCTTTGGCAGGAGCACAAGTCTGTGTCTTGCTCAGATCTGGGACCAGTCGAGGTCGATGGCTCACGGTCGATATTGCTTTTTGTCAAGGAGAGAATGGAGGGGGAGACGATGTTGGTATTTATGAGTCCATATTGGAAAAGGATTTTAAACAGCAGAATGATTGTTGATATTGAACATCCTTGCATTCTAAATGGGGCAATTTTATTCCTGCTATTTCAGGGACGGGCAGTGATGCCAGCTGACTTCCAGCTCCCTATAAAAGCCTGTTATGGTGCAAGCTGTGGTCAGTGGAATCTCCCTTCATCAGATTTATCTTCAGCCTTTCCTAAAAACCCACAGGGAGAGAAACCGGTCACATTTTTTGCATACACTTCACTGACTCCTGTTAAATGTTCTGTGCTCATATAAATTCTCGCCTCAGTTTTTCCTCCCGGACTAAAGAGGCATCTGAAATGTGATTGTTCGTGTATTTGAAATCACCATGAAACTCAACCAGGATGAAAACGTGTCTGTTCAAAAATACCCCTGCTCGTGTTTGTTCTTGCCTTGAAAAAATAAATCCATAGCTCCCATTTTGATTACTTTTCCCAGCTCATCTGTTGGTAGAAAGTCTTTCCATGCCTGCAGCTGTGATGTTAAGGCTGCTTACAGCTGGCTGATGGAAACTTTGATCAGGTAGGAAGTGAATTGTGTGCTGCTTTCAAAGTTCCTTTAAGTTGCTGGGAAAAGTCGCACTGTACCTGGTTCACTGTGGTTTTTATTTATTTTTTTACTATTCTTGTTCTTATTGCTCAGCAGCAGTAAGATCAGTTAAACATCAGCATTATAGCATTGTAGGATCAGAAAATACTTTCTGAATTCAAGTCAGCTGTGACGAATTGAAACTCCCGGCCAGTGTTTTTGTTTTTAATTTAGCTGGTTATTTATTTATCAGGTGGATATTCTCTAGGCCTCCCAATCTGGCTGCTGTTTTTTTTTTGTTTGTTTGTTTTTTCTTGTGTGTGACAGCTGGACCAGTTTTGTTGGTCTAGATTGTATTTGTTGTTGCTTTAATGCTGCCCTCTTAACCAGATCTCTGTTTAAAACTGCACCAATCGGTATTTTTGTCTCAACCATGAATCCCATTGCTGCATGTTCTGCTGCTTCCAAAGGAATTTCCAGTTTTCCATACTGACACGACAAAGTTAGCTGCTAGCTGCTGAGCGTTTAGCAGCTAAGGAGGCAGATATTCACAAAATAAATTCTTTTTTTCCACAATAAAAAAGAGGCGTGGAGGGTAAAACAATGTTCTCACTTATTCTAACTGCCCCTAATTACACGTCACTGAACAATGAACATTACCTAAGGTGTTTTGAAAGACTTGAGGATAATTTGAGGGAATAAGGCATGAAACTAGAACATCCCGTTCTACTTTTGCCTACATACAAAGCGCACGGAGTTAATTTTAAAAAATGTCTCTCTCTATTACAAATTGCACACAAAGTTACAACCCAACAAATCCTTAGTGACAGAAAGTCCCCAGTGGCTAACAGTGCACATGCCCAATCATCTGGAAAGGTACCCTCCATGACAGAGACACAAACCTTGCTGAAATTAACCAACCTCACTAATATCTCAGCAGCTAGTTTATAATTATCCCAAGTATTTACAGGAAGCCCCCTCAGTGCGGCACGTCCCTGTTACAGCCACATTGCATCCCCCATATATCGACATATGGATATGTGAATGCATGTCACTTTAACTAATGTGAAAACATACGTGAGCACATTTTCCACTCAGCACTATCTGACCACAAAGTTTTCTTCTACCCACTTACATCAAAGTTACATATCCCTGAATTATATAATCCCCTTGCTTGCCCATGAGACCCCTTTGAATAAGCCCATGGCAAGACCTCATAGTAAAAACATTAACTTCCAGCTTTATCCGGGTCAACGGCAGACAACATTCCTGTTTGAGCTGGGATGGGGAATAAATAAATTAGCATGGAGCACATTTAAGAGCTTATTTCTGTAAAGTCTTTTGGGAGCGTTTTTATCAAACTTCCCTGCTAAATTATCTAAATTGAGTGCATTAAATCAGTTATTTTCCTTTAGAGCTAAAAGTGCAAAGGTTCTAATATCCTGAACAGAAAAAAAAAAAACAACAAATCATTATTTGCAGGCGCAAAGCCTTTTGTCTTTTTTCAGAAAGTTTGCCTCTATTACAGAAAATGTTTTGCCAGCCTCAGAGATAAGCTCTTATGAAGAACCACTGTTCTTCATATATTTCCTGCAAGAAATGGAGAACATTTGTCACAGCGAACAGTCCAATATAGTAAAGTCTTGATTTCCTTTTCATGAAACAAAACTACATCCTTATACAGAAGCTCACTTGGGACACAGTTTAGCAGGACAACATGTCCCTGAAACCTTCTTTGTATGTGTTTTTAAAAACCTAACCAAATACTCAATAACCGCTACAGTAGATTTGATTTACAGGCCATTTTAAAAGTGCATGCGAATTAGCCAAGAGACCCTTTTGCTTGTTGTATGGTATAAATCCAAATACAGACATGTAAGCATTATACTGTACCCCTAGTGTGTGTATTTCTCTCTGTATTTAGGTTATGACTTCCATGGGACATCTTATATAATATATCTAATGGCATAATTCGAGTCTTGCAAACTACTAAAGAGAACCTAGGACAGATAACGGTCTCGTTGATGTGTTTATGTCCCAGCAGAGCATGCATAGCTGACAAAAAGGAAATATCCCAATAATTGAAATTTTAAAGCGCTAATTTTTATTTCAGCCAGTTTCCTATTTTATTTTGCTACTTTTTGCCTTTATTATATGTAATAATGATTTGAAAAGCTAGAAAGTATTTTATTTCTGGGTTGAGTTGTGGCTTTCTCATTCTGTAGGGAAAACAACCAGTGCAAACAGACTCCAGTCGTCATTAAAACATGCACATGCAAAAAATAGTGTTTTTTTCCCCCTACTGTTGAAAATGGCAAAACTACTCTGCCTGCAGATGGGACCTCATAATTCCAAGCTAATGAATTGGTTCCACAAGGCATCTGCATACATAAACTAAAGCTGCATTCACAATAGAAAAGATAATCAAACTTTTATCCCTTTGAGGCACAGAAGGATCTCTGCTGTTTAAACTGGAAGAATCTGACTCATTGAGGCTTTTCACTGTGGGTCAGTCAGGTTCCATGTGGTTTGTCCCTCTGTACTCGCCAGGATCGGTTTTTCTCATACAGATTTAAAAACAGACCTTGTGCTCCTGCGTGAATTCATTCCAAATATGTTTTTTTGCCAAAAACCCAGATCCGGCAAATAACAGGTGTTATCTGTTACCATTTGTCCAATTGCTCCAATCTGTGCTGGATATAAAGAAAGTTTTCTTGAGAAGATTCCTATCATCTGTACCCAAGTTTCAAAGCAGACGTCAGGGCAGAGTATCAAACTTTATATCCAGTCCAAAACCTGTACGGTGTTTAAAATTGGCACTGAATACTTCAGATTCATGGTTGTAATTGTTATTAAAGACCAATCCTATGTGACTTCACTGCCTTAGCCCAGACAAAAGACTGCTGTATGGTTTCCTCTATACCTCGGACTGAGGATTGTGGCACGTGATCCATCACTATCAGATATATGCCTCTTTATTTTAGCAGCTGATGCCAAGCTTCAGTGGTCCAGGGTAAATAACAGGCATGACCATAGACTTTGGTGACCTCACATAATCTCCCAGCTTCAACCCAATTTGGCGTCTAATCAGTAAGCAGGAGTGTGAGTGTTGAGGCGCTTTCAAGCATAGATGTAAAAAAACAAAAGACTTTGTGGCATGTAATCACAGGCCAGGTGGTAATCACTTGATTAAAAGTGCTTCTAAGGTGAACAAAACACTTTGCATCAAGAGGATCAATGACTCAGCACGGATCCTGACGAACACCAAACTTCACTGGAGCCATCATGCCTGAAAACACATTTCAGCTACAAGTGTTTGGCTGTTTCAGTTACAACGGAACCCATTTATGCACATCTGCTGCATTGAACTCAAAGGGCGGATTCAACCAAGCATGATATAAGAAAGTTATGCAGAAACCAGTTGTCTCATTAGTTTTTAGTTTTTACAGATATTATCAATTTCACTGAATAAATATCACATATTTTTAAAGGAGTAAATCCCCTTCAGTTTTTTTGTCCTCATGTGCTCAGTGCTGCTGCAGAAAGGACACCGTTCGTGTCAGCATCCAGTAAATGAGGTGCTTGGGCTGCAAGCATAGTGTAAAATATGTTTTCATTAAAGCTACGATATGAAGCTTTTGGGAACCAATCTAGTGGTTGCATGACACTCAAAATCAATCCACTATGCACCACCCAGACCTTCCAGGTATAAGTCGTTATGAAATTACAATAAAAAGAAAACAACAACAAACTAAATTTCCATTCCCTATTGCATCTGCTGATGCTGATATAATTTCTAGATTGAGACCAAACTTTGTGGGTGTCTTTTGGGTTTTTATTCCTTTTTCTTTTTTGTTTCTTTTCTTTTCCTGCAGCTGTCCTTGTTTTCCTGCCATCGTCACTGTGTACACCATCTCAGCTGATCGTGCTTTTGTTAGCCTGCTGGTTGTGTGTTAGCTGCGGTGGCGTGTGAAGCCGTGCACGGTGCGAGGGGAGCAGTTTAACTGAAGGGGGGTTAATTATTGACTGATTTTGACCTTGTCCGATCGGGTGGAAGGGCAAGGTTTGATAGAAAACCTTCAGAAGGGAACATTTCTGCATTGCTGCCAGGATGTTCAAAGAGTCTGGATCACAGGAGCCTTGTACAGCACCTCTCCATGTGATATATACATATATATACTGGAGCTTTTGTAGAAAGAACAGCTACTGTTTTTTTGTGCTGCATGTTGGATATTTATAGACCCATTTTATCCAGATTTTCTTAAATCCAATTTTTCACCTGTCTTTAAAATATTTAAAATAAAAACTGAACATAAGGACTTGAGGACTATTGCATGTGCTGGTATCACATCTGCATGAACATGGCCAAAATTATCGACAAAAACCAGTGATATTTTACTTCTACACCACTAAAACTAGTATTTTTGACCTAAATACTAATTAACACGTCTGTTGAAGGCAACACCAGGCCAACGCTGTTGAATTAACACATTCATTTTACATATGCAGTAGTAGTAATTGTAGTATAACGTGTCAGAGCTTTAAAGGGTCTTACCTATTGGCCAACACTCAAAGTACCACAGAAATATATACAACTGCAGATAAGAGTGCTTTTTATAGCTATACAGTAATCTGATATGGGAACAAAGGCTAAAAACGATCAACTCTCCTACAACGTGTAACTTTAAAAACTAACTTCTGGCAGTTAATTAAAAGTACTTCAGCGTAACTTTTACTGTCTTTTTCCCCCCAAGAGCACACATTTGATTTAGAAACAAAACTCTTCATGCACAGTGAGTACAGTGCGGTGGCTCTCCGTGCTCTGCCCTGCCTGACTTCAGCTGCAGCAGCAGCAGCTCTGCACCGCCTACACACTTACATTCACACCAAGGGAGAGCTCGCTTCCAATTCCTCTCCTGTGCCGTGTCGAGTGAGCGTGGACCAGTTTCTCTCCTGCTCGTGAACAGTTAGAGAACGCTACTCAGTCAGGGAAGCTGTCACCTCGTCTGACAGTTTCAGCATTATTGGATCCATGAGAGAGTTTTTTTTTTTTTTTTTTTTTTTTTTTTTTTGTCACAGCAGCCGTAGAAAACACGGCTTCAGTGAATATCATTAGCACTGCTTTCAGTTGAGTTTCTCTGTCATGTCATTTCACAGCTGCATTAGAGAATTTCATGTTATGGCAACAGTCTGTGAGGTGACATTACAACTGCAGTCTGAGTTCTTTCAAACCATGTTTTTGTTAATCATGGCAGAAAATCTTTTAGTTTTACTTGGATTAATTTACAGTCACACTTTTCAGCTCGGGCTTGTAAACAAAAGCCAAGGAAATCACAGCTTCATAGTAAGACAGAACAGACTTTCTGACAAATCGTAGTTTTTTGTGATTTATTACTTCAGTCAGAAACATGAGAATAAGGTGACTATTGAAGTAACAGTCAGCTATTCATTTGGCATTCTTCATACCCACAAAACCTTGCTGTCTGAGATCATTGTCTGCATTCAGGTTGAGATTAAATCCAGCGCCTCAAGATCCTGCCAGTTTGATCAGGATTCAATTCATATTTATCTGAGTTTTAGCTATAAAAAAATCAATTATTTGTCATGTTTGACATAATGATGGAAGGTCCAACCGGTCTGAGGCTGACACATTGTTCCTAGATCCCTAAAGACTAGTAGGGTTGCAGTCATGATAACTATTATAAATTGTCTTTCTGGAACTGGTAGAAAAAAATACTCTGATTTCTACTTTTGATTAATGTAGTAATACCACACTAAAAATACAATACTGCATTGAAAAAAAATACTCTTAGCACAATACACTTAGTATCATTTGCAATTTGGTTCTTGTCAATGTTTAGACAATTGGATTATAAAATGCTTAGTTTGGCAAAGCATTTAACTACACATGAATTAATTGTACTTAACATAGCTATTTTGTACATTATTGGGAATGTTGGGTATTTAATAATAAAAATGGATTATATTTCAGAATAACTACTAGGGTGACTGTAATGCTAGACCAGACCAGAACCCCCAAATATTCCACTGACATAAAACATAAGAAAAGACCTATCAAATGGCAAGACAGGTTTATTTGTTTATTTATCCACAGAGTAATTCAAAGTGCTTTACAGAAATAAAAGACACGTTAAAGGTGCAAAAATCAAAATAAGAAACAGCAAATAGTAGAAGTAAAATTAATAAATAAATAAAATTAAAATTAAAGAAGACTGAGTGCAGATAAAACACTTTCAGCTGTCATGAGCTAAAAAGAAAAGACTTTAGCTTGGACTTAAACATTTCCAGAGATGAGGATTGTCTAACATCTGATGTTCTTAGAGTCCGAGATGGTTCATATGGCACCAACATGTCAGAGATGTGTTGGCATTATTGTGAGACCGAGTACTCAACAATTAATCAGTTTTTAAAAATTGTTCTGATTAATATCTAATGTATTCTTTAGTTTAATTCATTATTTAGCTGATTGTGTCAGTAGCGGATGGTTCCTTGCGTAACAAGCCAAGACAAAGGAACATTTTGCTACAGGGATCACTAAAGTAATGACAGAAAACACACAAAGGCTTTTGTTAAAACCGGTGTTTGTTTTGTTTCGCTGATTTGTGCTTAAAATGTTTACCACTTCGCATACACATTAGTGTTATTTCCCATCCAGTGGTCTAAATGCAATTTCAAGGTCTTTTCCACCCTGGCAGCAAACAATTTGCAGGTGAAACCCTGGTGCAGATGGAGGCTTTCAGCATGCTCATATGGGTGAACATGCAGAAGCTTCTCTGTGTGTTGCAGACCAGGCGGTCTGCAGGAGGCACTTCAAATTGCTTCTGACACAAAGAGAGCCTAGCTAGTCATTTGTGTCTGACTTGATCTGTGTCTGCAGGACATGTATGTATGTGGGTTTCAGTGTCTATGAGTGAGCAATAGGACAGAGCACTGGCTCTCTAGCTCTGGCTTGTATCAGGTCAGCTCGCCCCTGTCACACTGTCCCTCTTCTTCATTAAAAAGATGCCACTGGCTACAAACTCATGACCTGAGAGCTAAACTGAGAAAGCTCTAATCAAAGTGACAAGGACCACATTAAATCTGTGCTGCCCTCTGCTCACTAGGCCATAATTGCAGAGGAACACTGACATAAACAGTCCCGGCTGTAGCAAAAAAAAAAAAATAGAGTAAAATAGAACCAAAATTTAATGTCAGTCTTGCACAGTAATATCAAAATCAGTCAAAGCCCAAATTTATTCCATTTGTTGTAGCCAGGAGATTCAAAATGATAATTTACACATGCAGAGTTTACTGCTGTGAAAGTGTGACAGAGCACAGCGTCGCTGGACAGAGAGACCTGAGTGAATTTGTCAATACAGATTATCATGTCATCCTGATCTCACATGGAGCATAACGCTCTCCTAACTTAGATAAGGGCATGGTGAAAACCATCGGTGCATCTTCTAATCTGCTGCCTTACATAATGAAACATCAACTCACCTCCTTGCTCATCACGGGTCATCTCCCAAGGAGTATGCAACCACAGAGCTTTGCCAAGCGCTAACATCAGAGCCCTGTCTATTTTTATCTTTTGGAACAACGCCGTTAATTAGCATGCATCCACAATCAGTAATTAATGCGCGGTAGATTCCTGGGCAGTAAGGGCATCTACGACGGAGAGAGCGAAAACGATAACATAACTCTGTAATGACATCGCCATCACAAAGGCTTGAAACCATCTCCCTGAACAAAGACTTCCATTTGCAGCTTTCAAGGTTAGTTTTTCATTCTCATTGAAAAGTTTTTGTTTTTTTTTACTGATTTTAATTGTCTGCTGACCCCTGCCCTGCAGGTTAAATCATGCGTTTGGAGAGCTCTTTGCAAAAGTTATAATTGGGGGGCGGTGATGCATTCACAGCCCAGGCTTGCGATGAGCATGTCCTCATCCCAGCACCTTATCTGACCCGGGCACATGTAGGAGCAGAGACAGACGCACACAAATCAGACAGAAAGCTAAACACTGGCAGCTACTTGCACCCCCCCCCCCCCCCCCCCCCCCCCCCCCCCCCGACCCCCGGCAGTCACACTCAATATAAAGTCAAGCAGACAGATCCATATATTCATTGTCTGATACATGCACTGTGCTCACTGTTAATGCATATCTCACATGGAAGAATAAAAGCCATTTCACAGCAGGCACAAATATTTCAAGTTTTAACAAAGTTTATTTCCTGGTGTGAAATGGGCGATTGCACACTAATGCAGAAGTTCGGCGAGGCACATCAACAATCTGACTGAACAATAAAGCCCTTCAGATCCAGCAAGTAGGAATCAGGCATGGCAGTTTGTATGCAGGGATAGACAGTCATACTTTACTAACACATTAAAACAGTGTTCTGTGTGAGCTTTTTTCCAAAAAGTAGTAACAGGGGCTGCAATTTGAAATAAATCAAAGATATACAGTAGTAGTGATCGTAGCAATGCTCTGGTACAGTTTTACCTGTTCAGGTACTGGTTAGAGCAGGAGGTGGGTGGAGGTGGCTTTACTTCTGCTTCGTAAGGATCGACATTATAATTCCAAAGGTTGCATGATAATTAGCTGGCTTAGTAATGTTGGTCACCGGTCGGTCTGCATTTTATGGGTCAGGGTTTTGTTCAGAGTTGGAAAGCGTGTGAGGATGGGACTTTGGAGTGCTGAAGATGAGGTTGATTGTATGTAGATAGACTAGGACTCTTTGTACGAAGGTGGAAATTTGTTTGTACACTTGGATTGCACCTATAGATTAAATACAGTGAATGTGATGTTTGGGTATAGGGAGCAATTTTACAGAAACCTGACAAAGTACTGTAACGACACTGGTGACTAAAACAACTAAATATCTTTTCTTTGACTAATATTCAATGTTTAAGACATTGTGCTAAGGAAGAATTCCTGCCAGCTCCAGATTCAGCACCATGGACAGAGCTTGGAGAAAGTGAACATACAGTGAGGATGACTATCACTAAATGAAACCCAATAATCAATACTGTCATTTTTCTATGATTATGTGTTACAGAGTAATATATATACACAGAGTAAGTTAATAGTCTTTATCAGTGTTACACATTACAAATAAAAAATACCCACCTTACTCTCACTGCCATTATTGCCTACTGGGTCATGGTATTTACTATGCTGCCTCCTGAGGTGTGGGAGTAGCATTTCGAGCAGTGGCTCAAACTGCACCTCAAACTGTGCCTTTGACATTTGAAAATAGTGCTTTAAATACTGCGTAGCTTCACCTCAGACCAAAGGGACATTCTCATTAACAAAATTACTGAGTCGTCTTCATCCGAACACAAGAATTTAGCAGATTTACCATTTTATTCCTTATTTACTTATCCAGCCTGGCATTGTGTTCATGTTTAACACTAGTTCTTTTTTGGTTTGGTTTGTCCCAGTTGACTAGTAATTAAACAGCGTTGACACAAAACACGTAATATCATTTGTTTGGAGTAGTTAAATCATTGTTTCCTACAATTAAGGAAATATTTGAATTATAGCCATTTATTTATACAGGCAGATTGATTTCAAAACCTCTTGTAGGTATTTTTCTGTCATTTCTGTTGTTATGTTTAATGCGTTTTGACAGCTGGCCTTTTGGGAATTATTTTCAATGGCATTTTTATACCTCTATTAAAAAAATCAACAGTAGAGAGATGAAATCAAATGATTGAAGTGATAGAGGTGAAACAAATCCTGAAAGTAGCCTAGCTATGGAAGATACTGTCCCTATTCTTAATCCAACCTACTAAGATCTAATTGTTTTAACAAACTGCTAGAAACAATCACCACTGATCACAAAACCAGATCTGTTTCAATTTCTTAGCAAATCTCTGATGTGGGCAGAGATTTACTGTAGATGTCTGGAACCAGGTTAGCAAGAACCAGCAATATTCTTATAAACTTACAGTCCTATCAAATATTTACATTTTGATGACGCATTGTCCAAACTCACATTATCAAATTAGGGACCCTTGTGTGACTTATATAGAGGCATCTGCGATCATTATATTTCTCCACTCATTAGCTCAGTTCTTTTATTTGTTCATTCAGCTACAACATTTACTTCATATTAGCCTCCAGCTGTCTAGCTCTGTTAGCTTACCAGTGACTTGTAATGTAATAATGAATTACAATGTCATTTAATTAAAAAAAAAAAAAAAGAGAGAATTTCTCAATTTGAATATGTTCCCTCTGTTACCAAAGTCTTCCAGTTGTGAGTGTTTAGAGGAGCTTTGTTTCTGTAGCTCTGCCCACTTGGGATTAACTGGAACAATAAGATTATTTGTGGATTCATAAAAATTTTTGTAGACAAATGTTTGCGTTAGAGCGTGCTCAAACACAAACGCTGTGAATACACAAAACCGAGGAGGATGCTGACGGGAAGATGCGCACCTTTACGCTGAAAGAATGTAATTCCCAGACAACATTAGTAAATACAAACAGCTATAAACTCAGAGACTTCACTCTCAGGCACACACACAGGAACACACAAACACACACACACAGAGTATAAAGGGACACCCTGGGGGAGGTAAAATGAAGAGCTGAGGCTTGACCAGAGAGCGTGTTCAGGGCATAAGAGAGAAACAGGCCTATTTGTGTATTTTGTTGTTGATATTTATACTCATGCATGCAGCAGACAGAAAAAGCAAAATGAGGACAAGACTGCGTTGTACGTAGGAAATGAGAGAATGTACGTGTGTGCCATGTTTATGACCAATATGCAGTGCCCACATAGTGTGAAGTGTAGGTGAAGACTGCAGCTGTGTATTCATACCTGCATGTGTACTCACTGTGAAAAGGGAAAAAGGAGAGACAAAGGATGCTGTGGAAATGTGAGGGAGAATTTGGCAAATATATTCAGAAAGAGAGAGAGAAAGACATAAGGAGCTTAAATCCCCAATTTTTTGGTAGAACTTTTGACTGTGCTCTAATCAGACTTTATAGCACTTTGTCTCTGTAGGACAGTGAAACCAGAACAATGTAACAGAATCAAAATATCGTTAAGGTAGGACTGCAAAAACCCATGCCAGAAAACAACAATACAGCCAAGTAAAATAATACCGGATGTTATTATGATAGGAAAGCACGAAGAGGAAGGAGAGCTAGGAAGAAAAACAACATGCAGTCCATACTCAGACCTCTGCTTAAGGATGCCCATCCATATTTTGCATTTGTAGACTAAATCTGCTGTACAAAGCATCTTGTTTGTATCTACATACAGAGGGTGGGGAGATGGTGTGAGAATGAACCTTTGAAATCTCTGACACTGATCCTTCCTGCAAGCCATTACGTGAAGCACATTCAGGGATGCCAAAAGCATGACAACATAGGTATGCCTTGCTCATTGAACAAGACATAAGGGAGCAACTGAACTCTGGATGGCATCCTTGGTATTTGCAGACAATGCTGTCTTTTGGTTTCAGCACCCTACAGTCTTTAATGAGTACTGGTGTGGTCTGCAGCCAAGCCTGAATGAGAACTGGTCCCGAGCAATGATGTTGGTCTTGGTGATCATCTTTTTAAAAGGCTGTATCGTGGTCTCTGAGGCTGAGGTTAGAATGAGAAGTTGACAAGTTGACTCACTGCTTCGTCCTATTGAAAGAAGCCAGATGAGGTGGTGGTCGTCTGTGGCAGGGTGTCCTCTGGGCCTTCTACTTTTAGGTGTGTTCCCTACTGGGAGGAGACCAGTGGGCAAACCCAGGACTCACTGGTGTGATTAGATCTCTCAGCACATTAAGGACCACACTGAAATTCCATAATAGTGTGTAGGCTGCTCAGTTTGCCCTGCTGCCACTGCAACCCTGAGCTGAAGAGATGGAGGCTGCTGTTCAGTATTTTTTTATTCTTTATTTTTTTCAGACAGGAAAGCATAACAATAAACTTAATCATTTTCCTGAACAGTATTCAAAGCAGTGAAAGTAAATGTCAGCTTACTATTTCCTTCAGTCCCTATAGTATTTTCTGTAGTTTACATTTTAGCTGGCGCTCTTATCCTCAGGCTTGCAGTGAGAATAAGGTTCACTTCCAGCTTCCCAGACATTACAGGCAATCAGCAGTAAAGACTTCAAGTGTCGAATCCGCTGTTAGGATTTTAAAAGGTCAGAATGACAGCACCAAGACAACAGATGAAACAAATACCTTCATTTTCCCAGATTGTTCTCTAACTGGGAAAATTGGCAACAATTACATCTGGCCTGACATTGTGCTCCTTTATCAAGTCCCTGGATTTACTGGCACAAGAAAACAAAAATATCAAATTCAAGAGAGCACCATACCAACAGAGCGTTTTATTCACAAGCTGATGACATTTTGAGTGTATTTTTCTACCAACACTTGTGGTCTGCAACGGTTATTAAGTCTTTTCTGTCCCAGTCCATCTCAACATTGACAAATAAGAGATGTAAACACCTGCTCTGCCTCGTGTGCCTGAGCAGCACATTAATACAACTAAAGACAGGAATAACATAATGAGAGAGAGGATAATAGGATGTCTTGTTGACAAGCAGTTGTTCTGTGGTCAGGATCGTTGTCATCTTGTACGACACTCTCCTCTTGCTTCTTGGCATAATGCAGCAGGGTACAGCTGGCAGGGTGAATGTGGTTCAGTAGGCTGTCTGCTGTGCCCTCTAATGGGCTCTGTGGCCACGCTTTAGGACAGACAGCTTGTTCAGGACCAGGTGGAGCTAAGATCAGTGCGTGTGGCAGAATTAATGCTGAATGTAAAGTTACTAGATACATGTAAGTAGATATGTTTATTCAGTTTCTTTGGTGACTTTCCTTTGTGCACTACTTTTCTGTTTTAAATGAAAATGTCCCTGCACAACTAACTAATGGCATTCCCATCAGCCCCAGATGTTTGCATGCTGACACGCCACTCTTAGCACGTGGACATTAGCATTTAGCTCAACACAGTACTGTGCCCAGGTAGAGCTTCACAGAGCCTCCTAGTCTGGTTCTTGTCCATTTTTATGGAAATTAAATTTGTGACCGCTGACAGAACCACATATCACTCAAGAACATCACACAGAAATACATCAATGTAGCCGCCTCCTTCACAACATCAAGCACAGCTCCTGCAGTTTCAAACACCTTTTTATCTTTGTACTGAAACTGCAGCTACTGCAGCTACCTTGTCATCCGAGTTTACATTCATGTTTGGACCTACATGTGATAAGGCGCCCAGTGTAGACGTAAAACCCTTGAAGGAAATTGAAACAATCTTAAATTAATTCTTCTTACAACCACAAACTAAATTGATGTTAATTTACCAGACACTGAAAAAAGCTTCCTCTCCAGTGACCAGCCTGTTTGAAGCTAACTTTGAGTTGCCTCAGGATTTGGTACGTCAGCTCAACAGAAAGTAGCGTCCCACACTGGCCAGACACATTTCTTGATTTCTCTTTGAATGTGCACAAAAGGAGAAAGAGAAGTTCTCTGTTGGCCCCTAAGGACGGGTCAGCTTGAAGGTGGATTCATTGTTGGGCCTTGGCACAGACTTTCAGTTCTCCTCACGCCCACTTTAACCTTCACCACTTTTTAGACGACCCTCAGTTTTACAATGACCCTCGCAAAGTTAGTAACTAGAGGTAGAAGTGACATAACCCCTTTACTGAAAGAGATGAAACATGATCAGAAGCTGAAGTTAAAACAGAAGCTATGTACAAATAATGATAGTAAGAAATTAAAACTATTACTTTGTTCTTTATTGGTGAATTAGTGAATCACATCCAAGTTAATGATGCATTATAAAGGTTTTAATGCCTCTTCTTGTTCAGCCACATTAGCTGCATAGCTGTGGGTGGCAATTTCAGTCCGTTCACCTTTGGTTCAGACTGAAATGTCTAAACTTTTGGATAGATTGCCATATTTCTGTAAACACTCATGGTCTCCAAAGGATGAAAGACTTTGGTGATCAGCTGGTATTTTCTCTAGTGTTGGAAAACAGTTTGATCTGTGGTTTATACTGAATATTTTTTCTAACATACTAACAAACACTTGTGTTTACCCCAAATACCTATAATGTCATTTCAGTTAGCTTCAGTAGCACTTGGTGCTAATAAGCAAATGTTAGCCTTCTAACATGCTAAACAGTTTTTGGCTGTATCACACCATGATATTCTACCTCTGATAAATAATGTGTGCATCCTCATGGAGTACCTCTAATTTATCACATCTAAAGTATTTTCATCATCATACCATCCAATTTAGGCTTTTTGGAGCTACTGATTGAAGTATATGAAATACCTACCTAGTATCTAAATTCAGAGTAATGATCCTTTCTTCCCCCATTGTATCATTCACACCACTCAGGAGCTCAATCTAAAATCAATTTATTATTATCTTTCACAACACAAATGTGTCAGCAGAAAGTATCATCTTCTTATCCAGAGTAAATTTATTTTCTTGCTGGCGAAATGGATTTTTGAAATTCTAAAAACAGTTTTTCAGTGGCCCATTGAAAAATTGATGCTCACACACAACTTTCATTTCTAAGAAGACAAATGCCCAAATTGCAATCGCGTGGTTACTCTGGAGCGTCTGTGCAATGATATTGACTTTCTTCAGGATGGATTAGTCACTGTGGAATCCAAGAACAAAATTAGTATTCTGCATCATCACCGGAGTGGCCTCTTGGTTCTTCTCTAAATTTCATCATGTTTTGCTGAATCAATGACACAGAGCTATCGTGGCATATTTGGAAGTTCAGTTATTGTCCTAAGAGGTTTTACTACAACTAAATTAGTCTTCACTATTGTGTGACTACAAGAACATGTTTGTACTTTCTTTCACACTGACATGTGTTTTTGTGTCTACTTATTTATTGCTTTGTTGTTGTTGTTGGTGTGGCTACACTGCTGGGGAGGGGAGAGGGCATTATTAGTATCTGTGGAAACACAGAGAAAAACCCAGCAGACAGTGAGTCATCTTAGTTAAAAAGTGTTCTGGGAGACGCAGTTAGCTAATAAGGACCCATACAGTAACAAAAGCACGTCCCTTGGTAGTACTGTCAAAGATTTACCAAACAATCCAAGAGCCTTTTATCTCTAATAGGATTCATCACACCGTCTAAGTCACTCAGCCATACAGCGAGTAATGAAGAGAAATATAGGTTTTGTGCCTAATCTATTCAATAAATCCTAAACAGAAAAAAGTTACAAACTACTACAGTGTATAGGCTTAAATTGAGAAAGCAAACATATTTATTTTCATCGCTGATGAGCTCAGTTACTTCAGTCAATGTTGTGAACTTGAAATTGCAACTTGGAACTGAGAGTTGCTGCATGGATTTTTTAGACTTGCGTGAAAGGGTTTTGTTGAATGCTGCTTTCTGTTAGACCACCTTGGGAATGGTCTCTTTAAAATCCTGTTGCTCACTGCCTGTTTGGCAGATGTATTGCTCGATAACAAATACAATATCTCATTTGAGTGTGCAGGCCCAGGACTAGAGTTAATGAATATTTTCATCAATCTGCGTATTGGCTTTTTCACTTAAATGGTAATTTTGAACTATGTCTGCTAAGAATTAAGTTTACATGCTGTCTGACCAACTTGAACTGCCATGAAAAATAAACACTTTTAATGACTGTAAATTTTTTAAATATTTTTTTTATTATTTATATTTATTTTTTTTTATATTGAACATACATGAAGAACATTGACAACATATTAATTTAATTTATTCACTGTTTGATAACTACAATAAGTAAAGTATGAATAATGTTATTTATGGTGATGTTGACAGCACAGGTTTGGGGTAGGTCATGGTTTTAAATTTGAAGACTGGGCATGTGTGCAGTTTCATCAAAACTACTATCTTTCCTTGACCTTAACCAAAGTTTTAAAGTCTAAACAATGAGTCCTGGTTTACAGCATCAAAGTTTAAACCTCTTCGCACTTAATGGTACATAAAAGTCTAAGAGACACGGTTGCTTTTAGTTTCTGAAATGTCAGTCATTAAAAAGTCCAATCACGGGTTCTGAGATGCAAAGATGTCTTGAAGATCTTGTTATATCCACCCAACAGTCCAAGTCCCCAAGACATTTGATTTATAATAACAAAAAATAGACAAAACCAGCAAATCTTCACATTAGTGAATGTGGAATCAGGGTATTTTGGCATTTGTTGCTTGATGACATATCCAAAATAAACTTTTTCTCTGCATCTACAAGGTCTACATCGATAATACTGGTATCAAAGTAAAGGTGAAACTTTGGTGATTACTGTAAACATGAAAATCTAAATTTATATTCTATTAGGTAACAGCAAATGAAGGTGGAACATAAAAATTTAGAATTTCATTTCCGCCTAAAAAAAGAAAGCATAGAAACACCTGATCGTCATCTGTGCCAGGTGCGGTACTAATAAATTAGTAGAGCGAGGTTCTAAAGCTTTTTAGTTGAGAAATGTGTCCAGTACTACCTTTGGCTATCTTGCTAGAAATTCTTTATTTTTGATGTACAAAATAAAAATAATTGAAATAATCACAATAATGCAGAACAATACAGCTGCCATCTCGTAATGTTGTGCGGTCGCATTATGGCTTCTTTTTACGCGGCACTCGCTGGGCGTTGCGCAGAAGGGCAGCTCCACAGCCCATTGGCCGATTTGCATGATTGACACTTCTTTTGAAAGCTTACAGCCTATAGAAACGCAGGATAGTCCAGTGGGCCAATCACAGAAGGCAAAGAACATCCACAAACAAAATGACGCACATTCCTACCAAGAGCGGGAAAGTCCGTGGATTCTTGTCGGAATGATTTCAGTGTAACACAAAGCAATGGCGTTGTCGATAGCAGAAGCTTATTTTACATAAAAACAGCGTATGCTCAGGAAACAGCAAAGGTAATTTGACATATATTTCGGCAGTTCCTTGGCTGGTCTTTCAGTTTTAGTGGTAAATAAATAAGACTTGTACTGTTAGAATATGCTTCATGTTAGCTTTCAAACGGCATATAGCTTGTTGCGTTAGCGTGTGTTGTATGGAAATTTTCACGATATGTTTTAGGTCTTGCACCTTCAGGTTGTTTTCGACATGCGGCCATTTAACTGCTCGTTGTTTGAACTGTGTTTTGTTGAGCTAAAATTGGTTTTGTTGAGCTTTTAGCGGACTTTCTGCTGGTTATGTGGATGTATAGCATGTGTGCTACAAACATTTTGTGTCTAGTGTCGTAAAACCACAGACGTAAAACAGCAGCAAGAGAAAAGAAGCAAAATGTGTTTTAGTTTAAAACAGACGTCGGTGGTCCTTTAGTAGCCATATGTGAAAATGACATTTAAAAAAACTGAACAAAAAGCTACAACACTTGATAAAAATTAGGACCACAAGGGTTTGATAATCCAACAATGGGATTATAAGAAGCCCGTGCTTGGATTCTGTCTTCAGGGCATTTTAAAGATGAAGGAGCGGTGCAGTTGTTGCTGTTGTTGTTTACTGGGGGGAAAAAAAAGAGTCAAGCTTCCTGTGAACACATAATTCATTTTATCATTCCAACGATTTTTCTGTTCTCATCCCAGTTTTGTCATCATTGGGTTTATGAATTCTTTACCTTGATGAACATCAGTTATTGAGAACTAAATCCTATTGAGCTTCGTTTGTGACGTAACAAGAATGCAGTGCTCTCTGCTCTTATAGATTTTTTTTTTTTAAAGGAAGCTTCCTCCTGTCGGCCGATAGCTCTTTGCAGATGGCAGTGACTGATGCCCTGTGCCTGTAGAGGAGCCTGGAGTTTAGGTGGGAGGCAGAGAGACGTGAGGAGCCACCCGATGAGATGAGGAGAGCTCAAGTTCTGTCACTATCACTACATCTGTTTCCTCTGAGTAGAGCTGAAATAGAGGCCAAGGGGAGAGCAGTTATCATGTGTGTTGCTCATCTCACCCAGTGTCTAAAAGTTAGTTAGTAGTTGCAGCTGTAAATTAACAGTGTTGCTTTCAGTTCACGTCCCATCGTGCTGTCAGTCAGCTGATGTTCATTTGGACAGAAAAAGCTGCGAAATTTGTCTTGACTGCTTGTGGTCTGTAGCTGTGGGAATGAAGCCTAAACTTCCTAAGATCACAGGACTCAAAAGTGAATTCAGGTCTGTTTTTGCAAAACAAAGCAATATTCTTTCATTTCAGAATCTGCTCCTTGAACCATAGCAGGTGTATTTGTCTGCAAATGATGGATGCGAGGACAAAAGCAGAAGGAGAACAGAGAGATGGGTGGAAGGGATGACGCAGGTGCAGAGGAATTGAACAAGAAACAAATAAGAAAATAAACCAAAAAAAAAAAAGCAGAGAGAGACCACAACCAGATTATTTACCTCAGTGGGATAAACAGGGAGTCGTATAGGATGGAACGAATTTGAATGACAAGGCAACTGATTTCTCCTAATTGGTTTTGACTGCCTCTCTTTGAACTACCAGTGTGCTGCAGCTCTGTTTCCAGGCAAACAGTTATCTCTTGCAATCTGGAGTGCTGCTTAATTTCTCAGACAAATATCAAACCTCTCTCCTCACTGGATTAGCTACAATTTAATAAGATTTGCACTGCAGCTGCTCACCACGGGCTTTTTCTTTTTCCTGGAAACCGTGCGGATTTAAGGTTCCTCTCTGCTCCACCTTCCATACCAGAACGCCCACTCACACCACCCACATCAGTTCCCACCTGCACTTCCACATACTTGCATGAAAGAAGCAAAAATATGTCTCAAAAGATGTTTAAATATTGTTTCTCTTAAACTGCGTGAGGAAAACTACCGCGACTGAGATAATATTGTGTATTTCCAATGCAAATCTGCATATGGAGAATTTTCTCAGAGCGAGTGAAGTATCTTGACATAAGGCAGATTTTTCGTCTTTTTTCAAGGTATCATCACTTGATCCAAGAAAACTCTCGAGTGTAGCTGATTTGCATTGAAAACGAATGACATTATCTCACCCTGCATTTTTTATTTCCCTCCCTTTTCTGCACATGAAATAAATCAGATTTTAGGTCTCTATAGTGGAATAAATGACTTGTTGAGGGGTGTTTTTTTTTTTTTTTTTTTTGGCACACTAAGTGGTGCCTGTCAGGACCTCTGCAAAGATGAGCTCTTCACTTGAGTGGCAGTTGCTTTCTCTCAATAGCATCCACAAACATCCCAAACCCATAGAAACAAGCTTCCTGCCTCACTGTCTGTCTAGACTTTTATTGACAGCTTAGCACTAGATTAGCTGACTCCTCACAAAGGTTGAGAAGTCTCCTGCCGGGCGCATGGCAGTTAACCCCTTCCGCATGTACAGCAAGAAGGTAGAGTCAGGCACATTGTTGTCTTCTCTCTTTTATCTGATCATCTCTTGTGGCATCACCCAGTGAGAGCTGCTACTCGGTTAGAGCTGGATTGAAATGAAGATGCAGAATTCTGTCAGTTTTGTCAGTCTGCCAGTGGAAAATTAGTGCATTCCCTCCTTTATTGGGGAAACTACTTTTCACTCCTTATCACTTGTTTGAGCTGTGATGGAGTCACATTTGATTACAAATTAATTACTGAGTCAACTCATCGCGCGCAGAAAGTCTCACCAGAAACGCTTTAAGACATTGTTTGTGGGAACCTGTCAAGCAGTGGATAACCAGTTTCCTCATTTGTTTTGAACTAATCTAAATCATTTTGCATGGTTTTAAAATACACTATGAATGACACTAACCTTACACATCTGCACTGTGAAGATGAAACATATAGTTTCCTCTTTTTTTTTTCCCTTAAGAAGCTTTACACTTGGAAAAGTCGTCTTATTCCACCCTGTCTGAGAGTATTTCATTATGTTCTGTCTCGGCTCATTCCGGGTTTTCATTTATGCTATATTGTAGTTACAATTGTTGAAAAATTCAAACCCGAGACTATTTTTATGTGCGTACTTTCCTTCAAATGGAAAAATCCAGGATGACGTCTGCATGATGTTATAGACATTTCACCAAAACTCAGCCCGACACAACTGCAATGTTTGAAAACTTTAGGATCTCCACTAGAGTTTAAAAATAAAGTTTGTGTATGTTAACAAAGTTTGGTTGCACAGCAGGAGTTTGTTATGACTGACTCACCAAGCTGGTGAGGTTTCACCATGAGCCAGTCCACTGCTTTGGTCTACACTGAAATGTCTCGGCATCTTTTGCTTGCAATGCCAAAAAATCAGTACAGAAAATATTAAATAAATAAAAAAGTCAATAAATAAATAAAAATATATAGTTCCCAGGCAATGATTTTGTGATTCCTTGAGCTTCCCCCATAAGGTTGATATTTGTGATTTCGAGTGAAATGTCTTGACAGCTATTGATTAGATTAACAGGAAATTTAGTACATACAGACATGTCCTCTTCAGGACAAATTGTCATATCTGGTTATCTCCTGACTTTTCATCTAGCAACGTCAAGTTGAAAATGTGTTCGTCCAGTTGGTGTATGTTGATTTATACCGAATTACATGTAAAACAGCATCGTCCTCAGCCTCAGCTGTGTAGTCCTAATTGAAGAGACATGCTAAAATACCAACTAAGCTGGTAAAACACTGTGAACATGGACATTTTACACATCAACATCTTAGCATTGTGATTGTGAGCAGGTTAGCATGCTGATGTTAGCATTTAGCTCAAAGCACCGGCGTGTCTACAGCCACATTGCTCTAAACTGTAGTTTAAACTGTGCGCTGTGTTATTCATTTGAAATCATCTGTCTCAGACGTGTCATACCTGTCATTGCTTTCATCATGCAATGACTTGTTTAAGATAACATGTATATATGTATGTTATCCTAAAGTAGACGTGTGGATTGATGAGAAACCACTTCATCATTTTTAAGACTTCTCTCAGCGTTTAGACGACAGGCATTAAGAAGCGTTTACTGTCCCCAGGGGAATGAAAGCTTGCATGCGATTAGTGCCACATGAGAAAGGACAACAGTAAACACGACGTCCCCCTGCAAATCATGCAGCCCGTCTCCGAGCAAGTCTGTAACAAGTATGACATGTTGTTTTGACTGCAGCTGAAATACTTCAGTGTAATTCTGAACATGTCAGGATGTATTGGTGAGATGCATCATCCCCCCCAAACTTTCATCAATATCAAGTCAGTGGTGTCAGATGTATTCCATGTGACAACTGTATGAATTCATGAATAACATTGCAGCCCCCTCAGGTTTATGAATGTCATTTTAAAATGCTTGAATATGTAGTGTTGAGATGCATCGTTAAATAACAAGAGATGGAAGAATCTAAATCAATTATTAAATTCAAGTAAATTTCCATTATTTTAGCAATGAATCAGTGGATCACAAATCACCTAGAGGAGTAATCCAGTTTCTCTTTTGAGTCCCAGGTCACTGTTTATAAGTAAATTTGGCCTCACACAGCTGCTTGGTGATACACAAGGGACAGAAAACAAACAAACGTGTAGCTTGCGTTTTGTAGTTTGTGCATTTTCATGTTAACTGAATAGATTTGAGTCTGTGCCAGCTTCATATTGATGCAGCTGCTCCTCGTAAACTCAACAAATTATAGCCATTTAAATGATGTAGTTCCCCTTTGTGTATATTTCTGAAAACCCCTGGTACAGCTTTCCTGGTTACTGTAGCAGAAGTTTGTCAGTCTCACATCAGTCAAATAAGATCAAATTGTGTGTTTCACTCATTTCCCCTGTGTCTTTAAGTTGAGCAAACTATTGCCCAAACTTCATTACTTGCACCTTTGTTGTTGCATGTTTCTTTTGGGTTCAGTATTCTACTCATCTTATGATTGATAACTTGATGATGTTGAACATGACACTAACCTGTGCTCTGTCTCGTTTTGTAGGAGTCCCACGTATGGCTCTCTCTTTGGGTGGGAGGGACTGCCTGCGTGCTGGAGACAACTGCTCCAGTGATGACACCTGCAGCCCACGACTGCGCACCCTCAGGCAGTGTGTGGCGGGGGACGGCAGCGTGAAGCTGGGACCCGGGGCACGAAACCAGTGCGAGAACGCCATGACGGCACTGCTGTCCACCCCTCTGCACGGCTGCCAATGTAAACGAGGGATGAAGAAGGAGAAGAACTGCCTGAGTATCTACTGGAGTCTGCACCAGTCTGTGCTGCACGGTAAGATAGGCATTAACACGCTCTGATGGTTCTATTCCCAGTGGGTGGGTGCGAGCAGGTACAGTATGTTACTGGGATTATCAAGTGTATGCTGCCCATTACACACGAATTAGACTCCCGCCTCCAGACAGCTCAACAGTAAATTCCAGGCTGAAATGAAAAGAGTGATTATCACGTCAAATATAGTTAAAACTGAGGCTCTGATTCCTTTTTGTACCACCCACACTTGTATTTTATCACTTCTGTGCTTATGTCAGTGCTTTGCTCTGTCATTGACATTTCCTGCATTGAATCCCATTATTTTCTACAATTACAATTCAAATATGGACATGTGGGATATACTTTTATATTTAGAACAACTAAAGACAAGTGCAACAATAAAATAAGCAGTAAAACTGAACACTTATTGATCATCCTTCTTCCCAGGCGTGTTATGTGAGGTATGATTTAGTGATGTGCAATCTACAGTGCATCAAGTTTATAATGGGGCTGCCATTCATGGTAAATTTATCTATGTTACATGTTTAGCATTTCAGCTGTATTCTGACATGTCTATCCTTTGTGTTTGTGTGTAGCATTTATGATTCATGTTGAGCCTTATATTGAGTTTTTTTTATGTCCACAGTGTTTGTCAGTATTGCACATTAGTGACAAATTCCATAGTTGAACAAGGAGGACAGGAAGAACCATATTTTGGGTTGTTGTGACAACATAAACAAACCTGTCTCCTCTGTGTTGGCAGGACTCAGCCTGGTGGAGAGTTACCCATATGAACCAGAGGAGAGGGGCTCCGACTACGTTCGTCTGGCCTCCATCGCTGCAGGTGACTGGGCAAGCTGCCGCTGCTACTGCTGCCATTAGTGTTTCTCTGCTTCTGCATTCACTTTTTCTAAACCTATAGTCGAAAGTAGATTAAAAAAAAAAAAAAAACGAAGTGTGTCCCAATCAAGTTATGTGCTAGAGAAAGAGCAAACCTGAGATTGTCATTGCGTCATTGTGACAGAGCAGACGGGTAGATTTACAGGTGTGTTTGCAAAGCGTTTGATGAGTAACAGCCCACACTTTTCTTCTGTCTTGCCTCTGAGCCTGTGGGCAAGCCGCAGGGCTGGTATGTGCTGCTGTTAGCCCCCGAGGCACAGATTAATTACCTATTTACTTTAATGCAGCTAGAAGCAGCAGAACCTCAGGGGAAGATGGGGGAAAAAAAAAAAAAAACAGAGATGTGGGAGAGACAAAGGAAGTGGAAAAAATGTGAAAAGAAACAGGAGACAGAGCTGGTTTGTTTGCGTCAACAACACTACATTTTTTATTTTAGAGATCTGGGAAAAAGAGAAGCTGCACACAAATGAGGAGTATAATTTTTTCCACTGGAGAGGACAGAAAGTCAAGTGTTCTGTTTTCTCCTACAGCAATTATACTGTGGATGAGTGAAGCTGAAATGGAGAGTCTGTGAAACTTAAGTGAGTTAAATGAATTGATTAGTGTGGAAGGAATTCATGCGTGACTTAATGACTTAATGTCTTACACATACAAAAAATGTTTAAACAAGAGGATAATGACAGAAAGAGGATACAGCTTAATTTAAACATTTAAAACCGTGTGTTTTCCCATCAGATATCAGGACAGGTAGGACATGACCAGCAGCCCATAATAACACAAGAAGCAAAGGTTCAAATGTATGTGTCTAATAATAAATCTTTACCTGTCGTCTAGGTAGAACTGCTAAATTAATGACCTGTTTAAAACCTGACTCTGTTTTCCAGGTTTATATAAACCCATTATATATAATCCATACCTCCCCCATCTAAAGGAATACAGATGGACCTCTGTTAGCTGAGCTCTCAGGTTTTGATTTGGGCCAAAAAACTGTATTTTCACATAGAACAACAGGTGATATTACAGTTTTAAATTGTTCTCAGTGCAGATGGAGTAGGAGAAGGGTGTTAATAGAACCACAAGGCACAGCAGTACACACTGGCATACCACAACTAATCTAGCTCCCATGTATAGTTGTCTTTGCCCAAACACTCCCACAGCAGAGCTGCTGCTCCCTGCAGCTCCTCTCAGGTTTCTTCCATTTTCATGGATTTTCTCACATCATCTCAGCCAGCTGTTTTCAAACCACCATGAATTTTAACAGCACAGTGTGATGGTGTGCAGCTCTGCACCATTCATGATTCTCAGAAAATTATCGGACACGCTGTAACGTTCGGTCTAATTAATCTTCTGTGACCTTGTGCATAATTGAGTGAGATCACAGACTGGGGGACATGGGGTGAACTGTGCTCGCTTGTTTTTGTAGACAGTTTGTGTTTGTATATGAGTCGAAAAAATCCAGACAAAAATTCCAACAAAAACTTACCAGTCCAGATTTATTGACGTCCCCTTTAACATGTTTGATCATATGTTTTGTGACCTCATACATAAGCTGCTTATTAAAATGACACCACTTGTTTTGGGCTCCTTTGAATTACAGCAGCTGCAGCCCGGCACTGTACAGCCTCCTCATAAATTTCACTCTGGCGACTCCACAGGAGGTCAGAGTTGACATCCATGCCATGCATCTCGACAAGTTGACTGCCAAAACAACAAAGAAGTGATTAATGGATGTTTTTCCACCTTTATAGCATCTCTCCCTCAAACCGAGTAATGACCCTTTTCAGAGACACAAGCCACAGCTCATCATGTTTTGGGGAGAATTTGAATAGCAGACTACTTTATTCTTTACAAGCTAATGAATTAATAGTTATTGGTATAAGAAAGAGCTTCTGTTAGAACACATTAGATGTCCTGCATCAAGTAGACGGCCTTTTAATGTATCATTGTCCTGTTGAAGTAGTTGAAATAGTTTTTTCTTACTGGGATTTTGTATTTCCATGTCATTCTTATGCAGCAGGTTCGTCAAAAACTTCACTTGGGCTCTGAAAGTATAAACTGACTGTGAAGGTGAAGTGCAGAGCTTTACTTAAAAGGTTTTTACATGCAGATTAGAAAAACAGTGCGTCAGTTATGTGTTGTTGAGTGTACAGTGATGTACAAAAATTGCAGTTTTATCTATTTAAATTAAATCTACAACACAATAAAATGTGCCGTGTTTTAAGAGGTCTAAATATTTTCCGAAGCAACTCTATGATAAGTTCAATTTACTAGAAATATAATAAGCCAAAGGAAAACATTCTCCAAGAGCACCAGTGTTGGTGGAGGAAATCAAAATAACAATAATTGACTCTGATGAGTCTGTTCTCCCATCTGGACTAAAAGCAAGTGGAGTGTAGGAGGACAACAGTCCTATTTTAGTAAGAAAATTAACCTTTACTGACAAGGTCTACGGGGACAAATACAGCATTTTGAAACGTGATGGTCACATTTCCTCTCAGGAGCAAACTAGACTTCTGTGAGCTCCCTTTGAGACCTACAACCTGTAGCCAGATACAGAAATGTTAGATTTGCAGTGGAGTTTTAAGGGCAGTGACATCCATGTTGGATAGTCTGCAGGATTTGTGAAATACTGCAGTTGGACAGTGATATGTTCATGTTTTTCTAACTGACAAATTGAAGGTGGTGTGAAATGTTATAGTTAATAATGGGAATGTCCTATAATCTCAGATTCTTATTTTCAAATCCACTATGCTGATGTTCTAGAGCCAAAACATCAGACTGCTGTGTAGATTCAAAATGTAGATATGTAATAATGAATATTACAGAACCAGGCCTGGACAACTGAAAAAAGGGGTGACTGCACTCTGCCTCTGGTGGCTCCAGCGACTCAGGGCTGTGGTTATACTGGGCAGCTGAGAGGGGCAGATATGTGTAAGGCATGAATGTGAAGCAGGGGGTTACTGGATAGCAGCATGTATTTTCTGCAAGTCTCTGCATAAACAATGTCTTGAAAACAGAAAACGACCTGCACATGAAAACCTGCATGCATATTCAATTTCCTACACACGTGGCTGAAATTTGTCCATCGCGTCTTCCCATCCTTCCTCTGCCTGCCCCCTCAGCTGTTTAGCAGTTAAGTTGGGAATAACTTATGCTTTGTGATGGGTTGTTAGCCTGCTCTCCAAGGCCATCCATATTTTATGTGACAGCTTGGTGAGAGCCAAACTCACCAGGAGACACAACTACAGGCAGTTTACAAACTAATGAGCTGCACCCTCTGCCAGAGGAGCTGAGTGTCATCATGGCCATATTGACTGGGAGGTCACTTATGAAAAAAAAAAAAAAAATAGATTGGAAAATAATACAGCTAAAAAAAAAAGTGGTTATCAAAGGGGCTTTGCAAACCCTCCGCAGAGGTGGCTCATCATTTCTCATTACTGCTGAAGTCAGAGGGTGCACAGAGGCAGAGATGGGACAAAGTTGAGAAAGAATAGATAGAGGAGAAGGAAAATGGCAGGAATCGAGGAAGGCAAGTGACAGATGGAGTGGGGGTGATGGCAGCACTAAGAGTGGCAGGCACACAGCAAGGACGAAGATGGCAAAAGAGGTAGGAGTCAGGTGAGTGAGATGGACCCAGATGTAAGGTGGGAGTCTTAGATGGATGGATGGATGGAGGGGAAGGAGCGGTAATTACAGGCCTTGTTGTGCAGCTGGAGAGATGGAGGTTGGAGGAGCTGCTTTTTCAGTGCTGCCACTCTGCATTAACCCAGCAGAATGAAATATTCAGACATTAGGCCTCAGCTGAAACACACCCAGTGGCCGGGCTCATGCAACATTTAAACACCATTCATGTTCTATTCATTACAAGGAGTCCTGTTACATATAATCATCATTTAGGTTGTACATCGAAAAACACACGTTTCTTTTTTCTTTTTTTTTTTTTTTTAATTTGGAAATGCAACACTGCATCTGAGTCCAGAGGTGAGGGTGGCAAGTCAATACTGATTCCAATTAGGTGCTGAAGTCATTGGTAAACATTGGCTGGGATTTGATCTTTCTCAAATCACGCAGAAGGTTGAAATGCTTTCTCCCTCGCATTTGTGTCTTTCAGAGTCTGAAATAACAACAGTGAACCGCTGCCTGGACGCTGCCAAGGCGTGTAACATAGATGAAACCTGTCAGAAGCTTCGTACGGAATACGTCTCGGCCTGCATCCAGCCGTCAGCCCGCTCGGCGCCATGTAACCGACCAAAGTGCAACAAGGCACTGAGGAAGTTCTTCGACCGTGTTCCCCCTGACTACACCCATGAGCTGCTGTTCTGTCCCTGCACTGACACGGCCTGTGCAGAGCGCCGCAGGCAAACCATCGTGCCATCGTGCTCCTATGAAGACAAGGACAAGCCCAACTGCCTGGCTCAGCTTCGGATCTGCAAGGCGGACTACGTGTGCAGGTAGAATTTAGAAAGGCTGTCTTACATGGTGCCTGCTGCCAAGAACATTTTACACTTAATTTCCTAAGTTGGCATCACTCAGCTAAGCTGAGCTGATAATTTAGAGCACCTGTGGCTTCTGTGAAAGTACAAAGATGTTCTTACAGTTACTGTAAATCGTGTACGCATCACAATAATGCAGAAACCTTTTTAAAGCATACAGCATACATACTATAGCTATTTTTTAGACATTGTTTTGTGTACTTGCTTTGTCCTGACTCTTAAAAATGACAGCCAATACTTAGATTTAGTGAAGTGAAGCTGTGATGTCTAAGATTTAAAGCTGATTTAAATCTTCTGGTCAGCAGCAAAACTTATGCCCCCACCTAAACCGAGAAACAAGCTTTGAAATATCAGCTTATCGAGTTCTTATGTTTAACCTGGTAGGAAACACTTGCTTGAGGTTGCTGACACATCCACATCATGTTTGATCTGCCAGCTGCTGAGAAAACCATCTGGGCGTCTTTGTCTTGTTAGATGTTTGAACAGCTTCACCAGTCACTTGTTTACTTTGGCTCTCTGCCGTTTCACTGGACAGGTATTCTACAGTGGACTAAGCTTAAAGAGGTGCCTGAGATCTGGAGCAGCTCAGCCTTACTGAAAATCAACACGGTGAACATAAACCTTTAAATAACCAAGGACATCTTACATAGTCCATCTTATATCAAAGCTTTATTAACTGAAAAACAAGCAGACAAACCACAAAGTCTTATAAAAACAAAAACAGTTAAAATATTCATCAATCTCTGCTCGACCATAGATTTGGTCGATAAGTCCTTGTATGTCACACTTATGTAGAACCACCGATATCACCAGCTTTTTGATTATTGGATGAGTTTTGCATTCACTTTTTGAGTGCAGTGAGCTTAAGTGTTGTGTACTGCAACAACGTTTACAACACCAAATGGCTGCACCAAGCAAAACAAGAAGAATCTGTAACCCAGATTATCCCCAAGAAAGTCACAGTAAGGTGGTTTGGATGACTCAGTGCAACATGCAGCAGTATCATCACTGCACTTCTTTTTAATATGAGCTGCTTTGTTGATGTGCTGGGCTCACACAATGGCTTTCCTTCAGGACAATAAATGGCATTGTGTGTCTTAGAAGATAGTTCTGGCTGGTATGATATATTCATTTAGATTTAATTAGTCAGCTGTGTTTAATTAATTCAACTGTTATACTGATTAACTGTGTTTCATTAGTTCAATTAAATTCTGCATTCATTTTCTGGGGGAAGCAGCCAGGCAACAAGCAGTCAAATGAAATTGTCAGTAATTATTAGAACGGCCATTATCACTTGGGATTCAGACAACTTTCCTGGCAAAGTGCTCAGAAAATATCTAGTAGAGACTTTATCCGGATCAGTGGCTGGTTTTTAAGAGGAATGACCTTATGTACAAGAGAAGTCATGAGAATAAGTGTATTTATTTTAAATCTCTGTGTGAGACACAGATGAAAACAAGAATGTCATTCAGAAAATTAACAGTGTCTGTTGAAGTAATTTGGAATCAGTGGGTGTATTTCTTTCTATCACCGGAGACTGTTCTCAGACCCATCCAGTCAGCCTCCTCTCTCTGACAGCAAATGGTCGCCAGCATTTAATCTAGTTCCTCTTCAAATGTCAGGAAGACAAAGGGCTTCATCTGTCACAGCTATCGATCAGACGTTATTCCCCAATTCCACCCCGATAGATGGAGCATTTCAAGGCCCCCGCAGGGCCCTCCAATCCTGCACCAGTCAGCTGGCATTAACTGGCAGCCTGCAGAGGATGCCTGCACTTAGCACACGGCTTATGAGTTTTACGCACGTCATTAGAATGACATGAGAGGAGAGGGGAGAGTTGTGGTGCCCTCGGTGGATCCCGTTGCAAATGCCAGTCGATGGGGGCCGATGATATGATATGATGGTTATGATAGCCTTGTATGATGGTGATGATGAGAATAGACGTCTGGGCAGCTGGCAGAAAAGGTGAAGGAGGAGGTGAGAGGAAGTATTTAAATGGAAGATCCATATTGGTCTAATCTCCGCACAGCCATGCCTGCCAGACAGCGCCCACGGTATTTAGAGAGTAGAGCCAAGCCCTGTGTTTGCCCCTCATTGACTCTTTACAGCCTGGCAGCTGTCCAGAAGACAACAGGCTGGGGGAAAGGGGGAAGGAGGAGAATGAGGGATGAATGTCACCAGGGGTGATTGGAGTGGGGTTGAAGTGCCGCAGAGCAAGAGATCTTGAAAGGACAGAGAGAGTTGTTGTAGGAGTATGGGTAGGTGAGCGTTGTGAAGTTCAGATCCACGTCCAGAGAAAGCACCAGTGCCGGCCACCCCTTAGTGACACGATGTGTGCAACAGCCAAGCACGAGTAAATGATGGATGGCATGTTATTGCTCCCACAGGTCCCGCTGGGCACAGTTCCAGTATGATTGCCAACCCTCCGAGCAGAGCGCCAGTGGCTGCAAGCAGGAGAACTATGGAGCGTGTCTACTTGCATACACTGGCCTGATAGGTAAGAACTAAATCTTTCTATGCCAGCTGAGAGCAGCTTACCTTCTGTGATGGATCAGGAGCAAAAGAGTTTTAGAGGTGGGAAGGTGGAGAGCAAATAAGTGCACGGAACAGGACTCAAAAGAATGAATCAAGGATTTTGATGAGAAGCACAGTTCAATGATCGATGGAGTACTGATTAATGTGCCTGCAGCGTGCCTGGCCAAGTTGTTGGCCGGTTAAGTAGTGCAATTACAACTATTGACCGCTGATTTATCCCTGATGTGACATTGAGTGGGAGTGGGTAGAGGCGTAGACTGTGGCATGTTGTACTTTAGATAAAAACCTAGCAGAAGATCACATAATGCACAAAACAATGCTACGAAGCACTTGGTCTAAACATGTCATTATAGGATACCAATACCACACAAAACTGCTGCAAAAAGAGGAAAACAAAGATTGTTTGTCTTGTGAGGGACTGAGGGAGACAGATAAAGGAAGACAGAGACAGAAGGCTGTGCAGCAGTGATTGGCTGTTCTAGACAACTGAAGTAGAAGTGAGAGTTTAAAGTGTTGTTGTTTGGAAGTCTGGGACCTGGAAAATCAATGGAGGTAAAGCAGAAGTTTTTTGTTTTTTTTTTTTGCCACCCTGCCTCAAAGTGCAGCAATTTTATTTCCCACCTCCTTAAAAAAAATACTAGCTACAAGTCTATATTACCTTTCCCAGAGAATGACTTCCCAATCATTTCCTGCTGAAAAGCTCCAAAGGCAGAAAGAAATAAAAAGAATACATCTGACAGACCTTTGTGATGGCGCCTGAACTTTGCACTGCAAGCCACTGCACCTATCAAAGCCCACCAAGCTGCCTGTTCCTGTTGATATGAATGTTAGAAATCCAAAGAACAGTAACAGCTGCTGCTCCTGTTATTTGGACTTGATGTGCTGTAGAATCAAACAGTACTTGCATTAATAATCAGGTGTTGCATCTTATCTGGTTTCCAATGACCATTCCTTTGAAATAGGAACACACACACAATTTGTTGGCTCAGTCAAGCTAAGCCAATTGGGACTGTACCAGTCAACATCTTATCACCAGTTTGCCTGCATAACTAACCTGCCTGTCTGGGTCTGTCTTTATACTCTGTACAGTCATCTAGTCCTCCTTAGGAATTCCTCTCACTTTCTCTCTCAGTGAATACATTTACATGCACACTAACATGATTAGGGCAATGCTGTGATGACAAAAAAATAAAGAATGTGTAAATGGCTTGATTTGATTATTGGAATCAGGGTAAGGTCATAATCAGGCTAAGCATAACAAGATTAAATCAGCCATAATTTGGCTCAAATGTTGGGACATTAAACTCCTCAGTCAGTTTTTTTTTTCCTTTCTTTGAATAGAGGTGATTACAAGAACAAGCTTGTTCAAATTGACACAGGGCAACAGGTACAAGAGCCTTATTTAATATATTTAATAAGACATTACTTCCTGTTGACATGATGTTATGGTCAGAATCCATGAATCAGAATCTAGCAATGTGACAAGTTGCATTAGTTCAGTATGCACATCTGTGCTGTTTCCCTGTCCCTGCTACAGGAAGCACAATAACTCCCAACTACCTTGACAACTCCACATCCAACGTGGGCCCCTGGTGCTCCTGTGCAGCGAGCGGCAACCACAGGGAACAATGCAACAACTTCCTCGCCTTCTTCCATGACAACGTCTGCCTGAGTGAGTAAAAGCTGCAGAGAGAGACGTCTGTACTTCAAAATAATCTATTGCATTTACAAAGTTTGTTGTTCGTTGTGACACAAATGGCGGAAATTCAGGTAATTTAGGTTTTTGGTCTGGCTGGTTTTAGAACTTAGAAAGTCACAATGTCATGTCCAGGTTGGCTTCTATTATTCAGTGCAATCGCTCAACTAGATTTTCTCTCATCAGACTCTTTGAAAGGAATCATATGTGCTCCTGTGCTTCATGTTACTGCAAAAAGTTTTTGTTTTAGCAAAGTTAAACTCCCAAAATGGCAGTATTGGTACTTGGGTACGAAATTAGTTTCTTCATGCTGCTTTGTTGCTTTTTTATTTTTTTGACATAAACATTTCTGATCTTAGAAAAAAACCCTAAAGACTAAAGACTCCACTCGATGTGTTAAGTTAATTTATTTCTTTACACAAATATGACTCGTAGACAAACAGCCCCAAGTGATGGAAGAAGAACACTGACTTTAACAAAACACCACAGCTGGTGATGCACAGTAATGCCTCATGACATGTAGCATCATTTTGTTTAGATTATGCTCAGGAATTTGTCACTGCAGAAAAAAATAAATTATCATAATAGAAACATGTCTCCTTGAGCAGCAGCACAACTGATTTAAAAAAACAGACAGTAACTGATAAATTCCACCTGGTGTTGTGTTTGGATTATCCACCAATCATCTTTAGACTTTTACTTATTGTTGTTGCTGTTATTGATCCAACAACAAAAAACAGCTGTGGTGATAGGAGATCATTCCTCTGAATGAGCGATAGCACCAGTGACAGAAGAGTGACACCAGTGACAAAGTAATACAACTCTAGCTCCTAGTGTCACGGCAGAAACAAGAGTTTATTCTTGGTTATTATTTTTTCTAACAACAAAAGAAGACAAGTTCTTACAAAGCTGTCGGCATGAGTAACAATACCAGTGACAGACCAATGACACCAGAGACGGTACAAAGCAAGATGCAGCTGCTGTTGTGTGGTGACAAACCAGAATCTCACTCAGTTTATACATGTTTTATACATGTCTGAATTCAATTATAACACAAAGGAATAGCAACGACTTCTCATCAGACGTCACACAGATGGCATCTGAATCCTGCTTCCCCCAAAAACACTTGTTTCTCCTCTGAGGACCTAGGACCTCTGAGGGTCTAAAGACTCCCACCCCTAAAGTTTACCACAAAAACACCACAGCAGAGACCCCTTAGTATCATAGACAAAGGGTGAAGACATAAAAACAGTAATCTGGATGAGTAGAGTAAGATTCATGTTTACTGTAAATAACTGTAAAAGGGAGATTCTGAGTATCTGAAAAGTCCTAATTGACCAAGTTCACAAGTGGGATGAATTTGGTTGAGTGAATGTTTTGGGAGATTGTCTGACTGACACACGTGTTTGTGCCAAGCAAAGTGGCACAGCCCTCTGGGACCTGTAGTAATTATGACTCTTGTCTGTCTTGAACATTGGAGGAAGTAAGGAGAAGTTATTACACAGCGTGAACATCTGCCTGAGGCTGAATGGATGGGTCAGTAAAATGTCTGACTACTACTGCTGGTGTGTGTTTCTGGTTTTGGATAGTCAGTAAGTAAGTTCATAATTTTTTTTTTTACCCAAACCTACAGTAGCCTAACCTTAACCACAGCATTGTCACAGTTTGAAATATTTGAATAGTTGAAAAGCTGGATGTTTTCTTGGCCGTCCATTTAAAGGCTGTAGCTTCTGGCCTCAACCACAGTCTTAGAGTAAGACCAGAGTTTATTTTACAGCCTCTGTAGACTTAAGACTGAGTTCCTTTTGGGGTTAATAATGTCTGAAAACCCTTTTCTGACATCAGAATCAGGGATACTGCATGATTGACTACTTCTGTAAACGTATGACAGTACGTGAAGGTGTGCACTTTACTCTCAAATGTATTTTTTTAATTTATCACCTCCTTCTGTCACTTTCACTGTACCAAGAGCATCAATAAAGCCTTGACAAAGATAGTTGAAGTGTTTGCCATTACCCCATTTGTAAAATTCATCGAGTCCAGAACACGATACACAAAAGTCGCATAGTTTTTGGAGAGAGATCAGCGAGGCAGTGATGGAGCTCTTTGCTCTGCCTTAGAGTATGGCCAGTTGGAGCAGTGATAAACACTTGGCTGTAGATGTAGCCAGATGCAGGTTGTTTAAAGCATAGCACACGCTTTATTGCCCCTTCAGACAAAAAACTGTCATTGAGCGTACAACAGAAAACATGTAGGACATAAATACACTAATATGTAAAATTGATTCAACCCGACCAAAAACCAAAGACCCAAAAAGCACAAGACAAATATATCAATATGTAGTTTTATCTCAGTGTCGAAGCTGTTCTTATACTAATTACAGTTCGCTGTGCCCTTTCTGAAAGAATAGCTGCTACCTGCCATGCATCACTCAACGAGATGATGACATTAAAATGCTTATGTTCTCTAAGTGACCAACTCCAGATAGCGAATAAAATGTACATTATGCTGTAGTGAGTTAAACCTCCCAGAGCAGTCACATACTGTATGTTTCAGCAATTTGATGGATGTCTTGTTTTCCAATGAAACTCCTCATGTGCATCCTGCAGTCAGGGCTCAGACTTATTAAGGCAGCTCCTGGTGCTGTTTACTGTAAGCTCCTTAGAGACCCAGAAAAACAAACCTCAGACTGACTGGCCTCATTTCCCTGCTTCTGAGCGAAAAAAAAATGCTCCTCTTCTCCTGCCCGAGCCATTGGATTCAGCCAAACACTGCATACTTGATAATAGGGATGAACAAGTTTCTAATGGGAAAGGCGATTCATGGACCAGCCATGCACATCGCGCTTTCATTGCAATTGGAGTTCAGTCTCGTTTGCCAGGCACCGGCAGGCCACACTTCTATTTTGGGGATAAAGTGTACGTAATGATTTGGCGAGGAGAGTTTGGATTGGAGCCAATAACTGGGGAAATGAATCTGCAATCCTGAATGTTTTTCTTTCCCCACATTCCTCATGCAGTCACAGTGTACTGAGAATGAAGGGCTGTTCATTTTAAAAGGAGTTCCTCAGTGATGGTTCTGTTTTATAAGTGCACAGCACCGTCGTCAATGACATAAAAGCTCCTGGTCTCTTTTAGTGTTAATGGTTTTGTGGGTGTGTTTAGCGTTGCTTTACATGCCAGGCCCCCTCAGTGCTGTTGTTCAGGGGCCCGCTTGCTGAGACAGGACTTCAGATGGCCTTTGATGACTTTGTAATTGAGCATAATTTGGTTTCCTGCCTCCAAACTAATGAGGTGGACAGGAAGAATAGTGGCAGGGTAGAATATAGTCGTTTGGCTATAGGGGAGGGGGAAAACTGCTAAAAAATTCCCACTCTGGAGTGAGTGCACTGAGGTTTTAAAAACAGCTGTCACCCTGCCTCACCCTCCTCGTCACAGTGATAATAACCACATCACTATGCAGAAGAGTGGGCTCTAGGCCTTTTTGTTCTCTGAGAGGGAAAAATGAGGGGACAGATGGAGGTGAAGTTCATTTTTTTCTGCAATTATTTTAATTTTTCTGGAAATTAAATTGGTAGTGTTGCAGGAAAAAGTGAGGGTAACTAGCAGTATGTCAGGAAGGGTGGCGACAGGAATGGGGCATGCACAGGATGTGCTCTAGTGTCACTTTGGGGGAACCTATGAAGTCAGTAAAACAAAAATGATCATGGATAAACGAAAAAGTCACAGTGATGCGAGATGGTGATGCCTAAACAGCTGTGACCAAACAGATGATATCAACTGGCACGTCATCTTTGCAGTGGAAGGCAACGCACGGTGGCCAGCAGCTGAGGGTGCATCCCTCGCTTCTCTCATCCATCAGCCTGCCAGGGGATGGCTGCATGCTGCCGAGCGCTAACTGCACACTTTGAGCACGTGGGCACACTTTCCCACCTGTCCTACCAATGCTAATGACCCACAGAAACCATTAGCATGCTGGTCCACTGCCTCTACTGCAAGGTGCTGATGTATACAAACGCTCAGCTGAGCTCAATCTCTTTTGCTCACTATTGACTTGTTTGTGTTGTGCTGCAGATTATAATTAGCTGCAGAGCTGGCAACAAGAGTGTGTGGGTCACTCATCCTCTACCTCCACCTCTGTCTAGTAGTTGATGCTCAGTGTTGTACCAGTCGGGGGAATCGGGTCAGGGTCCCGCATTGATTGCCAAAGAATTTTGTTTGCAAAAGCAAACTAACCAAGGAGGATGGATCAATTTGTTATGATCCTGTGAGAAATCAATATTTTTGTGTCACGCCCTGATACTCCACTGAAGGCTTTGAAATCTCATCACTAATAACCAATGAATCGCATCTGAAATCTCAGGTTTATGCTGGGAACAGATGGAATAATGGTGTGATTTTCATGTCTGAGCACCCACATCCATCTTACAGTGGAAGCTGAGGATATTAATTGATGAATCTCCCATTCATGTTTGCATTTGAGCATATTTTCATTGAAATGACTTTCATGCAAACGTAATTGCTGCCGGGTAGCTCATTAGCTGAATGAAAATGAATGCTTATGGAATATTAATTCATCATAGGATCATAAGTCATTCTAGTTGTGCAAATCCAATGACTTGATGTAATGGGTTTCCTTTGGGGTGTATCAAACCATATAAATCCACCAGAAAGTAAATTATACATAGTACAGAATGTAGGTACTGTATTATTCTGCCAGTCATAGTCTACTTACTGTAAGTGGCCCATTAAGTATTCACAATGATCATTATGTCATTTCATAATAGATATTACAGGTGCTTGTGGTGGGATGAAATACTGAAAGGCTGACTGGTACTTTGATTCCATTTTTAGGGAACACGAAGTCCAATGTTGTGTTTTCCAAACTGAGGTGATAATTGTATGACTTTCTGCAGTATGAGAAAAGACTAAATTAAAAAAATGTCGATCGAGAGAATCAAGGTTTTTTTCATTTGTATCTCAAACTCTCTTAATCATCTTTGTTATATACTTGTTTTCATTGGTGACAGCAAAGGCGTGAATCATTGTTTCAGTCAGGTGTGGATTCAAACCCCAAACATCGAAAGCATCTGTTTGTTTAATTGAATTGTATCCAAACTTGAGCATCTGTTGTTTTTACACCTATGAAAGAGGAAAAATCTCTGAAGGTTCATGTTCTTTCAGTTAATATTTTAAATATGCAACTGTTTCAACAGCTTAACAACAGTGAATCACACCCAGCAGTTTGTATAAATATACGTTCGAATGCACATCATGGACTGGATATTTGTGTAGTGCAGCAATGTAAACATACAGGAAAACACTTTTACATGTATTATTACATTTCTGGAGCAGCAGAAACAAAACCCAACATGCTGAACAGTGTTTTGGCTCTTTAGCTGCTACATGTTGCTACTAGCTACCTGTTAACTTGGTGTGTGCCTTTTGGCGCCGTTTTTTCCTGAACAGTTTCAACTGCACCTAAAGCTTATGATGATGATCCTGGAGCATTGAGCCGCTAGACTTCTCAATTATTTATGTCAGATATTTATTTTCTCAGGAGTTGCTGGAGATCAAATCATCAGGTGTCTAGACACGACTAGGGACGAACATGTCTATCTGCTGAATGTATAAACAGCAGAACAAGTCATCACTTATTAGGTGGTAATGTTGTTGTGTTCACAACTTGGTTCCCCTGCTCCTAAATGGCCAAGCTCAGTTACTGCACATTTGTAGAAGTTAAAATACCCTGTTAGGGAACAGCAGAGTTGCTTAATTATTCATTACAAGCAACTGCTTAAACATTAAACACAGTAATTTGACCAGTTGGTTGTAAGCAAATATCGATTAGTGCAGCTTTGAGTCGAAGTCATTAGCAAGTGAAACGGCCCAGTATTATACCTCACATTTTAAAAATTATAATTAATGATGCATTAAAATGTAGGGAACGACATATGGTTGTAGTTGGACATAGTGACACTAATGAAATACTTTATGTACTGTTGAGTAGTATTTTCTCTCATATTTCATAAAGTAATAATGCATCAAATTTGTATAGCACTTTTCATGACACGTGACAATGTAACAAAAGAAAAATGAAATAAAATATGTATAAAGTGACTGTTAAAGGCTATGGGACTTGCCAGTTTGCACGGGTGGATTTTAAGCAGTGATTTAAGGCGAGTTGGAGTTTCTGATGTGTTGTGGAAGAGAATCCCAGAGGGTTGGCGCAGCACCGGTGAAGGCTCGGTCCCCCAGGGTTCAGTGTTAGGTTCTACCAATGAGGGTCAGGAGGTTGGAGTCAGCAGACCGGAGTTGGTGGGTGGGAGAATGGCGATGGAGAAGGTCAGTGAGATAAGAAGGGATCAGTTTATTGAGGTCTTTGTATGTGATTAGGGATTTATATTGAATGCGGTATTGGACAGGGGGCCAGTGGAGAATGTGAGTAACCGGGCAGCTGAATTCTGTATGTATTGCAGTTTTTGGAGGCTAGTCTGTAAAAAATGTCTGGAGGTTATGAAGGTGTGGATGAGCGTTCTCTGAAGTGCAGCGAGAGAGGGAGGTGCGGAGACTAGCAATGTTCTGTAGGTGGAAAAACGATGTCTGATTGTGATGATGTTGCTGTGAGATTTGAAGGAGAGGGTGGAGTCCATTATGGTGCCACGGTTTTGCACTTAGAGGGAGTGACATTGAGACTATAAATGAGGAGGGAGAAGTCCTGGGCAGAGGGTAGGAGAGCTTTGGGTCCAGTAAGACGATGAGTTCTGTTTGCTATTGCTGTTGAGTTTCAAGACGTTATTGTCCATGCAGATTTTGATGTCAGTCAGGCAGTTTGTGATGGAGGAGCGAATGACTGGGGTGATGGGTTTGGTGAAGATGTACAGTTGTGTATCGTCGGCATAACAGTGAAAATGAAGTCCGTGGCGACATATGATTTGTCCGAGGGGTAACATGTAGAGGTTGAAGGGGAGGGGGCCATTCACTGAGCTTTGGGGGACACCATGGGTGACTGGGGTGGTGTGAGATTTGCAATTGTTAATGGAGATGTTAATGTAGGGATCAGAGAGGTAGAAGGTGAACCAAGTCAGTGCTGAACTGGCGATACCAAAGGATGACTGCAAATGGTTGAGTAGGATGGAGTGGTCGAAGGTGGCTGGGGTTGAGGAGGAGGATGGTGAGGGAACCAGAGTGGGAGGTGGGGAGGTTGTTGGTGGCTTTCAGTGGGGCTTTTTTTCAGTTTTGTGGTGACTGCAAAAGCTGGATTGAAATGTTTCAAAGAACTGGCAGGAGTGGAGATATTGCTGGAGTTGAGTGAAGACAGAGTGTTCCAGTATTTTGGAGAGCAGCGGGAGATTGGAGATGGGTCTGAAATTGTCCAGGTTGTCAGAGTTCAGGTTTTTTCAGGATGAGAGCAATTGTAGTAAGTTTGAGTGAGGGTGGGGCAGAACCAGTGGTAAAGGAGGTTTTTAAGCTGGTGCTGGCTGAAAAATCAAAATCTAGCATTGTTTAATAAGCGGATGTTATAACCCATGGTGCTGCTGGGTTCAGTCTATGTAAACCCTCATTAGTAGCTACCCCTATTAGCAGGAGTGAGTAAATATGGTATTTTACATTAAGCCACTGTTCAATTCAGAATTATAGCTTGATGGTAGCTTGAGAAGGAACAAGTAATAAGGACATCTTCTAGAACACGGGTCTGCAACCTTTAATGTCAAAAGAGCCATTTTGCCCCCTGTCCCCCTAAATAAAGTTCACAAACATATTTGACCCTTAAAATGAATAATAACAATAAAAGCTTATAAAGTAAAAAAATAACTGACAGTTCAGAAATCGCTCTTTTTTCGCTCCTCTGCTGTTCAGCTGCCGACTGACTGTTGTCTTACCATTGAATAGGTGTTATCAGCTTACATCAGTCCTATTAATACAGGTCAGTAGGAGCCTACTCGCCTACTGGAGACAATGCGAGTCAATGGCCATTAGCGTTAGCATTAGCAACGTCAGTTGCTGCTAATGCTGTACATGAGTAGGGACCTACTGACCTGTATAAATAGGACTGACGTAGGCTGAAAACGCCTAGTCAATAGTAAGACAACAGTCAAACTGGAAATGTCTTTCAACATTACATTGTTTTTTGTAGTTTGCTAATTTCTCACCAAATATCAAGCACACGGGTAAGCCAGGAGGCTTCTGTCCATGCAGAATTAAATTCTCTGATCAATGACGCATATTTTATTTGACGAAATATTAAAACTTTTTTTCAACTTGAATTCCAAAATAACAGAAAGATTACCCACTGCGCATAAAAAAACAACATAAGAATATTTTAAGTGCAGGGAGTCACAGCGGAGGTGCGAAGGAGCCGACCCCCGTTCTGGAAGCAACAACTTAGAAACTATTCCTGACATTTTATTGATGACACCTTGTTTTTGTCACAGACGTAGACGAAAGCTCCCACCTGCCGTACTGCAGTATTTGCGTAGCCTTTGAGCCTCACCACCCACTGAGCCATCACCATCCATCAGATGTGCTCTAAAAGTTTGAAAGTGTAATATAATGCTACCATTAGAATTTAGATTAAAGCAGCTCTGGAAAGTGTTTTGAAGTGACAGCAGAAAGATAGGCTGTGATTTCACAAAATGCTGCAGCAGCAGGAGATGACATAACTTTAATTTTGGTGCTTTTGTTGAATGTAATTGTTCACTGCTGTCGCTGGCTGGAAAAATCAAAATCTATTTAACTTTACCATTGTTTGGTGATCGGATGTTATGACTCAGCCGTGGTGCTGCTGGGTTCAGTCATTACTCCGACACTTGATGTTTACCGCCCATGAGTAATGATGTGAGCCATATTTAGTGGAAAATGAGTCAACTTTCTGAAGTGTCGCTGATGCAAACGTTGGTTTGATCATGTTTTCGGTAGTTGTGCAGTGTCATTTGATAAGTATTAATCAAGTATCATTGACCAATCAGCAAACTCTCAGAATTTTATTGTACAAGTTATAAGAGGTGTGTCCTTAATTTTAACTTGATAAAATTGTCCACCAGAGACACTTCTTTCTGTGTGCTTGACTAAATTGACACTACATGATATAGATGGAATTAATTTCCCCTTTTCACTAGTGTGGTGGAGGACTTTCAGCAGATATTGGTGGTTTGTGTGCGCCGCTGCCCGTGACCCTGTGTGGTGCTCATATTTTACTGAAGAGACATTCCTGCTGGGTTGAGAGCATCTGAGAGTGTGTGTCCTTGGTTTTCATTGAGTAAATGAAAGCTTAGGAAAATATGAAAATCCCACATCATAATTCATTTAAATTTGACCTTACTTTAAAATCTATCATTGTGCATAGATCCAACATTGTGCATATAACTTTCTAACTATATTATAAATTGCACAAGATATGAATTCAAAGTATGAAGGTCTTTCAGTTCCAGGAACATATGCATCATCAAGTTAAATCATAAGCTATTCTGGACACTGTCTTGTTACACGTAGGCTGCACAGTGCAGACAATGTTAAAGTGTGTTTATGATGGTTTAAATTGTATAATACTAAATAGCAAGAAAAAAAAAAAAGTGGATGACCTGCTGTCAGACACCATCGGCTTTTCTCCATCAAAACACACATGGTGGAGTCTTGGTTGTTTAGTAAAAGTGGCATGAGTGTGTGTGCTGACCTGCTGTTGCATATGGGATTCTCAAATCCTTTGTAGAGATATATGACTAGTGACTTGACCACAGACCAAACCAGCAGTACCAGTAACAGATAATGGTTTCTGAGAGTGTTGTTTTTATTTTTTTTCTTGCTGACCAGGAATAGATTTAAAAAAATAACTATTATAGCCTTTTACTCTTCAGATTTTCTATGAAGTGAACTTGCATTCTATCCAAATTGCAGCAGCAAGTTCACTTTAAACCAAAGCTTCAGTCTTTCACTGACTCAGGCAGTGACACGTCATGAAAGCCTTTATCTTTTTAAGGAAGGAAAAGCAAAGTAAAAAGGTAGACGGTTGTTAGTTTGGTCAAAGAGCAGCAGGTTTAGGTTGTTGTGAGGACATTCATTTCATTCTTGTGAAGTTGGCTCTGAGAAAATTGTAAATAAAGTTATTTATAATACTTTTTTTGCTAATGCCAATGCTAATCTATTAATAATAATAATAATATAGCTAGGGAACATGCTGAGGATTGATTACCTTTTTTCATCTCTATAGTTTTGACATGGGAACGTCCTTTCTCTCGTCTAATGGCATCAGTGCATAAAATGTCAGATTGCAGTATGTGTTTTTTAGCTTGTTCTCCAGACGTATGAATAACATGTTACACACTTTCGGAAAGGCAACAGGATGTGAAGCCTCCATTTAAAAAGCCTGAATGATTACTAAGAAATCTGCTTTCTGGATGGACAATTCACTGCTGCTTGAAGGACAGTAGTTATTTTACTCTTTAACTATTCTCTTCTTGAGTTTTTATTTTGGTAAATAAATCACACACTCATGGTCTTTTTGTCTGTCTCAGTTCCACTTAGTAAAACTGGCTGATGTGACAGGTGGATTCTTATTTAGAAATCTCATCGAGTGCAGTTTGAAATGAATGAATGTTTCTGAGTCCAAAGAATATGATGACTTACTTTGAAAGGTTGAGCTGTGATCACATGCCATGACCACGTCACGTAATTACAGTCTCCCAGCACATAATTATAAAGCGACTAATTACATTAGAAAGAGTCATGATGGGGAAAAAAAACAAAGCACTGGAGGAAACTGGAGATGATGACTGACGTGAAAATGAGCCAACTTTTACCATTTAGCACAGCCGGTGTCAATGTGATCCATTAAGCTGACAGTCATGTCTCTTTAAAAGCAACGTCTCTGCTGCTCTCGTCTTCTAGAAAATGCCATCCTGGCCTTTGGGAATGGCTCAGATGTGAAAACGAGTGGCGGCCAACCTGGCATGTCCAGTCCAGCAACAGACAACCAGAGTCCCCACTTGACAACCGCTGCCCCAGGCATTTCCATGGAAACAGAGCAGAACATTCTGCGAGCACAGATACCTACTCAGGTGAGACGAGACGGAAGAATGAAAATGTGATGTACAACCTTTTCCAAACGGAGAGGCACTAATGGACACAGCCTCACTCAGAACCGGGTCGTTTGGCTTCAAATAACTTGGGGTGTTTGTTTTAACCTACTGGGAATGGCACATGGGTGGAAATTGTAGAATCCACATAATCCAGAATAAATTAAAAAGTCAAAATGAAGAGAACCAAAGCTGTGTCCATGTGCTAACCTGTGCACCTTCAGTCCATCATACGTTAAGTGTCCAAATTCACTAGAGGACATTAAAACAAATCCCAGGATGCAATCAGTGCTTCACCTCTGCTGCTATGACGACAGGCATGTAAGTTAGTCATGCAACTATACCTGTCAGTCAGTTATGGAGGCTGCAGTTCACTCACTCTTTTTATTTTCACTTCACATTTATTGCTCAAGATTTGAGCTGTGCTTCTTGAAAGAGTTAGCTGTGTTTAATTAGGGTGGTTTAGTTTGAACATGTACAGTATATTATTTAAACTGTCTCGGCTTCATCAACAGAGTAAACAGGCTCTATAAACATCATTTATGTAGCTCATAATAACCAGATTGAATATTTATTTTAATGGGGACAGCCCATTTAGCATTAAACATATACAATGTAATTTAACAATTACAATAGAAATTTAGAGCATAAAGAATAAAATACAAGCTGAGGACGTGTTTGGTTACTAATGTGAATCACATGCAGTGTAGATGAGAATTTACAACCTGCCGACAGATAAAAACGTATGAACATGTGAAATGTATAAAAAGGCCACTTATATCTTCTCGCCTCAGCTTTTCCAAACTCATCCCTGCACAATTGTCTCTTTCGTCCTCTGAATGTGTTGGAATTTAAACACAGAGATAACACAAATAGGGGCAGTGACGTTGTCACCTGATAGCTGAGTATCAACGCAGATCAAATAAAGTGTCACTGAGTCAATAGCAGTCAGTTAATTAAACCAGTAAATTAGCTGTGGACAGCTGCCTCAGAGTTACATCAGATATACCAGTCTTCTGCCGACATCCTGTCACATTAAAATAACTCTCTCTGATAAATTAACAAAAATTAAATTAACCCTGGAGATGTAGCTTTGAATTTCAATCAGCTTTGGTGTGTCTACACTGGCAAGTATAGGAACAGGAAAGGTAGGCTGAGTATTGAGCATATTGGCCGCCATTTTTTTTACTTTTATAAATTTTCTGTGGGGAAAAAAACCCCCAGATTTCAATTTTAATTTATTCTACCTTCCCCAAATATCTTTGTTAGCTAATTTGCAGTCAGCTGTTCTCTTTGAAGAAGCACAGACCAGAAAAATGTGTCAGCCTCCAAAATTATTGGCTTAATCAAAACCTCTGTAAAATATTTGGAGCAAAAATAGAACACCAGCTTCATGAAAGGATTTATTGCGGCAGTGTTAAATACACGTTTAATTAGTTTTAAGTGTTTGTAATAATTTGACAACTGATTCTGCATAGAACCCCAACAAAACCTTTCACTGTGCACACAAATTAGGCTGCGTTCACATCCCACTAGCAAATGTGGTCTTAGAGCTAAAATTAAATTCAAATAAATAAAATGATTCGGTTTAGGATGTCTGCGATGTTCAAGTTGTTTCCAAACATGAATATGAAGACTCATCACATAAAATCACAAAAATATTGGATCAGAAATTAGCATGTAATGTGAACGCAGCCTGTAGTTGCTTCTATCGTTGAGACATTTATACACATTGAGGACTAAGGGCAGAAATACCGTATTTTCTGGACTATAAGTCACTTTTTTAAAAATTTACTCCTCTGGCTTGTCCTGCAACTTACACAGAAAAGCGATTTAAATGTATATAGTTTTAATTTTGTCAAGTAATCACTAGTGTTAGATGGCACTCTTGACTCAACTGAAGATCATTTTTATACCGCCAAAGTAAAAACATTTGTGTTGATGCTAAACTACAACTCCTGGTGCAAGACAAATGAAAATGCCACCCCAAAGAAAGAGCCACACTGCAGACGTCAAACTACAGTAGGTTTTCAGCTAAAGCAAAATTTGGAATCATTCAGACAAATTAAAAATGTGCAAAATAATTTAGTATATTAGCTAATTAGTATAATCAGAAATGTGACTTATACACCAAAGTGGCTTATGTTTATATCTGTTTTCTGCTTTTGGCTAAGAGACTTATTCACCAGTGCGACTTATAGCCCAGAAAATACAGTAAGTGTCAGTGGAAAATGAATTAGAATAATTAAGAAGTGAATTTGAATTCCTCAGTGTTACTAATTAGTTTAATAATTAGATGTATAGTGAATCCTGACTGAACTGAATGTGAATAGCTCATTTTGCACTGAATTTATGAGACTGTACTGATTTATAATAAGAGACTGTCATTTTATGAAATTGAATTAATTTGCTCTGAAACTGTATTTGATCCTCACTGAAGATGCAGCTCCATGTATTCCCACGTTCAGTTCAAGCAATTTCAGTTTCAGTTTTAGTTCAGTGAGAAACACCAGGTCCTTGAGGAACAGTGATCAGGAGCAGTTCATTGTGCAGCTTCACACACTTTAAGACACATTAAGCTTTGTGACAATCATAGAGGACACTCATACTGGCCTATAAAATACAGGCAGGATTTAAAGCTCCTTCGACTCTGATGTTAACATAAGCTGTAGCTGTTTAGTCAACAAGCACATAGTCTTTGCCAGTTGTAACGTTTATAAGTAAATTAACCTACTAACAAGTGCAGATAAAAATTTGATATATTTGCCAGGCAGCTTTAACATTTATTGATATAGTGTAACATTAATTTAGCAACTGTGCGTTCACTGTTCTTCTACAGAAAGTGAACTGATATTACTGTATTAGACACCAGTCTGAGGCTCATCTATGAAAGACGCATTAACACAGATCAATGAGAATGAAGGAAATTGTCAACATCAAAGTGTTTTTGACTAAGGTGTTTAATGAAGCGCACAATGACCTGCACTGGATTGTCGTTCCTCTCGTTGACCTGGCTGTTTCTCAGGAAACTAAAGCTGAATCTTCAGTGAGGTGCTGTGACCAGAACAAATTCATTCAGTTGCAAACTAATACATTAAATTTCAAACTAAGCCTTTCACATTCAGATTAACAATACAATTATTCAAGTAGAGCAATTCAAATTTAATTATAAATTATTCATCTTCTACTAACACACTGAATATAGCACAAACCTCTGTAAAACCAAGAAGGAAAAAAAAGGAGAGTGGAGGGGAAAGGAAGAGATAATGTGGAGATGGAGCTCAACTGATTGAAGAGTTTTAACGGCCAAATTTTCCACAGCTGAAAAACGAGACGAGCCATGTAGGAGACATCACTTATCAACTAAAACCCATTTCAGACATTTTTTTCTGCCCCCACTGCAAACATATTCCAAAACACCCTCCCTAAGCTGCTTGTGAAATTTCTCCTCCCAAATCTAATTCTGATGCTTCTTTTGCTGAAAAGACGTATCTGTAGACAGAGTTTGTTACGGCGTTAACAATTATGTTGTGATTGTTCATGTGTCTGTTTCCTTTCAGGTAAATGAGAACGACAGATTGTGGGGCGACGAGGGAGACGCCACTCCTCCCTCTCCAGGGTTGTCGGACCGTGGAGCCAAGCCCGTCAGCCTGTCCCGTCTGCTGGGCCTCGTCTGGCTGCTGCCCACCCTGCTGCTGCTGCCTGACCAATAAGAGGCCTGGTTTTCCTGGCCTTCATGGACAAAACTCCAGACCTGGGGGGAGGGTGGGGGGTGAGAGAAAGAAAAAGAGCCATTTCTATGTGTCAAATGACTGTGGGGGAAAGGGGAGACTGTTCTGCCCCGCTCCCTCACACACATCACACTTAATCTCTTTTGGTGAATCATGACTCAGAGCAGATGTGTTGTGCAACCCACGCCCTTGAAAGCACAGTCAGACAGGGTGCCACTACCACACCACAGGGGGGGGGGGAAACCAGGAAGTGCACACCTTATTTCTTGCTTCACACCTGCCCAGTCACAAGCTGTTACACACGGCAAACATGCAGACTTCGCTTACCTGAAAATAACTCCCGGCAACATCGAAAAGGGCCTGCGGATTCAGAAGGTGTACAGTGAAGAGACACTGAAGACGCAGTACAGGAAACACTACAACACAAAATAATACAAAAGGTTGTTTTTTTTTTTTTTGTCCTTGAACATTCCTTGATGTAAAAGAAAAATATTAAATGTTAAGACTTTTCTCTCAGATGAAGTGTCACATTGGATGTGAAGGATAAAGCTGGTGATTCTCAGTATTTTCAACACTGTCCATACAGCAGGGGTGGACCACACATGTTCCTCAAGGACCACTGCTAATCACCTGGAGGAACATGAGTTGCCCACCCAACAATCAATTTCCTCTGATCAGTTAGTCGGTCACTCTCCAACCTGGATTAACTTAATCTTATTCGTTAATCAAAAAAGTTATTTGGAGCCGTCGAGGCAAAAGATCAGAATTGGTCTATTGACAAATACAATAATCCAGGTTGGAGACTGACAGGCATTAACGGTGAGTAGAGGCCACTCAGTGTTGCTTGTAGTCTGATTGGGGAGTATTGAATTATTAATACAGAGAACCAGCAGCTGTATCCTTTAAGGTGGATGTGTGTGTGTTCGTCCACTTGCAGAACTCTGCTCATTCAGCTTTGCTCTTTATTTCTATGCCACATTTCTTCTTACTCAAAATAGACAATTCTTTGTTGGTTGTGTTTCAATTTGCAAGTACAAAGAGTTAAGTTCCAATTAAATAAGATTAAGACGACTGCCCAAAGTGTCAAACAAGGACCTACGTTACTTATTAGCCTTTAATGTACTTGTATTCATTTTAATGCTAAAATCACTTCGTATTAGTAGAAGTCACGTTTTGCCAACAGAGGACACCTCACTTTCTAAGGAGACTCTTCATATACTCATATTCATTATGCTTTAAGTGTCGGGGCCTGACATATGTTTGGGGCTTTTCTTCAGAATTGTAAAAAAAATTTTAAAAAAAAATCTGTGGTTTTGGTGAAGCTACACAAGAAGAAAACACGTTTATATTTTTTAAGTGTACATGGATTTAGCCGTATAGAAAAACATCTATTGACAAATTTGTGGCCAATCGTGCTTATACTGTGGCGGGAGGACTGCTGGAAAAAAAGACAGTGCGGGTTCTGATGCATGAACGGATGCATCTGTCTTTGAAGAGACTCATGAGATTTAAAGGACGTGACCCATGTTGGCTCACTACCTATTGAGACTCTGCTCAGCGTGGACATTCAAGGATCTACAAGATGCAGTGAAAAAGCACAGCTCTGTTTGTTTAGCGGGGCAAACGTGTTACGACTTCAGCGGTGAAAGACTGAGGTTGGTTGAGAGCAAATGCACTTAAAGAATGTGTCATCTTCAACGCTGCCATTGACTTCAGTTACCCGAAAAACACTCATTGGTTTCACTGCATTAACTGACACAACATATGCTGATTAACACAAGGATGGAAAACGTGTTGCCCCCAAGCTACAAGCAGACCTGATGAAAATGACACATTCTAGTTCAGGTTGGACCTAAAAGGCTAACACACTATGAGCTCATAATATTGTCTTAACAGTACAAGGGTTGGTGCATTTGCCTGCCGACTACTACGAGTGAAGGAAACAGTTTGCTTCCTCAGTGAAGCCCATGTAGATTTGAAATGAGCATTTAAAGGACCTACAAATCTTACTCATACAAGTAAATGTCTTAACAGAGCAGTTCACTAGACATTTTCTCACTTAGCTCTATGTACTGAATACATGCAGATAGTGTAGTTGTATTTGCCCAGATTTTGAGATATTGCTCATCTTCCAAATACAGTCACGGTGTATGAAATTTTGTTTTGTGCTGCTCACAACATTAAAAGCAGTTCGCTTTTGGACTATCTTCTCGTGATTTTTACGTTTTATTCCAAAGCTCTCAGGTTGCATCGCTGCGCCGAGGACTTGGTTCACTTTCACCAATTTAATTGATCAGGCCTAGATATTTCTGAAATTCACAGTAATTTTGTTTTGACTTTCAATACATATGTAAGTCAAATCACTCAAAAAACACTTAATCCCGTGTTTCCATAAAATCTGAAAATCAAATCAAAGATCTAAAGTCCAATTTTAATTGATTTTACTGTTAAAGGGAAATATCCCTATCAGAATAAAAGCCCTTCACCAGCTATGTTGCTGTCTGATAATGACCTATATATGGACAGACAGTCCATAATTCATATCACAGAGAAAACAGCTGTGACAAGATATGAATTTTGTTGAAAGTGAACCAAAAAAAAAAAAAACTAATAATACGCTGAAAGGTGCTAAAACACTATGGGTGATAACTGACTGTGGTACAAACTTCCCTCTTAACACTAAGGAAACATCTGACCCGGTGCAGATTTAATAAATAAAATATCTAATATTATAGTGGCAACCTATTTCCACAGTAAACTGAGCCTAGTAGTATTTGCACTACAGCTGCAGCACATGATGTGGCTGTTCTAAATAGCTTTTACTACCAGGGACCATTAGTGAACACTATTAAACGAAGTCTCAATCTATTGTGAACTAACGTGCCAGTCGAGACACAATTTCTTCCTAATGGAAAGACTTCGTCCTGTCCTCAGGCTGGCAGCAGACGTTTGAAAAGATATATTTTGTGTTTGGGCACGTAAAATCTAAGCTGTCTAAATAGTTAAATACAGTGCCACTAGATATAAGTGAGAAAATGTTTTTTTTGGGGATTGGTGTGAACTGACTGTTTAGACTTTCAAATAAGAAAAGTAACCCAAACTACAGTTATGTTGGTTTCCTGGTGATAAGAGTGTGAGTGATACCTCTGGTTTTCATGAAGCTTCTGTCTCTTATCACGATGTGTCACCAAGCTGAGCTCTGTCGCCCCATTTTGATGTGTCCTGTGATTTATCAGTCAGCGGGCAATGCGTCCTCCGGTGCCGTGAGGTGACTGACCAACCTGCTCCCTGTTCGTCTCTGCCCGCAGAAGCCCAAATGTGACATGTGTCACTCCCTGCAAATAAAGACGACACTGTAAATGGAGGTGATTTGTGACCGGCTTTCTTGTACAGAGGACAGGGGCTTTTTCACCTGTCAAGAAATGTTTGGTCCCCAGACAAGATGTGACTCTTAAAACCACGTCCAGCATCACCTCTTCTCTGTTTCAAGGAAAGTATTTTCCTCCCTCTTTCAGGACCAGTGACATTAAGTTAAAAATTCATGTTTCATCACACACAATGCAAGACTTGTAAAGATGTTATAGTATAGTGTACATACTACACAGTGTATGCCATATATATGATGTCTATAACATTCATACGTTGGGTAACAATAAAAAAAGAATAAAAAGGATTTTATCCAAAGTTTGGATGTTGATGTCAGGTAGAGAAACCTACTGACAAGCTGATGCTAATATCAAAACTTTACAAAGCACAACTTTGACTTGTGCATCTAACAATTTAGGGACGCCTGATATGAACAAATGGCCTCAAATTTCTATTTCTTCTACCCTGTTGTTAATCTTAAGGCACATTTGTGACTCAGCTTAGGTGAAACACATTGAAACTGGAAGGTGTAGCTACATGCAGAGCGGCAATATTGTCTATAAGCTGCAAAAACAGTGCAAGCAGTCACTTAACCATCATCTCAACCATATAGCTTGTTTTGGAAAAAGAAGTAGTGACACTCCAGCTGCCTGGATGGCACCTGTGCTTTGCATATGGCAGCTGGAACTGGCCAGGCTTCATGTTTTGGGTCAACTGCTATGTGGAACAGAGCTCCTGCTGTTGGGCCCATGGTTGCTGCTCCTCAGTCTAATAAAAGAATAAATAAAAAAAAATCTCACAAATACCAGGATACTAATGTGACATTTTTAGGTCCCATCAATTAGATTAATCAAGTTTCAACACAGAAACTCACTAGTTAGAGTCACTCATGTTTCACTCACATCAGTAATATGTGTGTGAATACACGACTGTATCTGTTTTAGTCGAGACAGAAACTCAAAATGCTTATTTTTCATCTAGTATGCACAATATTAGTATGTACAGCAGTAAACAATCAACCTGCAGGGTCTTCTCTACCTTTTCCAATATCAAGCTCAGTGTAAAAATATCATTATACAACCCTGTTTCCAAAAATGTTGGCTGTGTAAACTGTAAATAAAACAATTCAGTGTTTTGAAAACACTTTTTACACTGCATTCATTTGGTAATATATCTATAAAATATCTAATATTCAAATGAATACATCTTATATATTTGGCTTACATGGACTTTGAGGCAACACATTCCTGAAAACGTTTGGGCAGGTGCACATCATACTGATAAGAGTATAAAAAAAAGAGAATCCCTGACAGGCTGAGTCTTTCAACCTTCTGTCACGATTCTTCCAAAATATATTTTTTACTTCCCATGTCTTTCTGAAGACAATACGATCATCACTGAGTTGGAACTGTAAACCATGCTAAACTGTAGTTATACACTTATTGGTTCTCCTGAACAGAGATTTTTCATGAATGTGTGTCAAATGCAGTCGTTATAATAAAACATGAAAACTAGTTCTGCTGTGCATAACTGAAAAATGTTCCTTTTACTTGCGTCTACGTTCATTCACAAGTAAATTTCAGCTAGAGACGTAATTTGGCCTGGTAGAAATACTGAGGTGAAGAAAAGTCATGGCCACATACAGACTCTCCAATTAGAATCAAGCATTGATGGGTCTGCACAGCACATCTCAGGACTGCCAGATAAGCAAGCACAGACATGTTGCTTAAAATGAATTAGCAGAGTCACTTCTGCTGCGTAATGGCGATCAGTGATTGATAAAAAATAAATACATATGTCTTCAATCACAGCCCGATCACTTAACATGCGAGTGATCAGATTGGTTGCTTCAAAAAGTCTCAGTTCAAGTCAACAGTCACCTGTATGTGCCCCAAGCTAATGGGCAGGTGGAGTATCAGGCAAGAAAACTAAAACAAATGGTTTCCTCTGTTCCCAAACACTTCAGAGTGCTGCTAAAAGAAGAGGTGACGCAACACAGGAGAAACATGCCTGTGCCCCGACGTTTGGTGACATCAAATTCAAAATAAGCATGTATTTTTCAAAAGAAGAATTAATATTGAATATGCTGTCTTTGCTCTATATACAAGGAAATATGGTTATTTTGAAAATAATTGCATTCAGCTTTTATTTACATTTTACACAGCATCCCAACTTTTTGTAAGGTGACTGCAGTACCCCCATCACAACACACAATCTGTTACATTACCCAATGTTTTTTTGTTGTTGCAGCTTACCTTATTATACATGTATGTTGGTTTAGTCCTTTATCATTCTTCTAATGCTTTAAAAGACAGTCACGGAGTGAAGTCACTCGTGGAGGAACAAGCAGTGACGTCCTCTGAGAAGCTCAGCAGGCAAGGCTGTAAAACTGACCATCGTCATCTGAAACAAAAAAAAGCAAAGACAAAAAGATGAAGTGGTTAGTTTGTCAGACTTGTTTTTTTTTTTTAGCATAAGGGAAAAACACCAACAACTCGACAGAAACACTCGAAAATACTTAAATGCTCACTTGTCAGAGCAGCTATCTATCAGCCACTATCTTCATATTAGTGTCGTGTAGGTCTTTAACCAGAAGGAGAGACTAGAGGAATGCTAAGTCAGTGTTTCTAGGCCCAAAACAGCAACAACAGCAGCAACAAAACCCCTACAAAGATGTCAAAAAGAGAGGAAGTTGGAAATCATGCTGGACTGAGATAACCTTCCCAAAGATAACAACATAGCACAGCAGAAAATCATGACATTCACTGATCAATCATCTACAAGTTTTAAAATGTGGCATTTTGATTTTTAATCAAACATCTCGAGCGTCATTACCTAACCTAAAATTACCAAACTGACATTTATTCTGAGAAATTGCTGTTCCATGTCTGCATAAATAAATTCCCCTCCAGATACACGGAAATGCTGATATATGGCAGTGCCAGGTTCGTATGAATGCCTCATCAACAGCCTACTTGATATTAAGAAAGATAAAATTAGCAGGCTACTGTTTTCCGTTGTATTACTCAGAGTTGTGGTGTCAAGTGTCTCTAGATGCCAGGGGCCTGATTTGAGGTTCAACAAGCACTGACATTGTTTAAACCAATATGGATGAAAAATGAGAATTTAACACAGTTTGATCTTTGAGACATGTTTCACTGCCAGCCACCCTGAAGCTTAGTAACTAATTATTATTCTAAAGTCACAAAGGGCTCATTTTTCTGAGCTGCAATCTAAGAAAAACAAAACTTTTTTTTTACTAGCTGCAGACTGGAGGAAACTTTACTGCTACCATCAAGATTATTAACAAAATCTCTTTCATTAAATTGCAATACCAAACCAAAACACTAGCCACACATGAAGTGTTAAGCATCCTTAAAAGGATAGTTCGTTATATTTTTAACAGGATATATCGATATCAGGAATTCATTATAATATTTGTAGATTTTTTTATATTTTAATTAAGTTTCGTCTTCCTGAGATGTTCTGCCCTATAGCATCACGGTCAACTAGCTAGCTAGCTAAAGCTAGCTAACATTAGCAAAACTAGCTAAAGTTTATGTGTCGCATATTATTTAAATCAGAGTTTTTACTCATAACTTCCACTTTTCTGTAAGAAATGACTGGAAATATTTGAAAAAAACAGTTTTAAAAAACTGAACTAGCTACGTCAAAAAACCGTCAAACATTGTTAATTAGAAACAACCCAACGCCAAGGTCAAGGCACTCGGGAACTTCCGTCACCCTTCGTTGATAAAACACGAAGGACTCTTGAACCAATAAACTCACCGGGATGGTTGACACACACTCCGCAGGATTTAGCGCAGAATAAATTAAACCAACTCGGTTTAAATAAACAAAAACACGTTGTTGTTTTTTTTCCACAGTTGAATCTTTGGCTGAAGGGCAAAAACATCTGAAATAATGGCGGAGAGTTTCTTCTTCGCTGAAGTGTTTTCAGCAGCAGCGCGCCCACTGCGGCCTCTGGTGGTGAATCCGTTAATTTCATTACTGATGTTTTAGTTACTTTAATGTGATTAATTTAGTCTTTTCTTTTCATCGGTAATATTGTCTGATATAATATATTTTAATATAACTCCTAATGCAGCCTATTTTTATGGATTGCCCTGTTCCTGGTATAGAACATTGATTTTGGCCTGGTGACATTTGGAAGAATAAATATTCAGGGGCCACAGTTTATTAAGGTCTATGCTATGGCCAAACTTAATATTGACTGGAATGAGATCATTCCTGTGCCAGATTCAACATAACATTGCAATGGTGTAATAGTGCCTGACAACAGCTTATTAATAATACATTACATGGATACAGCACCTGCTGCAGCTGAAATACAGTTTTGTAATTTCATAGATGTATCCTGTCACGTCTGTAACATGAACAGCTACTGCAGTAAATGAGCCCTGTGATGAGATTATTTAGTAAACTTTCACACAGTGAAGCCACACATATTAGTTCATAGAAAACTGAGTCTTGTTACATTAAATTCTGTATACATTCTGTGCTATCAGAAACATCTCAAATGACGTGTGTAATTTTAAAAGATATTTCTGCTACGATGTACCTGCCCATTAGCAATCAGGTTTTCTTCCCCAACGTGTATGTGCTGCGGCTTATTTAAAGAAGAGTGAAATCCTTTAACATAACAAGTACTGGGGGAAAAACATCATAAGTCAGACTCTGACAGCTCACTATAGCTGTAGGATGAAGTTGGGGCAGAGAGATCAGAAAAACTCCACAGAGAAATGTTTACTAATTGTGATAATTTGTCTACTGTTGTCAGCAAGACGTGGAGAAAAATGCCTGCAAAAAGAAAACATGAAGGCAGCATTTCTGAGAATTACAGCTCACCCTGTAACCTTTATTCAGCAAATCTGAAACACAACAGGGGAATTTTTCAGACATTATTGCCCCTGACAGCTTTACTGAAATAACCAAATCAAAACTGAGGAGAGGTAATTATATTAGACTGTTTGGTGAAGGCAATAAAGATGAGATGACATGAAAATGAGAAAACGCTTGTAAAGTCTGCAAACAGTCTCTGCTTACTGAGAATTAGAGAATGGGGAGGAAGAGGATGGGAGGATGGTTTCATAAACAGCACTGCCATAATGTGAGGGAGGGAAGAAAAAATGAAAAAATAAGACCCTCATTATCAGCCAACTGCTACAGAGCAGCCGTGCAGGCTGTCAAAATGATCAGGATGGATTTAGTCAAAGACCTGGAATCAAAGGGCAGCACCTAATCATCTGTTTACACCGTAGGAGCTCCTGAGACAGGATGGAAGAGAAAACAGGGTTGGACAAGATACTGGAAACGTGAAGAGAAGCAGATGGAGATAGAGGACTGAAAACGACAGAGAAGAATAAAAGGATGACACAGAAATAGGAGGGGAAAGTAGTGCTAGAGAAAGGCAGTGATGGATAAGGGTGGAGAGAAGACAGTAAATGAAAGAAAGAAGGGAGGACGAGGCAGCAGCAGTAAAGAAAAAGATGGGAAGCGAGAGGGAGAAAGAACGAGTGGGTGAGAGAATAAGACAGATGGCTATCAATTCCCTTGGGAACAGATAAGCAAAAGAACAGGGCAGACATTGGAAAAGTAGGAAGAAAGAAAGGAGGGAAGGATGGAAAGAATGGAGCTAGAAGGTGAAGGAAAGGATTAAGAACTTACTTTATTCATCCCAAACACTGCATTCAACCCACCCAAAGTGCACACACACAGCAGTGAACACACACCGTGCGCGCGCACACACACACACACACACACACACACACACACAGAGCAGTGGGCAGCCATTGCTGCAGCATCCGGGGAGCAGTTGGGGGTTCGGTGCCTTGCTCAAGGGTCTCACCTCAGTCGTGGTATTGAAGGTGGAGAGAGCGCTGGCTATTCACTCCACCCCACCGACAATTCCTGCCGGTGCTGAGACTCGAACCCACAACTTTCGGATTACAGGTCCGACTCTCTATCAGCATCTGAAAGGAATAATGGATGAAGAGCGATGTGTGATGAAAGAGAGAAGTAAACAGACAAAGAGAAGAGGAAGGAGAAACATATTGGATGAAAATAAATAAGAGAATGTGGAGAGTATAACAGTGGGAATGATAGAGAAGAGATCCAACAACAACAGGAGGAGGTTGAAACAGAGAAAATGATGAGAGGAAGATGGAAAGAAGAAAGATCCAAGAGACAGCAATAGAGGAAAGAGGAGAGAAGAAGAGAAACAGATGAAAGCGATAGTAGGAATGAAGGGTGAGAGGAGAAAGTGGATGAAGAAGGTGAAAGTAGTAGCGAGAAGAAAGAGAGGGAGGGGAGAAGTAAAAAGGAAAGGAGCAAACAGGGGATAAGAGAAACGAAAGAAAAAAGAGAATAGACTGGAAATATGAAAGCAAGAAAAAAAGGATGGTGGAGTGGGGGGGTGGTGAGATGGGGAGAGGAGAAAGTAGAAAAACAGGATGAGAAAAAGGTGTCAGACAGAGGGAGGAGTGAAGGAAGAATAGGAGAGAAGAAGGGAAGGAGAGGTCAGGGCAAGAGGAACGAGAGAGCGAGGGAGCAGAGAGTAGGAGAGACAAGACGACACATGGAGAGAGAGAAGAAGAAGAAGGAGAAGAAGGGAGGGAGACGGATTAAAGGCAGAGAAAGAATGAAGGAGAGATGCAGGATGACTGGTGATGAATAATTGCTGGTGAGAACACAGCAGCTCAGCGACACTCAGCCTCTCCTGCCGCTGCTTAGCTGGAGGGTTCACAAACATCAACAGCAGCATTAAAAATAGCAGCGATTATTTGAAAACAGGCCTGGGGAAAAGTGTATTTACAAATAATAATTCTCCATTCTCATTTGTTTCATCCTACTTGGAGCAGCAGGCGTATGGAGGGTGTCACAATATGACAATCCAACACAGGAAAAGCTGTTTTCCTTGTCTGGATAGCATTTGAACCAGAGTGAGACATCACGACATCTACTGTGGAGGCTGATATGAAACCTGGTTCAGACACTTTGGACTCTTAAGGACCAATAGAGGAACCAACTGTCCAACTGGACCAGTCTCCTCAGCCCCAAACAACGATTTCTGAGAGGATAAATCCTTTATACAAGCCTCTTTCCACACACACAAACATCAATTGGAGAATACGATGGTCACCGTTAAAAATACGTCTGAACATATTTAGGTCATAATTTTAACTCTGTAATTTAGATTAATGAACTTGCTGTCGACATTTACGGTCCACAGAGAATAAATCACAACGTTTTGGTGCCCTCTGGTCAGATTTTAAAGAGCTCGGTAGCCACGCAGGCTCCTTTACTTACACACAGCTGGATATAGATGGGGCCGTTCTGCTGCTCGCTTTCCAACTATCCCTGCTCTGCCCACTGCTGATTATACCTGGATCAGGTGTGTTCAGCCAATCAGAAGCAGCAATTAAAGATGCAGTGGACCAGTGTTGGTGACCCATGATCTTAATGCTAACATAACATTTTCCCATATTTGGGCACACCGTGAAAATTCCTCTGGTGTCTAAAGACTAAAATACAAACTTTACAACAGGACACGCTGCCATGAAATTGTATGAGGACATTTATGCTCCCTACAGGATTTACATATTTAGATTTGTAGACTCCTTGAGCTCCACCCAAGTGTGGTGAACACTGCAGCCTCCAGGGACTGCTGGAACATTTCTGAAGTTACACAATCAAAGAAAATGTTTTAAATTTCAGTGTAATTACTTCTAAGACATCTTACCAGAAACTCAGCTTATTCAGAGGCACCATCCCTCCGGCGCTGCAAGCAGATTCAAACAAGCACTACAGGAGAAGTGTGAAATGGGGTAAAATGTAGTTATCAAGACAAACAGCGACGGGTGGATTTTCACATTTAATAATAGACAAAAAAAAAAAAAGTTTCTGTCATTCTTTTATGTACATCAGTAATTACAAGTTCAATAAGCTAATATCCTCAAGTTTTACATGTAGTTTCATCATCAGCTTCTAGTAATGCTTGTTCATCTTTACACTGCTGTCTTACATACAAAATATGCTATGTACTGTAGTGTGGTCACATTTTTTAAAAGCCCGGAGAGGTTCGCCATAAATGATTCTTTTTTTCTTTTTAAAACAAATGTCGTTCACAATACTTTCTCATTATGTACAAAAAACAGAGCAACTGCTAAATTATACATATTAACACACGTCTTCCTCAGTATATGTAATGCCGCTATCCAAAGAGAGACTGAAAGAAATAAAGGGTAATGCCTGGTTTTTACAATGACCTTATTCTGATGCTTCAACTTGTGTATTAGAGCATTTAAATACATATTAATGCTGCCAGTGTTGGACACACAAAAAAACTAGTTGTACTGAGATTATGAATGTTTCCAGTAACTAATCACACTTTATAAATATGCATTTGCTGTACATTTCTATCAGTTAATACAGACGTCAAGAAGCTGAAATAAGGCCACTGTAAAGTTAAAGTGTTACCCAATAAAGTTTGAGGCATGGAGAGCAGGTGTAAGATAGAGGGCGTTGCTGATCTCTCTCAACCGGAACACGTTCAACAGGCAGGACAGCAGACACTGTACGGGGTTCCTACACATTTGCCTTTGCAAACCTCCACACTCCCTCTCAGATGTTTAAGCAGCCTGGGTTCACTCAAAATGCTGGCAAGAGATAATTATTGGCAAAACCTAAACTTCTGGATCCAAAAAAACCTGCAACATCAGTACAGTGCACACAGTAAAGCTCATATTTACCAACAGAGCTGGGCTGTGATGTCGTGCACTGAAGGCAGGAAGCGAGCAGGGGCTTGTATTAGGCTCTTTAAAGTTTTGATTTGCCACTTTTGAGGGTTTTCAGTTTGGGGGGTGGGTCACTGACAATATGCTGGTTTCCCTACAGCACTGTATAGGTGTGTCAAGGTCTCCGTCTTTTCTAGACTTTCTTATGCCTCGACTTCTCTATTGTGGCTAAAATTCACGATTCAGGAAAAAAGGACTTTTCAGTCATGTCGTTTTTCCACAGGTCTGGAGATGTCATGCCTGCACAGTGGCACATTGCAGCAAAGTAAATGCTATTGAACACATACTGGAGGTGGCCACAAGAAACACACACACACACATACACAAATAGCTTCTATTATTCCTCCCTTCATTATTTAAAACTGATCCACTGGCAAAATCTGGCAGCAGATACGTCTTGTTGCCAAGTAAAAATGGATGTAAATAACACTCAATTTAAAATGTATAAATATAAATCAGCTTTGCTCATGTTTTATAAGGAAGGAAAATGAATTCAGACCTCAAGGACACACAATACATTAATGTGAATGAAACCGAATGACGCAACTGACGCTGCTTGTTAAGGGAGGGAAGAGCCGGCCACCACAACCAATAACATCTAACCAGTAGCTTAACCAACCAGTCCACGTCGTTATACGGGTAAATATTTTGTGATTTAGACTTTAGGTCACACTGCCCAGTCCTACAGCATCACCATAACCACAAAACTAACAGGATACTGAGGAGAACTGTCAATCTAGCAGTCTACACACGCCCACCCAGACCTGAGAAGAAGCTTAATCAACCAAAAACAAATGAAAACGCCTGTGTGGGAGGTCCAGGAGTGAAAAGTCCCGGACAAAGGCTGAAGCTGCAGTATTCTTCTAAATTTCCCTAATCACTTTTGATGTGTTGAGACTTTGCAGACTTGTGTAGGAACCTAGTGTAAAGCTGCTGACAACGGATCTGGATCATTTACAGAGAGTAGTTTGTTTCTCATCAATCATGCTTAACCTGCAAATTGAAATGGGCAAGACTGGCCGTACAGGACAAAACAATATCCAATGAAACCTGTCTTAGACTAATCACACTACAGAGGTAAAAACAAACATCTGAGCTGCTCCTGTAGACGCCATTAGTCTGAATTACCAGGCAGAAAAAGGTCGAGGTTCACATCTTCCTGATGCATTTGAACAGGACGAACTTTTTCCTACTTGGACTGAGCCGTCTGTGCTAACTCCAGCACTGTCACCCAGGAAGTAGGCAGCCCCGGGTGTTTTCAGTTTCAGTTTACACGTTTAACCTTGGCTGCTGAGTTGATTTTTCCATCTTACATTCACTTACAAAATAAAAAACACAATCTTCATTCTTTGTTAAATTATTATTACAGTACATTTGAATCAGCTTTTGAACAATTTCACATATGAAGAGATTCTTTCTAACATGAGATATCAGAGCTGCATAAAATAAACTCAACTGAAGATGAATGTGTTTAAACACTTTGTCACTGAATATTGTTATCAGAGCGAGTATCATTAACAGATGCTGTATTGTATCAGAGCTGCTCTTGCTGAAGTGAAGGCTGCTGATGCTGCAGAGGACACACACACACACACACACACACATAGTAAAGTTACACTTTCAGGCCTTTCAGTGTCAGGAGCACGTCGCTAACTTCAAGGTGGGTCATGTGACGTTGCAGGTTACAAGTGGGAAAGTTGTTTTCTAAATAGAGTTTGCAGCTGCAACTGTGGCCTCTTTGCAAACTGCGTTTCACTCTATAGCCTGTGGAAGCCGAACAAGAATCTGTAGCCATCCTAGGGCCACGGAGGCTCACACATCCTAAAATGTTCCCGCTATTGTCAGCACTTTACCACACGACAACATTTTTTGACCTCCAAAGATGATTACTTACCTGCCAAACAGACTGGTAGAGTAAGTCAAAAAACTCCTGCACACCTGAGAAGAACTGACAGGTGCGTAGGAGAAAACCTGTGGTACAAATTGTAAGAAAAAAATAAACCTCCCACAGGCTTGTCCACCTCGCTCTTCGTTCAGATAGACAGAAACAGTGTTTAATAAAACATTTTATACTATACAGCTCTGAAAGGCCCTTTGTGGGAGGTTTTTTCTTTAATTTGTACTCAGATGAACAGACTCACCAGCCGCAGACTAAAGCTTCTCACATTTGGCTGACAGCTGATTATTTTCCACCATCAAGTCTCTGCAGAAGTGACAGAATAAAGCAGCCAAAACCAGACATGACGGCTAAAAAAACACATTACTCAAATGGAAAACAGAGCAAAAGACGACCGATGATAACACGAGTGAAGCGCTTTGATTCATCGGTGCAACATATGACCGCTGCTTACACCTTATCGTGGGGCTCGTCGGGGTCGCCCAGAGAAAGTTGTGAACACATCTAGCTCTATAATTACAGAATGTCAGCTTTGTTCATGGTTTCTGCTCTGACCTTTTCCGAGTGCTAAAAGTGTGCCCTTTACCCAGACGGTGAGCAGTTCTAGTATGCTGAACACATGTGAGAGCCTGGAACTAAACACAACGAGCTCTTTAGGGCTGAATGCAAGTTATTAAATTGTTCTATTACTGTATTTCTCAGAGGGCGGGAAGTTATTAACTTTGTGAGGGAAGGAGATATATTTTGTATATCAATATGTGTGTGTGTGTGTGTGTCTGCCTTCAGTCAAAGACCTGCAGGTGTTGTGGTATTTTACAACAAATATTCTGCAATAAGGACCAATATGGACTAATCTGAGCCTGATACTCAGTGGTGTAGAAGATAAAAAGACAAAACAACTGACACCCTCATGCTCTTACAAAACATTAAATTACCTGTGAAATTTCAAAGCAACAGCTGTTTTACACTAACAGCCTGAGTATTATTTTCTTTTTTTCATGTCTAGCGTTTGTTTTACCCCATTCTGTTCTCCTTTATTTTCCCTGTTTGACAGAAGAAGTAATGTTTCTTTAAAAATGGACCAGTGATTTCAGATAAGGACTGTGGAGAGAGCAGGTACAGTAGATATCTGAAGAAGCAAAATAAGAAAAGAGCCTGGCTTAGTGAAGCCTCACACATGTGGAGCACACAAAGGAGTAAGAGACGAGGCAACAAGATATTTTCAAGAGGCAATTTTAAAACAGAAATCATGTTTTCTTTCTTGTCTTTCTTTAGAATCAATACCTGGCAAGTGTGGTCGATTAAAAAAAATAAATAAATAAATAAAAACCCCATTCAGCAAATAATGAAGCAGATGCTGACTTTTGTGAAGTGGCCACTCATGCGACTGAATTATGTGTGCATTTCATGTTCAGAGTATTTGGCCCAGTACCATTTCAATGTTGGCATAAGCAGCTCCACTATAGCTGCATCAATATGAACACAGATGTCACTGCGGCAGAGGCTAATTGGGCAGCTGTAGATAGCTCAGGGAAACGGAACAATTGCCATTGAACAGGAGGGCATGCATTGTAGTTGGGGACACAGGAGCAGCTATTAGAGGCTATGGATTTCTTAGGAAACTACCACACAGGATAGTGATCCATCGCCCCGGCTCCCCTCACACACATCAGCCTAGTCACTTCAGTCGGTCAGAGCCAGACGATCTATTGGAAGCTTGTTTCACATGAGCTTGAGGCGCAGCACTACGAAGGGGGCAACTGTTAAACACCACAGGGCTTTCCCACCACCACTGGTGTGTGTGTGTGTGTGAGAGTCCTGTGTGTGCACCTGTGTGTGCAGAGCCATTGGCTTTCATCGCAACTGGAGGAGTAATTAGCTGGAATAGTTTCAATCGGCGCTTACCAACCAAACAGCCAGCGCACTAGAGTGGATGAGATGTTGCTGTGGTCTTGTTTAAACTGAGACATTCTGCCAGAGATGCTGGGAAATTGGATGGCTCGGTAGCCAGGTGGCTACAGAGACAGACCGAGACAGGCAGAGACAAGAGTCCAGGCAGGTCATGAAGAACCGGGTCTGTTTAGCAGCGTCACAGACCCTGTGGATGGGCTTTGGCTACACGGCCAGCTTCCTACAGTGGATCCTCATTAAACGAAGACTGAACATGCTGTTAGCCTGCTCGTAGGGCAAACTGTACGGTACTCTGGTGACTCCAGCGCCAAGTGACACGACAGCAGGAGACAAAAGGCTACAAATGAGAACAATGGGCCTGGAAAGTTGTTGTTTTTTGGAAATGTGTGATTTGTGTGTGCATGTGCAGTGGAACATGTCTAGTTTGTTCCCGCCGTCAAAATAACACAATACAAAACAAATAATAACTTAAGTAAAACGCAAACATAGAAGGTTGCAAAGTCTGGATTCTTCAAAATCTACAAGACGAGGATCTCTTCTAGCAGCAAGCCGTGGCCGCCTCGACTCTAACGAGGCGGTGTCGACAAATGTAAAATGTTTAAGGGGGAAAGGGTGGAGTCAGCTCGCTCAGTCCCTCCCTTCCTCCCTGCCCCTCTCTGTGTCCATTTTAGTGTTCCCTTTAGGAGGAGAGGGAGGCTTCAGTCAACGCTGAGGCTTCAGTCAACCTGACGACTCGACCCCAAAATGTTCCAGTCCTGTGTCCCAGCATGCACCTCTCCCTGCCAGCTCCGAGCTGGCGGAAGTCTCTGAAAGAGGGGGCTGAGGCGGGGGGCTGATGGGAGAGCATTGGGCTGGAAATGGTGGAAGAGGATGGGGGTGTGGTCAGATACAAGTGGAGGGCTGTGCGGTGGGCTGCTGTTTGCGGCTCCTCAGGCCTCCAGACTTCTCCTTGTAGCCCACACACATCTGCTGGGAGACGTCCACCAGCGCACTGGCCACTGCCAGACCTTCAACACAAAAACACATTACACTTCATCATCAACACACCACATACACAAAACCACCTACTGTTCAGAATCAGTCTGGTGTAAACTCGGGACATGTATACACAAGCCCCCGCTCAGCCACATACACAGATGGTGAGAACACATGTGCACACGCTCACAGTGCAGGCAGGCAGCTAAACCACACTTCATTAACATTATTAATACTTCATGATCCATGAAATTCCAATAAACTCCATTTATCTCCGATGATGGATGCATTTAATCCGATCAAGTGCACATAGCCAACGGCAAATTATAAAATTCGATGCTGTGTCTGAGATCACATACTCTTGAAATCACAGTCTGGTAACTTTCAGTTGAGCAGGCTGCAACTATTAGACTGATTCTTTCTCTAAAAGTGGGTTCAGGATGGTTCAGATCTCCCAAATGAGGCTCAGATGCAAATCAGAGATGGTCTACGATGCTGACCTCCTGTTGGCTGTTTGGAGAGCCACAATGGCGGCCATTTTGGAACAGATAAATTGTAAACAGATGTGAGGTTGTGATGCAGAAGACGGACGGCAGCCCGAGGACTCGAAACATGGCCAGATGGGAAACAAGTTAAAAGCATTTTAACAGGAGACCCTGGCGGGCGTGAGGAGATGGTACGATCACTGCTCACATGGTCTCAACAAAAGCTGCCCGAGGGAAAGCTCCAGCGAGAGCCGAGGCGGTTTTGTTATGACAAAAGGACTATGTGGTAATTAATAAGAGCCTGGGGCGTGCTGATGGTCTGGGGACCGCAACTGTGGGAGGCAAAGAGGCTATAAAACACAGAAGGGGAAAAATACAGAAACAAATGGAATCAAGTCTTGTTTGAAAGAGACAGCGGAAGAACAGAATAGAAAAGAATTAAGACGTGAAACGAGCTCAGGCCTTGATCCTGTCTTTTTGGAAAAAAGTTGAAGGATGGACAAGAATGTAAAGAGAGCGAGTGACAGAGCAGAGGATGAATGGAAGTAACGGGCTCAATTCTCAGTGCTACGCGTGTGTCCGTAAAATCAAGAAAAAGGAAGAGAACGAGGAGAGCATGGGGACGAGCAAGAAAAGACGCCAGACCGCACTTTAAACCAAGTCCTCAAAGAAGAGAGAAAAGAAACCAAACTCTAGAGTGGGACAGAGAAGAGCTGCAGCTGGTGTATTACAATGGACACAAAACATGCAGACACAAAGGCGACGAAGGAAGGAAACTAAGATGAGAAAGCTAGCAACAAGCGGGCTGCAGCCTTTATTTCATCACACAGGAGGCAGAAAGCACAGAGGCGAGCACTGCAGGCTGCCACCTGAAGCCTCTTCAACAGTCAGTACATCCTCGTCCTCTGAATAATGTCACCATGACATACGGAAGTTACCGTAAACTGAAGAGACCATAGTCAACATGACTGGGAGCTTCTGTTTTACATCTTAATGTTTAAGATTTAAAGGAGATTAATCTTCATGCCAACATAGAATATACAGTGAAAGAATTATAGTTAGATCCTATTCTGATTTCTGAGCCCAGACTGGAACATGCCAGGATAATCCAGTTAGGGGGCCCTGCAGGGGACACTGGTGATGGTGCCCTCAGACCTTACCAACTCTTGCATGTATGAACCATCTGCTCTGCAAGTTCCCATTAAATACAAAGAGCAGACTTTTATACCCAAGCAGAGGTCCTGCTCCACCCAAACCCTGTTTCTCTGTGACAGTACGATCAAACTGACTTTGCTGAGGCTTAATCATCATCAGCTTCTTCTAAGATTGACACACAGTCTATTTACGTCCTTGCTGTCAGATGCCTCTGGAAGCATAAAGCTGATTTGTGTGATTAACTGCTGCTACAGAGAAGGAATTATGGTTTATCTTGTTAACACAAGCAGTTCTGAACCACAATTAAATCCCAACTTTACTCCCATTTGCCTGGTAACAACTAACAACTGGAAAACATAACGGGGAACAGGAGCTGCAGGAAGGATCACACAGTGAGGGAGAATGAAAGAACAGGAAATGAATCAAGTTAAAAGAGTTAACTGAAGGGCTCAAACTGTCTTTGTCTATAGCTGAAGCTTCACAAGATGAAGGAAGGAAGGTGAATCAAAGAAAAAGATGGTATAGAAAAGTGAGGGAAGAGAAGGAAGAAAACAAATGAAGGAGTCAGTAGCTGCGTCTTACCAGACTGTCCAGGAGGAGGGATGCCACCAGTGCCCCTGGGTAACCGCACGAAGATGGAGAGGACAGCAGCTTTGTTGCCAAAGCAAGGCTCCAGGGCAATGGGTTTTGGGACAGACTATAGAAAGACAGAGAAACAGAAAACAACAACAAAAAAAAATGTATATTACACATCAGAGGCTTCCTAAATCCTGGTGACCACAGACCATTTTCAAAGACACAGATAACAGAGGCTTGCTCTTACTCTTCTTGTTTGTGTCAGCAACATGCACAGCATCCAGAAAAAAAAAACCCCAAAAAAACAACTTTCATCCCCTGAGATACACATACTGATCTGCTGGCCCAAATTGGATCCCGCCCAAAATCCCCAACTGTGCACAATTTCATGACAATGCTGTCTGTGTGGAGCGTAGGCCGCAGCTGGGTATCAAGTGGTGGTGCTGGGAGCGGAGATTTGTAGTCCTGCCGCCACGGGCCACCTGACACACCTGACTCTCTAATACCAGTATCTCCTGTTTATCAGCAAAACATCCATATGTGGGGATGAGTTTCCCCCGTAAACACTGGCCAGATCTGCCGCTGCTGCTTGCCTCGTATAATATTCATGGGTTTACCTGGATGGAGGATATGGAGAATGCCGCCACCTCAGCTGCATACAGATCACTTCCTATCTCCCTCTCGCCATCTCTCTCTCTCGCTGTACTTTAAATTCCTGAACCAGACAGGAAACTGGGCCATGGCATGGTTTCACACACTCCTGACACTGCTTCTCAATGTGAGTGTGCTCTCTCTCTCTCTCTCTCTCTCACACACACACACACACACACACACACACACACACACACACACACACACACACAGAACTTCTCTTCCCACGTCGGATTTTATTCTCTCGAGAGATGTGCTTAACGCCCCAAGTGGCAATGCCGCAAGAAAACGACACACAAACACAGGCACACAGTAACACACAGTTTTCACACTCATGCACACACGCACACACACACACACACACACACACACACACACAGAGTGTAAGCACAGTCATGGGGAGCAGGGCAGTAATGATATTCAGGCTCTGACCCATTTTACACATTTATTCTGTGCTCCGTCTCTCGGAGGCTTACCTTTCATACAGCAGGATCCACAGGCTGTCACACAGGTAGCTGGGGGAGTGACACAAAAACCTGGACTTGTCTGTGTGTGTAGATTCAAAGCAACCACTGGTGTAACAGGGGAATTCTGTATTTGTTGATGCCACCTACAGATCAGTATGAATCTGTTTATACAGCAGCTTGTGTGTTTGCACACGTGCATCTGTGCAACTGATTGTGTTTAGGTACAATCCGAGAGACATTTTATTTATTACCTGCAGAGTATAATGTATCTGTCAGTGGATAAGGCACCTTTTCACACAGTGTTTTCACATGTGGTTTCTCATGTCTGAATAAACTCCAAAATCCCTTTTCTGTAGAAGCCTGACTGTAATTTTACCAGGTCAGACACTGCAGCATTTCACCAACATTTCCAACACAGCTCCTCTGTGTTAACATGGAAAAAGGCTTTGCAGAAAATACACGTAAACCTCCATACAGAGAAGCAGGATTTGGGAAGAAAATAAAAAAAGAAGAGTTTCAAGTTAAGCATGTAGAAAGTAAGCAAATCAAAACAGGAGCAGCCTCTGAAAGAGCTTTGTGCTTTTGTGCAGCCTTCGTAATAAGTTTGGAATTTAATTATCATCTCTTACAACAACAAAAATACAGTGAATAGGTTGAACAAGTCAATTTTAAGTCATCGAGGAGTTTGGGCTGATGTCAAATCAGTTGATTAAAGTTTTTGTTGTGTGTGGGAGGGAAAGAAACAAGGAAATTTAAAAAAAAAAAAAAAAAAAAAAAAAAAACTCAGGAAACAAAAAGAAAAAAGAAAAAAAGATTCTTATAAAACCACAATAATAATCAATTATTAGTTTCACATTTTCTTGTTTGGACCAGGACTAAATATGCAGCACAAGAAAACGTATTAGAGAATCCACAGGGTGGATTAGACTTGTAAAAGCAGGTGCTGGCGGCTCCTGTCATTTTGTCAGTGTAATGGAGAACTATCCATAAAAGCCTAAATACAATGAACAATCTTACACATTTCACCTCTGACAGGGGCTTGTGAGATTGTATGATTGTTTCACCCAGCTCAGAACCTTTAGACTGATACGGTTGTGTACAGTTGGTATATATCTATGTGTGTGTGTATTCTTTGCATTCATGCCTCTGAGCTGTGTTGATTCTGTACTAATACACATGCAGGGTTACACACTGCAGTCAAACCAGCAGCAGCAGCAGCAACACGATTAGGTACCAGAGCTGTCTGTCTGTTTGAAACAACACCTACTCAGACCCTACGACCAGTGAACGCACCACACTCAGCACTGTCTCGTGCTTTGGTAGCAAAGAAAAAGAAAGACTGAAGTGAGGATCCAACGTATAACACTAAAAACTGTCATTGGCCACAGTCACATGCAGCTCCATCGGTTTATGTCTTGTGCTTTACATGCATACGTTTCCTTTGTCTTTATGTGTGGGTGTGAAACGTGAAGGGACTTCGACGACAATGTAAATCTCTGTATGGAGAGGCAATTACAGGATGCAAATAGCACATCAAACGGCTACTGGTGAAAAAAACCGACGCTCATAAATTGTTAAAATTTGGGTTTCATGTAATGAAAATGTTAATTATAACTTTAACAACCACCTATTTATCTCCACCTGTTGCGTCTTGGAGCAGAGCTTACCAGACATCATCACGTCAAGAACCCTCAGTTAGAAAGACAAACTACTTTTGTTTAAATTTTAATTGTCAGACATGTCAAGACTGATGTGGGAATAAAACAGCAGAAAGAATGAATACCCTAATTAAAATTGTCAAACTAAAATAACAGTGAAATTAAACTTTATCAATTTGGCAGAAGACCCCATGGTACGCTGTCAAAAAGGCTTCTAGCTTGCAATGGAAGCACTTCAGCTTCTTAAAAAACTCATGAGATGTGGAAGTGAGGCAGATAAAAGTTTTCCAATTAAATACTGAAAAAGAGCTAATTGTCATTTTGTTTTCCAAAAAAAAAAAAAAAAAGCCAATATTGTTCCTGAGGCCAACAAAACATTAATATCATTTACAACATTAAATGAATGATGAGTCAGTAACTGGAGAAGACAACCAGGCTTCTCAGTGTGAGGATCATTTCTTTCCAAATCACGGTGCTAGAACACCATTATATGAAACTGACATGGACTGCTGAGAAATGGGAATAAAAATACCAACAACTGTTCCAGTATAACATGAGGTGGTGCAATATCACACTTGGCTAATTTTCATCCCTTGGTGTAAGAAAATGAAACAATTATTTCGGCCTTGCCAGAAGCAGTCCAACCAGGCTTGGCTTGCTCTAGTCTACAGGTCTATTTTTGCCTCAGGCACAATGTATTTCTCATGCAGTGGGTTTATATTTGGAAAACTGGGCACTGCCCATGATAAACTCAACACATCTGTACATGGAGAAATAAAAAAAAGAAGAGTGGCAGCTTTAAATTTCACAGCTTAAGGCTGTTGCATCTTATAGTCTCACTTGCTTCTTATGTTTATGTCTCATTTTCTACCACCAGCATCTGATAAACAACCTGGACACGCACTGCAAAAAAATGTGGACATGGGACGTGTCAGTGGGATCATTTTTGATTTCATCAACCTCGGTTCGTAATTGATCACATTGAGTCCTGATCAGTACGGCCACTGTTTCTGATAGACGACCTCAATTTCAACCGAAGTGTCAACAAGTGTAACAAACATTTCACTTTCAGTTTCTGACAACAACAAAACCGTGCACACTTATAGAAGAACACGATTTATCTCCTTAAACACACATCCACTTAATTTTGGCCTGAACAGAAATTAAGTACAAAACAAATAACACCTTGAAAAAATTCAATTATCCATCCTTTAAACTGTGCATATGATTTTCTTCTTCCCTAAAATGCCTAAAGTGTCTTTTCCCATGTTCTTCTTCAGAGGCTGCATGTTAATAACATTCCCCAGCAGATGCCTTTGTTTTATAGCGTTGAATCCCTCCCCCCCAAACGCCCCCCTGCCCAACGTCCCCCACCAGCACCACAGCTGGGAGTTATCTAGACTGGCCAGGCAGAGTGACGAAGGGTTTTGTTAAATTACCTCCAGTAATTAGCCCAGCACGCAGGACCGCTGCTGAGCCCACACACACACACGCACGCACGCACACACGCACACACACACACAGATGTGGGCATGCTCTGTGGCTGCATGCTGCTCCGCTTTCATCCGCTGCATTCATCTCTACTTTAGTAGACCCCCCCCCCCCCCCCCCCCCCCCGCCAAACCCCCAACACAAGACACACACCCAAGAGACAAGAGCGAGTCAAACTCCCTGTTGCTATGACTCACCAGGTACAGACACTTTCACTGAGCCAACTTTGATGAATTTTTATTCAGTTACCTTCTGTTTGCTAAAAAAAAAATATTTTTGCCTGCCTGAAATAATGACACCATTATATTTATACACAATAAAGTTTAGGTGAACTTCATTTTACTAAATTAGACTTTTGGTTCTGTAGGTAACATATAGCTACATCCTGTTGAGGGGAATGGATCAGATAGCAGCTCCTCTCTGAGCTGGAACGGACTGTACAAGAACCAAGCGAATAAAAGCTGCCTCTAACACTTGAATGCAGCACTACAGAGGAAGCTGATTCTTTGTGAAGACTTTGTGCCCAACAAGCCTAATGTAAGTGATGACTGCAAACAAATAAAAACACGTCTCTTCTTTAGCACTGCCTCATTGTTTCCTCATATCGTTTCTGTCTGCGCTGCTGGTTTAAGTGACAACTATGCATGAAAACTGACTCACCAGTGGCTCCTGCAACATCTCCTACGTTTTCAGGCACACTCCACTAACTGCAAACTTTTCTGGTATATAAATTGTTCTGAACTTTCCTCTTTCCAGATAACCAGGAGACCCTGCGGAAACATTCAAAGCAGTACTCATTGCCTCCTCTTACATGTGTGCGTCTGAACAAAAATGATGAGTAGATTCAAACACATTTCTATCACGCAATTATCAGAAATGATCATAGTCAGGCCTATAACACAGGTGATCATGTCATCCAAAGTTATCAACAGATCTAAAAATCGTTTTGATGCAATACACAAGTGGAGGTCAAGGCAATGGTGCATCACAAACATGCTGAATACCCCAGAACTGTTTCTTCATTCCCCTTTTTTTGCATTATGTCCCCCTTTTCTCTCGTCTCACAGTGTCTATAAATAAAAGCAGAGCAGGCGGCGTCACAAAGGTAATCATCTGCCCATGATGCCGGGGCCTCAAGCTCCATTTGGCAGAAGCTGAGTGAATATATCTCATCGGCAGAGCAAGTTTGGACTTCCCACAGTGGCTATAAACAACTTTAATGATCTTTAGCTCACTGTGTGCCGCCCAGCCCACTGTATACACCAATCGTGGGTCTTAATACACTACTGTAGCATCCTGATAAAACAGTATGGAAACAAGGGGAAGAACCTGTTCCGAGTCGCTCAAACTGAGCCAGGAGGAGATAGCATAGTGTGCGCTCACTGTCTGGGCTGGTAAAGGCACAGAAGGCTGAGGAGGACGATCTAAATTGGATCTCTGCTCCTGGGTTTCTCCTGCCCTGATGGAGAGGATGAGAGCCGGCCGAGGAGAATGGAAGAAAAGAACCGTAGAGGTGGGAGAAGAAAAGCTAAAGCAGAGATGGAGGAGGAGGTGGAGGGTGCGTGATTTCCACAGCAAGCTGCATCTTTTCTTTCCACACAGCAGCACAGGGCACACATAACAACACGTACATAAACATGCAGAAGCCTGGACACACACACACACACACACACACACACACACACACACACACACACACACACACACACACACACACACACACACAGCAGCAGCAGCACAAGGGCACACACAACAACACCTACATAAACATGCAGAAGCCTGGAAACACACACACGCACACACGCACACGCACACAGCTGCAGATAAGGCCAACAGAAAAGCAGACAGCTGATAGGATCAATAAAGGGCTAGTAATTTAGAAAAACACTAAAGTGAAGTAAGGGTGTCAGGCAGAAGATTAGAGAGAGGAAGAGAATCAAAAAGAAGTAAAGGCAGAGGAAGATGAAAAAATGATGAAGATAGAAAAAAGTAAAAAGACAAAGAAAACAGAAACATGACAGTGAAAACATCATCAAACAAAGAAGCTGTGAAATGAAAAGAAAAAATGACACTGAAAGAGAAAAGAAAAACAAACAAGAACAGAAAAAATGGAGTGAAACAATGGAAATGGAAAAACTAGCAAGTAAAGAAATGGGAGAGAATGAAAAAGCAAATGACAGAAGAAATCAAAACTTGAAACAGGACGATACAGAAAGATGAACAGATGAGAGAGAGAGAGGCTGTGGAGGATGTAAATAAAAGGACATGAAAAGAAAAGGAGAAATAAACATGAACAAGCAAAGTGAAAAGGGAAAAATCAGGAGAGAAAAGAGAAGAAAACATAAGGGGGATAAAAAGATAAAAGCAGAAATAATATGACAAAAGAAGAACTGAAAGAAAACAACTGAAATTTAAAGAACAGAGGAAAAGGTTAAAGGAAGTAGAAATGAAAAACTAAGGATAGAAGAGTGAAAGAAAGAAAAGGATGAAAAACAAAAACAAGGACAGGGGACTATAGGGAAAAAACTGAAAAAGGGAAAACGAGAAATGCAGAAAAACAATGAAAGAAATGAAAAAGGAATAAAAATCTGAAAACAAGAATAAAAGATTACAAATCGCAAAGAGCCTTAACAAAAAGAGCAAACGAAACAAAGAATAAGAGGAAAAAAAAAACAAAAAAAAAAAAAACAGAAGCCACAAGGAAAAAAGAAAAGAGGAGAAAAGAAAGAGCAGAGGAAGACAGAAGACAAACAGGGAATATTAAGAGAAAGGACACGAACAGAGAAAAGCAATAAAAAGAAGCAGACGAAGAAAAAAAGTCTTGAGGACAGAGGGGAAGAGGCGGGATCGTTTTCTGTTCATGCAGGGATGTGATTAGTTGCAGATTTTCCTGAGGGGCCCAGCAGCCTGCGCTCCAAGTAACCTTGTGCTTGGGAGCCAAGCCCCTTGAGATGCATGGCCCCTGTCAGAAGCGAGGGCCCCTGAGCCACCCTGCTGAAACAGCCCTATAATTCTGCACTACATCTGCATTCAGAGGTCATTCATCACAAAGTGCACAGTCACAGGTATACCTTTCCCCGCTGCTCTGTGCTCGCCGAATACTCAGCTGCGATTTCTATAACTCTGTACAATTGCTCCCTTTAAATATTCCCTGCCGCAGCCTCTGAGCCCTGTATCTGCATTTCAATCCACTCCAACCTCCCTCAGCTCCACTACGTCCAACTCTTCTCTATAATCAAACACGTTCATCCAACTCATCTTGATCTTTACATTTAAATCTGCTACTTCGATCAATACTTTTAATGTGCTAAGCTGAGATTTTTTTTTTTTACATTAATGTCTATTGCAACATCACTGTACTTCTCTGTATGCCACAATAAAATCTACTCCATACGTTTGTAAATAAATCTCTCCAAAGTTTCTTTCTTTAGCTCTGGGAAGGAGTGAGATGGGCACATCTGGATGACTTGTTGAGGGAGCTGATAACAGGTTTAAGGGAAACTCCATCCATCCATCATCTAGACCCCCTTATTCCTTAACCAGGGTCCCAGGGACCTGCTGGAGCCTATCCCAGCTCTCTCTGGGTGAAAGGCAGGGGTCCACCCTGGACAGGTCCCCAGTCCATCACAGGGCCACATAGAGACAAACAACCTCACACACTCACACTCACTCCTATGGGCAATTTAGAGTCACCAATCAACCTGACATACATGTTTTTGGACTGTGGGAGGAAACCAGAGTACCTGGAGGAAACTAAGGGAGACTCCACCAGCCTGTTTCCAGCTCAGCAGCAGGTCAACCAGTCAGTTGTTGGTTGGTGCTGAAGTCAACATGTCTAAAAATGACATGATTCACCTTGAAGCTACATTAGCAGCTACCAGCATAACTCGCCCAAACGACCAGACTGCTGTTCAGGTTTTGGCCAAGAAGAGGAATTTGAGAAATAAAACATATTTTCAGTTCTGCTTTTTTTGGAATTATTCCCTGCAAGTCCAGCAATGCAACAGAAGGGCAGCGTTAAATCTGTACCGTCGCTTTACTTCTGAAAAAAATATACAAAAACAGACACTTCGCTGAGACGCAGCGATGAAGTGAATTGTTATTTCTCTTGTCCAGGTTTTGAGATATTTTTGCATCTGAGATTAAAAATCAGAGGCACACAACAGTTTCACTGCAACTACTTTGTGTCTGTGCTGTAAATGTACCTCAGCAGGCTCTTCGCTGATACTAACTCTCCATTTTTGGAGAAGGAGAAGGTGCTGGGACACAAGTCTGTTTTTGTCCTAATCACTGCTGTTATTTTAACACTGTACTTAACTCCCTTTATTGTTCGAACTGTGACTCCACTCGCCACTAAGCACAGCAGGTTTTCCCTCTTTACATAGAAGCGTGTCTTGTTTTCTCCACTGTACAAACGTGATGTGTTTAGTTTCATTAGAGGATTCTTAGTATTTAAGCTGCGTGGGACTTCTCGCTCTCTCTCTCTCTCAGCGAAAATAACTGAATACAGTCACATAAAACACACAGGCTTCTTCATTTCAGGGCTTTGAGCAGCACAAAACATTTCTCTTCATGTCCACATGCTAATTATTAGTATTAGTGGAAAGAAAAGTCTTTTTAGTTTAGTTAGTTAATGGAACGGGAGAGTCAAATCTACTAAAACGTGATGGTGTAAATGTGAAATGAAAGATTTGTAGACTGGGATGTAAACTGACCAAATTAAAAGTTTAAGGTAAAACATTCAACAGATTTTTCATTGGTGACGAAGGTCAAGGCAAAACAAGAAAAAACAAAAAAAACTTTGCAGGGTACTGCTGAGGTACCTTTAAGTATTGGATATGACTTGGATTTGGAAAACACTCAGTATTAAAGGACTTGGACTGGATTCAGGGGCAAAAAAACAGATTGAGATAAGGAAAACGTATTATCTGAATGCATCTACACTGACTGAGCTTCAGGTTCTCCATCAGTGTCTTAGAAAACACAGATGGTTCCATGCACCAAAACAAGGCTGTTTTTCAAGAAGAATCATGAGTTTAATAACATCTCTCAATGTCCGTTATTTTCATGACAGCCAACTTTTACATGTGCTTGCAAGTAGGCGGCAATTTATTTATTTATTTTTCCCAAACAAAGAATATATTAATTGTGGAATGAAAGTCTTATCTCATTTATAGGTAGACACTTATAAGACTTTACTCTCATCTGCATATGTTTAACTCCAGGGTTAACTGAATGCATTCCCATTAGAATTCACTGCCTACCCGTCTATAACGAGCTGTAACTGGTATAATGTGCTGTTACTCATCAACGGCCCACTTTCATCATCGACTGGCCCTCACACTGTCCCGCCAAACGTACACTGCATTGACCCTCATTAGGTGTACTAGACCTGCACTACACTTCAAACTCTTCTTCCTAAGTGAGCTCAATTTAGCCTCCTTGGCTTGTTGAAAACTAATGGAATCACCTTATAGAGTTCAGACTCAGAAATGCGTGACTGTAATCACAAACCACAGTTGACAGGCGTAAGACTGAGCTCCCACTTGAGCGAGGATGAGTTCTGACAGCGATGATGGGTGAAGCTTCCCTGCTTGTGGTCCTGTCAGCCCAGAAAACTGGGAGATCACTGTGGTTCAGCGGTGATCGTGCTAAGAAAAGGCTGCGCTCACCTTGACGTTTCCTCCGATCAGGTCAGGCGGCTCCTCGTCCGTCTCCAAGGCGACGTTGATGGTGGCGAAAGGGCGACTCGCCATCTGCTGCATCTCCCTCAGAAGTTGCTAGGGAAAAGGAGGAAGAAGGAGTACGAAGGTCAATGACAGAAAACACAGACTGTGTATTCTCTGATTCACTGGTCCTGTATGACACCAGCACATGTCATCTGTACTTACTCAGCAAGGAATAATACACATACATTTTCAAATCAATGAGGCAGAGAAAGAAGAGTGTAAATATACTTTGTTTTAAATACAAGGCGTGCACTCAAAATTCGACTAGCGAAGGCGTGTGAGGATTATTAATGCAATGTGCTGCAAAAGCTGATTTATTTGGCTGCTGTGAGAAATTCAACACGCAATCAAGACAACACTGAAATATTATCAGAGAGATTTTATATTGTTGACCTGACAAAAATGCAAACAGTGACTTATTTGCAGTCTTGTTTCTGCAGAGTGGGGGGTTACCAGGGACTTTTCTGTGTGAAAGCAGCAGGAAACCAATGAATTAAAGGGGAGATCAGGGCGACCATCATTATGAGCAACACATTTTATATTACACACTCATTTGATTACTCGTTAATATGAATATATTTCATTTCAAGAAGTAGAAATTATACTTTATAAATCAGATGTATTATTGATCGTTTCTGTGCTTTAAAACCTCTTTGGTATGCTCACAACCTGGCAACCCAAATACTATAAGAATAGCTTCAGACTAATCTGTAGCACATTAGTATTTTGTATGAGTATCGTAATAGTCAGATGAATATAGTGAAGTAAAAATACTCTCAATTTCCAAGCATAATGCAGTAACGTGGTACACAACAGTATAAAGGAAAATAATCAAGTATATTCTAAGTACACTTTAACTGAACTTGAGTAAATGTACTTGATAACGTTTCACCACTGCGAGCCAGAAGCACAGTCTCATTTTGCTGTGATTTATAACATGGACCTTGGCCAAAGGAAGAGGAGGAGCGAGGTGATTATGAGGGAGGAAAGGAGGAGGGAGGAAGTGGAGAAATGAGGACAACGAGAAAGAACAGGGGAAAGTGGAAGAGGATTTTAATGATGTGAAAGACGCATGGTGTGAGGAGCAGAGGAAGCGAAATGACAGTGGGAGAAAAACAAGAGCTCGAGGTTGAGGAAAGCCAGAGACCACAGTAAACAAGGTGATAAGTCTGTGGGTTTGATTGTCAAAGCAGCCAAAGTGCTATGAATAGAGAAACAAACAGCATCAACTGTCAAGACACCGAGACCCGAATACCAGCAGCAAACCCTGCAAAACAAAAAGACACCTGCACCCAATGCACAAGCAGGAAGAACAGAGATGAGACAAAAACAAAACTATCACAAATAAAAGAAAGTCAAACATGCAGAAAAAAAACTATTGATCATTTGTTTGAAATGCATTTCCTGGTGTTCCAACAGTGACGACGGAGACACACACACATTGATAAAGGAGGTTTGACAGCGTCTGGTTTGATACAATACACTACTGGCAAAGAACATGTGCGGGTACACAGCAGCATCTCTGTCACAGCATGTTCATGCGGGGATGAAGGATGATGTGAGAGGGCAGCGGCCTGACTGACTCAACCGTTGCAGTTAATCTGCTGAGCATTACGATTGTGGTTATTGTTATTTTGTGAGCAAATTCCTTCAAAATGTGAAGCCTTATAATCAAATCCCTACCAAGGCTTGCAGAGATAGCTCAAGGGAAAGTGTCTTTCTCTTCAGTAAAGCCTGACAAGAGGACAAAAGATGTCTAAATTTAATGTCCTGGATTGTCTTTGTGGAGCAGGCCAGTTCATTAAAATTGCTGCATGTGTCCGTGGACATGTGCCTGTAGCCAAATATCCCAACGCTCCTCTCTGCTGGAACAACTGGGACAGGACGAGCTGAACCCTGAATTTTCTGACTCACTGCTTTAAAGGAACATTTGACAGAATATGCTGGAGCTTGGCATTGTTGCTGAAGAAAACATTAGACAAGCTGAACACTTTCATGTCCAAATATACATATGAATATATAGAAGTTCCCGCCAGCAACTGGTTAGTTTGGTCTAACATATATTCTGGGTATTGAGGCGAGTGTCCCAATGGGATCTGTCCAAAGGTGACAATCTTACAGCTGGTTTAGCTTTTACACAGATAAACATGGTAAAAATGTGAGTTAGCTGCTTCCCCATGTTTCCAGTGTCTATGCTAAGCTAACAGTCTCCTGACTCCCAAACAACATGACAGAGGTTTGGATATTTTTGTCTCAGCAATTAGTGCAGTTTCCTTTAACCTTTTTAAATCAGTGAGGGACAGTATATTGTACGATGCTGCAAAACACAAAACAAAACAGTTATATTGGCAGAAAATAAAGAGACAGTTTAGATGAATGACACGTATCATGTAGAAATACCAACTATTTGGAGATTACATCTTCTCAAGTATGAGTATAAATTTTACTCAGTTTCATAATACTGAGTTTTTTTGACATTTCCCTGAGAAAACAAGCAATTTGTGATAATTGAGACATGTTATTCATTATTTTTGACATTTTAAATACCAAAGGGCGAATCAATTAAATGCAAAAAGTAATTGGCAGAATTCATAACAAAAATAATTGTTATTTGCCAAAAACCATTTAAACCGTGTACAGCGTCTTACAAACTATTTCATTTGGCATCCCACTCTTTAATGAGTGACCTAAAATGAGCAGCCCACTCCTTAATTGGGTAAGTGAAAGTACCCACCAACATGCACACACAATATCAACTCATGCAGCAGCTTGGAGAGAAGGAGTGCACGAGTAAAAGTCTGCAGAGAACTGACCGCAGCCAGTTTAATGTCACCCGACAGAAGACTGTTACCTGGATACTGACTGAACAAATCACTCATCTCTCGTTACTCAAATTTGCTCACTAAGCACATGGCCATTCAGACGTTATGACTAACAGAGCTGTCAAAGCTTTCTTCCTGCGGCCTCTTTCCAAAAGGCTTTGTTAAACTGAAGTAAGTAAGTCCATGAGAACATTTACAAGTTAAAAAACACAAATGTGCTTGATAAAGTTAGATTTAAATAGTATTTAATGTGGAGGAGACACATAAGAGCATGAAATAATCTATTAGCACCATCTCCTGTTCATTACCAATCACATTTCTAACTTTCAGGCAAAGCGAAGTCCACACACTCCTGCAGAGAATCAGGTCCCACTCTGAGGTAAATAACAAACCTAAACTCCTAATAAACGTCTGCATACTGATGCAGTGGGCTGAGCCAGGCAGCAACATCACAGCCTAGATCTGTGCGGAAGGATGAAAAAGGATGTTGTCTGCTATGACTATGCTCACTTGAATAGTCATAGCAGACAACATCCTTTATCATAAGTGGAGCTTCTTGAACAGCACAAAGCAACATAATTGATTTCCTGGATAAAAATCAGATGGAGGAGAATCTGAATATCACAGTAAACAAACTTTATAGATTCAGTCCACCTTCCTCAGCCTCTCTGCAAACAGACTGGTGTCTCGTTTAACATACAGGTAACCTTTGTTTAAACAGTGACATTTGGATGAAATACAATACTGTCAGATTCACAATTAAGTATTTCTACTGCACACGTGTGAACTGCAGTGGTGTGTAGGTATCTCCAGTGGCATAGGGGATTTCTTGCTCAAAAGCAACTGGATCTTAACAAGGTTTCATTGGGAATATCAGGGGAAAAAAATCCACGTGTGAACAGAAACGTAACTAAACAGACAAAAGTCTGTGCAACTAGTTTTTAATTTGTTGACAGAAAACTGTTAATGTTGCAACAGCATGTGCAGAATGCACTTATTATGACACGTGTGTGCGAATGTTGGTTGAATATTCACACATCCAGCAGACATTACATGTATTTAGAGTTGATTCTTTAATGAAGGTAGATCTAATATGTTGTTTCAACTCCATTTTGGTCTCCACCAGGTTCAGAGAGAGATATCTGGCTCTGTTGCTGCTAAATGTTTACAAGCCAGTGGTTAATTTGGTTTAAGGTTTTACACTAGCCTTACAAACACTGCCAAATAATGTGAAGCTCCTACTGTGTTCACCCAAATCCACTCAGAGACTGAAGTGACACATCATGAAACCTAAACCACTAGAACAAAGAGTCAGCCGTATGAAGGCTCGCTCTCTCTGTACTGTCTCTCTTGCACAGTTTTAGTCGTTTTTTTGCAAAATAACCTCCTGAGGTCTGGGAAAGGGGCCACATCACCAAAAACGGGGTCCAACAGGGGAAGAAACACCTGTTAAGTCGGAGGATCAACACACCGTAAGCAACCAGAACTCAGAACTGGGAATTGTGATACAACTGTTACTGTGGCTGGCAAATGATCCTGCCAAAACTGCAGAAATATGTCCGTCTGAAAAAATAAATTGGCATAAAATTGAGCCACAGATCTGATATTATTTTGTCATGAATGAAGTGTTGACAAAATCAGTTTTCTTTCATTCTTACAATGTACAAACAACCTTGTTTGTCCCATGACTACACTGGGCAGTGAGTCCAAGGTTTGGAACCAGCTGTTTTTTCTATCTTTTCCAAGCCCTCCTTCCTAACTCCTGGACCGCCACCATCCAGTGAGCAGAATCTGGAGAACAGCCGTCTTGGAAAGAGTCCTACTGAAGATACAATTTGCACAAATCTCATTATGCCATGCTGCGAGTAGGCAGCTGCTGTAGAGAAAACACTCAATGCTCCAAAGATAACCAGAAGCCAACAGAGTTACAGTGCAAATCGCCTACTTCTTAAATTGGCTCTTAGTTTTCTGTTGGGTTGTGTGTGTGTGTGTGTGTGTGTGTGTGTGTGTGTGTGTGTGTGTGTGTGTAGAAGGGAGCAAGTATCTGACTGTGGCAGAGAAAACTATGCATATATAAACCTAATTATAAGATAGACACACATATGCATTCACACATACGCATGAATACAGACAGGTTGGCGTCACTGCACATGAGCAGTTGTGTGTGTGTGTGTGTGTGTGTGTGTGTGTGTGTGTGTGTGTGTGTGTGTTTTTACACACGTGCAAATTAATTTTGTCACCCAGACACGAACTGGAATAAACCGTGTTGGCACAAAAGCATAATAGCAGACGCACAAATGTGCTCGCAGGTAAAGTTGGACGATTTGAATTTAATGCACATATTTAAAGACAGAAATGCATTAACATGGTTGGGAACTTATCACTGCTGAGACGAGCTTTTGATAAATCAGAAAACTGATTTACATCATGTGACTGATCGTTTACGTCATCAAGCAGAAACATAAAACATTTTGTGCTTTAAGCTTCATAAACGCTCAGACTTGTTGCTTTTCCTTTGCTGTTTTTTAGCCTTGTTTTGGTCTCAAACAGACAGTACATATCTCTTCAGGTGCTAAATGCTCCATTACGCTCAGCAGCCTGTAACTAACTTTGTCTGCCAGTTTCTTGGTGCTGAACCGTTAATGTACAGTGGATTTATCAAAGCTGAAGCAGGAAATAGCTGCCTGCTATGGGTAGAATCGACGCTGACGAGAGCAGTGAGTGAACCAAAACACAAGCAGTTGTTATCCAGAAAACAGAACGCTGGAAGACACTGAAGCTCTCCTTAGACTTGAGGGGGAATAATAATTGGCTGTGGGTTCATCGCTACGACAGCTTCTTTTCAAATCACACCCTGTCATTTGATGCCTTGTTGTGAAACTACGGCAGCTTTAAAAAATAAAATGAAATGAACACATTTCTGGATTCACAAATTCATTCACTCTCTCACATTCACACACAGAGAAAACTGTCTGAGGCAATTGTGTTTGAGCACTGTCAAAGTGAGCAGCAGTGTGCCAAAGAGACTGAGTGTGTCAGCAGAGCGTTGGGGAGGTTGTGGGGGGGCGTGAGTGATGGCGAACACAGAGATGAAGACAAAAACGCTTGGGAGAGCAAAGAGAAAGAAATGGGAGAAGAAAGAAAGACAAAGGCGTTAAAAGAGTTCGCCCCTGGGAAGATGGGATGGAGTGCTGGGCACGGACACACACTGTGCAAACAAACAAACACACACACACCCTTGTGCACAGTACGACAAGCTGTTTATTTATTGATGCATCTGTTTAAAAATCTTGTCAATGGGAGAGCTCTCAATCATCCTTCAGCATCACTGAAAGAAAACTAGACTGGGAGGTGTAGAGGGAGCAAGGGTGAGAGGAAGGGAGGGAGGAAAAGTATAGAGAGAGGAAATCTTCATCTGTGAAGTGATGTTAAAGGCTCCTCTCTCGCTTCATCTTTCTATCTCTCCAGCAGTGAGGTGGGGGGTAGAGGACACACACTGAATACTGACAAGGGAGAAGACTTTGATCACACTCGCTCTTTCTCCCCATGTTTTTTTGTCTCTCTTACTTTTTTCTTTGCTTCCATCATTCACCAACTTTTCCTCTTCCTCACCTCTGATTCTTGCTGTCCATGCATCACACCTCTCCTTTACCTTTCCCCCTTCTAAATCTCTCTCTCGCTCTCCTGTACATACTGCACACTTTCCCCAGCTCGTTCACAATGTGCATTAAATCTCCATCAAAGAGGAGCGCACAATCCAAAAGCAAAAGAACGGTGGAAATGAAAACGAATAAAGAAACTACAGAAAGCTTGTGATGTGATGAAATGGAAAAACAAAGCGAAAGGAGGCTAAAAACAAAGAAACCCTCAAATAAAGCAATTACTGAGACGATTCAGTGACAGATCATATAACCCCCCCAGCACCGAGCACTCACCCCAGCCCTGTTTGAAGTGTCTCATCTGAGGTGTCTTCTTAAAAGATGTCCAGAAATGTCCCTCTTTATAAGAGAACTGTGGTTGGTGTGATGCCCCCATAACACAAGATATTAGGAGTTTAAGAAAACACGATTTGACAACTGAACTTCAGCAGTTATTGGAATAAAGCCTGGCATTAGAAGCCAAGATAAATTTACATGCCAAGATATGAGTGATCAAAGAAGGCGACAGTTTATTCTGCAGCTTCCTGATGTGGAGATGAAGTGTATGGGCGCCTAAAGTATCTGTGTGGCTGAGTAACACCTGGCCGCGCTCCAGTTCGTCTCTGCTCTGTCTGCTGGTCAGACCGAATGTGTAAACAACCAAACCGACACAGCTGCAGTAGCTGCACCGTTTGCATAATCATCTCTTGTTTTTATGCCACAATGCCACATTGCACATGCCCAAACCCTGTGTTTTTAACCTGACCCAGCCCCAAAGCTACATGTTACTGAGCACTGGCTTTATTTTACTTATTGCTGTACTTATTAGTCACTGCATTTTAAATTTTGATTGTTTTTTTATTTTATTTTGATGCATATGAGCCCTTGAATTCTTCTTCAAGACGGAACTGTAAATCGTCAGAGCCCTGGTCAGTTTAAAAAGTTTCATGACAACTTACATCTGCAAACAAAGGCCATCTAATACAGACTGAAGCAATTTACTTCATCATCATCATCATCATCATCATCAGTGGAAATAGTGTATAATGTCTATAATTTCAAAGCTGACAATAACCAAAATCACCAAAAATAGAAAAATAAGCAACACCACTGTGGGTTTTACTGACAGAACAGCTAAAACTCTTCAAGACAACACACACCAGCTGTGTTGTGTAGCCTCATGCTGCCTCATGATCTGTCACATCGCGTCACATCATCTGTCGCCAGTGGCTCACAGACACGTACAGGAGACTGTGTCATATACAGTGCACGCATGGGAATGTGCCTGAGCATAGAGCAACGTGTTCTTCAGCGCGTTCTGCACGAAAACGTAGACGTTAACCAGCGCGGCTCTAGTGTGAGACTGTAACTCTCAGGTGAGGCACAGCTATGATACAATATTTAAACATGTTTGCAGAGAACAAATCTACAACTATTAGTTTCAGTGAAGTGTAACAGCTGTGGGTGAGAGAAAAAAAATGAATTGAGGTGGCCCTGAAACAAAGACTGAACAGCGATGAAAGAAATAACTCAGCTGTGGGGATTAAAGTAAAGAAAATGAGGTCTGAGATTAGATGAAACAGAATCTAAAATTTCAGGAGCGAAGGTTTGACAGAAGTTCTGGGTTTATGCAAAGCCTTGATTCAGTGGAGTGATGAATGGGTGGGGGGTGCCACTGGACCAGATGTGGGTCTCACAGTGCAGCCGGGTTGGGACAAGACTGTACTTTGTGAGCAATAAGACACTGGCGCTGATCCAAACGCTAATTATACGCACCATCTCTGTGGAATTAAGATTAGCAGGGTTTAAAAGTGTGTCCTGGGAACTCTGGGAGACAAAAATGGTATTCACGCACACCATAAGCTCTCTCACACACACACACACACACACACACAGAGAAAATGTGAGTGACACCAGCGTAAACGAAATGTCAAACGCAGCGAGAACACAGTCGAAGCAGCCCACACACACACACACACACACACACACACACACACACACAATCCACTATTCATCCAGTCGCACCCAGATACTGTAAAACATCACAAAGAGAGAGAATGCCCCGGAAACTCACACGCGAGCTGTACAAACAAATAAATATTTCATTAGTATTTGTTCCCTTGTACTCATGTTTATATTAGCAATCTATTATTTGCGTGCTGGTGATTTCCTTTTGAAACCAAAGCTAATATTTGCTGTGGACTTGGCACAGACAGCAAAAACAAGCGTGTAAAAAGCTCGTCTTCTAACACTGTTGCAGAGGCAGCTGGCTGCCAGTGCTGCAGTGGCTCTTGATTCTTTTTTATCACATTTTGATGAATCTGTGTGCTGTCAGGTCTAAGGAGACTCTTATTAGCTTGACTATGTAGGGGATACTATTAACTTGTTCTTCCTTGTACGGAAGGATGCATGTTTTGTTGTGACCTTCCCTGATGCCTGCTGCTCTTCTTTCTTCTCTGTCTAGTCATCTAAACTCCCCTCTGCTTACCTCTCACTTCAGGATTGATCACCTCAGAAGTGGACCTTTTGTTCTGCACGGTGGTGCAGCGAACACTGACCTCAGGAGAGATGAGGAGATGGAAGGCGGCTCTCACAGAATCTTAAAGCACCGGTCTAGTTAATCTACACGGGGCTTAAAAAAAAAAAAAGAGAACACAGTTAAAGCTGCTGCCTCAGGACAAACGTTTTTCCTTCATGTCTGTTTTCCTCAGAGTGCATCTGCATCATAATCTGCAGCTAAGACAACTCTAATAACTTGTTGGCATCATTATTGTGTGCCACGCTGTTCGGAGACTGACGACTCACCGATAAAAATGAATTACTATTACAATATCAAAGTCCTCCAATAGTATAATTTCACTCACTGTTTTTGTGTTGTATCATTTAAAAGCTGCTCCCTTACACTTTCATTAAAATGTATTTCAGTGAAGAGTTTATGGTATGTATAGTCTGAATTTCATTAGCCCTCGATTCCAGCGAGAGTTTTACTGCTCATTCATCTAAATGCTACTACACAGAATTTCATTAGTTTCGCTTTCCAGGGATACTTTAAGTATTTTATACGGCTAAATGCTGTTTCAGAGAAGTGCAGACTGCAGAGAATTAGTGCCATATTGGTTTTAAGGGAAAGCTTTTAGAGTTATGAGCAAATAAAATAGAGGATTGAATAGAAATAAATAAAGGATGTTGCTCTAAAAGAGCAAAAACGTATTAAAACCTGATTTTGTGATAATTCATTTTGTGATAATGCAGTAAATCATTACACTATGGGGATGCTGAGTTTTCAGTGATCATTATATGCCTGGAGATGCTATTGCATTAGTTGATAATTGACTGTATTAGCATGTTTTATTACTGCAGCTCTGACCCATTTAAAGGGAGTAAACTGAGACGTCTATGTCATCAGCTCATCAGGAAGCAGTGAGCCACACAGCAGCAGGCTGCAGAGACAACATGGTGGGGAGTCTCTCATCCAAGAAACTGCTGAAGGCGGCTCTGAAGTCTGCCGCCTGGGGGACTGGCAGTGCATGAGATGACAGAGCAGAATGTGTGAGGAATGGTGGCATGAGGACGGGCGGGCCGACTGGGGTCACCTTGGGCAATCCATCTCCGACCTCCAGCAGGAAAGAAGAAGACAGGAGCCTTGGGGGAGGAGAACTGGTTTCCTCTGCCTTAATAGCACTCTGCAGTGGGTGAGATAAGGTGAGGGCTCTCCCTCTACGATCTCTTCTGGGGCGGATGCAGCCACAGCTGGACTGGTGGGAGGGGAGATGTGCTCACAATGCTTGACAGCTGAGACAAACAACACATTAGTCTGTCAAACGCTGCAGCTCAAACAAGCTTTTACGTTGCAAAAAAGATGGGCGACACTTCAGCTCCTTTGTCTCAACTAGACTGAGGTAGGTGTTTTCTGCCAAATGTAAAAGAAGAAGGAAAATCAGCCTTTCAGTCTTCTTATTTTTTTTTTTTCTCTTAGGAGACAGAAGAATAACTTTTACAGTGGATTCATCACCTACATATGTCTACATGTCTTAATATTTAGGGAGCACCACAAAATATTTCTATTGCACTGTCAATTTTTAAAAGTTAAATATCCACGTGTATATGTTTCAGAGGGAGGAAGAGGTATCAGCGGGGGGGGGGATCATTTCTGGATTGTGTTAACACTGTGACACGAGCATAAAGACACTGATAACTCATATGTGACAGTTGCAAAGTAGTTAATAAAGTGCTGGGGTCTCCAGCAGCAAGGAGTGCTCCACGTTCCTTTATATCTCATAAGGTGATGCTACTCCGCTGCTGCACAATCCCAGAACCGTACCACTGAGCTGTAACGACTACAGTCTGCCTTCAAGGGCACAATTATTCTTACTGAGAGCAGGCACAGTTGAATCCATTTTCAAGGGTGAACAACGAAAACACTGACTCTCCTCTATTTTCAAACAAAATTACAAAATTTCTCTCAAGAGGTCGAGAACACCATGCTTCCTGAATCTACAAAAAGATGTTTCCCACTAGCATTTTAGTCACGTAGCCTGTGCTGTTGTGACCTCAAATGAGCAAAATGGTTTCATAATCCCTGAGAAAGTCTTCAGATTAACGGGCAAAGAGAAAGAGCTCAGGTGGGTTCGTCTACACCACCTTTAATTCATTTTTACAGATGTTAAATCCTAGAATTGTTGAAGATTTGCTTTTGTCTTTCATTTGTCACCAATTTAACATAAAAGAACCTTTGAATGTATTTTCTCTTTTAAAACTAATGATAATAATAATGTTTATAATGAACAAACAAACAAACTCCACTTTATCTTCCCTCACTCCAGCCTCATCTGAGATGGCATCTTTCAGCTTCTGATTGGCTGAAACACCTGAGTGGCCAGGACAGGGGCAGGTGGAAAAGAAGCAGGGCAGTGGGCCTTGAGGAACATGGGTGGCCCTTCAATAAATGTGGATGTTTGTTGGTCTGGATTTTAAACTCTCACTGTTACACGGTGCCATTTACTCTGTGTCTGGGCTGATAATAAAAACTAAGCTGATTATTAAAAATTATTGCATGTCCCCAGGCTGTGCTAGTGCTAAGCAAATGAGGCTAAAGATAAGGTTTAGCTGCATCAAACTTTGATTTTCTGGGTGTTATCCTCCAGTCTAATCATGCCTCCAGACTGCAGACAACAGGGAAATGTCTCGTTACACCTTGTCACATCAGATAGACAATTGCACATTTGTAGTTTAGCACTTACAGTACATGTTAAATCAGATATCAACAATGTATGCAGGCCATATCTGTTCTCATTGCTGAAGATGCTCATCACTACATACTGCAACACCTGGAGAAGCCTGACAGCTACATCCCGCTCATTGATTTCAGCTTAGTCTTCAATACAAAAAAACTCTTATCAAGCTGTTCAATACACTGATGGACGTGAACCCCCACATGGGCCCCTGGAACAGCAGCTTCCTGTGGGAAGGACGGCACGCGTCAGATTGAATGACTGTTGATCTCGTCCTTTAAACCTCAGCACCCGCCTGTGTCCCATCACCCCGACTCTTCTCTGTGTCGTCAAACCATTTCACATCGCAACGCAGCCCAGTAACCGTTCTTAAGTAATCTGATGACACAGCCATAATAGCTCCCGTATACAATACCAAGGAGAAGACAGCATTTACAGGGAGCTGGGAGCCCAGGCAGTCAACAACCTCCTGCTCAATACATCCAAAACCCATGAACCTCTTATTGACTTCAGGCACAGTGCCACACACATAGATCCAAAGCATATCTCAGGTAAATGCATAACCATCCCAAACTCATTTAAATTTCTTGGCACACATACAAAACACACTCCAATGTAATATTAACTCAGACTCCATCCCTATAAAAGCCCAGAAGGGACAATTCTGTGAAGAAATCCAAAGTCAGCCACAGCTTGTCACAGTTTCAAAGAGCTCTCACTGAAAGACTCTGCTGTAACAGTCTTGTTCACTCATATGTGCAAAAAAAACCAAAAAAAAAACTGCAGTGCACTGTCTGAAACAATCACTGTTCAACAGTCGCATCATATAAAAAGAGCAGGTAAAAGTCTATTTGATTTCATTTCCCCATGTTGAATATCTGTTTCAACCTCTGCTGTAATAACTGTGAATACTGCTGCCTAATTTGTGCTATATGCTCCATTTCTCCGCCAATGTATTGTAGCAATGTTGTAATTATTATTTACATGATTTCTGTTATTGTGCCGATTCTGTGTCTGACATTGTGCATTGAGTGTTTTCATCATGCTGTATCAAAAAGCAGTTGTACCAACTGTGGCTGCACGGCCGTTAAATTACAGAAGCGAAGATGTAAATAGCTGCACTGATTTTATTTAGACTGAACTACAGCTGATCTGAGCAGTTTGTTGACACTTTAATTCTTTTCAGCAACCGGGAGATATTGTAGCTGTCAGGCCGTTGTAATTACAGCTAACACGGTGACACGAAGAGTTCAGTTTCATTATGCTGGTCATCTTTTAGATCATTCTGAATGCGAATATAAACACACAACATTAAGCTGCCAAGAGGGGACGCATCCACATATTTACTCTGTGGGTTGATTTCTGCAACACTCCTGGCAAGACGCTGCGTTCCCCTGATTCTCAAATTATAATGTATTACAGAGCAGCATCGAAAAGTGCTTCGTAAGGGGGTAACAGCTGCAAATTAAAGGTGGAAAGATTGTTTTTTTTTCCTTTCTTCCCTGCTCATGTGTGAATCGCATCCACTTCCAACCATCTGCTTCTGGGACTGTTGTGTGCGGGGCGGGAGCAGCCACACCGGTGAGAGGATCCTCCTTATCATTACACATGAATCTGGAAACTAATTTGATGTGGAGCTCTACGTGCTCCTTGATATCTTCATTGTGTACCAGTTCTGTGCTTATTCAGAGGATACTGCTGCCAATTCTCCCACTCTACTGCGCTTTCACGCTGAACCATCTGCTGCAGAACTCGCTGCGTGTGACGCTGTGTGTGTGTGTGTGAGGCTAAGTACACAAAGCTGGTGAAGTTGTGTATCTGAGAGTGTGGGCTTGTGTGACTGTGTGTTAATGGAGTAAGAAAATGTCCCTAGGCTGAGGATGACTGGATGACAGATGATGAAGATGTCATTTACCAACATGCCTCTTCATGATTAACTGTGAGGTTCACGGCAGTCTCCGCTAGTCATACCAGTCACTGTGTTCTGTACTGTGGGCTTTGTTTCCACCAAGTACCGATTTGTGATATCAAGTCTTCATGTAGGATTCTCATTTGTACCCTGCGCTGCCCAATTTAAAAGATTTTGTTATTTATAACTCGCATTACTTAATAATCTGAACTTCAAATTCAACCTGGTATTTGAAATAATTTGGACTTTGATAAGTAGATTTTGTACTAAATCCAGGATCAGTAAAAAACAGTATCAAACCACAACGGACTGCTGACTCTAACAGAGGGTGGGGGTCTCCTCAAAGTTAGGTGAGGACCACAAGGTCAGGGTTGGGTTAGATATCTGTGTTATTACCCATAAGCCAATTAAAAACTATTATAGAAGCTTAAAGCTCTGCAATACTTAGCTATTTATTTACAGGAAGTTATTGTTTTGTAGTTCATTGATATCCTCACATGCACATGTGCATAAATGTATAAGATGTAATTTCCTTAAAGCCCAAGGCCAGACAACAACTGTAATTTGCATCTCTTTTATCTCAGGCAGCGATAAAACACACAGAGACCTGTTGAGATCTGAACTTCTGCAAACGCTCATGTTCCTGCACATCATGAACTGTTTACTACCAAGCTGACAGCACCACAGATCATTGAAAAAGTGTTCAGGGATTTTTTGGGGGGGGGGTTTATTTTTAGGGAACTGCACCTCTGTGCAACACTTCATTAACACTCCACAACCCGAGTTGTATAACATTTGATTAGAAGAAGCAAAAAGTTCAGTTTACACTTCACAGGCTATTGAGCAGCTTTCCATTCATTTTATGACATAATAGCAGGTATTTCTAACAGGAACCTGAGCCTTGACACCTTGGTTGACATTCATATTTACAGCTAAGGAAGGTAGTACTGGTCAGGGGAGAGGGGGGGTGAGAAGGGCAGCTTAATGGGGTAATAAATATGTGAGGGTATCTGGAGACATTTATGCTGCCTGCTCTCTCTCCCTCCTCCTGGCGGTCTGCCTCTGGTGTAGTGTAAAGAACCAGCAACACAGTTAATCATGTGGGATGCAGTGGCAGCGATCAGGGATATTATCACATTCTGCATTTCTGTCAATACCTCAGGGTGCAATACATGTCTAACATATAGCAGGTTATGTGTGATATATATGTGTTTTAGCTCGACAATGGATGGCGGGTAATGATGGGTAAACACACATGCTATCGTCGAGAGGATATTTTTGTGGAGGTACGGTGAGGAGGGAGGGACATTGGCAGGATAAAACTGTGTGAGATGCCAATGAATAAAAACAAAGACTAAAATCGGACAATGAACATCAAAGACTTACTGTATTGTGCACCACAAAGTTGTTCAAAGGGGCATCAAGATTTTTACTGCCCCCTGTATGAATCGGTACATATGACTCAACTCTTACATTTCCAGGGGCTAGAATTTCTGGCTTTCAAAGCTGAATCTGTTTTGGTGCTAGATGCTCTGTGCCAAGGCACAGCCAGAGAATCTTAAAGAGGTACCATTATTACAGTATTTTCTACAGTACTATTACAGCCTGGCTGGTCTAATTAGCTACTGCCTGTTACAGGCACTGTCTGAAACCTGGTGATGTTTTTGCTCCTGACATGAAAAACATTAAACTCAATTTATGACTAAAAGATCAATAAAAAGGTAAATACAGAAAATCTGAAATCATATCTTTCTGCTTGGAATGGCGGCCACCTAAGACATGCTGCAGTCAAAGTGTTCCTGCAGGAATAATCAACCAACACAGGCAACGGGTCGCTGAAGCAGCAGCGGGGCTTATTCTGAGTACAGAACTGGTGGCATCCAACTGTGGTTGGGTCTGTCTACTGCCATCTGGCAGCTCCAGCTCCTTCAAACGAAGTGTCAGGTCTCAAAAGAAAGCTTCGAGTAAGACTCACACAGCACAGACACACACACACACACACACACACACATCCAAGTGCATCTATGCAAACAGGTACACAGCACCCACACACATGATGAAACTCATGGAAACAAGAGTGCAGACTACAACAGGTGTGCTCTGGGTTGTTCCAAAAACCGCCACCGGTCTCAGCAGGTGTTAACCTGCTACCACAGCCACAAGAACCGCTGACATGTGTTTTAAAATCCCACCAGTATGAGAGTGAGAATTAACTGTGGTGAACAGCATCATCAACGATGGGAGCTGAGTCTGAATCAAAGGATAAATTTGTTTGGTCCAGTGTTCAATCATTTGTCCTTCATGTTGACTCATGTCCTTAGGTGCTGAAACGGCAGACTGCTTTAAAGATAAGAAACTACTGCATTCTGAAGGTCAGCGGTTATGAAACATTTCTAGAAGTCTGTGCTTTATGTTATTTGCTCATCATATGAAGGCTAAACAGCAGCTTTTCAAAGTAGGTAAATAATATATTCATATCAGGTGCTGACACTGCAGCACAAGAAAACATTTCAGTGAAAGAAACCCACTAGAGTTTGTTTAGTAGCCTGCACATACAATACACGGAGAGAACCACTGGAGTTGTTGGAGTTGGGGAATAAAATCTTATTTTTACTGACAAATCTTGGAATAAATACATTGACTCACCATCTGTTTTACTGCAGCAAAACTGTTCTGGCAAGTGGAGGCTCAGAACTACAACTTCCATCAAGGTGATTGTAAACCCTGTTTCTACTGCTTTTCTTAAATGGAGCTCACACTGGCATTTACATTTTATGGCTTAAGCTAACGGTGTTATCCAGAGCGACTTAGTGACTGAGACGGCACAATACGCTTACACTCCTTTAGCCAAAGGTTGCTAAATTTATACTGTGATAAGTGTACTTCAGGGGAGTTATCTTCAGGGTGTATCCTGCTGAGGCTGGACTAGTGCGACTCATTTTCTGTTTGAGCTCATAAAAACAGCTTTGGGCAGCTGGTGATAGTTCGGGCTCCGTTTGGGCTGTTTCCACAATAAAATGTGAAACCTGGGAAATGGGCCAAGGTGGTTATGACAGTAAATGTGTATTATTACGTACACTTTATCTTATTTCTTCATCAGATGGACTACCTAAAGAAATGGAGGAGGCAGCATGCTGAGCTTTGTGCATTGGCTGTGGACATCGTTTGTTTTGTTTTGTCATGACTTGAAATGTTATTGGATGTTTTTAATCAACTGATTTAATCGATCATAGTGTCATTCTACACTGAGGTGCACAGAGATATAGTTTCATTTTTAAAGAGCCGTGCTCAGGATAAGACGTTAAGGTTTGGACTGATATTTGCTCTCCATGTTTCTCTGTTGTCACTAATCAGTTCTGAATAAAAAAAATACTTTATTCAGCAGAATAATTATTTAAAAGGTGTTTATAGTTGTGTCTATGGTATAAGAATAGTAGTGTTGCAAGTGCACAGTAGGCTGCACTCATAATTGCATTGGGTATGTACAGGAAATCCTAAAAGTGTCATGTAAAAATAAAAAGCTAAATTGTGTGAAGTGAACAATGAACAATTTAGTAAATGTTGGAAAATATGGCGACGAATCAAAGTCGCTATAACACTGATTTGATTTTTGATCCACAACTAACGTTGATTCATCTATGAATCAACACTGAAATGCCTGCTGGGTTAAATTCCTCTGACCCTGCAATGATCACATTAAAAAAAAAAAGCAATGGCCATCACTTTACACTGCACCTGGGCCTAAGTGAGGTGAACGTGGGAATAATTAGATGCAAATGTGTGTCACTGTACGGCTGATGCAAGGCCTGAGTAAGATGGAGGAAACGGGGGGTGAATGTGGGAAGGAAGCCTGGAGGGACAGTTTTAGAAAGAACACAATGGTGCTGGAGTCAAGAAAGCAGACAGCTGGAGCCAGAGCCAACCTGATGGAAAAACACGATTAGCTTTCTGTTTGCTGGAAATTACGTGTCATGTTGTGTTCACAGAGACCATGTACATGTGAAGGCAGCTCTGCTCAATGTAACTGTGTGCATTTCTCTGAGTAGGTCAAGGTAATTATAGCTAAAACTAGAAGTGAGGTTCCTGCCCCTTTTTCAGGGCCATTTCAGGATTTGTTTCCTCCACTTACTGTACTTTGCATAGCATCACTCTAAACTGCAAAAAGTGTGTGAGACAATGAGCCTGAAACACACAAAAAGGTGTATATGTATTTGTGGGCAGTATAACGAAACTTCTTTCTAATCAAAGTAACGAGGCGGCAACAAATAGATTCTGCAAAATGTTTTGTCCAGACATAATTCATTGCATATAGCAAATTATTTTTTCTCACCGCTGAGAGTGGGTGTAGAGAACAGTGGCTGTGGGATACGAAAACCCACAGCTGAATATTTCTAAAGAAGTCACAGCCCTAATTCAAAATGACATCTGTGATGGAAGGTGCTCATTACGTAACCTTTCTCCCACTCCACCTCAGCCGAGTCTGGGCTTTAATTCATTTCAATGTGGGTTGACACGTAGATCTGCATTTTCAGGAACTACTTAATTATTACATTTTTTAAAAAAAACAAAAAAAAAAACAACACACACACACAAATGTTCCTGGCATCATTGCAGATAATGGTCGTGACTGTGGGTATATCTTGTTTTTTTTTTAGGAATAAAATCCCAAACCGAAATGTACGAGTTTCACAAAAGAGGGCAAATGAAATAGTAAAACAGCTACAATTATCATTATGAAGGGCAAAGACATGATGAGGAGCATCATTAATCAGACACACCTCTCGGCTGATGACAGGATTTTAGTGCAGCCACCTCTAAAAGAGAAAAATGAGTCTGTGCACAGAGGCCGCTACCTGTTGGAGCCTCAGAGAAGCCTCGAAAATGTCACAATCCAATAGCATTAAGATGCAGTACTATAGGACTGGACAGGATTTGATAAAAACATCAGCACTAATAACTGTGGTTGACAGAAACGACCACATTTATTATGTGGTTTGTCTTTCCCTCAGTTGTTTGCAGAAAGTACTCAGCGTGCTGAATAGATGCATGAGTCAAGCACCATTTTAAGCGTCTTGTCTGAAGGTGTGATGCAACAACTCCATCCAGTATCAAGGCTGTGGCTCTTCTCTACAGATCTCTGTGTGCGCCGTCTTGTTTTGGAAAACAATTACCTTGCGTCATCTCATTCATAGGCGATGTGCAGTGGGGCTGAGAAATGCCTGATATATGAAGGTTTGAGCTTTTGGTGGGTGAAGAAATATTTTCATTTCCTCCCTTTGAGTAAATACCTGTAATTTTTTTTGGTATTCAGAGGCTGACACTACCACATGATGTTGGTTGACAGTTTCCTGCTAAGTTGACTATATGATTAGTGCAAGTTACAGTACCACATACAGACGAGTGGCCCCCCTTTATTTCCCTGATCACTTTAGGGAAGATAAAGCTGATTCCACAAAAGGCATTTTAGCAAACCAAAACCTTTCCAGGTGCTTGTGAGATTAATATGGGGCCCACACTGTTTCCTGTAGTCCTCTTAAAAGTCCAGGGCTAATTTAGTTTAAAGGTTAAGCCTGTGGAGGGAGGGACCAGGGGGGGGGGGGGGGGGGGGTGTAAAGAGGCAACCGGAGGTGAGGGTGATGACAGCACTCTCGGGTGAGGTTGCAGCCGAAAGGCACTTCAGCTGGCCCGGTGAGTGTGAAAAGCACGAACCAAAAGTTCACATTCAACACAGCGTTAGCGTCACACACTGAGGAACACACTCCCACATGCACACACAACCTGTCAGCCTCTCATTCACAGGGTGGTGAAAACCCTTGTGGAAACACACAGTGAAAACACTTTTTGTCATGAGTACTCAGCACTCACATTGACTTTTTCCAGTTTCCACATCACTTTAGTGAGCTAACCAGCTGCAACAAGCATACACTAAGACTGTCAATCCAGCCAACCAGTTCATCAGGCCAGACGTCACTGAAACATTCACTCAGCCTCAGTGAGTCAAACACTCCTGAGAGCTCGTCCTAATTCCTACACAACAATAAAATGTCACCAACACCTACTTGGATGAAGACTTTCAAGAAATAAAGCCATAAATTGAGCAAATCTGCTGTAGCTGCTGTCATCTGACATAAACCAGTCACACTGGATGCCTGCTTCCTCTCTGTCAGCACCGAGAGTGTGCATCGGGACTGTGTTTCTGAAAAAGCAGGTTAAAAAAATGTGGCTGAAGCTCAAGATCTGCACAGTTTTTCGACATATTTTACAACTTCACTTCCTGATCCACAGGTAAAACACAGAGAACTTGACGTATGAATAAAAGCGTTAAGATTTTTACTTAATTCAGATATCTGCTGTCAGCCCGCCTGCAGTGGGGCTATTGTTTAAAATTTAGATTTTCCAGAACTGTTATAACAAAAGCTGAACTTTTCAATCTTTTGTAGACCCTTCAGTGTTTCCCACAGTTTGGCAGATTGCATTGACCACCTCTGTTCAGTCCTTTTAAAAAGAAATATTAACATTTCAGTTTTTTCAGTGACTGAGATCAGACCACACACTGTGTCATAAGAACGATTAATGATGGTCACCGCGCTTCAGAAATGTCCTTTCAGTAGCTGACAGTTTAAAAATGAATAAAATTCTGCCGGTGCTGAGCGTTCGACAGGCTGTGGTTTCTGGTGATGAGCATTTACACGTTGATACGTGAACTGATACTGAACATGCACTTCTTTTCTGTGTTTTGCCTGATTCAAATGTGCTGTGAGCTCTGACCCTGCCCTGCTGTCTGCTGAATCAGAAAAACGTTTCAAATCAAAAACATGGGAATAGATAAGAGTGTTGATGTTTATCCAAGGATGTTGGACAGGGTCTTTAATCCAGTTTGTTCCGTTCACTGTGTCACGTCCACACGCTGACACAAACGCTGGATTTAACTAATTATCAACAGGACTGACGAATCACTGGGTGAGCTACACCTGAACGTCTCGTCGCCAAGGAAGAAAAATCGATCCAGCTGAAGAATCAACACACATTAATGTCAGCTAAGAAGTGGTCGTAAAGAGACAACAAATTGGTGCTAAAACTACTTGAAACTGTATCACAGATACAAACAGGCTTGTGTAACAGCAAGCTGGAGCAAAAGCAGAACTTGCATTTCATCAACCTTTGACAATTCAAAGCTTAAATAACAAAACTCTCAGTTTTTCTAAAAGTTACCAATCAAAAACAAAAAAAACATCTGGAAAAGGACTTCATGTAAATCTAAAGGTTCTGTTGCTTCTCTTCAGAAAATGTAACGTCAGCTGTGTGTGTGCCAGAGACAAGACGGAAGATGGAACAATATGCCGGTATGTGTGGACTGAAGCCATGGTTCAGTGAGTGCTGCTTGGTGTGCCTTTTGGTTATGGCTTGTTAGAGCTGACTGTTATGTTTGTGGGACAAATGTTACAGGGCCAAGGAATCAGTGTGTGTGTGTCCTGCTGTCCTTCTATTGGTCATATAAACTGCCAGGCATTTGTTTGCCTATAAAGTGGATATGGCACTCTAGTGCTGCAGGCATTCAGACGATGTCGGCAGTTAAAAGTTGATAAAGGTTACGTGGGGTGTCTGCTCTTTTCAGGATTAATCATTTAAAGCTCTGTTTCATTTCAAACTTCAGCCGTGAACAAGGCTCTGCTGTCGCTGTCTCTCCAATAGCTTTAAATTCACTAACAAGTTAGCATTAGCAAAACAGACGACTGATATGAAAAATCTCTTAAGGGACAGGTTTAAAATATTCCAGTACAAGTCTGAACAGCCATGTTGTTGTTGTGCAGAGATGCATGATGCAGTGTTGGATGACCAGTTTACCAAAGGTACCTGTGAGTTTGTGCAGTATCTTGTGACGTGCAGGTGCAAACCCTCAGCTTGATCTTTTCCAGAAACGTCAAGCATGTTTAACACATTCAACATAAGCCTAACCAGAAACATGTTGACATGCCTGTCCATTTGTCTACCAGCCAAAATGAATATTTACTGTAAGCCTTAGAGTCTTACCTCTCGTCTCCGTGACGCCCAGCAGCTCTGTTTGATCTTCCAAACCACGGCGGCCACCAGGAGCAGAGACAGGAAGCAGCTGTGGACGGACAGGGAGAGGCAGAGGGCAGTCAAAAAGAGAAACACAGAACGAGACACAGTAAAACAGATCATGACACATAAATTAAAGCGGCGATCACAAGCTTGTGGACCGACCCTTTTTTTGTCTCCTGACAAAAAACAAAAGCCTTAATCTGCTTTTCTGCCTTAACACGTACAACCTTTAAATTAGCTTTGACATTTCACTGCAGGTTGTTGAAGCTAAAGATGCTACAGATGAAACGTCAACAAAATTTCCTTTGACAAGAAAGAAACTACCTTCACCCAACAAGCTTTACACATGGAACAAAATGTGAACAGCAGCAGAAGTAAAAGCAAAAACATCCTCACAATAAATAACTGAGAACGATGTCACTGGTTCACACGACACCAGGTGAAAGTGTAAAATGGTGTCAGACAGAAATAGCAGCTGTCAGGAGACGTGAAATCACAGGAGGGAGAACGGGCGGTTAGACTTCGTTTCACACGTGAGCTTTAATTGCCACTTCGTCATTATTGGTTACTGAGTGTAGACATTTAAAATTATGGATTTTATGAATTATAAAATTATGTCGACAAAAAGTTTGCAAAACATGAAGGAGGCTGAAAAGTTTCTGAAGCCACTGTGCATATGTGTCCCTGGCTCCCTCCACTTCCCCTGGCTGCCTTCACACCTGCTCTTAGGAAGAATAAAGAAAGACAGATTTTGCTCTGTGTGTGTGTGTGTGTGTGTGTGTGTGTGTGTGTGTGTGTGTGTGCACACATCAGACACAACATCTCCTGCAATCTCAACTTCATTCCCTGACTGTCACGCTTTTCACTGATTTCTTGTCAGTGTTCCTGCGGCTCTCTGGTCCAGTCGTCCTGTATTTCAGCTCACATCAATGTTGACAACTGGCTGCTGATGAGTAAATTAGCAGCATGGTGGCAAAACGCTTAAACACCAGTGGTCCAAACAGTGAATCAGACTTTCCTCCAGGAAAAACATCAACCATCAACATGGAAATTTGCAGATTTAAGTTGTTTGTCAGCTAGAACGGCTCAATTTCGACGTGTGAACACAAACAGTCTTTCCCCAAACTAGACAACAGAGCAGGGTGACACTGAAATAAAAACTGTTTTAAACTGAGCTATGGATATGTGTGTTTCAACGTAAATAGATTAAATTAATTAGAGAATTTTACATTATTGAAAACAAACCGAAAGTAAAAAAAAATGCATTAATATCCCCACAATCATCGTCACTGCAGCTGATTTAAGATTAATCTCAGCAGCAGCACTAAGTAACGTTTATGATCTAATTCACTATTTATATAATTAACACCCAGTGTTTACATTGTCCCAGCCCCATGCACTCAAACACTAAACATAAAAAAAACACCATGGTTAGCGAACTAAATCATCTTAATTGGCCTGTACTGGAAGTCTGAAATACAAATGTGACTGTAAACACCAACATGTATAGGGATTTATAACAGCTGTAGCTTATTGCTGAGACATTTTAGTTTACACTGCTGGAGAAACTGGGATATACAGGAACTGAGAGACTATTACACGTTTCTTAATCTGGTCATCGTAAAACATGACTTTGTCCTGCACATGCAGACACGTAGAAAAGCAGATGAGTAAAACTGGTTATGGACAGATGAGCAGGAAAGCAGTTTTCTCCAGGAGAACAGAAACCACAGTTTTAGTGCAGAAAGCTTTCAGTAACCCACTGACTGAGGAAAAGTAAACACGCTGAATTACAATGGTCCTTCCTTTGCCATGGAAGGATACTCTTGCACTTCAATTAAAATTTACAAGGTGGTTTGTGTTTACTGCTGCTGTTTATGAGAGACCCCAACATTTTCAGTAATTCAGCTGAATTCAGTTGTCACCAGATTTCTCATAAACATACACGGCTTGATTTTTTTATTTTCGGACTCCAATTTAATGTTATGTCACGCCGAAGGGCAGGAAGTAAAAAAGCACACAGTTTTGGTTTGTTTTTTGTGCATTGCAGTTAACAGTTAACACACAGCCTGCTAACCTGCAAATCATTTATATGTATGTACACAACCACAGGGCCTACGGGTTGCTCACTGGTTCACCAGTGTTCCCAAACATTTGGCTTGAACTGCAGCTTCTCTGAGCTGTAAAGCAACAGCCTCACGCTGGCATCACAGCCACAGCCAGTGTGTGCACGATGCCTGTCCTGTTGCAACACCACAAGTGGGCACAAAAGCTCTGAGCAGAGAAGTCTCCACAGTTACTCAGCACATCCAAATTAGCAAGGTTAAAGTCCGTCTTTTCTAATAAATGACTGGTTCTGTAATGTCATCTCATTAAATACTGGCAACACCAGATATCAGAAACCAGGAATGTAAATGTTCTGTCTTCCTTCATTCTAAAAACCATAACATCGCTCCCGTTAGCATCGATTATCCTGCCAGGTTCTATGCCATGTTGTGAATAAATCCTGGTTTTGTGCATATTCTCCATTGATTTCTGCACAGGTGTGTTCACACTGAGGCTCAAACTGTTGGCTTTGAATTACATGCATCCTTTCTTGCTTTATTATTTCAAGTGCAGCTGATTTTTTTCTTTTATTCAAGATCACAGGAATAATGTACATTTGTACAATTCTCTTTCAGGAGTTAGAAGTGGCTTTAATTAGAAACTCCAAGTTTAACAATAACTCCTCCAGACATATGGGCCTTGCATCAAGAACCTTCACAGATTTTTCTCCAACTTTGTACCACCTTCTCAATCTAAATGTCTTTGTCGATTTTAATACCGGCCCTGATGCATTTAGATGTCTATTCATCGCATGCACACCCCTCCCTGCCCGCCTTGTGTGACTGTTTAAAGTGCTATCCATTCAAAAATTCCCTTATCTCTCCAGGCTGAAGAGGACTCTTAAGAGATCCATCCGTTCAGCCATCTTATTGATCTGGCTTCCTGCTTGCTGCTTAAAGAGCGACACAGTGCTGATGAATGACCCGCGTGAATAGATATCAGCCTCGCATCAAAGGCCTCCCTGCTCGGCGGGACGGGAGGAAAAAAGAGAGAGAGAGGGAGAGAGAGACAGAGGACAGGGGGAGAAGGAATGACAACAACAACAAAAAAAGGACTGTAATTGTGACAGAAAGACAGAAAGATAAAGTCAGATACATGTTTAGAAAGAATGAGCTAAAACCAGAGCAGAGAAAGTAAAGAAACAAATAGAAAACAGAGACCAAAAGACAAAGACTGAAAGAAGTAGACAGACAGAAACAGACTGAGCAGCACTCTTCATTCAGTGACAACCTCCACAGGGGAAGCCGGCCAAGTTAGCAAAGCTTCAGCTCTCACCTCTCCCCCATCACACTGGAGCTCCCTGTCTCTCAGCGAATAGTAATGAGCAGGCGCTGCCTCAACACAAGCACCTGGGACAATCGTACTCCCCGTCCTGGTTTAATAAAGAGCCATCTACCAAATCTGCATTAAACCAAACATTACTTACTGTTCGCAATCGCTGTCAGAGTTGAAAAGTGCGAAAGGTTAATGCATAAGGAACTGACAGAACAACTGCTCGACAAACTACAAACGGCAACGTCACCAAACAGCCCTGGATGACCTGGATCCTTCCAGGCTCATTGACAGACTGGTGGTAGATGTCACCGTAAACATGGACCTATTTAGTGCAGCTGACAGGCCAGACGAAGATACAGCAGCAACATGACCACACAAACGCTGCTTCACACCTACGGAAATCAAACTAACACAAGTAGCCTGTTAAAGGGACTTCTACGCTTGTACTTATTGATTTGTCTGATCTGTAGTTACAATTCACAAGACGTCACCAAAACATTATGTTCAACCTCGGCCTCATTGTCAGTTTGTTGCTATATTGTCAGTTGATTGTGTTAAAATTGATTTTGTTTAGTTATTTAGTTCACTGTAGAGATTGGTGCAGATCCATGTAGCCTGCAGGGCAACAACACTCAGCAGAGAGATCCATCTCCATTAAAAGCTATGTTGTAATTGAGCACATGGTGGTGTTTTAACCAGCATGGTGCTATCTGACCAGCAGACCGAACGTACTCTGATGGCATGTTTAAGTCAGGTTACATTTATTGTAAACCCGCCTGAGGTGAAAAACAAAAAACAAAACCAAAATTAGCTTTCAAGAGGCACTTTCCCCCTCAGCTCAGATCTCTGGAACTTGTCATGAATCATACTCTTGACTGAATCATTATTTACAAAATCCACAAATGGCAGTGCAAAGCTAACGCAGATATAAATCATCAGTTTTGTACCTCACACAGTTCTTCCAACGACGCTTATATTAGAAACCACAGAACAGAATGTCGAGATGTGAATTTATTTCAAACACGTTGGTCCTCAGACAGAAATTTTTGCATTTTGTTCGAATCAATTTAGTGAAATTCTTTATCTTTCACCTGTTTATAAAACTTTCTGCAGTGAAATAATTTTTGTCCTTGTTCATTTAACTATGACGTATACAATGGACATTTAAGACTTGAGGCGTGATTAGTTTTTTTTTTCCTCAGTAATAACTATTTAAAACCATGTGCAACCACAGTGGCTAAAGGACAAAAACAAGAACAGCCTGTTTATGATGCAGCAGTTTCAAGCCTTGGCCCTGCTTACAGCCACGGTGGAGCATCTACTTTGCATTGCCACTGAAAACAGATGGTGATGCAGCAGACTCATGGAGGTTGAAGGAAATGTGACTAAAAGCTAATTTGATCTGATACAACAGCTATAAATATGGTATAAATAAAAGACAAGGACTGACAAGCCAAACTAGCCAATAACTCTCCCAGTAATTTGAAATGAGTGCTTTTGACAGCAAACGCAGTCGTCATTTGGATGGATTTCTTCTTTAATGGAAAACATTTTTCCCCATAACCTGACAGGCCAATCCTACCTGCTCCATAAAGAAGTCAACCCACATTTTTTTCTTAACTTTACGGGACCCTAAGGAATTTTCTCTGTAAACAATCATAGTTTTCCCTTTATTCTACATTTCTCACAAAATCATATTATATCTCCTCAAGGCCAAACAGAAATGCTGAATGCATTGCCTACCACATAAAGTGATTTATTAGATGTTTTGAAATCTGTAATGTTTACTTTAGCTGCTGGTCTCATTCTACCTGTTTTCTTTTTCTTGCCACACTACTGCCACCAGCTGTTAGTCCCTCTGCAGTCAACCAGCAGTGTACAGATCTGCTTATCTAACACGTGTCACATTATTTTTAGGTCCCGTTCGCTTTACAATGTCTCTGTTTTAAAAAACAAAACAAAAAAAAAAAAATCAAGCTACACATCAACTAAATATGCTGAAATCTTGTTTTCACCCTGACAGCTAATTAGGAAACACCACATCTTGAAAACAAATTGCTGAAAATCAGACAATGATCATCATTTGGTGCTGAAATTAGGTTTGGCAACAGGCGACTCTTTCACCTGCTGTTTCACCATCACACAATTTGATCCAAACTGACGAGTAACAAACAAAATCACCTTTTATAATTCGCTTTTCTTATTATAACATTACCGAGCACCAGAGATAATATGTATTTCACTTGACATGTACAGTATATACTGTACACACTGCTTTAAAATAGAGGCTGTATTGTTACTTTAACATGATATCTTCCACACTAAGTAGCTTCTAACAAGAAATTATGCTGACGATGTTAAAATCCGATTCACTTTTTAGCCGAGCTGCTGAATGGACACCAGGGGAAAAATGTGGCTGCAGAACAGGCTCATTGTATGACACTGTAAGTGAAGATGAAGAGAGAAAAAATATGACAGAAACTGTGTCCAACCCTTCTAAAGTAAATCCAGTTAAAAAAAAAAAAAAAAGGAAAGATGAACATGGTTTGTTTCAGTGGCAGAGAGGAGACAGAGCCCGGACAGTGAGTGCATTACAGCCATGAGCTGCTGAGCCCAGAGAGGTGAGCTCTGACGTGTCATTGGCTAACCTGACAGCAAGACAACAGCCACAGGGCAAACACCAACAGAGCAGCTCGGTGGTCCACAGCCAGCTGAATACTAATCCAGCAGCCTGCCTGCCTCTGGCTTTTACTCCGGTGTGGGAAATTAAACGTGCTCAGCAGCCAAACGCCATTTCATTTTCACTATGTCTGATAAGTTTGTCTACTGAACCGACCACTAAACAGCATTTTCTCAGAGGTCCTATTCTGCCCTGCACTTGTCACCACTAAACCCTGCAGCTCCATGGGTGGTGGGACACTTCCAAGGAGTCCAAGCCACCTGAAATACAGGCAGGGCAGAACATGTTGCAGAATACAGATTCCCGTATAATCTCTGCAGGTTTGTATTGTTTGTTTACTCACCCCTCGCACAATGGGAGCTGGGGAAAGCGACTAGATTGTCTCCTTTTTGTTTGGTCAGGGAGACTAAAAGCAAAATCAACCAAAAAAGGAAGCATGCTCCTGCAGGGTGCACATCCTGCAGCTGACATTTTCACACATCTTTGTTCAATCATCCAATGCCAATTCAAGGATGTTAATTAGTTACAGATGATTAAATTTTCAACAGTCGGTTATCATTTCACCTCGTAAAACTTCTTAAGCCGACAGCCCGGAGATAATTTACATGACTGCAGTTCTTTTTGGTGTAGATATTCACTTTTTCCAACATCTGCAAAAATTTCTAAAACCTTTCTTCACTTTGTCGTTACCTGTCATTATTCTGTGTATACTAATGGACAAAAATGGATTGTGCAAAAGGTGAAGCATCGTCTCTGAGGTGTAATCTAGGGAAAGAGGAAGCACTGACAAAAATTCAAGGATATAAACAAAAGCTGCAGCGAAAGAAGAACAAAACCTGCCGAGAGAATATCGGGATTTGAGTATTGATTGGTGAATAAAGGAGCAGCATTCCTCTAAAAACCTCTCCACCTTTCACTCTGAACAGGTAAAAGATTCTGACCAAAAACAATAAAGTGGAGAAATAAGGGCTTTCGCACAAGTCATATTACATTTAAGACATTCCTGAAACGAGGCCTGGTGCATGAGAAGTGCAGTGCCACTGCAGATTTTTCCTGCAATCATTTGCTTTTGCTTGTACTAACCTGTCAAAACTGATTTCTGCAGATAAAAAGCAACAAGGCCCTGACAGCACACGTAACAGGCATGGATGGAGGGAGTGGACATGGAGCTGATCAGATGGGAAGAAAAGACTTGGCCTCCCTCTTGGGACTCCCCAGGAGTGCGTTATGGCCCAGTTCACGTTGCTGCTGCCCTCCTCCCCACTCATTAAAGAGGAGCAGGAGGAGGGAAGAGGAGGAGGCTCTGAGTCAAACCAACTGATCTCACTTATTTATTATTAATCGGACGTAGAGCGGGTTTCAGCTCCTGGCTGACCTATCAGGAGGAAGGCTTAGCCGTGAGGCGCTTCTCGTGTTGTATCTGCTTCATCTTCCACGTGTATCTCTTTCTGGCTCCTCACAGATGACCTGACAATGAGGTCAGGCACGAAAAAAGTGTGTTAAAGATTGCAAGAGAAAGGAGAAAGGGAAAAAGACAGAGATAGCACTGGAAGCGGGGAGAAGAGGTGAAGAAAGTAGAAAAAGGTCCAGCAAGAAAGAAGGCAGGCAAGAGAGGAAGATGAGGTGAAGCTTGGAAATGTGGAGAGAATAAAGGAGACAGAAAAAAAGAAACTAGAGCTATAGAAGAAGACACACTTGGGTAGGGAGGTAAACGCCAAGGCAGAGATACAGCAGCTCAGTTCAGACAAAGAGAGAAAGTGAGAGAAGGCAGAGATTTAAGGAGAGAGGGGACTGGAAGGCTCACAGAGGAGGAGAAAACAGGGATCCCGGTACAGCATCGGTGGCACCCCGTCTTGGGTACACAGGGAGACCCCTCAGCATGGGCAGGCAGGGTCTGAATGGGTCTCTGCCCCTTCCTCTCTTTCTCAGGGAGTATTTGAATAAATACTTCCTGAGAAAGAGACATGGGGAAACAGTGTGTGAACATAAAGCAGCTGGTTATTCATACTAATATTTATTTCCACCTTCATGTGATCCATTAAAATGTCCATGAAAGGTCCCAACAAAGATCCGACAAATGACTTTGACGAGACTGGATATAAACACATTGATGAGGTTTAACTACCACAGGAATTTAAATCAGACTTGAATTCGACATTTTAAAAGTCTGACCAACATTCGCTTGACAGTCGGATGAAATTACAGCTACAGTGGATGTTTAGTGCCGCAGTGTTCACCTCACTCTGTCCTGCTGTCAATCACTCATCGCCCATCCTGTCACTGCTGCGGGTGACGCTCATGCAGCCTGACGGTTGTGTACAAACACAAACCTCTTTTGGAGGGCCCCTATGAGCTCTACAGCACATATAACAGTTGGGATCAATGTCACTTTCTTTCCTACCAATCGTAATGATGGATCTGTGAAGAACTCTGTGCTCTACAATGAAGCCACTGCGAGAAAAACCAGGGGGAATAATCGAGAATGATCTGTCATTAGTAAATGGGCTGCGGTTTAAATTGACATGTGGAACCGACGCAGGCTGCAGTCTGAAGCTTTAAAGGTGCAGTGGAGAAAAAAGAAGCTGTGTGTGCACGTGCTTCTGAAGGACAACCACACAAAGCACCGCTGAGTCTGAATATAGACCGTCTCCGAGTGTGTGTCTGCGAGCGTCTAGGTTTTGTGCCCGTGTCTTTTCTAAACCTACAGATGTGTCGAAGAGGCCGACGATCACAACAGAATTATTTATGTTGTGTTGGAGTTCACGTCCACCTGCCAAATATGCAAGAATGCCCACTACGTCGCCCTCGCAGCCGCTGCACTGCCAAGGTGCAAACGCTCAGGTTTACACACTGAACGTGGCCACCTGCCCCAAAAACCCAAGCAGGAATAAATTATTTAAATGGAGTCTGTCTGGGTTTTAGACCAGTTCTTGAAGGGCCAGTACTTGCTCGACCCAGATGCAAAGTCTGTTTCAGAGCTTTCCTATGGTGTCAGTTTGGCACATGGAATAAAGAAACAGTCCCTACAGCAGCGGTTCACAGTGAGGCCTGTGGATTATACACAGCAACTGAGACACTGGTATACCACAAATGAATAAATCCATTTCTTTCTATTTCAGCAGGGAAGAAGCAGAAGTATCGGAGATAAATATCTCAAAACTTGGCAAATAAAATCCAAACTAGCGCTAAGTGAGGGTAAAGGTCTTTGTGATGTCAAATATATTCCCTCTGGTGTAGTTAGTGTGTTTGTGGCCATTTTATCACAAATTATTTTATTTTTAGGTATGATGCAAATTTGCTGAACTCCTCAATGAGACTATTTCCTTCTTATCACTTTAGCCTCAGTGTCAGAAAAAAATAACTCTGAAAGTACAAAGCAGAGAGTGGGTGTACTGCTGAATAAACTAGGACACACTGAGCACAAACCCAGCGGTGAAATGTTCTGCCGCTGTGTGCTGATGGTGGTGCTCTGGGTCTGTCAGCGCTCAGGAACCATTATCAGGTAGAGCTGATGATAGTTCTTCGATACGGAAAATCACAAATGGACAAAAGCAGGAAAACAGATGACGAAAAACAAAACTTGTGACTTGTTGACTCCAGAGCTGCGACAGTGAAGACAAGAGCTTCAGATCACAGACCATGTTCACTTGGATGAACATTACAGTCAAGCCTGCCTGTCTCTCAAAGGAGAGAATTTAAGCCTCCTTGATGGCAGCAGGGTGATTCATTATCAAATCCCAGCCACCCACACTTCCACCGAGACTTGGCCCAGGGCGGCCAGCCTGCTGGTACGCCGCCTTTTAATGCCTGCACTCCGTCCAAATTACGTCTCCCCTCTGTTCAAGCAGCCGGCAAACAATATAAATCACTAATCGTTTTAACTACACAACCGTAGCAACACAGTGCAAAGTGAGGTGCATTATGATTTTTAAACCTGTTTCAGATTTTAATAACTCACCTCAGTGAGGCTGACATTTTTCATTGGTGCTGATTCACATGAGCTCAGCATGGGTCTCTGGTCATTACTGGTGCACAGTTATGCCACAGTTATGTCACTGATTTGAAAAGACGGCGAATTTTGTGGTTCCATGTCATTTTTAAGGATGCTCCCCTGCCCTCTGTCGCACATACGTTCCTACTGAAGACACCACAAACACATGGTTCCTCTTTTTTCTCAGTGCAGCTGGCTGGTGTCACATGTCACATCATTAATCATGTTTGGACAACACCTGAAGTCTATGGAGCAGAGGAATAAAACATATAAAGATTTGGCTACATACTAATATACGGCTTTACCCTTTAATGCTGCTCCCGTGTGCTCTGGCAGGTAGATATGACAATATTGTTGCACTTAGGATGTTCTCATACACTGATCTGTTAAAATCAAAAGACCTGTACTCTGAATTACAATTTACAAAACGAAGACTTCAGAAGCTTTAAGCTGCAGCCTGTTGATTTTGTCATATTAAGACTCTATTAAGAACATTTCAATTTTTCAGAGAACGTAAACTGTGGCCTTTCTCGTGCAGACACTCTACAAACATACTGCTCCACAGTCAGTATGGAAATAAGGGGAGCACAACAAAGACCTGGAATAATAAATATATGTATGGCGTGTGAACTTTGTATTAAAATAGACTTCAAATCAGAACGCATTCTTTAAGACTCTGAAGAAACAGCCTCAAATATCTTTGACACTTTCAGGTGCTCAACACTGAGTGGTACGTGTCCCGCTGGGGCCGTCACGTACTAAAAATATACGTAAGGATGCATGTCAGACCGAAACGCCTCCCAAAAAGCACCAGGTATTTTAATATTAACTGTCATGTAGCACAGATGTGCCGTGGAAGTACAATCTCAGGGGAAATAGAAATTTCTGGGACATCAGGCCTCAGTGCCGTTCTGACCGTTAGCTGGTTAAGTCAAGTTTTAAAAGAAGTAAAACGCCACAGAGAGCTCATGTGTGATCAGCTGTACAACAATAGCTCAGAAACTGCAGAACTGCACCGAAGATAAAAAAAAAAAAATAAAAACTTTGTTATTCTTTACTGGATGTCAGCTTTGTTCCTGTCCGTCATTACAGCTTGTTATGTTTCTCAGAGGAGGACACTTACAATGATTTGCACCTTCTGGTCCACTGGCAGGCACAGTCTGACTCATAATTATGGGATGAGGATAACTGATAATAGCCACTGAATGACGGGATACGTGGGTGGACAGTTCTATCAACATGTCTTAACCTTGTTTGTTTTTTTTTCCAGAATTACAGTTACATAAAAACATATAGTTCTTGTTTTATCCACACTGCATTAACCGGTTCACTGATATATGAACACTTGGCTAAACTGAACGTTAATTACATATTCAAGTGCCATTAATACTCCAAGACAGACACAATCTTACCCTCTGGAGATCAAGTCCCCCTTTCATATGCACATTTATACTAAACTACTTGACTAACCTAACTTTGCCCCTGTATAAGAAGCTCATAACTAGTTGGCTGGGGAAGAAGTGAAGATGTATAAAGTCAGAATGTTCACAGCCATAGTAATATAATCATAACAACTATGTTCCAGGGAGATATGTTAAAAGTTGCATTTTATTATAGCTCTTTTAGCTCCTTCCATCCTTCAGTCTGGACTTATGCAGCCAAGAAATTCAACATTCAGGTCACTACTACTTTAGAGGGCACTTTCTTAAGCAGCAGCCAAGTTTAAAAGTAAAAATATGACAGCTTGGAAGGGGACAAAAAAAAAAAAAAAAAAATCTCACAAATACATACTACACGCTACATTTCCAAAAATGGTTTGGAAAATCTCACATTTTCCAGGGCTTTTCCAGGCCTGGAACACACGAATCAAGTTTGTTTTTTGTTTTTTTTTGTAAATGTTAGTCCTGAAATGAAACAAACAAGGGGAAAAAAAACTTTTAAAAGCCATGATTCAACACAACAGGCCTAAGGTGAGGAGCAGCCGGACAGCTGGACGTGAATGTGTGACAGCATCTGTTTGCTGTTAACACTGATGTTTAATGCATCTGTTTTGTGGCTGGAGACTGCTTGTGGGGGTATCTGTGCTGGCGCTGCAGATAGGGGGATGGCACCACCTTCATCTGTCCCCACAGGGAACATGGCACACAGAGAGAAAGACCGAGAGCCAGAAAGAGTGAGATTAAGACAGAGAAAGTCGGAGCAAAGAAGAGCAAACAATTTTCACGTTAATTAGCATCCCTCTCCTCCCCCGCAACACAAACAATGCGACGTCCAAAGAACTTGAGGCAAACAGGGACAAAGCTGCGAGCTCGCTGTGAACTTTAGGTCTCTGCTCGTCTGTGCTGAATCAGTGGCAGGCAGAAAACACATCAAAAAAGACTGAGCTCTGGGATTAAGAGCAAATCAGAGGGAGTAGTAGGAGGCTGGGAGGAAAGAAAATGGGGGACGGAGGAAGAAAGAGCAGGGATGGAACGAGGGAGAAAGACAGAAGGAGGGAAGCAAGGGGCAGAAGAGAGGAGGCACAGGGAACAATGGAAGAAGAAAACAGAAAGAGGGAGATGCAGAGCTAGAGATGAGAGGAGAATTGGAGGAGCAGAGCATGAGGGAAAAGGGGGAGAGAAGAAGTTGAAGAAGGGACAGAAAAATAAATGAGGCAGAGATGGAGGAGAGGAGAGAACAGAAGGAGAGTCGGAGAGAGTGAGCCAGAAATAAAAAGAAGGAAATGGAATGGTAAAGAAGAAGGAGGGAAGATGATTAAAAACGAGGAGGTGAAGAGAAAGATGGAGCGAGCAGAGAGAGGAGCTGTTCTGTTTATGAATTACTGTGGTGCCTGATTGCAGCATGAAGCAGTCGTATGTAGCACGCTTCAAATGCTGACGCGCAGATATTCAAATGCTGACGCACACGTATAAACATAGCAGCATTATGAGCAAGTAACTGCAGGGTCGGCATTTGTATGCAAAGGGAGTAAAGTGTATAACAGCACTTATAGTCCCACAGCTTTTAATACTGAATTCCACCTGAAATAATCCTCAGAGTGGAGGGAGATTTACCCGGTCGCCGCTGAAACATACGGTTACTGAACATCACTGTACTGACAATCGGCCAAAAAACAAAAACTAAAAATAAAAAAATAAAATAAGAGAATCCTTCAAATCAGCCCCATCAAATCTCTCTGCCTTTACATGGCTGCTGGATCAATAAAAACAGCAGGATTTGGAACAGGCAATTTTTTCAGAGTAGTGTGGAGCACACACAAACATCAAAATCCCACACGTCGCCTATGGAAACAGATAGATACTCAAGAGAAATACATACACATGCAGTCAAGCATGCAAGGGACACTCTTCTGTGCACAGTCTTTGGCCCCGTTAATTTTTAAAATCAATAACATATTACAGCAGTTCCTGAAGAATACAGGCCCATTGATTCATCACGTGCACACACACACACACACACACGTGCGCACACACACACGTTCAGCCCTACCAGCAACACCAGCGTGCCCATCGTTACAAAGCCGCATGTTCCTCTGTCAACAATGCCCAAAAGAAGATTTATTTTAAATTCTAGTCAAGAGCTAAAGAGATTTGTTAGGGTGGATAGTCACAGAAAAACGAAACATGCAAAGTGCTGCCTCCTCTCTAACATTGCATTGCACCATGAGTTTGAATATTTGACTCAGTGTAAGATTCATGCAGCTACAGGGATTAGCGGTTCTGTGGATAGCAGCTAGAGGCATGGTAACTTTCAGGAAAATAAAAGTAAAACTACATTAAAGATGCTCGAATAAATATTTTTAGATTAAGAACAAATGCGTGCAATGTATAAAGCTTGTCACCTGTAGTGATGGAGCTGGAAAGTTATTAACAAAGAGCGTGTTAAGGTTTTACACCACACAACTTTACTGTTTTCGTTCTATTCCGGCGCTCTCATCAGGGTCACAGCAGGCAGCTGTGTTAAGTGTAAAAGCTCTGACAAAGCCAGTGTACACTACCTGCCCAGCACCACATGGTACACAGACAAAGATAGAAACTAGCTGGTGAAGCATTTAGTCACTGAAGAAGAAAACTTTGCTCACACATTAGCCATAAAACCTTGATATTGCTTTTGCACGGTACAATACTGTGAGGTAGGCGACTGACAGGTTATGAAAGATGATGACTTACCTCGGAGCACCGAGTCGTTTTCGGGGGACTAGCGTTCAAATGATTATGATTGTAGTTATCAATTTAGAAAGCTAAAGAATGAGCTCAGTACCGAACAGTGACCTTATAGTTTCGCAACCGACAGAGACCAGAAGAGAAAGACTGAGGTTTCTGTCAAGTAAACAAACATGTGTGCTATCATCTTTGATATAAAGGATCTTTGTAGATAATCACACCTTGGAGCGGAGGGTCGGAGATTGGCAGGAAGTACACGAGTGAATGTATGAACTTTTCTGTTGTTGCAGGGTTGAATAATAAAAACCAGAAAAACATTCATTTACTGCAGCCTCCGTTATTTTTCTGTCACTTATTAAACTAAACTAAAAGTGTTATACCAGCAGGTGGTTACAGAGCTGGTGGCTGCAAACAACATGAATCACAAGTGAATTCATCTCTGACTGGAGGTTAGTTTGATCTTTAGTAGTTTGTAGTTTGATCATTTGCTCTGGTGAGATAAAAACTAGCATCTGTAATTGCTTAATAAGCGAGGATAATTTGGAAAATATTTGAGTATGTCAGTGAATAGAACCAGCTGATTCAGAGAACAGAGACTACTGATGCATTTTGGCTCAGGCCTTAGGGTTAGCTAGACTTTGCTGATAAGATCATCCCTGGGTGTTTGTTTTAAGGGAGTTTTCTTGGTTGGCAATGAAACACCACTCGGTCCCTCTGTCTTTTATGGTGAGGGTCTGTGTTCTGGATTTCTTGGCCCCAACCTCCTGGGTGTTTGCGGGCAGATTAAGCTTGGTGGTTCTGCTGCTACATGGGGCTTGGTTAACTCCCATGCACATTTCTGAGCAGCTTGATTTGTGTTCAATCTTTGTTTTGCCTGTTTCCTTTCACAGACTGCTAAGATGAATGTAATGAAACTGATAACCGAGTCTGTGCTTGTGTGTCCATGAAGGAATAAAATAAAAGAGTGGGAGCTGCACACACATGGAGGTGTGCGCTAACCAGCTCCTATAAACCAACGAGCTGCAGCGTTTCTTTATAGTGACGGTTGGTGCACAGGCACAGCGGAGAAGCTTCGGTGATCCATCACCATACTTTACACTGCAACGCGCACACATGCGTAGGAAGGCGACTGCAGCCGCTTTAACATCTGTGTGAGGAGTAAATGAATAGACAGAAAGAAAGAGGAGAGCTACTTACCTGAAGAACGTGACAAAGAACTGCACCAGATCCATGAAGTTACTGTGCTGCGAGAAGGCGATCTGTCAAAAGGGACAGGAAGGACAATAAAGTCAGAAATGTGATTTAATAAAGGAGATCTGAAAACAAGAGGTCACACATGTATGAACTATGCCTTGTGGACCATGTATGATGCTGTAATCATGTGCTGCATATTCTGTAGCGTGTATATTTTTCACAGTTCACAGGTTCCATTACTGTCCCGTGGAATTTCCCAGGGCATTTCTGTTCCTTATGGTGCCCACAAGTCTTTATTCACAACTGCTGGGATGTTCCCAGTCTGTCTGCCTGTCTGTGCTCCCGACAGCAGCCAGGCCTTTCAGCTGCCCACTGCTCATTCCTGCACACGTGGGCAGAAATATCCAGTATGTAATCATCATAAGAGCAATTGTACTAACAACATCCTGCCTTAATCAAGGTTGCCAGGGGTAACACTGTGGTGTCCTACCACATCGCCACCCCCTCCTCCTCTCAACACCTACGCCGAAAACACCCCCACAGTGTATGAGCATATGCCTGAGACAACACAACACAGCCTCTCTCTGGCCAAACAGTGGTACTGCACCTCATGCCAGCAGCAGAATTGCCCTCACAGACCTTTCACCGTGGTGACACCTTAGACCAGGACTGGGATTTGCATACAAATCCACTGGGGGGGAAAAAAAAAAAAAAAAAGGAGCATGAGAAAGCAAAAGCCAGAAAGCCAGAAAACCCAGCTGTATACACATCAGATTAGTTTGTGAATATTACAGCATACTGTATGTCTAGAAAAACACTTGATGTTTTAGAGAGTGTGCAGCTCTACAGGAACACAACACAGGGCCAAAGGCATTGGCCTGTATGTTGAGATGACAGGGGTGTGTGTGTGTGTGTGTGTGTGTTTTGTGAACAGCCCACAGTCTAATTTACTTGTATAGTCAGCACCATCTGGCTCACTAATGTGTTGCTGTTGATTACTGTTGAGCGCAGAATCCTCAGTGTGATAATTTTGCTCCAGTCTGTTGAACACTCAAGATAAGTTTAGGGTGCCAATCCACCCAGAGAAAACTTTTAAAAACACGCCAGCAGCACAGACCTCGGTAGGTAACCAACACTGAAGTGGTCTGGGGATCACATAGGATGGGATAAGGAACTAATACTGCCAAGATCCAGATGTTTGACTTTCACACAACCCTCCTCACTCATTTGAATGGGGCAGTGGGGACGGTCATCCAAATGGCCAGATGCCACACAGGCCAGTCATATATATATCTGCAATGTGTGCAACATGATGCATGTATATGACTGGTCAATCAATCTACTCAGTGCTTTAGCACTATTCATCCCTGGGGGCACAGAAAACATGGCAGTGCTGGGGTTAGGATAACAGTGAGACATGAATATAAGGTCTTTGTGTGTTCCTGGATGATTCAGGTGGATCAGGTGTTGCCTTTAGGGAGCTGATACAAGTAGGTAGAAAATCCACATCGGTTAGACTCCATGTCCTGCTCAACCATCACTCATGTTATGTTGTATTCAGTGTCAGGTTCTGTGACCTGAAGCAGAGCAACAGGTTCACCTTCAGGTGACACCCAGAGCAAAGTCCACACAAAACATCAGTAATTCATTTAACTGATATGCACTGAATGATAATGAAGAATCTTTTATATCCTGTGCTGTTTTTATTACCATTATTATCTTCTGTGGCTGCAACACAGTGAGGACAGTGCTAATGAAAGTCCTTCATCCCTGCAGCTCAGCTCATGTCTATGGTTTAGGTTTGAAAGTTAACTCAGTGTCAGTGATAATTGGCTGTGTAATTTACATGATTAGAAAAAGATAAACTCTTAAACATATCAAATAGATTCTTAAACTGTTCACATTTGTTTTCTTATGTAATAAGAAATGAAAAGACTCAGAACTTTCACCCCAGACTTTCTGCTAGCCCTAGTTTCCGAGAATCCATAGAAACTGGACAGAACACTTATTATTACATTTCTTATGACCATAAATGTAAATACAAGATAAAATAAGAGACTGTATGAAACTGAGTGGACTTTTAAAAGAAAACCCCGGAATAATCCAAAGCTGGTTCACTGTAACCTGGTATGCTTTGGCCCAATAAGCCCTCGACTCTCCAGGTGATAAGAGATTCACAACGCACTCTTCTAATGACACAAAATACAATGTTAGCTTTTTAAACACAATCACAAATAAAAAATTAACCTGCCATCACTGCATAACTCCATTATGAAAATCACAAGCTGGCAATCTCACTGAGAATTTGTGTGATAACAGTTATTGTAGTGGCTAATCTCAAATGTCAGCTGTGTACGGTGCTTTGTCACTGAGAGGTAAGCTCAGGGTGGCGGCGGGATGTGCGGGTGAAGCTCTTGTTAGATGCCCAGCAGAGGGTGACTCTTTAGGGGCTGCAAAGGATCTCGCAGCAGGGCCTGCCAGCCTGCCATCAGGCATTAAGATCGGAAATATTCCGCTTTTAATGGCTTCTGACAGTCGCTCAAATTATGGACTGGAGTCTTGAAGGAAAGTGTTGTTATCAGTGTGAGCAAGGGCTGCTCAACAGGTTCCAGATAAAAAAGGAATAGACAGAAGGACACTAAAATGCAGCTGTACAACAGAACATCCATCATCTCTACCCCCTTAGTCCTAACCAGGGTCACCTGGATCTGCTGGAGCCTATCCCAGCTCTCTCTGGGTGAAAGGCAGGGGTCCACCCTGGACAGGTCACCAGTCCATCACAGGGCCACATAGAGACAAACAACCTCACACACTCACACTCACTCCTATGGGCAATTTAGAGTCACCAATCAACCTGACATACATGTTTTTGGACTGTGGGAGGAAACCAGAGGACCTGGAGAAAACCCACACAAGCACAGGGAGAACATGCAGACTCCACACAGAAAGGCCCCTGATGGGTTTCAAACCAGGAACCTTCTTGCTGTGAGCCAACAGTGCTAACCACTCAGCCAACAACAGAACATTCCACCTTAAATTTAATAGTGGCAGAGGAAAAACTGGTGAATATTTTGCAGTAACGCACCTTCTGTTCTGGCCTAATGTTTAGCCATGCTAGTGGTGTAGCTGTACAGACAGTAACATCAGATGCTGTTTGCATTTAGTATATATTTGTATTAAACTGTAGGTATTTTCTATATTTGAATATGCTAATTTGTTTGCATTAACTTCAGTGTTTTTACTGTTACAATAATAAGTAGTCGTCTGACCCACCAATGTTGTAAACTAGCAAAACGCTGGTTTTCCGTTTCTCAGCCTCACTATGATCAGTATCAAGACACATTCATCCAGATACTACACAAGTCCAGATACAGAGAGAGGCCGAGCCAGCTCACAGCTACAGCTGCTGCTACTCCACGGCGGCGCATTTAACGCTGTTCGAATCTTTACGATCTCATGACATGTTCACTAAGGCGCGGAAGAGGAGATCACAGGTCTTTGATGTAATTAGTCTGGGATTTGCTTTTCATTACAAACATCACTAGGTTCAGATATCACCTTTGTCAGGAAAGAAAAAAGCAAAAACAAAACATAAATAAATAAAATAAGTGGGATAAACTCCTCGCTGACTAATCTCAGGGCGATTGATTTTGCTTTGATGATCTGACCAACAGTGATAAAGTCATCACATAATTAAATCCGACCACTGGACAAGACGTCATTCTGGGCGGGTCAAAGAGATCATATCAAAGCATTTCTCTGTGCACATTCATTGAAAAACTGATCCAGGGACCAGAGCTCAACTGCATTTTGGGGGTAAAATGTGGTGCTGCTGATTCTTGCAACATGACTGGGTGGTTACTGCAAAGACTGGAGTCAATGCAAATGGACAAGAACCGTTGGAAATGTCTGCACGTTGCTCTAAGGCTCCTCCCAGACGCAACCGTGAGGAGGTTTGTTGGAGGGCGAGAGGAAGACAGCGAGCTCTGTAGAGCTGCACACCAAAGCTGAGAGAGAGAGGGTTTAGCTCGTAAACAACACACTCTGAATGCAGCATGTGTTTCAACTTAACATTCCACTTTGCCCTTGCTCTTTCCAGTTTCTGTTTATGAACCGTTTTCCAACCCTTAAGATCTCTGCCTGCCAACACTGGAGGAACACCCGCCTACGATCACACACACACACACACACACACACACACAAACACTTGCATCCCAATGCCACGCTGCAGCAGACCACTGAAGGCAGCAGAAAGAAAACTGAAGGGCTGTTAAGGAAAACGGTGATTTTTAAGATGAGGAGTGGTGGCAGGAAAAGAAAGAGAAACAAGTGGAAAATGTTACCTGATGAAGGTAAAGTTCGATGACTGCAAGGCGGAAAAATGACACGCCAGCAGACGTGCGTGATTTAGTTTCAAGAACAGGGGTGATCTTCTACATTATCCCACCCAGTAAGACAGAGAGGGAGTTGGACCAGAGGAGGCTGAGAGGAGGAAGGCTCTCTCAGCTCAGCTCTCGTCGTGCTGTGGAGCTGCACCGGAGACCTCCTGAGGCTAGCTGGCAGCAGCTGGAGTTCTGAAGCTCAGAGAACTAAAAGCTTTCACAAGGGTATGGAAGATTTTTCTCCCCTTCAGGAGGAGGGCAGGGGGAAGGAGCTTGAATGGGGCAACCAGTCAAATCACTGCCAGAGCTGATCAAGCAGGCATACAGGCAGGCTTGCTGCTTGGTGTGTACAAACGGAGAGGCCCAGAGCTCCCCACACTCCAAAAAGCAGCACCGGTGCATTTGTTAACGTCTGTTGATTCTGAGTTACCTCTTCCTGTTTTGATGCTGCATAAAACCACTCACATACTAACTACGCATGTGCACGTATGATCAAATCTCTAAAAGCCCCATGTAAAATGTTTAAATCTTGATTTTTGTAAGCTACACATCTTTTCACATACAGATGCAAAGTAATGCACCAGAGTAGGCCAGAGTTAGAGCTTTTAGTTAGAACCATATATTTCTACTGCTGGAACAACAGTGTCTGTCAAATGAGTGAATGCAAATGTAATAACATAAGGCATGTAGCAGCTTAGCAAATATAAAATACATGGGTGGGCTTCAAATGAACTGGGCAGATGATCTTGTGCAACTGAAGTGCAGTATGAGGGATAACTTTCTCACGTCCCGCTTTTTGGTCAATCTGACTGTCACATTTCATTCACAAGTTTCCAGACTTCACCATCATTTCTGCTTTCCCACGCTGTCAGAGCACAAAGCCTCTCATCGACAGATCTCAAGCATCACAACTAACCTGTCAGCCTGTGTTCAACAAACACAGTGGATTCTGATCCTTAGATATCACAGCTAAACATCACACGCCACAACTGGTTATAAATATATGCATAAATATCTATTGTCTCTTTGGCAAAACGATTATTCTGGATATTAGAACAGACACGATCAGAATTTGATCCCAACAGGAGCTGTTCATGTCTCATCCTCACTAATGTAAGTGGTTAACATGCAGTAATAGAGTATATGTCAATACAGGCAAGGCAAGGCAAGTTTATTTATATAGCACAATTCATACATAGAGTATTTCAAAGTGCTTTACAGAAATAAAAGACATAAAAATACATAAGCAAGAATAAAAATAAAAAGGCATGCCACCACTTTGTCACCATATTTGCCTCTTTTGATATTGACTATCGGACCACGCTGACCCATATTTGTGGGTCCCCTACTTTCAGTTTGTCCCATCCCTAATGGACTTATAAATGTCATAATGAACCTGGAGCTTTGATTTACGCCATCTTCGTTCGGCCTTCCGGCACTCCCTTTTCTGTGCCCTGACCGAGTCATTTATTTCTCCACGGTGGCTTTTGCCTGTTCCTGATTAATTTATCCTTAACAGGAGCAATCACATCTCTGACATTTAGAACACTTGAAGTATATGAATTCAACAAATCTTCAACATGAGAGAAAGTGGTATTTTCCAACCTAATCATCTCCATAAACAGTTTCCTGGTGTTATCATTTATGTGTCTTTTCTGAACAAGTGTAGGTCCACTTGCATCTTTGGGAATTATGGACAAATCAAAAAAGACACAAAAATGATCAGACAAAGCAACATCAATCACAGTGACATTAGAAACGTTAACACCCTTAGTAATGACAAGGTCCAGAGTGTGACCTCTGGTATGGGTCGGCTCCCTAACGTGCTGGCTAAGGCCATACAAGGACGGCAGCAAGTTCTTTGGCATATCTGTCACAGGCCTTATCCATGTGAACATTGAAATCACCTGTAATAACCAAACAGTCAAACTCTGTGAAGACGACTGAAAGCATCTCAGTAAATTCATCAATAAAACTTTGACAGCATTGGGGAGGTTTGTAGAGGATAATAAAAAGTACAGAGGGAGATCATTTTTGCTCTATTTTAAAAGATACATACTCAAATGATAAGAACTCCCCAAATGACAACCTATGGGTAACCATATTATCCCTAAAAGAGGCACAGATGTCACCGCCCTTTTTGTTTTCCCGTGTTTCTGATAGAAATGTAAAATTAGGTGGGGTGGATTCAATAAGAACTGCATTTGCTGGCCTGCTATCTAACCATGTTTCTGTTAAAAACATAAAATCTAAATTGTAAGAGGAGATAAAATTATTGATTAAAAATGATTTGTTACATAGACATCTGACATTGAGCACTGCAGGTTTCAAATTAGTTTGAGTAGGACCTGAAATTATCTGTCTGCAAAAGATTTGAATTAGATTTGGACAGTCTAACTGTCACTCTTTTAGCCACTCTGCGTGTTTTGACTGGAGCTATAGCACTAGAGGAGAGTGTTCTGTACAGCATGTACTGTAGACCTGTAGGCACTGAAGCTTACTTGAATCTTAATGGGCCATGTGAAGTTGCTGACATAGACGAAGAACGTTATGTTGGGGCTGTTGCGGAAATCAAAGTTCTCGTTGGAGAAGCTCTCTTTGAACTCCTTGATGTTGCTCCGCGAGACAATAGGGATCTCCTCCCCGGTCTGGGTTCCTGCTGATTAACACAAAGAATAGAAGGAGGAGTGACAGAGAGGGGAAACAAGAGTAAAGAAAATAAAAAGATAGAAGAATGAAATAAGAGAAAAGAAAGAGGGGAAAAAAGCCAATAAGAAAAAACCATAAGTATCATGATGAAGTCATGAGAACCAAGGACAGAGAACTGACCTTTAGTTTCTGTAAATTTACTCATTTCAGTATTTATCTGCAAATGATTTTCACTATTAATTCATGTGTTGATTACTTTGCTCTAAATTCTCTCCTCTATAAAATATGAAAAAGGAAAGACAGGACTGACTAACAGTGAATTTCTAAAGAACTTTATATTAGAGTAACATAAAACTAAGAACTGCAGAGTACAATCGGCATTTTTGCTTGATGAACGAATTTTCTCTTGCCCTCTAATCATTTCAGCACCATCAGTATAATTATGGAAAATTACCGGTGAAGCTAGTGGCCCAGGTTATGTTCAGGTTGAAGTTCTTTGAGGCATTTATCAACATGTCCAAGTCCCGGTTTGGCTGAGGAGGGAGAGAACAGAGAACATACAGACATCATTGTTCCACTTTCCCATAGACACAGAGGAGAACCAGAATTCATTCAGTGAAGGCGTCTATTTATTTCTGACATTAGCTGGAGAGTTAGAAAAAGAAAAGTAAACATTTGCACCAGGTCACAGGCGTCTCTGCTGTACAGCCCAGACAGAGCAGGCATTTCCCCACCTCCCTAGCACCAGTCTCAGCTGCGTGGACTGTTACTGTCTTGCAGACTACAGCAACTTTGCCCAGCTAATGGAAGCTGAAGTATCCATGCAAATGTTTGAAGAAGAATCAGCGATGGTAATGGCATGTGCAAAAACACTGGAGTTGAGCTGTAAAGTCATTTCAGCTTTGATCAAGTCAAGGAGGTGTAAATGAAGGGCTAATTAATGTTTACTGACTGATTGAAAGGCAGCTATTGTTAATATTGGTTATGCGTTGCAATGTATTTAAAGAGCTTCAGCGGAGACTAATGGTGGAAGACGTTGTGTGATGAAAATTGAAAATATGGTAAAATGACACATGTACATCAAAGATGCTCAGTGTAAAACGGTTACAGATTTAAAGTTGTCTTTGGCTCAGCCTCTGACTCAGTGAACTATTCAAATCCAATTAACGTTTAAAAGCATTTCGAGAGGAAATCTATCAAGAAGCAAAACATAATCAAAATGTGATTCCAGTAACTTTAGCTGTCCAGAGGACCACATCTCCACATTTGTTACCATTTAGTGAAAGCCCCGTCAGGGGGAAAAATACCATCTGGGATATTTCATCAGAGGCTTGTGTTTCAGGTTCTGCTCCAGATGCTGCAGCCAGGTAAACAGCACTGTACAAGCTTTCACTGTGACGAGCGGTGCTCGCGCTAAGACGTCGCACTTCATTCTGATGTCATTAATGTGCGTCTGTGCTCATCATCATCTTTTATTTGCTGAGGTTTCAATTTATTAAGCATGTTGAATTATAATCATGTTCTATGTTACATTCATTTTGTTTTATTTCTTTTAATTATGCTTATGTTTGTGTTACAGTCTGTGATTTTTGCTGATATTTGGTATTTTTATGTGCTGTAAGATTTTTAATTATGCATTCATGTCTCCCTTGAAAATGAAAGCTCACCCTCAATGGTTCTTTGCTAATTTAATAAAGCTGACACAACACCACTAAATCGTTCCTTGTTATGCTGTTTGACAAAAACCAAGAATGAAGAGCAAAACCTGCTTCATCACCTGGTGACGACTTTTCAATCTTTAATCCTAATAAAAGCGACAGCTGCTGTGACACTGGGGCCTTCGCTGTCGGAGACATACCTCCTCAGGTGTGGCCACAAAGTTGATGGCGGTGTAGTAGCGGTCATCCTCCTGCGACAGACTGAAGGTGAACTGGTAGTCGATGAGAAGCGTGTCTGTTTGAAGTGAGCCGGAGATGTGGGAGGCCAGGGAGGGGATTACAAAAGATGAAGAACAACACCCCGGTCAGTCCAGTTTGAAAGTCACACAAGAACATGTTTTCAGACAGAGCTCGGGGCAGCAAATTATCTCCATACTTTTTCCATTTCAAAATCCTATTGACTTTCCTGGATGGACCTGAAGATTTAGGTGGTGTGTTCTGTGATGAAGGTCATGATAGACACCGGGTCACATGCCCGTCAGCATTAATTTACAGTCCCCGTCAGAGTTTACAAACTGCATACATTCATGGCAGCAGGTAAAAGAACCTCCACATCCTTTTCATAATTCACTTTCATTTGTGTTTCACTTTCTATTCTTTCCGTTTCTCCCACTTTAAAGAAAAACCTACTTGAGATCTACTTTGATTTAAGAGCCATGTAACTGTCTTGGCATTGATCTGAACGAGGAAGAAGAGCCTCACAGCACTTCCTTCACTGAAGTTGGTAATTGAAATTTCACTTACAGTAGCACGTCCCTTTGAGGGGGTTGCCTTGGTAACGATTCTCGACTTCACACCTGAGAGAGAGAGAGAGAGAGAGAGAGAAGGCGGGCGATAGATGAAATGGGGCAAAGAAGAGAGAGAGTACGGGCGGCGAACTGGGACAATGTGATGAAAACAAAGTGTGAGGAAACCCTCACATCACAGAGCTGAAAGAACGGCGACAGTGTTGACCTTGAGTCAGCTCACACACACACCAACAAACACCTTCTCCTTACAAAGACATCAGAATCATTTGTGAAACTTTATCTCAGCGTTTTAATGGGCAGCCCAAAGTAATGAAGGCCTGAGTTAAGATAAGTATTAAAACATGACTGCAAGCACTAATGAACAGCTGCTACACTCTGCAAAATAAAAGCAGGACATCTGGGTGCTGGAGTGTTTTCTTTCTATCGCAACATGTCACGTGGCCTCGGAGCTAAAACAAATCCTTGTTTCAGTGTTTTTTATAACCTCAGTAAATAACCGCATTGAAATTAGCAAACAAACCAGGAAGACGACTAAATAAACGTGTGTTACAATCTCAAAAACATTTCAAGAAATGTACATTCCTTCTTCTTGCTTCTACTAACACTACTGGCAGCTTGTAGTGCTGTCTAAGTGATGTTCACACAGTTCACAGGGTGCAGTATGCTCCAGGCCTGCTCTGACTAGTCAGTGATACTGACAGGAAAAGTGCTTGATAATTCCTGAGCCGTCAGAAACAATTATTCCCACGTAATCGCCACGAGTCAGACCTAGATTCTGCTGGTCTCAAAGGTGCCTTGAAAAGCAATAAGTTCCAGTCTTGGATGGCATCAAGATGTTAGTAGGTGGTGTCACAAATAGTGGTTTTGATGGACAAAATATACAGACCAAACCATATCTCCCAGGAAAAGTAAATATAAGGGACAAAGATATGAAAGTTACAGAGTTTTCCTGAAATTGCAGACACAGCAGAAGTGGAGAGAAAATGCGAGCGTATTAAAGAGGAGGACAGGAGGACGGCTCAGGGTCATAAAAAGAGAAACTCACAGGTGGCAGCGATCTCCTTTGATGCCCTTGGTGGTGCAGAAACACTTGCCATTGTTGGGGTTGCACATGCTGGCGTGGCCATTACACTTGCAGGCTGAGCAAAAAAAAAAAAATAATAAAAGTATTGTAAAAAAAATTGAATTGCTTCGTAAAACAATACCATACCATTTTTACTTTTAATGACTGCTATTACTCTAAATGACAAACTGCTCCAGAACATTGGATGTACTGTATTGCATAGAGGGTGACAGATTGATTCTCCAGTGCAATGTGAACATGCTCATTTTCCTTCGCAGTATATATGTAGTATAAATGTCAGCGTATGATTCTGCACAAGTTAAATAACCACAAGCTTAAGTAATAATAAATGTAATAAAACAAAAATATTTACACTGTGAATAAAGTAGAATTGATCCACCGTGAACAACATTTAGATTCCAAGACTCAGGCAGATGTTCCCAGTTCACTGCTCTACATATCTAGTCTTACTGGGTCTGACTGACAGGTTTTCTACAGCAATGATCTACTATCTTTGCTCATAAATCCAATACCAGAGCACTGTTATATTCAGAAACGACATTTATAAAGCACATGATTTCACTTTATTTTCCATTATTCATATTAATTATATGAATAAGAAATGTGCCCTCCTGTGTGAACATGTACACATTTACATTTGACACATTAGTCTAGTTAAGTGGCTTTTTTCTGTTTCACAAGGATGAGAAGGAAAACCAAGTCAGCTGCCTGCGCCTCAAACAGGAAACTGTGATATTTAAAACATCAGTAACTGCTAATGATTTCTGGCTCCTTATTAAAATGAACTGGTGATGACTTTCTTTCGTGCAAGGATCAGTCATGAAAAATAGCCTCATTTTGTTCATGATGCACGATGATGCAGAAAAAGTGGAATGCACAGAAAATAAAGCATATTGTCGATATTTAGGAGACATTATTATTATGGAGGAGCCGAGCCAAGCTCCCCCTGGTTCCCCTGTAATTTGCACCATGCCCGGGAGCTGCTGTTTTTCATCTCTACAGGCAGAGTCTCAAAGAAGACCAGATACTGCTGCCTGACCATCTCAAAAAAGGTCCAGACTAACGTACAAGGTCTGGTTCCAACCCCACCCTGAGGTGCCGGTCCTCATCCCAGGGGACAGATGTTGTGGCTGCTATCAGATGCCTATACTCTACAAGGATTGGTTAGTAGAAAAGCCAGTGTTATTACACCTGCACCTTTCGCATCCTCTGCATTACGATGCTTATCACTGGGCCTCCTGGTATAAACAGGAGGAACAATGGGGCACAGCTGGTGGTACAACACACCATGTTAGAATTTTATTGTAATTTACGTATATTTGCTGCGTTGATTATTTGTTCATCGTCTCCTTTTTGAGGTGCTGATTGGGTTCTTTTGCTTATGCTCATAAAGCCTCTCGAATTAATCCAATACAAAGAACGTCATGATTAGCTAACATGCTGTCAGTATTTCCTTGGGGCACTTGATGCACAGTCAGGAGCTTGGGAAACAGAAGCATAAGCAAGAAATGCATAACAATGACAAAATAAAGATAAGCAGAGAAACAGGGGGGGTTATTGACTTTGCTGTCACTAATGTAGAACCAAGAAAATATATATTCCAGAGGTGCATCTAGAGCTAAAAAAAAAAGAACACAAAAAATACACTGTATATGCCTGTAAGCTAAATGAAACTGTCGAAGGCAAAGATGATTGATTGACTGAAAGATTGTCTGATTGACTAGATGTCAGTATCATCTGCAAGACAGAGTAAATCTTCAGCATCCTACGGGAACACTTTCATGCACAGGCAGGAATCAGGAAAATGGCAGACATAAAACTAAACTGTAAAAAAATTGACAAGTTAAATAAAGTTGTGTGCAGAAAGACTTGACTGGCTGATTTAGGGCTGGGCACAATGACCCACGGATACTCACGCTGGCAGCTGCCTCCGTTGGTTGGATCCCCGTAGAAGCCGGATATGCAGCTCTCGCAGTGTCGTCCAGTTGTCAGGTCCTCACACTTCTCACACACACTCTCATTGACACACTGGCTGTGACCATTACACTGACAAGCTGCCAAAAAGTAAACAAAGCACATCCTTAAAAAAAAAAAAAAAAAAAAAAAAAAGGATTTGATAAACAGCCTCAGGCCAAACAATGAATGAATTTGTAAGTTAATTTGCAAGTCCAGAAAGAGATGTGCAGTCTGGAATCTGCGTGAGTCCTGAACCACTGATGCATGTGAGATCCTCAGATGAAACAGACGTTAATTTGATTTTCTTATTTCCTTCCAGTTTGTTTGTCAGGATTTATTACAAGGTGCTACCCATTGACAGAAATCACTACAGCCATTGCTGCCACTGACGCGTGTTACAGTAAAATTATAGTGACTGAGTAAAACAATGAGTGGGCAAACATTTTCAGATATATTGCTTGTTGGAGGACTAACAGGATTTGACACACTGAAATCAGTTCATTAGTTTTAAGGGGTGCTATTCAGCCCGAATAACAGGTATATAATACCTGGTGTGGGTCTAAAGGGAGCCATCTAAAATAAAAAGTATAACCTAATGGACCATGTCAGCTAAGACTTCAGACTTAAAACAATAACACAGAAAGCCTGCATCAAAAGCTGGAGCTGTGGTTTTGATAGAAGTGAGAACATGGTGTCAGGAAATGATACATTATGGAAAGTGTAAGATCCAGTATCGTCACAAAGTGGGGACTAAAAGTCTAAAATCTGCTGCCATGGGTAAAGCGCCACAAGCTACTACAACTCCCATAATGCAAGATGATTACATCCTTTCAGTAGACACTTATCGTCTGTTAAATGTTTTTTTTTTAAATGCCACAGTGATGCAGTTTGTAATGCAGGGTTTCACTGTCCTGACACTGAAGCTGAGATAACAGACACATCACTGGGTTGTGTTTTCACAAAGCTCATTAGACAGCAACTGTTTTCATTCCTCTTGACGCTCGATCTGACCTTGATGTGTAAAAACTCCCTTTAAATGTAAAAACGCTTGCAGAAAGAACATTTTTAACAATATATCAATAGTAATAAAATAATATGTTGGACTCCAAAACAAACCCAAGAGCCAAGTGGTCCCTACCTGGGCAGTGGATGAAGGACCAGTTGTATTTGGCCTCGTTGGGACACATGCTGGCATTGAGGGCTGGCTGGGGACTAGCAGGCAGACCAGGGAGGGTGGACGGGGCCGGGACTGAGGTCTGGAAGGGCCCGCGGTAGGAGCCCTCAATGCACTGCCCCTTGCCTGTGTTACTAGCGTCGGTGCACCAACCGCAGCCTGGCTGGTCCAGACACTGGCCACATGTTCTGTACCCGGAGCAGTTCTCCGCTGCACCAAAACACAGCACTGGTTATACTGGCATCGTCTGAAACGTTTTCTGTAATATATGTACAACTGCAAACAGGGCGCTCCTTCAAAAAGATAGACGGCCCTCGTCGAGTTTCTCCTGTGTGGCTAAAAGCTTCATTAAGTCAATCACACACGGGTAACAACATAATGTAGCAGTCACTGAGTGATGGATTTGATTTTGCATATTACTGAGTGTTAGTGGGGCCAGTCTTTTCAAAAGCTGAAATGAATACAAAGCTCAACAGTTAGTTTAGTCTATGCTGAGGCGGTGGCTCCTCCACTTGCTCTCCATAGATATTTACCTACAGCATATTATAACGTCAGTCCCCAACAGGTTTCTCTCCCTATGGCAGGAAGCAACAACTTGTACTTAATTGACCTGCCAGGTTAAATAAATGGAAACTGTTCTCTGCTACACTGCACAAAAACCAAGAACCAGCCAAAGACCAAGTCATTAAACTATTAAACCAGATTATTAATCCTCTTTCCCTCAACATGAGAGGCCACAATTTTTAAACAAAGGTTTGAAAGAAAAACTAATTTATTTAAAAGATTAAAGCCATTTAAAGGTGCAATGCTCCACAGAGCCACAGTTGCCTTTCAGGATCATTTTCTGATGAAGAAAGTCACGTATGTTCGAGTACACTAACCATCAACTGCAACCGGAGCATTGTGCCTTTATTTCAGTGGAGCGTCCCCTCTTTCATAAAGTGCAAGTCATGAATCTGGACTGATAGGGTGGTGGTTACACAAGTGGTACTCAGAGGTTTAAACAATATTGCTGCAACATCCGGCACAAAGTGGCTTTTTCTCCAACACATCGACAGCAACACATCAGTAATTTGTTTGGCATAAACAGAATGGAAACTGGGTAAGTGGTATAAGGAATGCACAGAGAGATTAGTGCACACAAAGTAAACATTTTTTATAAAATCAATGGGTTCTAGCCCAAGAGATGCTGATGCCAGGACTACAAGCCAAACACAAGGCTCTCACAGCGAGGTCACTGATAACTCAAATGGAAAAACTAAAAATAATCCAATAGATTCACGTTGCCACGACAGAAAGTAGGTGCATGTTGTGTTTTAATGGTCCCATTTTATACAAGTAAATATAAATTTCTTATTCATATATTACTGATAACTTTAGGCTCCATATATAAAGATGTGCCTTTTCTCTATGTTCATTTGAACTGCTATATACTGACTACATTAATTATTAAGCATACCAAATGAACCCAGTCTCTACTTCCCCTAAAATCACTTCCAAAATGCATATTTCTTTCCAAGAAACTCGTTGGAAATTATTAGAAAATCTCTGTATTTGGAATAATGGCCCCATAAAATAAAGTTTTACCAAGAGGAGATGAACAAAAGTTTTCAAGCTGCATTTTAATTTGTAACCTCAGAAACCCCAACTAACACGTGTGGGTGAGACTGAAGCCTCTGAACAGTGTCAGGCTGTCTTGATCAGTACAGACAGTGCATATGGACTGACAGACCCTCGTAGTGGTGGTGCTGGTCCTATGTAAAAAAAAAAAAGAAAAGAAAAAAAGAAAAGAAAAAAAGAAAAGGGGACCAGGGGGTGTGTGCCAGTTACTGCAGTGTCAAACTGCTGTCTGAGGCTGTGATTCTATGCTGGACTCCCATCAGGTTTGGAGTAAGGTGCTACCCCAAGTGAACAAGGTTCACAGCATCTTGGACATGAATGGGGGTGTGAGAGATTTCACTGGAGGGTTTCTGGGCACGTCCAACTGGTATGAGGCCTTGGGGTAGACCCAGAATAGGCTGGAGAGACTATATATCTCATCTAGACTAGGAATGCTTCGGTGCCCCTTAGGGAATCCAAAGAAAATGGATAGAACCTCAGAAATCCTCTCAGGTAGCTGTCATTTTGAGCGTCTCAATTTAAAAGCATTACAACACATCTCCACTCACCATGCCTTCAAGTCAAGAATCCCTAGGATGCCATACTAAACCTTCAAGTTAGGAAATGAGAAGAAGAAGAAGAAGAAGATTTCTTACGTGGACAAGTGTTCATGGTGTACCACTCCATACACTGTCCGAAGGGGAAGGAGGCTACGTAGGCGTTGGAGTCGACACACTGCCTCATGTTGCTGCACCACATGCACTCCGAGCTGCTGCTGGTGCATTCACTGCAGGTGGTTCTCATGGCACATGGTGTTCGGCACTGCTTGGCACTATGGTTGGCTGAGGGACATTTTCCAAAAGTTATGTTTTGAACACATTAGAGTTTTATCACGACAAATAGTCAATTATAAATAACTACGGGCTGAAAGTCAATATAGCGCTGTGCACCCACCAGGTCGTTCACACAGGCTGCCGTTCACCGGGTTGATGCAGGTTTGAGCTTTCAGTCCGCTAGGCGCCGGCTCCGCCAGGTACCCACAGAACCCCGCGTCGCTCGGCTCTCCGGGCAGCCACTGCAGTGTGGTGTTGGTGAAGGGTGACATGTCCTCCCAGCACCAGTATGACACATTGATTTTCCTGAGCCCCACCCATGGCGTCACTGTGGCCTTGTACTGTAAAAACACATAAATGTTTTGTTTTTTTTTTTAAACAATACGCTCTCCAACGCAGAACAGTTTTCATGACCGTACATTTCTGCTGCTGTTAGTAGAAGTGGCATTCTATCATCAGTGATTTTGACTTTTCTTCACTTTAAAAGGGGCCTTAAAAATAGGTTGAGTGTCACAACCTAAGTGCCGGTTGCTCCACAGCTGAAGAATAATGCGGCATCTGATGGGAATCTGTGTCAACAGCACATCTGATAACTACCGCATCTTTTCAGGCAGAAATCACAACTTTGCCCTGGTTGTAAGCAACAACTAAAAACATTCCATTTGTACGGACATAAATCCTACTGGATTGACTGAGTGGCAATAAAAGCAGCTTTACTTCACTTGACTTGAGCTATCCACCCCATCTCTAATCAATGGTCATACTGTTGCAGTAGCAGTAAACAAAGAGAGCTTGATCTCTCACAGACATGAGACGAGTTACTGTTCCATAGGGAATTAATTGAATTTCTTAGATTTATTGGTCCTAAACACTATAAACAGTGTCAGTCTAACATGGCAGGAACATGTGTATGTATGTGTGTATGTGTGTATGTGTGTATGTGTGTGTGTGTACTGTAGCTGTGCAGGGTTTTATTATTGGACTGGACAGTGTGAAAACAAATGCTGTTCCAGAGCTGCTGGGCTTTAATTCCTGTGTACTGTTAAGATGAAAGATTACCTGTAACTGACTATAACAGCTGAATTTAGACCAACTGGAAAAATCTACAGAAATTTATTAGTCTGGACTGAAAAAACATTTCTTAAATCCAGAATCCTGCATTACATATATCATACAGCAGCTCCAGACACTTTGCAGGATCATAGGTGGCTTAAATGTTTGCATGGGGGGGGGGTCTCATCAGTGTTTGCTGGATGATGGAGAAACCAAAGGAGGACTAGAGCTGGACACAACACTGTGTTTCATTTAAGTGCATTGTTAGCACTCTACTCTGAGTGCTTGACACATTTGGGATTATGTAATGCTCTTCAGTGAACTCAAGTGCAGCCACATAATAAAACATTTAGAGAGATTTAGTCGTGATTAGGCCAATTATGTCAAAAAAAGCAACATTTTTCCACAACAAAGACATTTGGCTATAGTGCTTATTACATATGATAGTTAGAACTACAAAAGTCCAAAAACAACCTGTTTATGTCTTATTTGTGATTTATGAGCAAAAAAACTGGTTGTTGTGCAGTTTGCTTTTCACTTGGACGTCTTTGTGTGTCTTTTGAAATGACCTTTTTATCAACAGATGAGCAGTGGTCAGGCTTTTTTTGTCTGTGATTTTTGGACCAGTGAGCATGAAACAAATCTTCCATTAACGGATTCTTTCCTCAGAGCTCAGACGTCTCTTTTTCGCTCCATTAGAGCAAATGCACAGAAATCCATCCCAGCAATCGACTAACCATCTCAAGCTGCTGTTTATTCCATCACATGCAGGTCTCATATCTACAGACTGAAGTGAAGACCTTACAGGTGTTTGCTCTCATCAGGTGAAATTTGCACATATGCAGTTGATTAATCTAGCAAATAGGCAGCAGGATAATGGATGAGGAAAATAATTATTAATTGCAACCCCAAAAAAATAGCTTCTTCACTGCTACTGTGATAACCTAATGTCTTCAAGGAGAATATTAACATTTTTCTAATCTAATAATTAAGACCCCCCCTTACCACCACGCTCATAATCTGCAGCTCCTTCAGGACAAAGTCCACCTTCTTCTGTGTGGTGAGGGAGGCCAGGACGGCGTTGTGGCTCCTGCAGGCCAGCTTGGCGTTGTCATACGAGTCCTTTGCTGTGATGAACTTCAGACAGGAGTTGCCCACCAGATGCCAGCTTTCACCGCACACATTCTCTGGAATAGACAGTAGAGATGAAGCGTTTGTCCTGTGCAGGCCGTAACAAATACATTATCTGAAGTTTAAACAGCATTTAAAGGGGAATGACTGTAGTTTCAGTTTGATTAGCCATTTATCAGCTGACGATCAGCTGCCAATTATCAAAGAAGTTATCATCAAGAAAATGACACTTTTGAAATGAAGGACAACGTCCTTTATAATATACATGAGTTTGCTAATCTGCACAGATACCTGGCAGTGAGATGCACTCCTGGTTGCGAGGTTCCCACTGACAGTTCTGGTCCACAGCGCAGCTCTTACAACTGGTTTTCTTGTTGCACACATAAGATGGGTTGTCCTTGGGGCAAGCATCATATTCCACTATGGCCCCCTTGGAAAAAACAACACAGAAAATAACAGGCCTCAACTCCTGGGATTGAAATACTAAATAATTACATTTCATATGCCACAATTAATGTTGTTTCCGAAAAATGAAATGCTATTTCATCACAAATGAATACAGTGGAATTTCATAAAGAGGATACTGGTCATTTTAGGCTTTCATTAGATTTTCATCGAAAAAGATTTAAGCGTTTGTGACACAGCATGAAAGAATCTAATTATGAAAAGGATTTATTCTTAGTGAAACTGAGCTATTAGTATAGAAAGCCAGGTTTATCAAATCATTACAGTCAGAAATGGATCTCTATTTATCAAATATCTTAGAGACAAGTGCTTGAGGAGCCAGTCTCTGTGTCTGACAGCGTCTAAATGAGCAGACTGATAAATCAGATTTAGAGATGAAAACAATGTCAGTTCTTTAATTTATCCTTATTCAAATTTTACATGGGAACTGACTCTGGAGGGAAATTAAATCACAACATTTTAGTATCTTATTGAAAATGGAACTACCTACAGGAACTCACTGTCCAAACAGTCATCATTCAAAGAACCTATTTACAAAAAGACTAGTTATATTAAGTCTGGTCTGCTTGACAAGAAATATTAAAGAGCCTGAAATCCAACTTTAAAAACCAACAATTATCTTGTGAAATAAAAAATGAATTAGCGTATTAATTAGCATATATCCTAAGAACTTTGAAGACAAAATTAGTGTAAATCTATCACAACATCAGACTGGAAGCAAGTAAAACATTATGACATTAGTTTAATGCCTAAAACAACCAAATTAGCAGCTTAGCAGGGTTAGCGTTAGCAGGGCTAGAGTTAGCAGGGTTATAATTAGCAGGGTTAGCGTTAGCAGCGTTATAATTAGCAGGTGTAGAGTTAGCAGGGTTAACGTTGGCAGGGCTAGAGTTAGCATGTTTATAATTATCAGGGTTAGCCTTAGCAGGGTTAGCGTTAGCAGGGCTAGAGTTAGCAGGGTTAGCGTTAGCAAGGTTATAATTAGCAGGGTTAGCATTAGCAGGACTAGAGTTAGCAGGGTTAGCGTTAGCAGGGTTATAATTAGCAGGGTTAGCGTTAGTAGGGCTAGTGTTAGCAGGGTTATAATTAGCAGGGTTAGCGTTAGCAGGGCTAGAGTTAGCAGGGTTACAATTAGCAGGGTTATAATTAGCAGGGTTAGCGTTAGCAGGGTTATAATTAGCAGGGTTAGCGTTAGCAGGGCTAGAGTTAGCAGGGTTAGCGTTAGCAGGGTTATAATTAGCAGGGTTAGCGTTAGCAGGGTTAGCGTTAGCAGGGCTAGAGTTAGCAGGGTTAGCGTTAGCAGGGTTATAATTAGCAGGGTTAGCGTTAGTAGGGCTAGAGTTAGCAGGGTTATAATTAGCAAGGTTATAATTAGTAGGGTTAGCGTTAGCAGGGTTATAATTATCAGGGTTAGCGTTAGCAGGATCAGCTTTCTTACTGTAGCAGAGGTGCAGTTGCTTCCCAGAGAAACACACTGGCCTGAGCACCACTGGCAGCTGTTGGTATTAGCAGTGCAGCTGTAGCAGTCTGTATACTGGTCACACCTCTCATTATCAGCATCTGCAAATTTTGGAAGAGCACAGTACATAATTACTTCCTTAAATCAGAGCGATACAGACAAACCCAAGTCTTTCACAGATACATATGAATAATATTAACAATGTGTATTATTTTGTTGTATTTTCAGGACAAAGTGGAATTAAAGATTTCTCACTCCTGAATGTTAGTTACTGAATTTATTATTCAGAATTTGACCTACAGCCCTCAAATGAAAGTGCAGAGCATTTATTTTCATTAATTTGGTTTATTTAGTTCTGTTTTGTTTCTTCCAGCTTAAGTAATTCTGATTTGACTGGATTAAGTCAACCCCCCCCCTGCACATGACGTTTCTCCTGGGGAAACTGGGGCAGGGTGGTTGCCAGACACAACAGACACAACATCCCTGGTATTTAACAGGTCTGAAAGATATTCCAGGGTGCCGTTTGCATCTGCTGGCACCTTAAAATGAAACTGGCTGTCATGGTGAAACTCAGCGATTTTGTGTCAACCTAGAACCTGAGGACCAGGACAGAATAAAGTCAAAATTGGGTCTGTCACAGATTCTCAGAGCCCGGAGAAACATCACCACATTAAATTTGTTCTTTTTGTAGGAGCCTTTCTGGAGTGGAAACGTATTCATTACCTTTTATTCTGCTGCTTATTTTGGTCCATCAATGAATTATTTAGCTTCTAAAATGTCTGGAAAGTGCCTAAAGTGACACTTTCCATGTTCTTGTTTTTGTCTAACCCACAGCTGAGAAACCACATTCACTCAAAAGCGAATGTTTGCTGTTACTGTGGCTGATAAATGACTCAGCTGATCAAAACTGTTGTTGATCATTTTCAGGTTCAGTACATAATCGCAGAATTTACAGCATCTGGACAGTTTCTGAAGATGCATGAAGTCCATGGTTTTTACATCTCAAACCTCACACTCTCTCTCACTCACTCACTCACTCACTCACACACACACACTCACACACACACACACACACACATATATATAAAGCCACGACAGTGACAGATTTTTTGCCATTTTCGCTCTTTGATGTGCAAGACCGTGTTGGCAGTCCGTGATAAACAAGCTGTTTCTGACAGTCTATGCATCTCATCTGACATGAGCGTTGTGAATACAAATGAGTTCTGCAGTCAAGGAAAACAGCAAGAACCTAAAACCGTCCCAGATTAGTTTAAACATGGCAGATCCGCAGCAATGCAGGGGTTCAGGTTGATGGCCGTGTCACCTACATGATCGGGTATTACAGGAGGCCGGGAGCGGCTGCTCGGGTCCGACAGTGTTGCTTTCCCAGGGCAGGCAGGTTCCCTGGGTGCTGTTCCAGGTGCAGTGGATCCCCGGCCAGGCCTGGCTGCAGGACACTTGGGTGGAGAAAGCCGAGCAGCTGGGCGAGGTGTACATGAGGACGTCGCTCAGCAGCAGGCTGTTGAAGCCGCCAAACACATACATCACACTGTAAGACAAAAGAGGATAGAAGATGTTAAAGAAGTAGTTCAGGAATTAAAAGGTGCCGATTTCTAACCCGTAAATTTTCCCCAGCTACGAGCCAAGAAGCTTAGTCTGAGTGGTTTTCCTCTTCTCTGGACTCCAACTCGTCACAGGAGTCTGCTAAACCCCCAACAAGAGCTACTTTGCTGTGCAGGTGGACCTGACAGACCCCTCTGCTGTGCATGTTGAGTGCGTTTGTTTGGAGGTCAGGTCCAGGGCCTTTCTGAAACACTTCTTCCCTGGCCTCAGTTCAGCTGCTGGGATTACTTTATGAGTCTGTGTGACAGTGGCAGCAGCGGATGGAAAGGGTGGATGGGTAATTTGCACCAGTCTAATCAAAAGTCCTTTTCGGTTCATAAAGGGCACCCTTCAAACAGTTTGCTCTGGGTGTCCTGCTGAGCGCACAGGGGGAGAATGTGGGAGTGTTGCAGAGGATCGCATCAGTTAGCCACTTCTTTTCTCCCTCGTTTAAAAGATGAGTCACTGCAGTGAAGCGGAGGAAAACCAAGACAGTTAAAGGACGTATTAACGAGGGTTGGTTCATCCAAATTACAGACAAAGCTTGTTTTTTTTTTATACTCAAACAGCCCAGATTTTGAGGTATTCATCTGACGTGTGATGAAAATGGAATTTCAGCTGTGGTACTTAAAAACCATTCAGGACCAAAATCTCCTTCTGGGTTATGAAACTGTTTAGACAGGAAACATTTCTTTGGTATAAGCTGTTAACAGTGAGGTCTAAAGAACCAAACCCTCTGAGAAATGTAAGTTATTTAAGAAACATAAGATATAATGCTACAGTATATGTTATGTACAGTCACATAATGTGCTGTGAGAGGGGATGAAAGGTCAATATATACATATATGATTAGGACAGGGCAGAACAGTGGATTAGTGGTTAGCACTGTTGGCTCACAGCAAGAAGGTTCCTGGTTTGAAACCCATCAGGGGCCTTTCTGTGTGGAGTCTGCATGTTCTCCCTGTGCTTGTGTGGGTTTTCTCCAGGTACTCTGGTTTCCTCCCACAGTCCAAAAACATGTATGCCAGGTTGATTGGTGACTCTAAATTGCCCATAGGAGTGAGTGTGAGTGTGTGAGGTTGTTTGTCTCTATGTGGCCCTGTGATGGACTGGGGACCTGTCCAGGGTGGACCCCTGCCTTTCACCCAAAGAGAGCTGGGATAGGCTCCAGCAGATCCCTGGGACCCTGGTTAGGACATTACTGAGGAATCAAAGCGAGTTTCAAAAAGAAGACTGATCCAGAGTTTGAAGTCCTGACTGCAACATCAGTGTTTTAAACTGAGAACTGACCTTCACAACATCATTTTCCTCAAATCTGTGAAAGGTCTCTTCGTTCTCTGTCTGGTTCTCTCGATCATGTCCTTCCAAACGCAGAATGTTAAATTAAAGTTTAATGTCGCTGCGCTGAACTTCGCAGTTGTGGTGAATCTGAATTTGATGAATGAATGTAGGTGTGAACCAACTCTTAATTGCTCCTGAGGAACAGGAGTCAAACAAAGCAGGTGATTCATGTTAATATTTCTTGCGTTCTCTACAACAGGGTGTATAATTTAATATGGATCGCTGTGTCTTGCTCTGCTGGCGCTGCAGATAATACTTAGCGATGAATCATTCCTTCTGGTCGCAGCACCATCCCCATCACAATCTATTCATATCGCAGACTAATAATGAAGTGTCATGTGTGAATGCACAACAGATTCTTTTCCAAGGCAACAAGGTTTGGGTTTTTTTTCAGTTTCAGTCGTACTTGTCTGCAAGCGTTTGCCTCGTTATTGAATCAGAGTAGTCTGAATTATAATTTAAGTCCTTTTCTTTTATTTCAGTTCCACTCTACAAGATTCACATTTCAGATTCAATTCCATGTGAAAGGACCATTTAAGTGGCGAGAACCCTAGTGTGTTTGCCACTCATCCAGGAAGAGATTGATTTGAAGGGTCTGTCAGTCCACAGTCAGTGCTTGAACAAACACAGTTCTGTTCCCAACTCCGTGGCTGTTTTGCCATCAAATGTTTCATTTCTAAACTTCAGGCACCCAAAATGTGCTTTACTTTCTGTGGAGCAATCATTTTCAATAATTTTATACTGGATATCTCAGTTTGGTTTAATATATTTGCCCTTTTCCTCTTCGGCAGCCACTGTTGAGCTTGTGCAGTTTGCAGATTGTCCCTTTAACTACGGACTAACATAGAAATGTGATCGTGAATAAAAGAACTGCGGAAAATGTAGTTTCCCCATTAGATAAGCTAAAAAAGTCCAACATCATCAAACGTGAGTGCATAAAAAAGTAAAATCACATCGGAGATCATTTTAGCTGCATAGCATGTTCCCTTTCTACAGGTTTTTAAAGACAACACTAACAAAATATGCATGAGCCTGAAATGAGAGAAAAGTGTGTCATTCAGCTGGGACTGCACAAAGCAAGGAGCTGCATTGGCCAATTATTGTTCAAGCGACAACTCAGTGTTTCTGCTGTTTACCTTGAAATCGTCACAACCAAAGATAAAGGAATTGCCACTGTGTTAACTTTCCCGTCTGAGTATTACAAACCAGACCAGTGTGCAGTGTTTTGGTGTTTAATAGGCTTTAAACACGTAAATCCCAACTCCTCTTCCTCCAGCTGGACTTATTTCCTTCACTTTTTGGATTTAGGGATCCAGAGTTTGGATTTAATGGTTTGGAATTTAAGGATACACACCTACAGTAAAGAACTTTCCTTTTTATCCTGTTGCTTTGCTGCCAAGGTGATATTTTCTATGTACCACACCTTTGTCATGCACATATACTCATTTAGTTTAAGATCATACACAACCAAGGTATCTTGGTTTAGAAAATCAGGTTGCTGCAAAAAGCCATAGTAACCGTGTTACTTCATTTTAGCAGCTCTCTCTAATGTTGTGTGTAGTTTATAAATTACTACCTCGGCTGTAAAAGGCAGACCCCAGCAGAGTGTTATGATCATGATTTCATGTGATGATTATATTTAAGTCCAAACTGTTATATTAAATAAGATTCTCAGTATTTTAGGCATGTAAAAAATACATTCCCATGTTTTCCATGAAGGCTTTTTGGTGCACACTCTGTAAAGTCTGTCTCTGGTTATGTGCTGCATAAGTGATTACCTGTCACCGAAGACTGCAGAGTGCCCAAAACGGTTGACGTCATGGTAGAGGTCTGGACGAGGCAACACCGTCCACTCATCACAGGCTGGAATGAAAAGACGACACGGAGAGGTCAAAGTGATGACCTGCTGCCGTATTATATCACACACGGCTTCAGCAGTGGCAAATACAGCCGACACACAATGGGTGGTCAGCGGGACCTTTAACAGCTCATATCCTCGGGTCAGTCAATGAGTCAGTCAGCAAAGTCACAGAGAGCCTGACTGCTAGAGTAGCAAGAAAAAGCAGTCAGGCATGTGTGCTGCTGTCGGGTAAGAAGAAAGAGATTTATTAAATATGGTCCCATGCAATGACTGAGCGGCAGCTCTGTGGTCATCCCTGACAGATTACAGCATCCAAACCAACTGATACTGCTGTGTATTCTCTTTCTGCTTTAAGAAACAGAAATGATGGGAACTCTTCACTGCCATGGGTGTCTTTACCCAGCTGTTTGGACACCGATGTACTAAAAAAGGCTGGTCGAGGTCTGTTCTCACATCTGGCCTATATGTGTCCATTGACCATGAACAAAATGAAGTAGGTGTCCAGTAAGCAGGTCGAACAATGCCTACATAAAAGCTTGTTTTGGCTTCAAGGTTAAAACTGTTAAGACCAGCGACCTCCGTAAGAAGCAATGTCTATATGTGACTCCCCCTGAAAAACTAAACATCATTTTGTGCAGCAGAAATGCATCTTTCTTGCCCCTTCAGTCTTGAGACCCCTCATGTTTATCACTGGGATCAGGAACATGAATTATATGTCTACAGACGTCTTAGCAGTATTTTATTAAGTGGCTATTTGCATGTTAGAAATAATGGTCACACGTAATCTGGATGTCTGGAAATGTCAGCTCAGCCCAGTTTGGACCCAAATGTCTTAACCTCCAAATCACCAAATCAATCCTGACTGTGGAACCAATCACCTGAACATGGTGATCGATGCCTTTAGGTTTGATTTCAAACGAAGCTCTTGCAGTACATGACAGTGCACACCTGAGTCTGGGAGCACAAAACCATAAACAACAACAACAACAACAACAAGAGCCAGCATGTGAGCCTGAAAGTCAAAGCTGCTGGAACACAGCACAGTGACTGCAGTATATCACCTTCACTCAGTACAATGCAGTGCAAGTCATCATGGTTTCCCAGAGGAGAGTGACAGCTGTTAGAGCTCCACATTCGCAGGCAGACAGTGCCCTCTGGTGTCACAGGCCAGTACTGCAGGTGGCGTGGTGCATCGCCCCTCAGAGTGAGGATTTATTATGACACCATCTACCAATGTCAGGACAGCGGACAGCCCTTAAATTCTCTGCTCTAATTGAGTTCAGCCTGTTAAGGAGGGAAAATTAGTCCTGGACGTGCGGCTCCATCTTGACTGTAATTACCAGACAATTACAGCAGCCGCCGACACCGACCCTGCAGCTGGCTGGTCGGAGCGGGGGGCTGGAAGGGTGGGGGTGAGAAAAAGAGTCAACAAGTCTTTTCTGTCCAATTACAAAATCATCCAGAGGATGAGGAGTGACAGGGAGGAGAGAGAGGTCAGAGCTGAACTCAAAAGTTTCCCATTTCTAAAGTTAGACTCAAATGTGAATCCTCCAGGGAAATCATGAAAACAATCTGTTTCCTGCAGTGAGATGAATTAGTTTGATTACGCCAATCAAGTGAGGACATGTGGTAACAACAACGTATAAATGGGACAGTATGCTTAGAGTTAAATTAATGTGCTGCCTCTACGACGCTGCTGCGACCTTCTCTTTCACCAGTTCTTCACACCCCTCCGATGAGCATAATAAGGCATGTTTGTTGGAGGTTTCAGTCCCACCATGCAATTCTCATGAACAAAAGACGGTTGCACAGGAGGGGGGTGCTCGTGCCCCTGAGATTGTAATTTAGCAGCCTGTCAATCACCTTTATAACGACGCAGGAAAAAAAAAAAAAAAAACTGAGTCCCGGGGCCATTTCACAGCCTGCAGGGAATTCTCCCTCCCATCCAGACAGAGTGAAGCCTCCCATTAATGAGCAGCTCTATGACAGCACTGCGGAAGGAGGTCGACTCAATTTAAACCGTTTGCAGACATCCAACAAGAGGAGGATGCAGGATGTTTGTGACAAAGCTGTGCTAACGTCTATCAGGACATATCAGAGAAGTTTAAATTAGGCTATTATTAGAATGCTAAGGCACCTTAACAGTAAAAAGAGAGCACAAGAAAAAACAATGGAGGCTTGAGCTGATGTCACCAAAGACACCAGTAAGTCCCAGACTGACTTACATATACAAAGCTTAGATCACTTTGTATTAACCTTCCCCTAAAATCCTCCACTGGGTCAAGTGTGAGCTGCAGCTCCAGGCAATGTTCTGCAAAAGACCCGACTATCGTTTAATGGTAGTGGGACAAATGACAACAACAGGTGCCAGTCACACTAAAAAAGATTCTGGGCTGTATTTCCATGCAATAACCTGTTAACAGCAGAATCAGTCTTGAGAATTTGTTCCTAGTTTTGTTTAGTTCATATCTATGAGTGCTAACATACCCAAAAATACGAGGTAATAAATATTCCTAATCCCAATCACAGACTTTTGCATTAGCCTCATTCCTCTTCCTGGAAACTGGGTTCAGGGATTTGCACCAATTGAAAGGCAAGAGCATTTATGAGATCAGAGTAAAGCCACGACGCTGCTGGAAAACTAAACACCCCATTATTATTGGCCTTTCGTATGGAAGCAGGCTGTGGTTTACCACTTGTGTACATCGAGCTGCGACATTTGACCTTCTGCCGCTCGGGCCGAGCCGCTCGGTGTCCAACAACAAAAACACCGAGGTTGTGCTTCCAGGTGTGAGCCGGTGCGACTGCATGACTACAGAGCAGCTCGGTGCAGGAAGACAGAATGATGCACGCTCAGCAGAAGAGACTGGGAGAGCAGGCTGCATGAGCTGCTCACGTGTCACTGACCCAGACTGTAGGCCAGGAAGTCGGAGGAGAAGCACTTGGCGCCGTGGCTCATGGATGTGTCGTTGTGTGTGTTTCCTCCAAATACCAGCATCGTCCCGCTCACTATCACCGCCGTGTGGAGGTAACGGAAGAAGCCGCTGTCTCTTAGAATGGTCCTGCACAAACACACAGAGGTGTGTGTAAGGTTTTATACAACCGTTTTATACAAAACGTCTCCACAAGTGTTTTGGTAACACACACACACACACACACACACACACACACACACACATTTGTTTTTCTTCACTGTACTGACCAGCTACATCATCAAAGTTTTAATGTTCACTAATAAACACATCTGAAAAATTAACAGACAAAAACAAAACAAACTGTGTGTCAGTACAAGCTACTTTACAATAAACAGAAAAACTCACCATTTTCTCTTGTCCACATCAAACTTGTACAGGTCACCTGCCAGGCCGTACTTGTTGGCACTAAAGGCCTTGTAGCCTCCGTGGATGTAGATGGCTCTGGTGCCGGGATCAAAAACACTGCTGTGGCCGTAGCCTCCCTGGACCAGTGCCCCGTCTGTAGCCACCAAGCTCCAGGTGTTCTTGCCTGAAGGGCCACAAACATCTTTCACTGAGCAGCAGAAATCTGACTCCAACATTTCCGAGTACAAAAAACCAGAAATGCCAAGCTACAGTTCCATTAAGGTCTCAGGGTGTTTCATGGAGGACTGAGTTTTTAGTCTGAGCAGGAAACGTAGTGGAGGTTTTTCCTGTCGAGCTTAACTCAATTTACGCAGCAAAAAAGTTAAGCCAATAGAAATCTTTGGGTAATTGCCTCTACAATGCATTACAAGTACCAAAGTAGCATCAGAGTGCCATCGGATTTAACTGGTGATCATTCAGGAAGTGATAATAACCAGATCTCTTTCATTTGTGAGCAAATAAGAGATGCACTCTCGCCTCAGCCATAGAGGCAGATTAATTCGTCCTATTTTCTGAGACAGATTGGCTTTTAGAAGACAATGAGACGCCTTAATGAAGTCTGGTTCACTGCCAACGAGGTTGGTGGATTAGAAGAACGCAGAGTTCAAAACTCGTTAGCTTCATTTTGGTGGCCAGCGCTAATTTCCTGTTGCTATAAATTGATACATTAGGCGCTCGGAGCCAGGCCCAAGGTTATTAGTTCAAGCAAAGGAGCAGCCAAAAGTCAGACGCACTGCTCAAAGACTCAAAGACTGTTCTACTACTCACCAATGTTGTACTCCTGCACCTGGCTGATGTAACCGTACAGGGGGCAGTGTCCAAACAGAACCAACATGACAGGACCAGCCCCCTCCTGGATGGGAGGCACAATGTGGGCTGAATGTCCCACCACGGCATACTGTTCCTTGGCTCGGGGGCTTAGGAGGACCCAGGTCTGGTTCTGGATGTTGAAAACCCACAGCTGGCTGGACACGTTCCCTGTGGAGTCGATCTTTCCTCCGTACATGTAGATCTTCCCCTGGTAGAAACAAACAGCGGAGCAGAATTAGACCATAAATACACAGAAGTTGCAGGTGAGGTTGTTATTAGGTAGTTCAGTGTGTGAGCTTCAGAAAATCAGTGTGTGGTAAATCTGGTTTGAATATCTCTCCTTATACTTAGAACTGTGTTAAGTAATAATGCAACACACTGTATTTCTGTCCCCAACCATTAGATCACATTAACAGCATTAAGCTGTTCTACTTCACAAATGTTCTGAATGTTTAGTTGAAGGAAGGCAGAACTGCAGCAGCAGCAGAGGGTCTGTGCGCTTGAACCGGCACCTCATGACTTACGTGTGTTCTGTCACGTATCGACGTTTGTCTCGTGAGCCCACGTTGACTTACAAGACCACGTCATACACTCTGACGCTATTTGTGCATTACAAACACTCCGCAGCTCCAACTCACAAACCACACAGCAGACTGCATGTTCTCCTGAATCTGCCCCTCTCTCTAATTTATTATTCCATCAGTGGCTCCTAACAGTTTTTGTGGCTGAGATGAAACTGCTTCACCACTTCACTGCAGCAAATCAAAACCCTGGGATTTATATATTGGTTCCAGACAACAGGCAGACACTGCTGAAAACATAAATAAAAGGACAGGGAGTTTATAATCTTTCTCCGAGTGTCTTCGTTTAATTTAGCTGTCATCTGTTCTTGTTGCGTTTTCATCCCCTTTCAAAGTCATGTTCCTATTACACTGAGGATGAGTTGGCAGAAAGAGTGAAACGCAGTGTCTGGAGTCATATTTCTCCCTCCACGTACCTCATGCAGTGCCACTGAGTGGCCATATCGTGGGGTGACAGTGTTGACAGAAGGGCCGAGGGTCAGCCAGCTCTTGCTGCTCAGATTATACCTACAGAGACGGAAGGAACGTGTGAGCGCGGCAGAAAAAAAAAAACATTCAGTTTATTCTCACTTGGGAAAAATGTAAGAATTTCTCCTGATCTAAATGTTTTTGTCAACTGTGATGAGACAGGATAAGCCTGTGTGAGCCAGCTAAAGATGGAGCCTGGTGGGAACACAGGACTCAACATGGTGCTGGAGCTCTTTGTTCACAGACGGTGCCTGGTCAAGAATTCTGACCATAACCTGCTGTCAAACCAAAACTTTTTAGACTATGGATCAAACTATGAAATATACATATACTCCTTATGATGTGCATACGTTTTGTCACCTTTTGACACAGCTAGAACAGCAGTTTCCGTAGTTTCTGAGCTACACTACCCAGCTCCTGGTTGAAGCTTCAGATTTAACAGAGAGAAATTAATGTTATTGATCTTCAGGTCTAACTAAAATTGTTCAAAATGATTCTATCAAGCTGTTAAGCCAAAGTTAAGTGTTTTGTTTAGGTGTCAGTCTGGTACAGTGGTGTTAATATACAACATATACCTCAGTCAAGGCTCTGAAGTATATTGAGTCTGGGTCAAACTACCCTCAAACTACTGCATCAGGAACAGCGGGAGGGGATTTATACTGTCACCCAGTCCAACTATGTGAAGATGAGAAACATAAAAGTTGGCAGAATGTTCCTTTATAGTCGCACACGACAGACCCAGAGCAGAAATAAAAAGCCCTTGGCCTGAAGGCAAGCCATAAACCCAAAACATGAGCCTTGAGAATAAGTGTGATCTTCCTGGGTGGAGTTCAGGGTGAGGAGCATCAGCCTATCCTGTAATTTTATGGTTTTAATTGCATCCTTCCCTCTGTGCCCGACACACAGCTGGGTTCTGTTTTCTGTAGATCTTCAACAGACAGGAAGTCTGTGGCTTCTTCCTGACAGCACTGGTAGGCATTTGGACTTTTAGCACTTGGCATAACAGGCTAGAGGTTAAAAATATGTTCCAATTTTTTGCAACAGAGACTCTGTGTTTCAAAAGTGCGTTCACCACAGTTGCATAGCAACAGCAGGACTCATGGCTCGCAGCTCTTTTGGATGAGCGCAGCAGACAAATGGCTAAAACGTGCCGATGCTCAGGAGAGAACATACTTACGCTTTAACCATGTGATAGCCAGAGGCATTAAAGACATAGCCTCCAATGACCCACATGACGTCGTGGTCCACCACTGCCTTGTGGGAAGCCCTGGCCAGCCCAGCCTGCGTGTACTCATTCCGGATCCAGAAGGAGGAGTTGGCAGGCACCGTAACGGAGCAGTCTGGGCCTGAGTAGGGAGCAAAACCAGAGTCAGGGGCCCCACAGGAATGATTCAGGAATATATATATATATTTTTTTTTTGCACATTTTTTTTGATAATCACAATAAACAAGCCTGAACCTTTTAGTGGAACATAAAAACAGAGACACACAACACCAACAAACTGATTTGACATTATAAGACTCGTGAAGGCTTGTGAGGATGAATCTTTCACTGGTTTCATTAGTTTACTTTAACGTCCTGCAGCCAGCCAGAGAAAACAAACCACTGGGGCCATTTGTTTTATAAATGTGTAGGTGAGAAGAAAGAAAATCATCCTTTATTGATTCCTGCATTATGAAATCGAGATCTGAAAGAAAGGGCAGAGGGGTTAAAGAAGCATTTAAAGCTTGTGATAACTGGGGACCGATTACGCAGGTGTGGAGTAATTCTCTTTAAAAACAGAAGCTAATCAGCTCCAGAGTGAAAACAGATGAGTTATGGAAGCTTTGTTTGATGTTTAGCAAGTGTTTCAGGAAATTAGTGGAAATTTAGTAGAATAGCTCTTTAAAGACAAATGGCTCAGGCCAAAGCTGACTTCCTGTGTTAGCAGACCAGAACAATAACACCAACATAAACCGGAATTACTGCTCAGTGAAGGGGAAGAGATTCAGAGGAGTCTTCTGGCAAACAACTCCCAAGTCAGAAATAGAAACATCGACCTTATCGTGTCTGTCTTTTGAATCACACAGGCTGTAACGGCGTCCCAACAGGTTTTTGATCCGGTTCATCCACAGCCTGTGCATCCTACCTGAGATGACATATGGATAAAACCGTCCCCGAATCACAGATTTACCAACAAATTAGTGCCGAGACTCACTGGTCTCACACAGCGGGAACAGGATGTCGAACAAAACAATGCAGAAGTCGCCACATGGCAGGAATGGAAGTGCTATGATTCACAGCGATAATCGGGGTCACTTTACCCATTCTCCTTTTTGTTTTTGTTAAGTGGTGGAAAAACTCCCCAGCTAATATTCTTCAAGCCGACTCCTTTATCGCTAAGCAAACAGAATTACCTTGGTGCCTCAATGGTATCTCCATAAATAAAACCATTGTGGCCTTAACCTTCTTTAAAGATGTAATTTGTTGAAGTCTGTGCATCTGTGAAAGAGAGATTAAATGCAAGGCTGGCTTGACTAAACAGGCATCTGTCTCTGCCTTTGCACTGGTTGCTGTAGAAAATGAGTTCATATGGAAGCCGGCAGTAGAGACTACACTAAGTGTGCTATTCCTCAGCTAAAACACCATGACAGGGTAATAAAGGCTAAAGAAAACGCCAGTCTGTTTCCCTCAGCTTTGGTAATTAGATCGCGGGCACACCGACTTGCTGATATAACTGCAGTTAAATGACACCGTTATCTCTGCTTATGTAGAGCGGCGCAGTGGAGCCGTTTAAGAACTAATAGAGCGGTGAGAATACCCATATGGTCTGATTCAAACAGGATACAGAAGTGTCACATAAAAAGACTCAACAGTCATGACTCAACCCAAATAACGAGGAAGCTGAACCTGCAAAAAATTAATTCTGAAGTCCGTTGTGTTTCAGCAGGATGGATGGATGTCGGGGCAGCGTAAACCTGAGGCAGCACTGGGCTCGATCACAGATAAACAGGTGAAATCTGCACTGATCACTTTTTACTAACTTCATTGGTGAAGTTTGGAGAACTTTACTGAAAATGACATGGATAGTTCCCTACTATAAGTGTAAAATATATGCTAATATTCAACTCAATCTTGAGGAAAAAGCCACAGTAAACCAACAACTTCTTGAAGAGGTGGCAGATTCTTTTGGTGGTGCAGAAGAAGGTCTAACCCTGGTCTGACACAAGGGGTTTTTCAACAAATATCTCCATTAAGGTTTAGCTGGGATTTGCCTTAATCTTCATATGGAAACCAGCAGGTCAGCTCCCAAACAAACTTTTCTCCCTCTGCTTCAGTTTTTAAAGGAGCTGTACAGGTTCTGTCCTGCAGCACTTTCAGCCATCACTGACGAGGCTGTGCAGTGAGCACTTAAGCAGATTATGTGACTACCTCAGTCATATATTAACCTGCTCTTAATCATATAGTATTGACGTTTAGTTTCACTTCGTTCATTGTAAATGAGAGGAAAATGTGAGCGATGTAAAATGTCGGCAGCGATTCAGGGGTCTGGAACCAGACTAATTACACGGTCCTTAGTGTGTCATGTTCTCAGATCTAATCACTTTAGATTCTGATTGTGGTCCAACTGTTCAGCACCAGACAGAAAGAAAAGCCTCAGTGGAGTTGTTGCATCTAATCTCAGTTTCCTTCCTGCTGAAAGCTCCACACCTGCTCCACAGAACAGTATTAAAAATAAGTAGACATTGTATTTTCATGAAGATCCTGTGTTTAAGCTTTTGGCAGGTGAAACTGAATCTTGGAGCCCAAAATTTATTATTTTCCGAGCCCTGGGAGCAGAGTCGCTGTTCACCCTGCACGGAGAACGTCAGTGAGGAGGGTTTGGCATGTGTGGGCCTGCTGAGGCCAACTTGATGACAATGGTTATTCAAACCAGCACAGTGCATGAGACAATGAGGTCACTTCCCTGGCAGCCAAAGCAGTGTTGCTGCAGTGCCGGCCCACCTTGCCATCCTGCCTTACAGACACAGGTCTTTCCCTGGCATCGGCCTCGCTCGGGGTAGCCACAGTCGGCCAGGCAGTAGGGCACGTCGCAGGCTTCTCCCTTCCAGTTGGATTCACACTCGCAGTACACCGAACCAGTGGAGTTCCCCACATGACACTCGCCATGGCCAGAGCAGTTATTGGGACATGTATTCACCCTGGGAGGGAGGAAAGAGGAAGCGACAGTCAGAGGAAAGACAGAAACAAAAGCAGGGTTCAAATTCTTCCTGGATTCTAGACTGAATGAAACATCAGGAACACTTTTAAAAACAGTTACATCTGTTTTTGTGCACAGAGCACCTCAGCTGTCTGCAGGCTTAGAGCTAAAACATCCAACATTTCCCTTCAGACAGCTGAACGTATTGTTATTGGCATCATCCACCTCCATCAGTTGGTCAAGGGCCTGCTTCAACACGCTCCTCAGAGAGCCGTCTGCACTAAAACACCATCGAGCTGAGGCTGAGGGAGCTAACAGTCACCACAGGCGCTGAGGAGCAGATGGCAAACACACCCAATCTGCAGTAAAACAGCAACACTCTCCACATCTTCCAATAGGTTGTTGTACATTTATCTTTTCTGCTTTAACCCAGGTGATCACACAATCAAACCTACACCTCTCAGAGCAACACTTCAAACCAGAATATACAAACATGTACTGCTGGAACCGGAGAATCATGTCACCTCAGATTCATCTAACTATGACTGCAAACGTGATCTCCTCCAAAACAAAGCTCAGGTGTCACTTAGCGCCCCAGCCAATTATTCCACACCATCCCTGCTTCTAACTACAACTTAAAAGTAGGTTTCCAGAATGTAAGTGTTCATGTCCTGAACTAATGAATAGAGAAAACCCAACGGCTGCAAGAAATCTTCTTGGAGACCTTGGAAAACAAAAGCTAAATAATAAATCTTTAAAAAAGAAAAAAAGTTGTTTTTATTTTCATGATGTGATCGATGCCCACTGGCTCCTCTCCTGTACGAAAAGGGCGAGGCACAACGCAAAAACAGCATCCTTTGATAACACTGTGCAGATGTATTGCGTAATGACTTCACAGAAATATTATACCTGTTTGCATCACCCACAACAGAACACGAACTCAACAGGAAGTGTCAAGACTGTGAATGCATTTAGCATCGGGATTTGAAAAAAACATTTTGACAAAGATGTTCTACGAACTGTTCAGTGCCACACATTTGGAAAAATCTGTACTGTCAGTCCACGTGGAAACAGAACTGATGTAGCGTTTTTAGAAAGTGTGCAGTTGCGTCCGCTGGTGTGACGACATGTCTAAAAGCTTATTTTCTGCGGTTCTAGCTCCCAGAACGTCCCCACAGTTCTTCATCCATTCACAGGTCATACACGGGGCTAGCTATTTAAAAACTGCTTAAAATTGTTCCTCAGCTGTGGAACATCCATAGTCCCACTCACAGGCCTCTCATACACGATCGTCATTTGAAGATATAAGTGAGAGGCCACAGGTATCCTGACAATAATGAGGTTGCTCTGCCATAAACAAGAATAACGTGAGTGAGTATAATGTGAAAAACACTGAACTGTGTGCAAGAACAGAAAACGCTCTTTATTTTTCCTATAAGCAGAGTAAACAAGCCGCTGTCTAAACTCTAAGAAAAGGACATTAACTATCAAAGCAGGAGCCTTGAGAGAAGCGTGTTTGGGAGCCAGAGGGACGACATAAAGGGCCCTTGTCTTTCTTTTATGTTCCTTCAGCTCGATGCTTCGGCTCCTCCACCTCTCCCGAACACCAAAGACAGGGGGCCCAGGGGCTCCTCACTTTCATCCTACTCCGTGTTTCTCAGCCCAACTTCAATCCCATCGCTATGGCGACGGTACCAATGAGAAAAGGAAAAATGCAGGTCCATTGTGTCCTTTGCAGATGTTTGGAAGGGACAGACTCCGCTTTGGTGTTAGAATACTTTTCTTTTTCACGTTGGCCAGAGCAACGAGCTCACGGAAAACAAAAGAGATTTTTTTGGGTCTTCCTGATCTTTCTAAGGGTTGGTGTCTTGCTCAGGTGCATAGATATGTAGATGTTTGGGGTTTAAACACAGGAATGGGTATGTTTTTTTTCTTATTATAGATGGAGAACAAGCACAAAATGAAGGGAAACTGCAGGGACGTCCCAATGGCAAGACACGGACTAATAACAATGCCAGGTCACAGAATAAGGCCCCAAGCAGTAAACCCACTAACATGAGGATGGGGTGAAGCTGTATATTATTTCAGGTTTAAGGAAACAAGAAATTAGCAAAGAGGGTGAAAGGGGTCTATGCCAAGAGGAATGGACCCAAATAATGTATGAATGTTTATATCCACAATGGATAATGTAGAAAAATAAAAAAAATTGGATCCATCAGCTCATCCTGTGATTAACACACACCGTAACTGTATTCAGTTTTCAGTGTGTTAACATTTTATTTTGGCACCTGCACTAATTTAAAGTAACAAGAACAGTAACAGTATTGATGGTGTAAGTCAGCAAAGAGGTGTTTAGCAACCGACTTACACTTTATGTCTTAAGCTTATTAGCACAGGAATTTCCTGAGATTAACTTTATGAAATGAAAAAAAAAATTAATGCATAGACTGAGCACCAGCACCAAAAGCACTGAGGTCCCTGCTTATAGCTAAAGTTCTTGTAGTGTAAGGAAGCAAGGCAGAAATAATTTAATAAGTATTATAATCTATGGAATATCTGGTTCTGGCATTCAGAACTGAAATATCTTATTTTGAAAACCGTCTCTCTGCATGTTTGTGGTTGAACTGCCCTCATTAGAATTTCCAGTGCAGAGTTTCAAGTTTCTAAAATAAATAATTAAAGGTTTCCAAATTGTTTTCTTGGACCGTACCCAGATGGTTCTCCAAGTGTCCCAGAAAATGAAAGTTTTATTTTATCATCCTGAATACTGCTGTCCAACATTTTTATTTTTGTTTCATTTGAAATTTTCAGATTGAAAAGGACCTTTTCAATTTGAGCAACTTGAGTAGAGTCTTTAGACTCTGATCAGTCTGTGGGTGGAATCACTGACAACTGAACAACATTGGAAATTCATAGAGACATTCAAGCATTTAAAGCATAATATTTAAGAAAAAAAAACAAATGTGTACACTTTACTATTACGTGGTAACAAAAGTGGTGGTTAAAACTTTCTTTGCTTCCATATCAGGATCCTTCAGAAGGAGGCAGGTACTGAACATTTCTGGCTTCCTTGCCAGCACATACCACAATGTGCCTGAACATTAGGCCGAGGTGATGGTGAAATGATCCAACAAAAACACACTTTCAAATGCAGCGAGTAGATAAAAGCAAAAAATGCAGTCAACCAGTGATGCCAGCCCACAGGCTGAATCATGCAGAGAGGTTGGGATGTGTCACCCTGTTCGAGAGAAGGGTGTGAAGTGCCCCTTCACCTAAATAAATCTCAACAGCCAAAGAAACAGGGTTCAGGATCCGAGTACTTGTGCTGTACCTTAATCTGGTGGATGCCACTAACATGGATTAATGTGTGAATTAAAGGAGAACTCCAACTCAAAGTCCAGGACAGGTCTGAGGGCAAAGAAGTGCAGGATGTGTTGGGTCACCTGCTCATGTCGTGCTTCTCTCACCTGTAGGAAATGTTGAAGCCAGTCAGGTTGTAGGCAGCATCACTGAAGAAGTGCAGCAGGGCGTAGCCAGACTGAGACACCACCTCAGGAACCGTCTCATTCCCGTACCGCTCGGGAACAATCAGACCACTGCAGTAACAACAGACCAGTCAGTGAACATTAACATGATTTCATGGCCATTCATACAAAATTCTGGCCAAATAAATACGAAAACCTGCATTAACATTTGTAAAATAGAAAGGGGTCAATCCAATCCACACTCAGACCACCTTTACCGTCACCCTCACCAAACCAGCATTCGGCCACAGCAGACATACCTGAAAGCAGCGAGAAGTGGGGCGTAAATGGAATCTCCATCATACACGTACAGGTGGTCCCAGCTGCACTCGGTGGCAAAGTGGTTGAATCGTAATCGCAGCACGGTATTGGGCCTGAAAAATGCAGAGAGGCAGATCATGAGAACGGCTGTCTGGGTCTGAAATTACTTCAATACCAACCAAGCCCTATGAACAGCAACTCTTAAAGGGCTCCTCTGTTATCATGCACAGGTTTTTTGATTTAATACATGAAACATGATTTTAATACATTTGTCATTATGGGCTGTAAAGTGAGGAGCAAAGGAATCTAATATCCGAAGATCCTGTAGGAAAGTAAAAAAACCTTAGACCTTTAATAAAATCTATATGAATTTTAAATCTAATTGCACAGTTACTAAAGTTTGTTTCACCTGTTGAGTTCAAATGCGTCACTAACTTTCATAACATGAGCAGAATTAATGGGATTTTACTGTAAGTACATAAAAGGTGAATAATTAACTAGATGATATGGTAGAAACATTCACCACCTACGCCTTCATTGTGTGGTGGAAATTACCCATCTGCTCTATATTGCCATGAAAACACAGAGTAAATGGTCAAAGTTACTATTTCACTGAATATTTATGTATATACATAACAGCTGTACAGAAAAGTAAATTCCAGCTGTTATATCCAAGAGTAAAGTCCTTTTTTTTCCATCTTCCACGCTTGAGTGTTTTCACAGTAAAAGCAGCGAGAAAAAAGGAAAAGAAAGTTTGTTTATTCAGTTTCTAAACACTGTAATTTAAATCATCAGAGAAGACAAAGGCCCATTTAGCACAAGACGTACAGGAAATCTTGTGCATAGTCACATTTTTCTCAGTTTTATTCATCGGAGTGAAGCGGTGGCAGACAAACTGAGGAACGAGGTTCGATTAGAAAAGAAGAGTTGTCACCGATAAATAATCAATCAAAAGTAAGAAGCCTATCAGGCAGGTATGTCCCAAATCAAGTAGCTGCATATCAGAAGTCACTTGAGGCCCCTGCAACAGATTCAGTACTAAACTCCAGAAGAAGCTTCTGGTCAATTAAGGTCTGCGTCTTCGGAAAACCCTTTTCAAAGTATTGTTGTCATTTTGACGCACACACTGAATGTGATGCTGCACTAACGTCCAAAAACAGCATATAACTGTTCCATTAGGACGTAACGAGAACAGTGGACGACAGGGTGACATGCAGATTAAAGAGGCCATCCGGGAATAGAAAGGTCAGAAGTTCAAAACCCTACACGAGGGACACTTATGTTGACAGGAACAGAAGTGCGGCCGTGGTTAATCTCCTGAATGACTGAGTTGGCTGAGAGCCTAAAATATAAATGTAATCACAGAGTTTGAGCTTTGGAAGAGCTGTGTGCCAGAAAAATTAAGAACTGACACTCTCAATCGATACTCTGTGGTGGGGTTATGCTGACTTAAACAAGAGAGTAGGAGTATTGGATTCCTCATTGTTACTTTGCCATTAATTTTCATCCATCACCTTGTGGATACTGTAAATTACCAGCGCTGGATGGGTCACAGTGAAGGACTGCAGGGTCCGCTCTGCACAAAACAATCATTATGAGCACTCTTGAAATATTGAGCTGCAGCTTTGGTTTTCACGATCCATCTTCCAACCCTCTTAAGGTTTTAGGAATCCTTCCTAAGCCTTTTATCTTAATGGCTGAGGCTGATTCGATGGATGAAGTCAATAAGCGAGTCCAGTTTCAGGGAGTGTGTCTTTGGGACACGTAAAGTAAGATGTGTAGGACAATCTAAGCAACAGACAGGTTTACAGGAGTACAGAATCTGAAAAATCCTTTTTTTATTACACTTGCACATATTATATTTTGCTTTTTATCAGGTTTTACAAACATGAACTAGTAGTGCTAGCCACGCAGTCAGGGCAGCCAGATTTTCAACTCTGGCCCGTTCTGATGTTTGTCCTGCATTGTACTTACTGCCCCTCAATGAGCCACGTGCACTTGGTCTTGTACTTATAGTTTCCTGGTCCGTCCGTCAGATAACCAGAGGGCCCCGTCAGCCTGGAAGAAACAACAGAGGAGAGAAAAGAGCTTTGAGGCTGAAATCTTGGAAATTGTCTCGTCTGAATCTGAGTGTGATGTGATGCAGAAGGTGAAACAACTGAATGCACCACTGCATCTCCCACAGTCACAGCAAAGATCTCCAAGAGTACTAAAATGCAACAAGTTAAACAGCTGCATACGGAGGTCGTCCCTTTAACAGAAGCACAGCTTTATTTCATCAAACTGTTCAACTAAGAATCTGTTTAATTTCATGCTGCAATTAACAGAAAGTGTCATAACTAATACATTCCAAAGGTATTCAATTTACATTTATACAAAAGAAATAAAACCAGCTGACATTTAGCTTAAAGATGCGATGTGTAAAATGTGGCATCATCTAGTGGTGAGTCTGCAGAATGCAACCTTATGAACACACCCTCACACCCCATCCCCCGGGTTTCCAGGCATGAGGCAGGGTACAGTGGCCATCACCTTCAGAACAAAACGTGATTCTCCGTCTAGAGTCAGTGTTTGGTTTGTCCATTCAGGGCTACTGTAGAAAAATGTTAGCACAACATGGCTGCCTCCATGAAAGGAGACCCGCCCCCTGTGTAGGTTTAAAAAGACTCGTTCTAGGATAAGGAAAAAGCAATGGTTGGTGTTTTCCTGTGATTACAACCTACTGACAACATTTATTTATGAATACTGTATTCAATTTGTGCTAATAGATAGATATAGATAGCTAGCATAGCTGTATACTCTGACTGTTGTTACCTAATCATTTTGTAACTCCAGCATTTTTTGTGTTAAAGTCTGACAAAGGTGAGAAAACATTTTCCCTTTCAGATTTATTTTAAAAAGAGTTGGCAGCAGTTCTACTGCCATGTGATGTTTTAATTTGCAGTCAAATGATTCCAGCACTGAAATATCAGTCAGTCTGTTGTTGTAGTGCTGACATCTGTTTCACGTTAATGTCCAGATCATCAAAATACCTGCTGAAACCTTCAGGCCATGGCTGTAATTTCTGTAACGTTCTGCAGTGACACCACAGAAATGATTACACATCATGTTATCAGACAATAGGCAGCGAGCAGACTAGAGGGAGCTCAGGTAAACAATAACTTCTGCCATTTCACTTTTTAGTACAGTCAGCTCGGTGCTGGAGCAAGCAGCAAAGAGAAAGATAAGAAGCTGGGAATGATTAAACCCCTCAGCAAATTATTATCTGAGGCTGACACCACGCCAGGCAGCCACAAACACTCTAATAGTACAGTCGAGCACCTGTCCTGTTATTGCCAGATCAGTTCCAGCTTGATGACACAGCAGCAGAGACGAGGTGAATTACACAGGGGACACTTACATGCAGGCAGAGATTGTATCATTACTAATGTAGGTCCCATGGTACAATGACTCTGTTAACACACCCAGTCACAGTCTAGTTCCAAAACAACTTCTCAGCAGCTAAAAGTCTGAAAAAGCTGCAGGAGCACACTCCTCTGCTGTTCAGCTGCAGGAGCCAGGGACAGATCTCTGCACAGCGACGACCATAACTAAAGAAATGCTGTTATCAAGATGAGACACTGTAAAAACAAACCGTCTCAACTTTATATGAATAGTCAAAAGACAAATACATTTTTATGGGCATCCCTTCATGTGTAAAACAGGATGTTAATGTTGCACAATTTTAGCACAGTTTGTGAAAAAAAGCTATAAACAAAACTTCAGGGAGATTCCTGCAAACACGTATTTATCTGTATCTAAGCAACAAGTGTGCTGCAACTTCTTGTTATTGAAAACTTTGATCAGCTCCCATAGCTCCCATAGCTGCCGAGGTGCGGGCTAAAGCCCAGCTGTGGGGCTGGGTGGCTCAAGGTCCAAGGCCAAGGGTGTTAAGTTAACAGCTTTACAGGCCAAACACATGACACTGCATTGCAACAATGCTCTTGTGCTACCACTGCAACCGGCTGATGGAAATGTTTGCAAGGCTCTGCTGAACACCGCTGGTCATCGAAGTGTTTTAAGAGAGGAGTTTCACACAGCTCTTTCACGTGGCAGGTTTCAGTGGTTAGCCAACGACTACACTAACACTATAATTACAGACCTCTCAGTCCTAATAGAGCTGGGGCCTGCAGGGCCTCTCAGCTCCCCTGGCAAGCAGACAAACACAGCTCCCTCAGAGGCTGAGAGGCTCAGGACTCTCCTGAACCAACGTACCCGCTCCACAGAAGATTTTCTGGGTTTCAGGGTCATCAGCAGAAATCTCACAACAAACCAACAAACCAAAACGTCGTACATGCCCTTTGTAATTTGGCTGAACTGACTCTTTTAAGCCTCTTTAAGACTCTTTTCTGTCCCAGGGACAGAAAACAGGAAACTAGCTGCACCCAACTATTCAATTAGAGGAAACACTGAGAGATGTGACTTCAGTGACTAACATCAGATCTTTCTGGTGACCCTGAATCATCCCTTAGTTATGCTGCTACAGGCCTAGACTGCTGGGGGACTTCCCATCATGCACCAAGCTCCTCTCTGCACACCCGTTATATGTATACAGCTCCATTGAATGTCACTAAATTTGTGCCTCCTCTCTCTCTCTCTCTTTACCTTCTGCAGGTGTCCCTGGTCCCCACGCTGTGTATTTCTGTTGTGCAGTTACTGGTCCCACCAACCTGAACAGTGTTTGTTGTTTATTGTTGCTGCTTTTGCTCTAAACCATCTCCAAATGTTTGCTGATGAGGGATTTGTTGGGTTAGTACATAAAGTGCCTCTAGATCATTTTCAGATCAATTTAGTTAATTTAATATGCAGTAATTTCATTTGTCCTTTTCACCAAGACATGTTGACAACTCTCAGCTACAGAGCTAATGGTGGCCTGTAATCAGCACAAACATCATCTCCCAGCACCGACAGTTAAAGCAGAAAGAACACGGAAATGGCCACTGATGCTAATACGGGACTGCGCCAAATATGTTAATGTCTAATTTTCAGTCCTTAGTTTAATTTCTATAGATTTTCTTGGTTCTAAAACATTTGGGCCAGTTCAGTTTGTGCCACAGTGGGAAAAAGGATTTTTAAATTAAATAAAGAGCATTAAAACATTTCAGTCTCATGCAAAAAAGAGAGAATTCTCTAATTCAAAGATGCTGCACCTGTTCCCCTCCTCCTGCTGTCACTAACAGTTTTTCTATATGAGGCTGCATTAAGTAAATAATAAAAGTACAGGACACAAACGTTCCATCAATAAATCTGTAAGTGTGAAGTGTGTCTTGGAAAGGTACAGCTCGTACAGAACCAGTATGTTCTAACTACACTTTTACAATGACACAACTACAACAGAAAAAGGACAAGCCTGGTCGCCAGGTGCCTGTTCTGCTGGTTATTAGATGCATGTTTCTACAAGCGGAGCCTCACATTCACAAAGACCTCCAACAACAACGGCTCCCTCTCATGCGAACAGTCTCCCCGTAGCAGCAGAGCCAAGTGGTCTGCAAATGGCACAGCGGTGCAGCATGAGAGCAGAGCAAACACGATTCCTCATTGAAAGGCAACAACAGCCCTGTTCAGTGGCCCAGGCTGCAGGGGAAAGAGTATGCTTACACAGAGACAGGGTAAATGCTGCAGAGGCAACTCCCCCCCCACCGGACCACCCCCTGCCCCAACCAGGCTGTCGGGGCAAACATAAAAGCTGCTGATATGAGATTTTAAATCAATTAGGGAATTAGGGAGTATTTTGGGGTATATTACCCTTATATTGATGTATCCCCATGCAAACTGCAGTGGCAGACATAATGTCTTAGTTCGTCAGCAGAAAGATATTTACACTAATATCTAAATTATTACTTGGGGATACTGTGATGTCTATTACACAGGTCGCATCAAGAGCCGCCTGTGTAAACACTGGAGTTGAGTGTGATTCACAGTATTTGGGACAATGAATAGAAGTGCTCTGGAGTGAAGACCCTCCAGATGTTCAATAGTAAATAAGCCGCCCTCGCTTGTTATGGCTGCTGTTCCAAAACACTCAAAAGCTGCACCGACATTAAACCAAAACTGCAGCAAATCAGCAAAGGCTGTGCAACATGCTCATGAAGCAATAAGTCACTGATACTCTGTAATAAATATTTCATAAATTATTAACAGCGGAAATTTTCCCAGTTACTGTGATTTTCCACCTCAGTGGTTCTGCATGGTTACAGCTGCACTCAGATCAGGGTTTAATGCACCATAGTTTTCTTTCCTCAGCCTGTACACTCACCTCATCTGCACCAACATCAGATCTTAGATACTGAGCATCACAGACGTGCTGAGTGCAGTTCACTGATGCCATCTCACAAGCTCTCAGTGCTGATTTTTTAAACACTGTGTGCAGCTGTAGGCTCATCTATGACTCAGGGTAGCTATGGAAATGGATGAAACAAATGTCTATTCCTCTGCATCAGAGCTGCAAAAAAAATAAAATAAAAATGAATCAGCTCTTCAGGAAGAAGGACCATTAGTCTCGGCAGAGGGCAGGCAGGCTGGTCGCTCGGCGAGGTCAGCCTTTAAACAGACTCCAGACAGCGCCCGAGGATGGATGTGGACTAGTACACAGACTTCACGAGAGATGACAACGAAGGCACCACAAAGCAGGAAGCTGTGAAACAGTAGGGACTGACAACGCTAAAACCAAAGTTAGTGTCAGGTCAGGAAAAATGTAAGAGCAGTCTGTGGAGAGGAGTTAGAAACGCACTGGAATGTGTGTAATGTCTGCTGAAATGGGACTGACATTAGAAACCGGGGGACTCACAGTTGAAGCCAGGACCAAGAACATGTTTCAGAGGCCAACACTGGCCCTAAGTGGCATGTACAAGGCATTTATTCAGCACTCTGTCCCACTGTTAAAGAAAACTGAGCCTTATAAAAAAACTAATTGATCTCAGCAAAAAGGTCCATGTCACACTAATAAGAACATTCCTGCGTCTTTGACTGGCACCAGGAAGCATAAAGCTGGTTCTTAAAGACATAATCTCGGAGCAGGCATATCAGACAGAGCTCAGCCTTATGGTATCTCCCAGCATCACAAGCTACAGTTTCAAAGCAGCTTTACGCATAAATTTAGAAAATCCACAACTGCCTTTTTACAGTTATTGGTAACGCGAGGCACCGGACTGTGCAGCTCAGCAAACACATTTTCCCCCAGACAGCCTTACTGAGGGAAAACTGAACTTAGCAAACTGGACTTCTGATTTCAAAATGAAACTGAAAGGTTTGTTCACTCAAATTCCAAGAACAAAGAAACTATGTACCTGTCATGTATCAGGCCACACAGACTCAGCGATGAGGAATCACAGGGTGAAACGGGCCAAACATAAGCACCAAGTCCCTGGTCAAAAACCTTCGTTGCGTCATTCCCCATCATTCTATTGCTCCTATTTCTCTCCGCTTTTGTTAAATTAATGGATAAAACACTAATAAAATTTGCATCAAAGAAAATGACGGGAACATTTGTCTGTAAATGGTTTGACCTACTTCCTACCAAATGAGTTCCTCTTAAAAACGTTCACACTGAAACCTATGGCTCGTCCAGAGTAACAGGCTCTGGAAAGGCACAGCGCTGCTGAGTCTCTTGAGTTTTTCAGGCCGTCACTTTTCTATTCTGAGCACCACAAACAAGCTCCATTGTATCGGGACGAAGGAGACGTCTCAGAGGGGTGGATGGGACTCAAACCAGGACCAAACAAACCCTCAGCTATCTGTGTGGCTGCATGTCACTACAGGCAGGACAGAACATCTGGGCTTTGTTTGTAATGTGGATAAAGTTAGAAGAAGAGTTACTGGTGTTTGGTTTTGCACATTAAACATAAAGTGGAAGTGCACAGTGGAATACAGGAAGTGATCAAATTAAGAAGTTTTGTCAAATGAATTGGGCTGAACTGTTTACATGAAGAAAACATCCATATTGTGCTAATATTTCTAACCAGGCTGCACAGACCGAATGAGATCTCCTCACTCCGTTTCAAGAGGAACCAGCTGCACAAAAAAAAAAAAAAAAGAGAGAAGCTCCATCTTCTGCCACAGAGCAACCACAAAACACACTAGTCTGTTTTTGTCCCCCCCCTCCTTCATGTTGATTCTGGCCCTCATGGCGAGCTGGGACTCCATCTTGGCATGACCCTGCCACAGAAAGCTGCTTTTACCAGCACTCACACAGCCTTGTATGGTCGCATTGTCTGTATGCTAAACACGGCCTCAGACTACAGGCTCTCCCCTGAAACTATCGGCCCTTTGACCGCGCTAACAAAACAGCACAGCCCTGATTCCAGGCAAATCTGGGATCACTGTAAGTTTACCATTCCACTTCATGGTCATTAGTCTGCTGGGGTGAGGCGGCCACAACAGCGCTGACGTTAGAGCTGATAAACATTATAGTGGTATTAACTGTGGTGTTATTAAAGGTCAGGGTCAGACTATCACACATCCAGCAGACGAGGTGACACAGGAGAGACTGGCCTCCGGTTTTTCCACCACAGTTTTAGGAAAAAAAAAAAAAAAAACACCCCGGACAATGAAACGCTGGACGGTGGCTTTTAAAAAGACGAGACACAGACACAAACCAAACAGGGACGCTCCACGTTCCTCAGTCGAAGGTAAATCAGGGTCCGGAAATTAACTCAAGACCCGCCAACAACACCACATTACCCAGAATGCAGCTCATAGCCAGCAGTTTCCCACAGCGGTTATACAGCGGGCATCCTCATTTATTTACTTTTTTAAAATTTTTTTTAAACCACAAACGAGAAAGCACTGAACCCTGCACCTCTGAAACACGTAGCAGCTGTTTAGCCACAGCTTCACCTGTTCAGATACACATGTTCAGCAAACATCTGGGCTAATGTGCAAACAGTTCCAGCATCTTTTATTTGACCGGTTTCTGAGGCCTGCTGGGCTGGCACTGAGCTGAGACAGCACATCACATCGTTTCTGACGAAAAGAATAAAGGACGAAACATTTAGCTGCACAAACATCCTAGTTCATTAAAATGCTGGGGGGAAAAAGGAAAAGCAGAAGTTTAATATCACTGGTTGAATGGAGATTTGACTCAACCGAGAACGACGACTCCGGGCAGAAGGTTCAGTCTAAAGCTCGTTTGTGTCGTCCTAGAGAGAGGCCACAGTCTTACATAAACTGGACAACAGTGTAATCAATACAAAGTCCAGCAATAAGACAGGACACTTTAACGGTGCAGGCTGTTCACACTGCTCTGCTGCATGTAGCCTGTACGTAGTGGACTCTTTACAATCAGGGTGAGCGCCTGCACAGCAAGCTAACGTAGATGTGGGCAGAAAGGGGGCGAGTGAGAGCAGGATGTGTTACTGGTTTTATCAAGTGGTCAACTTCCTCCCACCTCTCAGATGTTTCCATGAGTTTGATCACCAACACGGGGCTCAGCTGTAAAAACACAGGCAGTCCTGTTGCTGTCGGCAGCTGGACAGTTAAGTGGGAAAAACCCTTTGGTTGAGGACAAGACCCTGACACCTGCTGTATTTCAAACAGACAACACCAACCCGTCTCACCTACAGGCCTGACAGAACTACAAAAGGCCCGCCCAGATCTCCAGCAGGTACCACCTCTGCTCTGGTTCAGCAGAGGGGGCGTTGACAACTCCACGTTCACCGAGATCACCGTGTGTTCCACCATAACCCAAACCTGGGCGCTAAGAAGACGCCGCAACGCCAGTTTATTATTCAATCAGACAGAATAATCAAACCTTCTTTGGTCACAGCTTTTCAAAACTGACGATTTGCTGCTTTTCTCTGTGTTAGATTATTTTCAACTCAACACCTTTGGGCCTGAGGCTCCAACACGTAATCGGATGACATTTCCTCGGCCTCTGGGAAAACTGCAACAGGAATTCTTCACTTTTTTTTTTTTCTTTCCTGACATTTCACCTCCAAGACATTAAATAGAAAATGTCAGCATATTGATAAAGTCAATAATTTCTGATGGATTAGCTCCCAGCTCACAGGTGATCTTAGTCGAGCAGCACATATTATAACAGATTATTATTATTATTATTATGAGATGTGACAGGTCTGAGTAACTGAATAAGAAGATGGTGACATTAATGTAGATTAAAGTGAGCTGAGGCCCCACACAGGAGCCTGCACCTGTATCCAAACCATACACCTGTAATACTCAGTAAATCATAGTAGTACTCAGTAAATCACAGTAGTACTCAGTAAATCATAGTAGTACTCAGTATATGTAGACAGTCTGAACCGGGACAGCTGTGCCCTTGCAGTAATAATCTCAGCAGCAGTGTTGTAGCTCAGTCCAAATGCCTCAGGTGCGCACTGCTCCTTATTCCAACCAGTCTGGGCTCTGGCTGGCACAGAGCAAACCGAGCCTGTCTGAGTAATAAAGGCAGCTTTATTCTGGTCACTGTACCTGAATCTCCCTCCGCAGTGCTGGCATTGGTCCCCGACCCAGCCGGGGAAGCACACACAGTTCCCGGTGGCGGTGTTGCACTGCCCGTTCATACACGGCTTGTCGCATTCCTTCGCCTCGGTGACGCCGGGCAGCCCGGAGAGCAACCCGACGACCGAGAGCAGGAGCGCGGTTGTGACCATCAGCTGGCTCCGGCTCCGGCCGTAGCCCGAGCAGGCCCGCCGCGTCGCCCCGTACATTCTCGCACAAAAGATGGCTGCTTCAGGCAGACGCTCCGGTGCTGCGGGGATGGCGACCCAGCGAGCTGCCCGTGGATGTGGTTCCGTCTATCGGACCAAAGGTGCGGTTTCCTCGGAGGTATGCTTTAGCGACTTCGCTGATGCCGGTCTCCGGAGGTTTGGTTTACATCTTTCCAGCGGTCCCGTTTCCCAGCGCCGCACCAAGCCGCATATTGACATCCAGAAGTGACGTCATAGCAACGGAAATGCGCAACCATGGGGGCATGCGAAACACGCAGGGCTTCGGGCTTTTATTTTGAAAACCGACGCCGGAAATCCCACCCCTTTTACGAGCTAAGAGCATTAGAAATACATATCCCATGATGCTTTGAGAGTGGACATATTTGTGTAGCAGTAGTTATTGAATGTTAACAGAATAATTATTAAATTTGATTTTATTTTAAGTTCTTTTATTTTACTAATTGCTGTTTCCTGTTTTGATTTTTGCATGTCTTTTATTTCTGTAAAGCACTTTGAATTACTCTGTGTATGAATTGTGTTACATAAATAACCTTACCTAATTACAAAATAAAGTGTAAAACAATATTTGTCCAAATAATTATAACTCAAAGTTCAGCTTTTTCTGCATCAGGTACAACAACAAGGATTTAATCAGAAAGTCGTGATATAATGTTATAAAAAATATTAGTCAAAAAAAAGCTAGTTTGCAGATAAATCACCTTTTTTAAAGTATATAAATATGAGCTCTACCTACTCCCTGATATCTTGTCAGTCAGTGTGTGCAGACCGCATGATTCCCATGCCCCATATAATTTCCACTTTGAACCCAAGCGGAAATCTGATCTGCAGCAATAACTGAAAACCCTTGTGTGGATGCACATGGTCTTTAATAAATGTAAAGCTTTACTCCACTGTACTGCCTCAAAATCATAGTGTGCAGTTGTTGTACCATTAGAAAATACCCCCATACTGTGTTGATAACTGTATTTTGTTGTCATCAGTAATATGTACTGTATGTATCATAATTAGATTCTTGATGCAGTAATAAATACTGTATACAATGATACATGAGTGAGCTGTGTGTGTGTGTGTGTGTGTGTGTGTGTATTAAACCAGTTTGTACTGAATGAAATGTATTTTAGGACAGATATCTAATACATGATCATTATAAATAGAACAAAACCAATGTTAATTATTCTTAGGAAGATTGTTCATTGAAGAAACATTTGGATTTGTGTTCTAGTCTTTGGTGGTTCTTTCAGTTCTCAGGTGCTAAAAGTCAGATCCAGCGGTTCAAACCACAGAACAACAAGGACACAAAACTGTACAAATGGTATAGAACAGTTTATTAAATTTAGACTTATAAGAAGTCATCATATTCCAATGCGCTTATCGCATGAAGTGCATTCATAATAACACCAACCCAAAAAGGATTGATCACGGCATCGAAACATAAATAAAGCAATTAAACATATGTACAATTCAACATGGACAGAATGGGCTTTGTGCACAAGAACAGGCAACTACATGTCCAGACACAGGAACCAGACACTGAGAGGAGGGACGAACTACCTGGACAGCCGGAGCGGGACGAGGATAAACAGTTTAACAAAGTGTGAAAAAAAGTTCCTGTATAATCACATTTTCTTGGTTTGAGTGAAAAGAAGAAAGTATCTAGACCCCCTGACAATACACTATCGTCGATAATGCTGTTTCCAGTTTAACGGTATAAGATGACTATCTATTACTGAAGGTGATTTATGCTGCGCCAGTTTCTTTCTTTCCTGTTGTCAATCATTCATATACAAGTCTTCATATCACTGTCAATTCACTCATGAACTGACTCCTACAAAATAAAAGGACAAAAAAAAAAAAAAAAGCTCCTAAATCCTGTTGTGGAAAACTTGGATTCATCCTGAATTCATTATTGAATTCCTCTGAAATATCAAACCTTAATTCTGCAAAATTTTGTCAAGTACTTCTTTGTCAACAAAGAACTTAAGTAACAGAACCTACATGTTGTACTTTAAAGAACTGTAGCTGTCATAGGGAAACTAAACTCTTCAGGTTTCATGTTTGTCATGGTGGAAGTACTAGTCTTTCAAGTCTGAAGAGGGAACTGATCATTTTACAAGAATGGCTCATCTTTGGTCAGATGAGTAGATGAATGAACAAACATTGGTTTGACTTCCCGGATCAGACATAGTCAAGACTTTACAGTAATCAAAAAACCCTGCAGAATAATCAAAGAACTGCACTTATTTAAAAAAAAAAAGAGAGAGAGAGAGAGAAAACATCCTTAGAAAAGTACAATCATTGAAAGCACATTACAGTTAGCAGTTTGAGTGTGTGTAGTTACAAACAGCTCTTGTGACTCTCCCAGTACTTCTTATGTACATAAAATAATGCTTCTGTGGATCACATGCCCAACATCAGGTCCAGGTCCCCAGTAGACAATGTGGAGGGGATAAAACAGTATCACCTTATTCACTAAATGCTATTTTCCTGCATTGCGGAAGAGCTGCAGACCTCAGTAATGAGTGTTTTACTGAGAACACCAGCATGATCGGGTTGGGGCACAGTAGCACAACTGCAGAAAGTTGAAGGAGAGTTATCAGTTACAGAAAAGTACACTTAACTGACTTTCAAATGGCACTCTGGTCCTTTAGTTTGTCCTCTGGTGCTCAAAGCAGGGTAAACCTCCTCCACTTGGGTCCCTAAATATTTGAAAACAAACACTGAGAGTCATGTCAAACAGCTGTAAGAGGTGACCACCATCATCTGTCTCTGGAGGTCACACTGTAACATTCAGCTATCCATAAATGGCAGAGATCATTTCCTCTTTGTTCCCTCTCCCACAGTATATGACACTATCTTACAGTCGCCTCATGAAAAAGCCATTTACAAGCAATGGCGCCTTACAATATTTACAAGGATTGATCAAAATCATCTTATGAATTAACAAAGAAAAAGATATAAACAGGATTTTCCCTTTAATTATGTACAGAGAGGAAAGGTGAGGTGTTGGAAAACGACTGAGCACCTCAGAGTCATTGTGTAAATTTACACACAGAAAAACTGCATCCAAGTACTGGCTTTAAGATAACAAATTCACAGTCACCCTTCACTTCCCTATCTGAAACATGCAAAACCAGGAGCCAGAGGCTCTGCATTCATCCAGAGGGGACCACAAGCCCCTTTCTGAAGGCAAACCATATCAACGAACTGGATTCATAAACTCTTCTCTACGCACCACGCCACCTTTTCTTATTAAAATAATAAAAAAAAAAAAACATACAGGAAAAAAGATGGTCTTTTTTTGGTCTCCCAAATCAGGCATACTAGGTGTCAGAACACCACTTAGTGCTTGTACCAGTGATTAGTACTGGTCACTAGTACATAAGATGATCAAGCATCAAAGGCCCCTTCGGAGTGTCCTCTTGGTTTTGATACCTGAGGTGTTGTGTGGGTGAGTGAACACTGGCTGAATGTTGGGAGTAAACGGCGTGTCGTGACCAGACCAGGTTCAAATCATATCTCAAATAGTTCTTAGCTGCCAGCTGTCTCTCAGTACCAGATTACTGACTTTGCCCTGTCAGAGTGGGGAGAACGTCATTTGTTTAAGCCAATCACAGGTACACATTTCAAAATCAATTAGGGGAAATGTTCTGTGGATAATAGCTTAGTCTACACTGAGCTGACGGGCTGCCCATCTGGTACTCAGAACCACTTACAATTACCTCTAAGAAGTATCTGCAAGTACCACTTGAGCCAAGTCTGGTCGTGAACATTACAGAACAGCTGTCACTTTTAAAATATTCTTTCATTTGTAAGCGTGATTATAATTGGGAACTGGGGCAGCACAGTGTTGTGCGAATATGTAACAGCATGTGTATTTGCCAACAAGAGTAACCGTGCACGACTTTGTCTCGCTGCTCTAAAGCCACTGAGATAAATTCCTGCACACTTGTTGTGCCTGGCATGTAAAGTGATTCAGTTTGAGGCAGTGGTTGATGGCAAGGGGCTGAGGTGTATCTCTTGGGCGGCAGACCAGCAGGCGGATGTGCCAGTGGGGTTATTTTTTGTGTCATGGGATGTTCAGGACGTCGATGTCTGTCGTGAGGGCCGGCCCATGGACGAGGCGCTGTAAGTACGGGAGCGCTGCCTCACAGCCAGTCGGCAAGGCAGCTCCAGATCCTGGAAGAGGGGAGTTCCTATGATCTCAGCTGCCTCAGGACGCTCGCTGGGGCTCAACGACAGCATGCTGCGCACCATGCTCAGCTGCACAGACAGAGAAAACAGCACAGTGAAGTCTTTCATAGCAGTAATGTCCCCATTAATATGGTCACTCATTAGTTCAAAAGACTCGCTTCATTGAAATCTCATGCAGCACAGCAAAACCACTACTAGATATAAGTCTAACCACTAAAGCTACACACACAACTCATACAATGGAATAATTCAACATCAACACAGATACAACCAGTACAGTGGGATACTGGGATAACAGGGTGAGAGTATTCCAGTGCTGGAGAATCACAGATTATGATTTGGGATAACACTGTTATTTACTTAATTCACCAAATAGTCTATAATAATGATAATTATATTATTATATAATAACAATAATAATAATAATATAATTTGATCCTAATTGGATTATGTGAAAAGAGTTTCATCTTTAACTTTATATTCTGTAGATTGGGGAATAAAACTAATGCGAACACATCTATTAATTGGAATATTTTAGCAGTTAATGTGTTACTGATGACTTAAATCTGTGATAGACAACAACCTGACATTAAAAACTCTCAGATCTGGATGTGTCACACTCCAGTAGTTTTGCTATCATTTGTTCTGGGCACAGTTTTCTTTTCTTGTGTCAGTCGTGGTTTGTGCCACTAGGTGGCAGTAGAGGGCCACTCACCTCCTGAATGTTATTTTTGGAGAAAACCTCTGGGAAGCGCAGCAGTCTCACCTCTGTCAGCGTCTGGAAGAAAGGATGTAAACACCTGAGTGGAGCAGTGCTACTGGCTAATGAGGCCCTTTGTTACAGAGACAAAGACGTCCTAGTCAATCACAAAGGGCAAAGAAAATCTGCTATTAAAGTGGCAATAATGATCATTTGAAGGCCAGTAATGAAAATGTATTGTATGTTTTCACACTGAATAAAAGAATGAACTGAGTAAAGGAAAGAGACAAAAAGATAAACTGCCTAATTAGAAAAGTCTTCTACTGCTTAAGTAAATAACAGCAGCGGGGATCCTTACTGAAGCCAAAAATGAGATCATGTAATTTTAATATTAACTAACTTTACACTAGCGATGACATTTCATATTTGGAAAACATCTGAACATTTTAATTGGCTCCCGTTGTTTAAATGTTGCTTACAGCATAAATTCTCCCAGATTGTAAACACAACTGTAAACTCTTTACTTTTGTTTAATGACTATTTTACACAGAAAACAGCAGGAAAACAGACAGATCGTCTATGATAATCATGTGCTTAGCAGTTTGAAAAGCCAAATTACACAGTTATTGATTGCAAGATAAAAATCCTTTGGGGAGTTAAAGGAAAGAGAAGGAAATCAAGTGGAATTAAGAAATGTTTGTGTGGCCATTTGTTTGCTGACTCACCCTCACTCTCTCCATCTGGGTGCTGAAAGGATACAGCAGCTCAAACAGGATCAGACCCAGAGAGTAAATGTCCACTTTATGAGAGTACGAGTTTCCAGAGAGCTGCCAGGACAAAAAAGAAAGGATGGAATCAACATTTAATTCTTAGAGAATTAAGAATTAGAGTATAAAGTCCGATCAGTGTATGAATAGATGACTCTCAGCATCCTTTTTTAAAATAAATGCAGGTCTGTAATGTCTACCCTACATTACAATGATCCCTGTGTTTCCTCACCTGCTCCGGGCTCATGTAGAGTTTGGTGCCGACCTGGCCCGTGTGTCGGGTCAGAAGTGGTGCGGGCGTCAGGGCGCTCGGCTCATCGTCCTCCTCCTGGTCCATGGCCGTCACCAGGCCAAAGTCTCCCACCTTCACCACATCGTCCATGGTGAAGAAGATGTTGGAGGGCTGGACGACAGATGGTGACAGGTTATGTCGAGTGTACCAAACATTAAAGATATGAAATCATCGAGCACTGCTAATGCATGCACCTGTTTGCAATATCATCTGCACATACACAAAAAAAAAACAAAAAACTGAGGATCTGTAAGAGCGTAGTGTGAAATGATGAGTTATCTCTACTGCAATATAAGTTCAAAGCCTTATAATGCAGCTGCTTTTGAAGCTGCAGCCTTAAAGTTAATTTTCCTCTGAAGAAAGTAAAGTTAAATAAGTAGCATCTGGATTTTTTTTGATAAAATAAAATCTTTTTAGTATAAAATCTTTTTAGTGGACAGTGTGTGTGTGTGTATGTGTGTGTTCACCTTTAAGTCTCTGTGCATGAGGCCCTTACTGTGCAGGAAATCGACAGCCTCTGCAATCTGGAGGAAGATATCCAGACACTGGTTATGCTCCCTGTGCTCTGGGAGGAAGCGCTGAGCCATCCAGTCCTTCAAGTTCTCCTTTCTACAGAGCTGCATCTGGATGTACAGGTACACCTGCAGATCAGGAAAAGACGGTTTGAGTTCATAACGGGTTGCATTTAAAACACAAAACACATATTTCCTTTCAGTTGTTACTAGAAAAAAGTAAAAGAAAATATACCTGATCATTCAACAGCTGATTGTGACTTTTTAATTCTTTCAAATCAGTTATAAAAGATATAACAAGTTGACAGTTGATATTAAACACAAGATACAAGAAAAACTTTGATTAATATTGGTACAACAACAACCGCAATCTGCACCATGTGGTCAATACCGGTCTCGAACACTGTGACACCTTTAGACAACTGTGTGGATGAGTGACTGACCTTGGGAGAAGGCTGAACTCGCGGGTTTGGAGGAGTTGTGGGGAGGGCTAGGGTAAGAGAGGTTGGTCGGGGGGGAGATGAAGAGGAGGCAGGGACAGATTCCTGTCGTCTGGTGTGCGAGGAAGATGAGCTGTTCTTTTCCGTCAGTGTGCCAGGACTGACAGCACCAGAAGCTGAATCTGTGTCAGCGTCGGCATCTCGGTCGCAGCCAGAGTCCTCAAACACAATGTCAAAGGAAGAGGAGGTGCAGTCGCTGGGGCCGCGTGGGGGGCACAACTCGAAAGAGTTGGGGGTGTCTGAGACCTCGGGGTCAGCCTGGCTGTCCCTCTCAGACATCAGGCTGTCGTGGCCGAGAAGAGGGTGGAAAGACAAGTCTCCACCAAAACCGACAGCACTGCCTGTACTGCCAGAGAGCTGGGCGCGGGCATCAACAGAGGACTCTAAGATGTCTCCTCGTGGACCATTGACAGGTGAGACAGAGGTAGACACTGGCACTTTGACAGACAGCACCTCCATGTGGTCAAGGAAGCTCACTGGCCAGTCGGTGGTACTGAAAGAGAGAAAGAGGTTTTGTTTCAGCCCAGCTTCCTGGAACAACTGAGTCACTACTATATGAAAATTACAGTGAATTATTCAAACTAATCTGGCAAACACGAAAGAGCTACGGCAACATGGTTCAAACTACAAACAAAAGAAACAAGAATTTTTAATTCCCTCCCTCATGGTTATCTGGAATTACTTTTATTACTTACCTACTTATCAGAGAAGTAAACAAAGCAGACTTTAACTGACCCTAGCTAGACCTGGTGCCATGTTCTGCCTGCTGAGCTGCACAGCATAACATCTTTAAAAGGCCAAGCTCACCTGGTGTCTTTCAGCCACCTCTGGTCCATCTCCTCCTGCCAGCCCTCGGGGGGGCTTTCCTGCCAGGCGTTGAAGTAGCGGATAATCCCCGGGTGCTCCAGCTTGGCCAGGGCCTTCACCTCTCGCATCACTTTCTCACGGGCCAGCTCCCTGGAAGTGGAAAAGTGAGTTTTCAATGTGTAATTCGCTTTCATGGCAAGTTTGTCTGTTATTTTTCTGCACCCGAGACTTTCTGTTGCTGGATTTATTGTGTTTTGTCTGACAGTGTAAATAAACACACGGCTATTATTTATACCAAATTGTCAGTTGTGCCTTTAGTTTTCTGTGCTTAGACATCGCAGCTGCTGCTTGTACAACTCAGCCAACCAGCTTTTCATGAAAACAGAGATAAAGGAAACGCTAATAGCCTTCAGCAAGAAGTCTGTGACCACTGAGGGGCACTACCTGTTGGGCAGACGGATTCTTTTGATGGCGTAGTTGCAGTCATCCACTTTGTTGCGGGCTTCAAACACAACACCAAACCCCCCGCGGCCAAGGCACTGCACGGGCTCAAAGTCAGTCAGATACCTGGGGAGAAGACACTTTGGTTGGCATTATGATGAGAAGAATGACTTAGAGGAAAGGAGCCGTGTGTGCTATCACCTACACTCCTGACAATTTCAAAGACCAGGGATTTAACAATTCACTGTGGTCAAGGAGGCTTATTAAGTGGTAATCATAAAGGTGATTACCAGAGAAGGAATTACTACCAGCCAAATCCCTGTCAAGGCTGCTGAGCCGGCAGGTGGCCAGGCTACGGATAAAAAAGATCATGAATTAACATTAATATTGTGGATGTTTGGCTGCTGGTGAGGCCAAATTTATTCTGAATTTAGATGCTGAAAAACAGCAAAAGACAAATATTTAGAAGAGTAAAGTAAAGAAGAAAAAATAATTTAATAATTTGATCTTGTCTAATTAAAGATGTCTACAGCAAGATGATGTTAGTGTTAAATAATGTGAGATTCACTTGTATGGCAGTGCTTTAACGGTATTTTTAGTAAACATAGTTCCACTGCACGTCATAGTTCAGCTGTCAGATATTGTTTTGCCACTATGTGCACTTTCATAAACAACTGTTACAAAGTTCGTTGTTCATCAATGGAGACTTAAAAGAAATCCAACCACTGAGCTTGCTGCTCAACGAAACACCAAACTCTGACTCCTCTACACCCTGTCAAAGCAGCCAGGCTCAGGATCCTCAGGAGACTCAAGGCTGTCTTATTAGGAAATGTGTGGGAACATGTGATTGAGCCCTTGTCTCCCTCCTAATGATCTGACTCATGCCTGCTGCAGCTGCTGCAACAGCCGCCAGTTTTATTTAAGGAAAGTTCTTCTGCAAAAGCAATTTGCATGGATTGCAGCAGCAGCAGCTCTAAAGGAAACAGACGGGTGGGGTGTCATTTTAGGTTGGATCAAAAGAAAAGAAAGTGCAAGTGATGACACCAGGAAAAAAAAACCCCTTCAGTTTAATCAGATTCTTGGTTGTGTTTGGGCGAATAGAGTCACATTATTCAGCTCACGAATGTAAACATGCAAACTCCATCGATCAGGCCACAGGAGGTTATATGGCAGCCCATAAATTATGGCTACTGATCATATTTGGGATGTCCAAAATAAGAAAATAAAACTTTTGACAATGTGCTGACAGTGATGTTAAGTGACACTGCAACCCTGTGGCAGATGCTGCTGGGTAGGGTGCGGTCTGCGGGGGCCAAGGTCATTTTCATTTGATGGCAAACAGCTGAGTTATCCAATCAAGCACTACCATCTTCCATCTCTGCCTTGTCCTATCTAGCCAGACTGGAAGACCAGTGGTCACCATGGTAACAGTGCCAAATCTGTAGCTACACCTTGAAAGACTCGCATGAGACTGAGGCGTGCAGATAACAATTCCAGGCACAGCAGTTGTGTTATGTGACGTTCTCCTGAGTCATGACAAAAACATTCACATGGAACACATTCTGCCTCAGCATCACAGAACGTTAGCGACGTACCTGGACACATATTCGCTGGAGCGTGTCTCCATGGCAACCGCCTCTTTGAATTCTACAACCTCAAGGTCAAACTTGCTGTCTGTCTGGCACTGCGTCTCCGACTCTTTCCGTTGCTTTTAGGAAAGAAGGAGCACAACAAAGACACATTGAACAACTTATTATTTTTATAAGAAGCTTAAATTCTGTGGCATATTTTTGGTATTTTTTCTAAGATACAGCCAAACAAACAGAAACAGAGGTCAGCTAATGTGTTCCTGTAAAATCAATGCACTTTATGTTAAAGAAACTAAAAAAAAAAAAAAAAAAACCTTCTTTATATTTTGCTTTAAAAATATCAAATTTACAGTGTACATGCCTCATTTTAAGTTATTATTTTAATTAAACAACATCTGGGACAATAACATCTGTTTGATATCAATATCTTTAGGCAATATTTACTGATGACAACATCTGTGATAAAGCAGAAATTTTTCATTCATACCGAGTCAAAATCTAAATTATAATGATACTGTATGTGGGAGCTATTTCATACTTGACATTGGGTTCACAAAGGGCAGTGTGCAGAGTTCACATTAACATTACATGACCACTGTCAGTATGGTATTCTTGCTGCAGACTGTATCTGTGTCTGTCTTACCCTCACATAGGCTGCAGGGGCAGGGGGGTGGAAGAACTTGCGGACGATGTAGGTGGTGGCAGCGATGCAGAAGACGATGGTGCCGAGGATCTCCTTCCACCAGGGCAGCAGCAGCACGGGGTCCTTTCTCCTGCGACTTTCAGCCCCTGCCCCATTTCCCTTTATCAGGCTCACGGCGCTGTCACGTTTCCCCCGGTAACGTTTGCTGTAGGGGAAGTAGTAGCCATTGTCTAAAGCATAGAGAAAAGAAAATCAGTTAGTGTGGTTTTATTTTGTCCCTCACAGCCAATATTCCTTCTCCTTCCATACACTCCACGTACCTACATATCGTGCAAATGTATTTATACTGCATGTACTGGTCAAATTCAGCACTGAGCTCTTACCATATGGATACTGAAGGACTGACAGGGCTCCGTTGCTGTACTCTTCATGGGAAAACTTGTCATTATTCAGACACTTGTCAAATTCATCAGAGCCGACCAGGGCAGGTGTCCGGGATGGGGAATCTGTGTCAAGGATGAGATGAAAAAGATCCTGATCTCCACATATTGAGATGGATAAAGACAGAAATCACTTCAAATATTTATTGGAGCCTGGTTTTACTTTGTGTATACAGCTACAATGACGAGTCTTCACAAAATTAGTTCCTCTGGTGATTAAACATAGCACCTAACGACTAAGGTGGCGTTGACTTACGGATTAGAGGCTTCCATTTGACAGTAGGCAGTGTTATTATATCTTTCTCCGATGCAATAGCTTTGGAGGGGAACTTTTCAGAAATCCTCACTGAGGACTGGAGGTAGAGCTGTCCCTGGAACATCCCTGATAAACAAAGGGCAAAGCAGTTACACACAAACTCGATACATAACTAAAGGTTTGTACTGAAAATGATCACAGCAGGGCGACATACACGCAACATTATGCATCTAGACATGAGGAATACCACACTTCCTGTGTAAACATGAACTTACCTAAGTACACGCTGGACTCGGCAGCTCCTGCTGCCTTCTCCGTATCGTCGTCATCATCGTCCTCGTCGGTTTCCGACTGGTTGCTGTAGGCTGTGTCGTCAAACAGGCTGATTGGTGTGACTTTACCCCCACCCACAAGCCAGGCCGAGGCGATGGGTGTGCAGAACTTAACAACACAGGAGACACAGAATTAGCTGATATACTTCACTGATCTACAGACCGAGGCTCACAAGGCACTGAACTAAACTGGTGATGGAGTAAATGAACCACAGAAAACATTCTCAGAGTAAACACCACTACATTAAAATGGTGTTTTGGTAGTTTAGAACATCTCACCTGACGCTCCCAGACCAGCTGCCCATCAGGCTTGGTGCTGAAAGCCATGACCTTCCAATCAGGAACTGACACCTTGATAACAAGGTCCAGGTTGTGGTTCTGGCTTTGCGGTTTCTCTGTCTGCTCTCTGTCTTTTGGTTCATCTGTGATGACCCGCTGACTCTCCCTCCAGGTGTCACCATTCGCCATTTCTCCCTCCAGGAAATTTATTCCGGATTGTGCTTCTGGAACCAGCTTCAACTCAAAGTTTCCAACACTGAAGTTCCACCTTTTATCAAGAGAGAGAATTGAAGAACTGTAATTTAGTAACTATCACAACTGGGAATTGGAATAAATAATGATAACAGTTGATTATGATTTTGAGGATGCAGATCAAATATATTGAATTAAAATGATCAGTCTGGTCAGTATGGTAAAGCAGCAGGTAAAAAGAGATGTGACGTTAATCACTAGTGACTGAACAGTTAACTGACTATTTAAAACAGACAGAAAGCCAATCGGGTGACTGACCCTTTCTGAAATACCACACAAGATAGCATATCTGCTTCACTCAGGACTCAGGTTGACTGACTAGCAATGGCAGATGGATTGATTGATTGAATAAAACTCACTTCTCCATCCCTGATCGGGGCATGATGGCTCGCACAGTCTTCTGAGTCCTCTGCAGCAGGAGCACATCCTCAGTTTCCATCTCATCTTCTCCCCAGCGACTGCAGCCCACTGCAGAGCAGATGTACCGAATCTGAGGCAAACAGCAGGGGAGAAATTACAAAGAGGGTTATTCTACCGTGGTCGTGTAGTTGATGTAGGTTGATGTCTGGTTAAATTCTCTCAAAAACACTTGGTATGATTGATTTGATTCAATCTCCAGGGGAAACAGAAAATATAATTTCATTAATTAAATGTATTAACATATGATTCCACTGACCTTCCCACTGTACGCCCCCAGGCCATATGTAGTAAGGGATTTGCCCCCAACCAGGACTGTGTCATCTCCGATGCGGTAGGAGGACTCCAGAAGGGACTCCACACTGAAAGGCACTGCTTCCATGCTCTCTCTGTCACGGTTCCACTGAAACAAGGCACCGTCCAGTGAAGGGATGACCATCTTATTGCCAAATACCTACAGGGGAAAAAAAATCTGGTTGGTTTTGTTATATCAAACACACAAGTTGATGCAAATTAAGTTGGAAAGACACATAGTCCAACTCAAAAAGAGAAAAAGGTTAAAATTTTCTTACTAAAAACAAAGTGCAACAGCCAAAGTGTTTTAAAGATCAGCTTCTGTTGTCCTTATTATTTTACTACCTGTCCATGCAGGGGACAAACCACAGCTGTTGCCCCCTTAGCGATTTGCAGCTGTCTGAGGAACTTGTGGTTTATTAAGTCAAGTTAGAGTTAGAGTTACAGTGCAAGTTACAGTAGAGACGTATGAAGTTTGTTAATGAAAATATAGGTAACATCGCTAAGCTGCACATGGATTACCTATAATTTCTATGGGTAATGCGCAAATGGAAAACAGTAAAATGTAATATTATGAAATACAGTACATATTTACACAGCTGATCATAGGTAACACATTTTTGCTATTTTCATGTTCTATTAAATAAGTTTGAATTTCCAGCATCTTCCCTCCCAGACATGTAACACACAGGTACAGGACAGCTGCATTTCTAAGCACCAGTGTCAATATAATTGATTCTGAACTTTACTGCTTCAGTCTGATGCAAAAGCTTTTAACACACGTATCTTTTTCAGTTTGAAAAGTCCTTCTCAGCGCAGACAATCATTCAAACACAAAAACATTTGCCCACACAGACAAAACTGGCCGACACACATCCACCCACACGGCAGCAGCTTTAGCCCCCACACACTTGGACTCAATCCGCAGGCTTGGGACCATTACACAACTAAGAGCCAAAGTAATTAACCTGGATCTTTATAAAAGTGTGCGACCGCGGATAAGGTGTGTGTGTGTGTGTGTGTGTGTGTGTGTGTGAGGGCTATTAGGTGCTCTCTGTAGGGGGCAGTGAGAATGACATCACTGCCAAAACCTGAGCCCAATCCTGATTTAACCTCCGAGCATTAGCTCATCAGGAGGTGTCAGGACAATTGTTTACTTCAAGTTCTGTCATGATTATTCAAACACTGTCATCAGAAATCACTTTGTTTGAAGGTCCAAGTTGTGACTCATTCTTTTTAACAAACTGCTCAGTGACATAACAGCAGTTTTGGCTTCCATGTCTCGTGGATGGACACGTTCAGGAGGGATGAAGACATTATGTGTTTCCATGATCAAACCTATGACATGCCAATCATTTTTACTTAGAAATCCTCTGAAAAGGTCAGTGTGGTATCTTTGTGGTGGATTAACAAAAGCCAGGGGATGTGTGGCAAAATGATTTAGTAGAGCGCAGTGCCAGGAGCAGAGGTGATGTCATCTTTTCGGAGGGAGGAGGATGGCTTGGCGACAAGATGAGGATAAATTTAGCGAGTAGAAAGAAGAGGGCTTAATAGTCTGACCATCACATCACACCATAACGGTATGGCTGTGGGAGTCCAAAGAGGTTTACAAGAGAGAGGAACTTCTCAGAGCTGTGGATGAGTCACCCTGCTCCTGACGCCTTAATCCAGGTCTTAGATCCAGCCAACATAACTTAGCTCAGATCTCTTCTCTCAGCCGCTCTGCTTGTGCATCTTGTCCACGTCCATTCCAACTCAGAGCACTGACTGATCTATCATGCTGCCCTACAAAACACCAACAAGTAGTCAAACTGAACTACTTCAGATATACAAAACTGTGCATTATTTATATAGCAGTTATCCACATAGAATACTAGAAAATGTTTTCATGGCTACGCCAATGACGTTTAACTGAATGCTCAGTGATTTTTCTGCCTTTGCTGTGGTATGCATAAACAAACTGTCAACCATGAGGACAAATAGTTCACGCTTTGCAGCAGATTTAAGAAAAGCCAAGTGACACACTGCAGGCCGAGCTACTCAAAGTCTCTCTTAAACTCTGCGTCTCACCTTTATCTTTACCATCTCATCAGCTCTTGTAAAATCTGGCGTGAATGTCTCTTGAATTATTAACAATTTCTCAATTGTAACTAAGTTTCACAGGCCTTAAAAATAATTATAACTCAGCTCACGTAATTTCATTGATTCCGCAGAGATTGTTGTGACATAAAATTAATCACAGTGCCATAATTTGACAGCTCTTGAATCATAAAGCATTCTGTCTGTATGGTAGGCTCTAAAGTTTAGTAATTAAAAACAGTTCAGATAAGCTGAGAATGAAATGACTTCTTACAGCTGAAGGTCTTTAATGGCCTAATACGGCACTTGGTTTCAAAATATAAACTTAAATATATATTCAGCAGTGATGTCCGGCTTTAGACAAGCAAAAAAGTTTAGATTATCTGCACTGAAAGTGTACTGTTAGATCGACACTTATTTCCAGATGTACTTCAAATATGCAATAACAATTTTTATACTACATGTTAGCGCTGTATGAATAGAAATCTAATAAATCCAACCTCTAGTGTGGTTCAGATGAGGTAAAATTCTTACAGCCCACCTGGCAGTGTCCCATTTCATGCCTTTTGGCAACAGACATGCAGAACAGTGTCTAGTATGTATGTTATTCCTTTCGCCGTTATGTCTACTGACTACATTTACCGAGGTTTATGGAAATCCTGCTGGCTAACTCAGTAATAACTAAAAAAGCCTTTCACTAAAATGGAAATCTGTTGCTCTAACGTGGTTATTTGAAGCATTCAAGAAAAAATTGATTATAGGAGACCATCGAAGCAAATTAAAAGGTATCCTTTCATGAACAATGCATGAATATATGATAAACAAACCACCCCCACTCTGTGTTTTCTGTGTCCTTTGTTTCAAACGGTCTTTGTTGAAGGGGAATCTTATTTTGTTACATGTTGAAAACAAGAAGAGGAGGTTCTTGGATGTAGTGAAGGAGGACGTGAGGATAGTTGGTGTGGGTGAGGAGGATACAGAGGATAGGGTTAAATGGAGGCAGATGATTCGCTGTGGCGACCCCTGAAGGGAGCAGCCCAAAGGAAAAAAAGAAGAAGAAGAACAAGTTGAAAACAAGAAAAAATAAACTGTGTGAACTGTGAATGCTTTGAATGTTACAGGTCAATTCATTCTAAAGAGCTACAAACACAGTTTTACCCTTTTTTTGAACGTGTAGATCAGGGGTCTCCAACCCTGGTCCTCGAGCGCTACTGTCCTGCTTGTTTTCCAGGTATCCCCGCCCTACGCACTGCTGGTTACCTGGCTCAGGTGTGTTCAGCCAATCAGAAACTGGAAGGGCAGGGAGAGTTGGAAAACCTGCAGGACAGTAGCGCTCATGGACCAGGGTTGGAGACCCCTGGTGTAGATGCTATTTTGAGATACACATCTGTCGGGTACAAGAGGCCTCCAGTGCATGTGTTAATGCAGTATGAAATACATGCTGATAATCTATAAGTGTTGTTTTAACAATAATGTTATTATACATAATATTTCATCCAGTGTCCAAATGAGCTGAGGCACTTGATGATTATTTTATGTTTCCAATCATGTCACTGTATTCCACCCTTGGGAGATATGTAGGGGTGGGGGGTATGTTCTGGGGGGAGAGTTATGGTGCTGGTAGTTGTATGTGTGTGTGTGTGTTTGTGTGTGTTGCTGCCAACGCTCGAGCGATCCTGTCAAACAGCGTCAGCTCTCACCCGACGCTAATGTGCCACTGTTGGCCCACAAGACTATTACTCCACTTAAAAGCGGCAGACAGCGTGAGAGAGAGCGAGAGACAAAGAGACAGAGGGTAAGAGAGAGAGAGACAGTAAAGCTGCTGGGTTGAACAGAATAAAAACAAACACACACACACACACACACACACACACACACACACACACACACACAAAAACAATCAAAACTAAATAAGGGCAGCCGGAATAGGCATTGACTTTCTGCCAAAAATATCGCCCGTCTGGTCTTTTTCATTTCCTTTTCCACGCCAGAAGAATTATTGTTTGTCACATTAGTCTCAGTGAGGCGATCAATTGTTAGTCACTGTATAGCAATCGATCAAATTCTCTCATCGCTCATTCATTCACGCTGAATGCCAGCAGACGCATGCAAGTGTGTGTCTGCCGGAGTGCACGTGTGACTACTTTCTATTATGTGATGACATCATCTCTGGTCTGAGGCATTACCTCACCTCCCTAATCAGCCAACCTCCCCCTCTTCTTCATCCCTTTAACTCCACTGCCCCCCCTGAACATGAGTCACTCCACATTGGCACCCTCTCACACACACACACACACACACACACACACCCATCACGCCACTCTCCAAACACCCCAGAGCGACTCCTGGCTTTTTGAAGTGATGGCTCCCTTTTCTGCAGACAATGCTGTTTGTGGCTCTGCTGTCCCTTATTTCACACACACACACACACACACACACACATACATATACACACACACACATACTCAGCAGGATGCAGCAGATGACTGGCTGCTTCCTCCCCGGCGTGTTGAGGCCAGCCAATTGCATAGTGGCAGACACCCCCGGCCTCTAATCACCGAGCAGACTGGTGCTCAGGAACCCGGCAAGCACCAATGGAACTGTTGCTAAGCGCTCAGGAGGCGGTGGTGGTGATGCGGGGTGGAGTGGGGTTGATGACAGGAGCCAGTGGCAGCCCCCCCACCTCCACAAACAGAGACACCATACACAGGCATCCCAGGTTACTGAGGCCGGAGAGGCCAAGGATGGATTTAAAGTCACACAAAGCACATGAGCATAAGAAACACACACACACACACACACACACACACACACACACACACACACACACACACACACACACACACACACACACACACACACACACACACACACACACACACACACACACACACACACATGCCAGGAAACATAACAAGTGACGTCACAGCGAGTCACCGGGTTCAGAGCAGACAGGTATCGCTGGTTGTTCTGCTCTGTCAGCCAAATGGAAGCCAACAGGTGAAAACACACAGACTGAGGGAGTCCAACAAGCAGTCAGCCTCTATCACAACATGAGCGCGCTGGAGAATGACAGGGCGAAGTTACATGCTTAGGAATTTCAGAGAGACTGGAAAGCTGCTGTGAAAAATGGTGACACAGAAACTATATACTATACTATAGTCCTGTGTATACTTCTACTTTTACTTCTTTATATTTGCAGTTTTACTTGTTACATTATCTAGAGGCAAACTTTGTTCAGAAAAAAAATTGAAATGTGCTTTAGATATAAATTTAGACCTGTCTAAATACTCAATACTAAATACCCACTACAGTACCATGTACTACTGTAATGGGCAACTTTCACTTTTAATTGAGGCATTAAGGTTTTGATATATTTTACAGATGTGCGACTTCTTGCACTGTTTACACTCTGTTGTAAGGGAATGTATGTATATGCATATGTTCATTTAAGTTACTTTTTTGTCAAAGCTAAATTTCACAGAGAATGAAAAACAAATCTAGTAAAAAAAAAAAAAAAGATTTTTAAAAAAAAATATGTGAAAATTAATAAAATAAAATAAAAAACTAGCTTATTATGTTGTGTTTAAAATTATTTTGGAGTTTTGAGAATCAAGCACCAAAACTGCAGTTTCCATATAGTGATCTGTTGTAAGTCAGTATAGTGGCTGCAACTTTATATTCAAGGTCAAATTTACATTCTGACGCACCAGTGGAGTCAGTTTGAAGTTAAACTGCTCTCACTGTATAAGTTATAAGTGCTTCGAGGAACCTGTAGGGGTTCCTCAGCATCATAACCTCTGAGGACACAGGAAAAAAAAAGGGGGCTCATGAATTCTGATTTTCAAAATCTCAAACCCAGCAGTTCTCACCCGTGTGACACAGTGAAGAACACGTTTGAAGTTTTTTTTTTTTTTTTTTTTAAATCCAAAACAACATTATAGCAGCCAATTTCAGTGACTGGTTCCGTCTTTTAATTGAAGGTTTGCATGTGTTTACAGAAATAAACACATGGAGATCCATCAGGCTGAATGGCATAAACCTGAGAACCACTTTCTGCACCAAAACTGGAGGTTCTGAAACACCTGAATGAGATTCTTTATAACATTAAAATGTCAACGACCAGCGAAAAACTGCTTATTTTGTGCTTTCTCCTTATACACATTTTAATACTCTTTGCTTTTGAGTTGTCAATCAAAGTGTAAGTTGGCTTACAAACAAAAATACATCACTATCTATGAGCCTTTTTTTTTTTTAATGGAAAACCTTACCAATCACAGGCAATTTGCTTCCTCAACTCAACTGATTGTAGATTATGTTTTATAGCATTTTGTCAGGACAATAAAACAGAAATGTTTTATATGACAGAACGAGCGTTCATTACACTCCCTACCAGTACCAGAGGACTAATATTAAACTGATCTCTGCAGCCACACAGATCCTTGTTAGTATCAGAGGCTTTTTCCCTGAGGCGAAACTCACACAGAGCGAGTCCACATCAAAGTAAAACCATGAGCATGTTTCTAGTATGCATCTCAGAGAGCAGCACTCCGGTCTTGCTCTGGGCTACGCTTCACTTTCAGCATGTCAGTGTGGGCGGTTTAAGCTTCTGTATACATGTACAGACGTGGGCCTTGCTGTGCTTGCATGTGTAAACCACTACAGTCAACAAAGAGGCTAATCCTCAAGGCGAAACAGTTACTCTCAGATTTATGTGGGGGTGTACAGTATGTCTGGTCTGCATTGTGTGTGTGTGTACATGAACTGAACGTAAGCAGGAGCAACTCTTGGTTGACTGTTCAAAGTGTACAGAGTTTAATTGCTGGTCTTACCGTCTACAGAGAGAAAGCCTGGAGGGGCAGCGATTGCTCTGAGGCAAAGACAGAGACGAGACAGTAACCTGCCACTCACAGGTCTAAAGAACGAAAATTCACTTTTTCATCTGTCGGTTAATAATAATCAGGCTGTTTAAATGACAGTGGCTAGACCTTGTGTTTATCAGATTAGGCTAGTCTGACACTGTCAATAACAGTGAATGGTTAATTTGTGGACTAGCATCTTGTTTGAGTGGAGAGGAAGAGCAATAAATCTAGGTTTTAGTAACATAGACATCTCTCTCCCCTATGTCAGCCTTTCCAACATTTTCAGGTTTACCTTATTATTCCCCACTCACTGAATAAAAATGTAAACCGTCTGTGTCGAGTGTACCTCAGGTTTGCTGAGGCTGGAGGACACTAAGCACCCTGAGCCAACATCTAGGTCCCACTGCTTCCTGCCCTGGTTGTGAGGATCTAAAGCAGAGATCCGCCCATCCAGGGTGCTGATGATCACGAGAGACCTGCAGGGAGAACACAAACAAAAGGATTTGTAGACACAAATGTATTTACTGGCAAGAATACACTCTTTTCAGCCCTGGGCACCAACACTGGCTGTCTTGTACTTGTAAAGGCAGCAGAGTGTCTCAGCAAGCTGTTTTTTTTTTTCCCCACATAACAACAGAGCTGTTCTTCAATGTTTTCTCCTCAGCGGGGGCTTTAGTCGGGTGCCATCACAGGCGAGACAAAAGAGGGTGAAGAACTGTGGTGGTGCAGATGTTTTCTTCTCGAGTCCGCCCTGTTTAGCAGTCAGGGTGACCTTCAATTAGCAAACCGCACACCTGGGCCATGACAACCCCTCCTGCCAGTTTGGCAGCTGGCATGTCGATTGAAGAAGGGACCATATCGGTGACGTAATCCCATAATAAAGAAACTTAAAAGAAATACAGTATGATCACATCAAATATGCCTGAAATGCTGATGAAGGGATGTGGGCTGTAAGAGCAGGTCAGTGAATGCTGTGAAAAAATGGTTGGATGAACTAGATTAATAATCTGTACTCAACCACTTACAGCACGTCATGTTATTTTTCCATTTGATCATATTTTTTAGCCATGACATTCAGGCAAGGATGGTTTAAAGTATAAACACTGAAAATTACTTGTTTTTCCCATGTCTTCATTTACTATCAGAGAGTCTGTGGCACCTCAGCTATAGAAAGAACACACTGATGGTGGTCTGGAACAGATGGTGACAGAGGCTGTTAGGAATAAACGGGAGGATTTGACACTGTTACTTCCCGCAGACTCAAACCGTTTATTACAGTGATATCATTTGGCTCATTTACATACAAAACCTCAAATAAATGTTTTATTTGTCAACAAAAACTGTCTTTTATTCAGAGTCGATAAATTCATTCAGTGACATTTCTAGTTAGTCTTGGCGTTCTGGACTGTCCAACATTGGCAGAGTTTTAGTGGCCTGGCTACCCATGATGACAGCTCTGAAATACCACACCAACAACCAGCCACTTCAGACACTTGAATAATTTCTTTTTCACAGATCTTGGACGGTTTAAGAAAGTTCTACAACGCAGATGAACGCTCGCTGGATATAATCAAAGCTTTGGTCATTACCTCCATTCCTAAAAAAAAAATTGTTTGAACGATTCCAAGAGAAAGACACAAAAAAAAAAAAACTTTACCACTAAATACTGTATTTGCAAAATAAAGTGAACACACTTTGCACATATTTCATCAAGAAGCATTGCTGGCAAAGACACAGAGAGCAGCTAAAAATAAGATGAGGAGGGAAATAAGACAGAGTGTTTTCTCTGGGATGATAAACAGTACTAGCTAAGAATTTTGCACAGCACCAGTGCACCAGTGATCAATTTTTAAATTTTTGTATGTTCTTGTTTTGTTTCCCCCATTTTTTCCAATTCTGTAGCACTTTCAAAAAGTTAACTTCAAGTAAGGGTTACTCTCTGTATTTTCCAATTGAGTTTTATGCTCTTTAATGTGTCCACACTGCAAGATTTGTTAACAATCCTTCTCTCTTTCGTCTCGTAACTCCAGGCTAAAAACAAACTAACTGGCTCGAATGAATCGAGATGGCCCCACCCCTCAGCAAATACTTCAGGCTTCTGCTGCAGTGCTTGTCAGTCATGTCCTGAGCTTGGGCAGGGGCCACCTCCTGACTATTGATTTGTATCTGTCTAGAGGCGATACTGTCAACAGGGCTTTTAGCTTTATTTAACCAGCGATGGTCTGCTGAGCACACATGCTGTCTCTGGGCACCCACTGTTTCACATCCACACAGCTGGGGCCCAAGCAGCTTCCCTCTGTCAGCCACTGGGGCACGTGGGGCTTTAACTGCCTCCCTCGAGGGCAACTAGACAGCAGTTGCTGAGAGAAGACAGTGTTACACTTGTTCACCTTCCCTGCAAAAATGAGGAAACAAAAAAAAAAACATGAACTCACCATCATCTTTATTAATGTGTATGTGACACCTGTCAACTAAACAGAGTCTATTTAACTTGAGCATTAACCGCACTATCCATCATTTAAACTTAGCAGGTGAATTGCTATTGATCAGCTCCCTCATTGATTTCCTCATTGAACCCTCATCAGTCATGACAGGGAAAGAGTGTGTTGTCAAACATTGGTGCAACGAAGAACTGGGCTGTTTCTGAGAAGAGCAAATTAATTTTAGGAAGGTGTCTCTTATGTCTCACTGCAGTCACCCACACACTCACAGGGAGTTAAGCTGGATGTTCTGGGCCAGTTAGTTGTTCAGCTCAACCAGAGCTGGAAGTTTGCATAAAAATGCAAATAGGATCACTTAACAGTAATGAGCCATGTGTCTTTCAGCCCCATCAAAGCCAAGATTATCTCCACAAATCTGCTCTTAGCATTATCAGCCTCGCCACTAGCACTGAAGTGTGGAGTACTAAGAAAAACATTGTTTTTCCTCTCAGCCACCAATAAAAACAGAGCGCTAAAGCCCGCTCTCACCCTCTCGATTGGTTGCGAGACCCTGCCAAAAATATTAGGCTGATTGGTTGTTGCTAAGCAGTCAGCTCTCTGAGAGGGTGGAAGCTTTGGCGGCCTTCACACGGCGGGCCCCACCCCCTCCAAGTCATGCTGTGAATCTAGAAGTGAGGAAGAAGTCACTGAGCAGATCAAGTTCAACTTCACAGATGCAAAGAAAGTGTGAAAGAGATGGAGAGCGAATTTCACTCCGAGAGGGAGATCAAAGGATCTTTTGGGCTCTTTGTACTTCAGATAAAAGATAAGAAGAAGAAGAAGTAAAAAAAAAAAGGAGGGGGGGGGCACTTAATTGTACAATTTAGGTATGATAATCCTAATGGATAAAATAAGCAGTAGAGGAGGGGGAAGTGGAAGCTGCAGAAACAGTACTAAACTGAACAATAAAAACAGCTCAAACAAAACAAACATCCCTACTATATTGTTTAGAACTCAAGGCAATTTATTTTCCATGTCTGAGCCCCGAGACACCGCAGCTCTGCTCGTCACCAAAGGGATAACACGTAGCCTGTGGGGCGGCTGCTCCCGACTGTGACAGATGCAGGCAGCGGAGACGCTGAAGAAGACATTGGTATGGAGAATAAAAAGACAGAAGGAGAGTAGCGAGACTGCCAACAGACTGAGGGTTGTTAGCGTCCTCGCCTATAATGCTGTCAATGTGTCATAATAGTGCAGAGTGCTTCTTCAATCATAAAGCGTATGGCGGAGTGGGGAGCCAATTAGCCTTGCTCTCGCCAGACTCTCTGCTCCTCAGAGACATTCAGCCTCAGTCTGCACACACTGGCAAAACTGAGCTGCTGGTAAACACACTCCATTGAAAGAAACCAGGATGTTTACACAGGCCGAGTCTCCAAGGAGCAGGAGCTGCAGAACCGGACCAATCACAACAGCCTGTCACTTCCAAGCAGCCAGTAGAAGCGCTGTTTTTCGCCTTGCTCAGCCAATCGTAGGGCGGCTCTGCAGACTTTGAGCCAATGGCAGGAGAGAACTGCCTGTAACCATGCAACAGCGAGCAGCCTGGATGCACGCTGGAGTGTGGAGTTTTGCTGCCGCGCAGCTGCCACTCACCCTGCCGCGCAGCCACCAAGAGGCTGAACAAAAATATGAGAGCATGGGGAGCACGTGGGGAGAAAGTTATGGATGCAGCTCTGAGCCGGCCGCACCCAGCACCACCAGCTGCACCGGCAGGAGGGGAAAAAAAAGAAAAAAGACAGCATTCCTTTAAACGGTGCACATTTTGACAGATAATGCAGCAAAACCAGGAATGTTTAGTAAGAGTAAGACTTGACAAATACTTTACGGTTTTACTGTGGTTCAATCGAATGCAGGACGTTCTAAGTTTTGCACGATGCAGCATGCAAAAATAACTACACTTACAGTACATTAAACACAGTGATACCAGAATAAATGTCTAAGTTTAAAAAAATAAATGAAAGGGGGTCACATTAGCAGTTATGAGCCTAAAGAGAGATTAAAAATATTGGCGGATGACATTACTCCAGCACTTAAATGCTGTTTAATGTGACTTAGAGGATCATGTAAGTGTTGTCTGAACCTAAAAAAGTGTTTAATGTCGTTGTCCCAGCAGCTGTAGGCTGATGAGGACCTGCGAGGTGCTGCTGTCCCCTTTAAAATCGACCCCACACGCCTCAGGGTCACTGCAGCAGACCACCGCAGCAGAGAGCAAAGGGTGTGGTCGAAAAACCTTCTAGTACTATCATAAAACCACACACACACACCATTTAAAAGTGTTGCCATCTCCTTCTCTCTCCTCCTGCATAGCTGCGCTCCCCTCTCCATCCTGTATCATCTCACACGTGGTTACATCCAAACGCTATGGCGCCAGGCTCCTGCCAGCTGATTGGCTGGGCTGCAGCTCTGATCTGGGGATCCGATTGGTTGTTGCTAAGCAGTGAGGAGCCATCGAGAGTGAAAACAAGACAGCATGGTCCGACTAACTACAAGCTAACTCCTTGTTTTCAACCTCCCCTCCCTCTCCTTCGCCTTTCTCTCTCACTCAGTGTATCCCACCTTTTTGCCTCTGCCCCACCCATACTGCAGTGCTGCAGGATGGGTGCTGTCGACTTCTGAAATAGCCACTGACCTAATAAATTCACACCTACTTGTGTTTAAATCCAGTATTGTTTAGGAGCCACATTTATGAAGACATGGTGGCTACTTCTGTCGTCGTACGCGTTTATGAAATTACCTGCAAATATCTCATCAGTCACGACCTCTTCTACAACCCAGACCGTGTTCATCGGGTGCAAAGACACCCAGGAAGCCACTGACAATCAGCATCAACTGACAGTGTCTGCACACCAGAAAGCAAGCACTAAATGGATAAAATATGGCTACATAACAAAAAAAACAGGTGAGAAGAGGTTATATAAGCTTGTTGGAAGTGGAGTTATACATTCAGAACTCTCCAATATGCAAAACTGAGTTTGAAGAACTGGGCTTTAAGTGCTCAATTAAAACTTCCCAGAGGAAGTTCAATCAACTTCATCTTGACCTGTTATCTTGGGGACAGTTTCTATTAATAAAACCTACAACATCTCCCTGGTTACAGAGAGTGTACTACTGAAACAAAAGTAAAAAAAAAAAAAAACAAGGTAATGAACTGTCTCCTCCCCAAAAAAGGAAAAAAAAACTCCTCCTCCTTTACCTAACTATAGTCAGACCCATGCGGCCAACTCAAATTCTGAGCACTAGACCGTCTCTCCGACGCAATTGGCCAACAAGTCATCCGGCTTGGCCGATTGGCTGTTGCTAAGCAGTAGGCTGGTGGGAGCCAGCCGGTAAGCACGGTGGCCCAGAAGAGCTGTTGCTGCTACAGGGCCCTGAGGGGGGTTTGGGGTACAAAGGGCGGGGGGGTTGGAGGGTGGCGGGGGTAGCAGGTTCAAACTGAGCTGTCCTCCCTCTTCTCACCTTCAAGAGCTCCCTAAGGTGCTGCAGGCCCCATCGGAGCACTCGCTGACACAAGCATCAGACCTGGCAGTGCCGACACATGCATGATTCACACACACACACACAAACAAAGGGTGCAAACATGTATGCACACACACACACACACACAAAGACAAGACATAAACAACGCTCCAGAGCGGAGTTTCTAACATATAGATGGCAGCGTTAAACACAAGCCGAGCCATCGTCTGACATGACAGCAACTCGTGTGACAAACTGAAAGCAGGATCAAAGTGAACATCTACAATATTTATAGATTACAGGAGACAGGGGAGGGGAAGGCACATAAAAAAAATAATAAATAAAGACAGAAAGCTAGAAATGTTGTCTGAGTGAAGACTGGTTTTCAAGCCAACCACATGAAATGTTTTCAAGAGCATGTTTGAAGAGCTACACTCCAAAATCTACTTTGGAAGAAAATAGGTCCATTCTCTGTAAAACACAAAAGAGATCCAGGCTCTGACAGTTATTATCTAATGTCCACAAAACACTGAAGTTACTGGGATCCTTCAAAAGCAATTAATTGGATGTTGTGTCACGTGACTTTCCTCACATTTCCATAAAGTTGTTTCTCTCAGCACTGACGTTATTATTGACACAGGGCAGCTCTCGTCACAGGACCTGTGCTGATTAACAGCAGCTGCTGCATGCAAAGCCTTGTAAGGCTGCAGGAGGAAGTGGCGTTATGTTTTCAGAAGTCTGACCTCATTAAGGCTGGATGCAGAGACTAACTACTTTACAGAAACTAGTTAAGTTTACTGCTGTTTTAGGTCCAGGTTCACCATCATTACTCAGAATTGTTTAAAATTACCAACATAAACAATATTTCATTTTTCAATTAGTCTATTCAAACATACAACCTGCTCAAAACGAGCTGATAGTTGAAAATGTGTTTTCTTACATTTAGTCCTTTTTGTTTAAAATGGGTCAAAGTGAACGTCTAGACGGTGACAATTTTAAATTGTGTTCAATTTCTTGTGACATTTTCTAAAGTTCAACAACAAATTCTCTTGACAGATGGCTGAAAACAGGGCATCCAGCAGAGCATATACTCAAGGGGAGGCATTAAAAAGAGCATGTGTGAATGTAAAGGAGAGCATACAGGAAGGAGCAAGTGCAAGGTGAGCAGGAGACTTCAACAAAGACATCCAGACAGACGCCAGCAGGGTGTGAGCGGAGGTCTTGCTGTGTTTTGACACTCGAAAAACAAAAAACCTTCCTCAAGTTCATTATTTTATTACCTAAGCAAAATCTGTGTCACATTTTACATTGTTGTTGTTGTTTTACAGACATAATGAATAATTCACCTGCTCATGTTTACTTCCACATATCAGTGTTACTGTCTGACAGGGTGGTGTGTAAATTTATACCCACCACATAAAACTGAATCCATTGTTATTATTTAGGTAATTATATAATTAACCAAGTACACAAACAACAAAACATTTAAACAATACCTCTAACACATTTCAAAAACAATAAAGCAGAACACAGAGAAAGAGGAATCATTTCAACTTTTAATATTATGTATACTAATATATTCTAAACATATTACCCCAAAAGGTGAGTGGTGCCAGACACGCAGAGAATATGTAAAAAAAGATCATGACAGAAAGAAAAAGAAAACAGTAGATGGTGACAAAGTGGGAAAGAAGAGGAAAAACAACCGCAGAGACCAAACGAAAGTGACAGACAGGTAGTTACACTGTACAGGACTAGACGAAGACAGTGAGCAGTGACAGGGTGTTACCAGCGCTCAGTTTTCCTGCAGCAGCTGAGGAGCCCAGCGGGGAAGAGTCCGCTTCTATCAGAGCAAACTGTTCGGCTAATTACTTTTGATCCTGTACTGCAGGTATCAGTCAGGATCCTTATCTTACATGAAGTCCTTCTCTATTTGCTCAGTGCGCAGGTTATTTCATCACCACTTTCATCCTGATAAGTTTATGTCCTTTTTATGGGTGAGATTAGATTATGTTTATGTCTGTGTCTGTGTGTGTGTCTGTGTGTGTGTCTGTGTGGTGGTATACACAAAGATTTTAGTTACGAACTTATTTTTCTCTGTCTTCTACTAAACACCATATATGACAGCTAATCACAACTATTCCTCTCAACATGAGCTTCATGGGTGGACTGCACAGTGTGCTCGGTAGCTCCCTGTTGTGACAAAGCTGGGTTTGTATTGCATGCCATATAACAAGAACTAATATGGTGGTTTGGAGGTTGTCAGAAAGCTTTAAAGTGAGCCTCAAGATTAAAAAGGTTGACAGCAACTGGGAAACACACTGCAGTTTTACTTCCAAGTAAATACAGTAACTCCAGGCTGTAGTGTTAAGTAAAACTGGCACCGAAAACCTTCAAACCTTTTTCAATTTTATGACTGACTTCAATCCAAGTCCCTCTTGAAAAGCAGACAGCACATTCAGAAACCTGCACATTTATTTAGATGTGGTGCAGGACCTGATGAGCCTCAACACCGAAAGACACTGAAATAACACAGACTCAAGAAGCTGCATCACAGTCAAACTATGTGTAACGGTCTAACATGGCAGAGAGAAGGAACATCATGAAGAACACACTGCGCCGAACATCTAAGGTGGGCGTCAAACCTACTGTTTACCAAGGAAGACAAAATCAATGCCCTACCCACTGCGCCAAGGACTGCATCTCACTTCGGGCAGCAGCAGAACCGCCTAACAGGGTCCAGCAAACCTGTAATAACTTTTCAACCGACAGGATCCTGCGAGTGTCAACCCATAATAAAATGCCATAAAACGTAAACAGAGCTGGTCATGCTTGATTTAAAGGAAGTAGAGCACCCACTAAACATTTTTTTACTTCATTTACAACAACTGCTTTTAGTTTCTCCAAATGACAAATTCCAGCATTGGTAGAATAAGGTTTATCTTGAGCAAAATAATCCCACTGAACAAAATTCTGCACTGAGGCAGCAGGACAACATGTGAAATCTCCATCCTTGTGCAGCAGAGCCACTTAGTCATACATTTGTACTACAACACCCCCTTTACCTGTTGTTAATTACATGAACAGGCTTCACTTTATTTCAGCTTTTCTGGGCTCATTAGCAGCCTATGTGCTGACAGGAGGAGCTCAACTGGGGATCATGAGAGAGGATGGTGTTTCATGCGCTGTGATTTTAGTGTGATAACGAGTAGGAAGCAGCATTTTAGCAGCAAACATCATGTCGGGAACTCAACAACAACAACTCGGCTCTGTGGATTTTACAAGACCGGCGAGCTCGGTGCAGAAATGAATGAGAAAGAACAGGATTAAAACGTTGCCGCATTTCCAGTGAGCTGACATCTGGTTTAAATACAACTTATAACGAAGCCAAACAACAACCAAGACGTGTCAGTGCATGGAAATACCCCGAGCTTTAGGGTGGAAACAGCCGTCAACAGCTGCTGACCGAGCCCAGGAAAACTTTCTGCTCGATGAGCTGTGATGCGTTTTGCCTTAACACGCCAGGTCACGGGACTTTTCCACAAAACACTTCACTTTTATCGTTATACAATAACTGACATGCAAAATAACTGCAAATACTATCCAAAAAAATATCCAACTCTAGTCATCTACAGTTGGATATCTCGTGTGCTTTCCCTAAATTTTCTTTCTCTTTAAAACTTTAACCAAAACTCTGCACCCATTATCGGACACGACAGTGTGTTAGCAAGCTAGCTAAACAGTCAGCGAACGCAACATTTAATAAAGTTATAGTAGTTTAATATAGTTTAATTACATATTTGTCATTGAGCATCGTTAAGCATGGGAAACTTAACGTGTCCGATAATGGGTGCCTAGCTGACTGTTGCTGACACTTGACCACGTTTTTTTTGTTTGTTTTAGGAAACATTACCTTGTCGCTCGGACGTTTCCGTTACTTTCTCCGTAGGATTCATCCGCCTCCCCGGTCGAGCCGTTCTCGTCGTCCTCCACGGTAACGTCAGCGCCAATGACCGGGGCGCCTACGTTCTCCAAGCCCCGCTCCATGACCCCTACACCATCTTCCTCCGAGGTCGAGCCTGTACCCCGGGTGGTGGACTGTGGCCCCTTTCCGATGGCGGAGCCCTGAGCTTGCGAAGTCCCGAATCCGATGAGCGCTTTCAGCAACAGCAGGAGCACCAGGGAAATGCTCACGTTTCCAAAGTGAAGCCCCCTTTCCATTTGTAAGGCTGGCACATTAGTGAAACATGGGATTTACATGCCACTATGGCCTTGTAAATCTTAACATAAAAAACTGAAAGTGAAAAAAAAAAACAGTTACTACAAATAAAACTCCGCCGTGTCTAGCAAAACGCCCTTACAAATCGGTTAAGTAAACATAAACAGCCACTGGGACACCATGTTATTCCCTTTATACTTGACTCAGACTTGCCTTGGTAACGAGAAGTCCCGCCTTGTTTCTACACTAGGATTGGATAGTCAAATACGTACGTTTGTTGAAAAAATCATATAGCCAGTTCTCATTGGGCAATTCGATGTCAATCATCCGCACTCGCATACTAAGCAGAATGTGATTGGACGAGAAATCTGTCACTCAAAAAGGAGGACTCAAAAATGTTTCCGCCCCAAGCGGTGCTCTTGATTGGTCCAATCACTGTCTGTCAAATCCACGCAGGCGCACTGGCCATTGCCACCGAACGAGAGCAAAAGGTGACGCAAAAAACGTCCCCGATGGCCATTCCAGTGGAGGATCCGCGATTGGTGGGATGTGTCGTCGTCCGTCCAATAGGAGAGCTAATTCCGACAAACAGCAACGCTATTGGTGGATTTTCGCCAAAACTGGTTAAATGTAAGCACTAGATTGGACAGCACAGTTGTCAATCACGCGTAGTTGTCAAGTCAGTCGACATGAAAACACCAACGTGGCTGCAGATGACAGTTACAGTTCTTGATCACCTGATATCTATTTTCACTTTCAGATACACAAACATGGAGGGAAATGACATAAAACCACTTTTCTTTTGGGTTTTTTTTTTTTAAATACAAAAGTTGTCAAAGTGCATGTCAGCCCCAAAGCGTTAAAATCCCATTACTGTGTTTATTACCATGCATGACACTATTTTATTCCGTTAAACATTTGTAGCATTACACGTGTAAAGACATATTTTGTTTGCATTTATTTTGAGAACCAAGAGTTTGGAGTGAGTTACACCTTGCAGCAAAATCGAACTACTTGCATTTACAGCCCCCCCAAGTGGCCATAGAGGAGAACGGCACCATGAAGCTTTACAAAACAAATCCTTTTCCCATGACATGAAAACTTACTTATACATAAACAAGATTTTTTTTTTAATCCAAATTATGAAAATGTTGTTTTATTAATAGTAAGCCATGCAGCTAACAATTATTTTTATTAATAAATATAGTTATTTTGTTGATTAATGAATTGGTCCTTTAATTAAGAGAAAATAGCAAAATATCCCAATTTCCAAGAGCCCATAATGGCTTAAACAATCACTAGTTTTGTCAGACAAACAAATCAACATCCTGAGATATTCAGTTAACTATCATAGAGCCAGCAGATGATCAGCATTTTTGTCCAAAAAAATAAATAAATACATAAAAACTTCACCAGAAATAAGACAAGGAGGCAGAGTTTAACTTTGGTCCTGTATTAGTTAACACAGAATATAGTACCTTCACAGCAAAATCATAATCACAGTCATAACTGGTAAAGGAACAAAATAAATGCTGGTGTAAATATATCCAACATGGTGTACACCACATACCGGCAGTTCAGTTATCTTTTACTTTGTCTACAGGCTGCTGAGGCTGCTCAGCCTCATTTGATTTATGAGTGGAATTACACCAGAACATTATGAGTGTCAGCAGCTTGAAGACAAGCTATTTGCTTTACTGCATTCAACTCTCAGCCTTAATGTTCACCGGAGTCTCACAGAACTGTAAATACAAAACAATCAGAATAAAAAAAACAGTGTGTAAGGCCTTGTGAGTGAAAAGCAGAGTGAAAAATTAAGACGAACCTTCAGTTGCTCTGACTCTAACATGACTCGTCCTTGGTGTGAAGAAAGACGTGACTATTTGAATCCTTGAGAAAAGGAATAAAAGGCTTTTGATTGCTTTTTGAGTGGAGAGGTGTAGTAGTGCTCTGGGAAGTAACCAAATTATTCTTAAACAATTCAACAAGAGCACTGTGCAATAGACTTGAGACACATTCTGTGAGTAAAACTTGCTGCACAGTTATTGTAGACATCTCCATGCTCAAAGCAGAACTGTTTTTTTTTTTTTCTTCTAGACATTAAAAATCTGGATATAATTAGAAAAACAATGATAGCACCTTGTAAAACAAACCAACCAAACAAGTAAATACCTGGGGTCTAAACACTGAACATGAATTAAAACAACTTTTAGGGATTCAGCTTTTCTCTTTACTTCACTTTTGAGATATTTTTATATTGAAATGTCATCATTAAAGCTCAACAGTGCAGCCTTCCCCACCATTTAGCAATGAATGGACAGCTGTTCCAGCAATATGACCAACTGATCTATGGATTTTGCTACATCTGCATTAAAAAGGCTTAGATTTGGAGCCACGTCAGTCAACCATTCAATGGGAACAACTGCCCCTCATCACATGTTAAAACATTCTAGGTCTTTCTCTTGATGTACTTTAAATCTACTTTATGGCACAACACTTTGTGTAAGCAGACAGCTTGTGTAAGGTAAAAGAAATTGTCATGCAAGTGACTTACAGGCACAAAAAAAAAAGGAACCAACACAGTGGAAGTACATCCATGAAGTGGTTTGGTCTTTGAGGATGTGGACTTCACGTCTGCTGTAACTTCACAGAAACAGCTGCTAAAGCTGAGAGGAAACCAGAAGGATTTCCCAAACTCTTGTCTTCATCTCTAGCCTGAAAACAGTGACTCTCACAGGTTAAAATCCACCTCAGAAAGGTTAATCCCTAGAATGGAATATGTCACCTTGATGGAAAACGCAGCTGAATAGCTCAAGCATTGAACATGCATATATATATATATATATATATATATATATATATATATATATATATATATATGATCACACATTGATGCCACAGTAATGGGAGCCAGGGGAACACCTCTGTGCTACGAGGTATGTGTGGGACTTCATGTGGTCACGATGTCACGTGTCCTTAGGAACACAATAACCAAATAATGAAGGCTCCATGCCTACACCACAGGGTCTCCCTAAATTATTAACGATCTCATTAATTTTTGTAGATTCATGCTGTTTAAATTAGCATATTAATTTGAGAAATTAATTTCTTGAAAAAAGTCTAAGTTGGAGTACCTAATTCATATCACTCCCACTTATGTTATCTAATTTAAAATACTTTAAGGAATATCAGTTTTCTCACTGCTGACAAAGTCTCGACCTTTTCATTAGAGGCTTGTGAACTTTAGTTATTTGCTGCAGTCTGGCAGTTAGTACAGCAGACTGACGTATAATTGAGATTTTTAAACGCACCTTCTATAATAGCATTATTTTTAATAGGATTGAAAATATAATCTCAAGGTCTCGACTTAGTTTCATTCAGCAGCACTGCAGTGATTCACCACAGCTCTGCAGTCAAAACTGCTAATTATAAAAACATGTGACCGCGCAGCCAAACTGAGCAACATACAAACTGAAAAAAACAAACAAAACAGTATATTAGATGCACTTAGTTTTGCTCACCAGGCACTTTAAAACTCGAGAGAATCAGAAGCACCACCTGCAGGATGAGAAAAAAACCAGAGGATCCTGAATTTGAATTTGATTTTGAGACGTGTGAAAATTTCCCTGCGACAGGTCTGTCCAGTCCTGCAGGAGATGCAGTTTCAGTCCGAGACCGGCTGTAAATCATCAACACGGCACTTGTGGGTGAAGTGAGGTCATCTGACAGGAAGGAGGACTGTGATTATGGCGAACTCCTCAGTTTACTGGAGGATCCTGTACTTGCACGCTTCCATCCTCCATCCCGAAGTAAGCTCGTTCTGCCATTCCAACAAAAAGCCCCGTCTCCACCACACCTGAGAACACGGACATTACATTACTGCTACAGTAGCTTGTGTCACTGCTTCCTATTTGGAGTAGGCTGCACAACATAAACCTTCACCTGAACCCAAAACAACTTTCCTTCTGAAACCAAGAGATGTGTGTCAGCTCCTCACCTGGAATCATCTTGATGGATGTGTTGACTTCCTTCCAGTTCTGAGCGTGCTCAAACTTCCAGTCCAGGATGAAGTTGCTGTTGTCAGTCACCACAGGACCCTAAGAGCCAGACAGACCCAATTCACACCTCAGTCGCTTTTCAAAATCATTAACGGGTTCCTTTAAATGCCAACCTGGCAGCCACAGTGCAGCCAGCAGATAACAATTAGCATCACATGGACACAACTAAAACTGTGGTTGTGACAGAGGTCAGTTACACTTTTGTCTCACAAGCCTTTCCTTAAAGGTTCCCTGTGGAGTTCTCTTGAAAATAACCAAACGTTCTGTTTACTTTCACACCAAAACACATCATGTGTCCTTGAGATCTAACAAATTCACAAACATACTGAAGAGAAACACAAAATAAATATGTGAGTAAAAAGAAGAAAACAAGAGCAGCTTTGGATACAGAAGCTGGAGTCAAGCCAGTTCCCACTTACAGCTTTACTGACAGCCATCCGTAAGTTTGCCTCCCCTCCGAAGCGTCTGGCTATCATCCTGGAGACGGGAACATACGCCATGGGGATCACCTCAATGGGGATTCCCTTCTTCCACTGCTGGCCGAGAGCCTTGGAGTTTTTCCTGGGAGAAGGAAACAGTAAGAACCAAACCTGTATTGTACAGCAGACCCACATATGTAGCAAGAGGCTATATTTAGGTAATTAACCTCAGGAAAGATCTTCTAAGAATGATTTATACAGCAGGACAATTACTAACTAAATGTTGAATGTGTGTGGTTTCCATCTGTGTGAAACCAGAGAAACAACATCCAACAATTCACTTAAAGTCCAGACCATTCTCTGTAGCTGCTCAGCCAACAAGCTTTGGACACATGAAAACTTTGAATCCTTTAAGAACTTTCAGGTCAAGCTGCTAAAGCTGGTTCCCAAACTACAACACAAACACAAAATTCAGGTCTGCTCTGTCAAGGACTTGCTAACACAGTCCAACACAAAGATGCAGTTTCTCCTCTTGTAGCACCTACAAAGAAGAATATAGCAGCCTCTCATCCATGTAATACAGGTTCACTTTAAAAACATCTGAAAACCACAAAATAGATGCGTTTCAAACATTTTCTTTCTCAAGTCATTTTCTTCTCAAGGTAAATGAATAAATACACACCTGTAGTCGGCAATGACAACAAAATGTTTAGCACAGCCAGCTACAATTTTCTCCTGAGTTAGGCAGCCACTGTGAGACAGAGAGACACAGTGTGAGACACAGAGACACAGTGTGAGACAGACGGCAGACGATGCCCAGCTGAAGGTGTCCGTATTTAAGCCACTCACCCTCCACCTTTGATCAATGTCAGGTCTGCATCCACTTCATCTGCTCCGTCAATCGCCACATCCAGCTGAGGACGCAAAGACAACAACTCAATACAGAAGCAGAGGACAAAGCACAGATCAAACTAAGACTGAACCCTTTAGAAATAACAGTCAGCTCCACCAGTCACGCCTTCAGTTTCATCAGTTACAAGCTCATCGTACTGCACCTCTGGGTGTCTGTCCAGATCTGACAGCGTGAGCCCATGTTTCAGAATCAGCTGCCGAGCCTGTGGGAAACGAGACGAGGAGAAGGAAGAATACCATTTCCTTTATTCTTAATACTTGGTCTCCAACAACAGACTCAGACTAAATGTGTCAGTTACTTGTTTAATCCAAAAGAAAGAGAAAACGGTCGGGGCGTTTCAAAGTCACTATGGTGTCAGATTGAAAAAAACATAATGAGCTGGGTGGAAAAATGAACTGGAAGGAAAAAACTAACCTGGAAGGAAGTGGGCACACACACGATGTTGAGTTTCTCCTGACGCACTCTCTCCGCTGGAACAGACACACACAAACAAACATGAAGAGCAGAAAGTTCCTGGGTGCATTTATGGAAAATAAAGACCGTCTGTACCAACAAATCTAAAAACACAAAGAGACAAGCAGCTTCCATCAGTCGTTACATGTTAAACCACTCACCTAATCTGTCCACAGCGTAGACTATTGTTGACCCGCTGCCCACTCCAACTACCTGGTTGTTCTGCAAGAAAAGACAGAAAAGAACCTCATGGAACCGAGCCACGTTGGAAAACTGCCACCAACACAAGACAATGAACGGTGCCGGGCATGGAGACCCACTGTCCACCTCAGGAAAACTAACACATGAACGATCTTTGGTTGTTTTGCATTGAGCTGCGTGAAATATTGTGGTTCTCTCATATAGACAGTGGACTGGGTTTACAGATGACACTGCCCACATGCTGTGTGTGGGAGGCTAAACGTCTAATCAAAGTAGTTTACTAAACTAAACTAGGCTAAGCTAGGCTAGGCTAAGCTAGGCTAGGCTAGGCTAGGCTAACGCCCTACCGTCTGTGTGCAGGTACTGGCTAACTGTGCTAGCCGCAGAGCATGTAGCTACAACGTGAAGCTCATGTGTTTGAACCGAGCTGATGTAGAACCGGGTCAGCACCGGGGAGTCCACGATACCTGGACGTGGTTATCCACAGCGGCGTAAGCTGCCAGTTTCTTCGCCTCCTCTGCCATGTTAGCCGCACTCTGGCTCAGCGGACACACGTGTCTGTGGCTGCGGGGAATCGCCGCCTGCCTCCGGGCTGCCGAGTACACAAACCCAGCTACCAGGTTACTAAAAGAGACCGACCCCTGGACTCTCATGACCCAGCCCACAGCAGACGGGCTTCCCCCTGAGCACCAGGACGTCAGAAAGTTGATGACAGCAGATCATCTGCCCTGTCCTTCTCTGCGCATGTGCAGCACAGCAGCGACACCGACACAAACACCTGTATCAGAAAGACTCACCTGTTTGTTTCAGCATATTAGAAAATACCACAGACTTAAAAAGCATCAGATACAACGATCTGCACAGACCCCACTGGTTAAAGTCCAGTTTGTCCTGTGGGTGGCACCAGAGACAAACACATGAGGTTTATGATCAGTAAAGGGTTCATCCGCTCGGGAGCATGAATCAGCTGAGCGACGTCACTTTGTGACAATATGAGAAAACTTGACATTTTGGCCAGTGTTTTTCCTGAGCAGCATGGAAATCTGCTCAGTAAGTTTTATTACAATATCAGCCCCTTATGGATTCATTCTATGTGCAGCTGTTATTTCAGCTTTTGAGGCAAAATGACAATTATTGTCTTGAAAAACATTCAATTTTTAGCCTGTTAAATACAAAATAAAATAATTTTTAGGGGTGATATGATAATCTGATGAAAAGAATAAATCTGACCTTCAGTATGTGATGTGGGAGGGACATGGCTGCAGAAAAAGTGACAGACTGTGACCAAGATTTAGCGAAAATCAGCCAGAAGCAGGGTTATTATTTGGATGTTACCCAAAACTCCAAACCCCAAACAATAGCCATAACCCCGATCATTAACATAACCATAAACCTGCCAAGGTTAACAGCTTCTCGCTAGTATTTCCTGTTCCCTGCCAGAGTAGGCTGTCCAGCATCTCGTCTGCAGCCAAAGATTTTGATACCCGCTACTTCACTTTAAAATAAAATTTGACTTGCACTGTAATGAGCATTTGGCACATCACATATTGACGTTTTGTGAAACCTTATAATGAAACAATGTTAACCGAGGGCAAATTATGTCCTGAAGGTGGTGGTGCATTACAACTAATCCTCCTTAAAAGACCATAAATACACATTTCAAACTTTAATCTGGGCAGCATGGGAAAAGGGCTGATTTAACTTTTAATAGTTTACGTTAAAATAAATCTTCTTACTACACAGCAGTACTTCAGGATTTCTTCCGAGATGGGAAATGATCTTTATATTTTCAGTAAAACACCTCAATGACCACAAGCAGTCAAGAATATTTACATCACTACTACTTTTTATTTGGCAAACAGCTAGAGATAGTCTCTTTTTCAGTGTCCAGTATATATATATATATATATATATACTATAGTAAACCAACACATTCTGTTTTATAACCTTTTTTTTCTTCTTTACATTTTACAGCTTACAAATATAGCTGATCTTTTTGACAAAATTACATATTCTGTTTGACACCTAAATTAGTATGCTATATAAAAATCCACACATCTTACATTCATGATTAGAAAAAGTAGGAATATGAAAAGAAAAGAAAAACAAAACAAACAAAAAAGAAACACCACAGTACACAATCTCAAACAAATATAATTATGAGGAGGGGACTCAGGGTTTCACAAACAGAGAAATGTGTCTTTCACTCTGAATCCAATGTTATGTCCTCTGAGAAGTTTGCTGCTATTCCAAAGTCATCAGTACAGAGAAGATATCGAGGAACAACAACAATACTGTCACATAAGAAGAATGTTTAAATCTGCACGCGGTCCAAAGTTAGAAACTAATACTTTGCCATGGATTATAATGGACAATTGATAAAAACTAAACTTTGCATTGCAAACTGTACATATTACTCTTCACACCTTACAATCTCTCTCTTCTCTCACCAGTGCTGCCTTAAGGCTTAGTCCAAGGATTATGCAAATGCTTCGTAGCTTTTCTCACTACTTTCTATCTCAGCACGAGACATCTGCTTAAGTTGGACGTCTTTCTCATATCAGTAAGACAAAGTTGAACAGAACTGCATGAGGGAGCTGCCATTTGGATATTGGGAAAGCAAATAGCCGTAATAAAATCCGGCCGTGTGAATGCCTCATTGACAGGCAAACCTTTTTTTTTCTCCTTGAATCGTGCAATAATTGAATCAGCACAGAGCAGTTTGTGTACCATGAGGATGGACTGAAAAGTTGCTGCCTTAAAAACACAGCAGGCCTGTCGTTGCTTCACTGCTGGGTCAACCTTTGCTTGGTACCCACATCTCCCCCAGTGAAGTTCTGTTTATACAGTATTGCTGAATATTGAGCATTGCATTCACTTTATTGAGAAGTTTACTGTTTGTCTTGCTACTTTTTCTTGTGTAGGATACGTCTATTGGCATCACATCGTATCAAAAACCCAGATGAGACATGCTTTAAGCAAACCAGCGCTTAGGAATTTTCTTTTTTTTTCTTTTTGTACTGTAGATAACAAGATAATCTCTCCAGACGTCTGTATTATTACATGACAACGTTTGCAAGCATTGATCTAATCATAACATCTAAGTAGAAAACAAGACCAGATTATTCTAAAACTCATCTTTGAACACTTGTTCACAGAAAGAAAAAATAAATTAAAATTTGCTGCCACTTTTTGAAGCCCACCAGTGTTTTGTTTTTTTGTTTTTTTTAATCTTTATCTTTCTGCAATTCTCCTCTTTACTAGCATCGCACCAGAACTGTAACAAGTAATGGTGAAAAGTAAAGGAGCAAACAGAGAATTACAAGTTACTTTCCAGTTTGGGGTAAACACACAAAATTATAATTTTGTATTTAAAAGATAAACTATCATTATGATAAATAAATATTCTACTTCAATTTAACCTAGATTCTTTTACTCTATATTGCAATAATATTTTCTAAGAAATTTATAATTTGATCATTTGATAAAGATTTCACTATATGTTTTGGTTTGTGCTGTGGTTCTTTTTAATTTCACATAACATATAACCGTGGAATGTGTTTTTTATTCAGTTGAGCACTTAAATTCCACCTTAAGGAGGTTTTTCTAGAGAGCTGGCAGGAAGCTGGATGAAGGACAGATTTGTACTGTGTCCACACAAACACGCACGCACGCACACACACACACACACACACACACACACACACACACACGTGCACACAGTCACTCACACGTGCACGCACTCACTCACACACGCATGCACGCACTTGCATTTGTTGGAATGATTTAGAAACTAAATAAGTTGGGTACAAGTGTCCTCCATAGAAAAAAAGAGGCGCAGGAATGTGAAGGTTGAAACACTGCACAATGACAAAAATACAAAAGGTTAGGGCTGACCTTACAGTGACCTAAATGCAGTGTTCTTCCCAGTAATTTCACGGATGGAAAAATTATTAAGTACTTACCAACACTGCATAAGTGCTCATATGAGTGTGCAAATGCCCCCTCACCCTCAAAAACAAAACAAAACAAACAAAACAAGATTCATACTTGAAATGTGTCATTGCACCTTTCCAAAAATACAATGTGCGCTGGCAGCATTTTTATTACTTACACAGTGTTAGTGAGCACTTTAACCACTTACCCACGGGTTAAAACACTGATTCAGACACTGCAGGAAGGATATTGTAAAGTGTTGTCATACAAAGTAAAGGAGTGAGAGCCAGACATGGAGGGACTGAAGGATCTAACGGGGTCGGATGGAAGTGAAACAGGGAGTTCTGGACAATTCTCAACTTTTCCCGAGAGAGATGCTGTTTTCCATATTCGGAAAACATTTCCCATGGCTCCCATCTCTCTTCATCACGCGAGTTCCCACGTTTTCAGTGCTTCACCTGTAAGAATGTTCTTCTCGGATACAAAAATCAAAACAGTCGGTATTTCTCCTTTTTGCTTCCATACAGTTTTGCGTTGAAAAATATGTTTTTTCAAATCCTCGTTTCGTTTCTTGTATTTTTTTTTTTCTCAATAGCAGATGTTTCTCTGTGGATCCAGAACCAGTCTCCATCTGTAGCTACATGTGTTGGGCATCCATTATGTCCAAGTATTTGGCCTCAATGATACGAGGAAGCAGGTTCTTCCTAAACACAGAGCAGACAGAGGTTATTCCAGTTGTTTCGTGTTAGGACAGAAAGGAGAAGGAAAACACCAGAGAAACAAGACCAAGACGTCAAAATGTCAGATCTTATCAGACGAGATTTATCACTTCCTTCTTAGGACCAGTGAAAAAGAGAGCAAATCAACAATACAGTGGTGGCTAATGTACGAGTATGTGCAAGCATGCACAGAGGAGTGTGGGTCAAGCTAAAACAACTGCAGTCTAATGCAACAGTCGTGCTATAAATCCTTCCTGAAAGGGAAGGTGTTCAGCCTCAGAGAGGTCGACACAGCACGACACAGGGGACGCACTCAGGTCTTTCTGTTATTTGGCAATACAGATGTAAACAGGGTGGATAAAACAATAGAAGCCCCTGTTAGTATAACACAGCACAGTTCAACAAAAATCAAACTAAACGCACCCAAAACATATCACCGCTTAAACTTTGAAAAAAACTTTATAAATGTTTAAATAAAGTTTATCAAGGTTCTTTACATTTTTAACAGCAACAAGTGCAAACCGTCATTATTTATTGAGGATGTTCCACTTGTTTGGTGCGTACCAAAGAAAGTCAAGGAGCATGTGGTGAATTACTCTGTGAATTTACAAAAACCATACATAATGCAGCCATCTGCTGTTTGCACTGCAGCCACTGTCTTCAAACATTATGTTTAGTCAGACTGAACAGATGAACTGCAGCACCGACCGGTTGTATCTCAATTGAGCTGCCAAGTGTGTACAGATGACACACATCAGATCTCATCATGTAAATTAAAAATGCAATTAAAACAACTACAACTGCCTGTTTTCTCCCCCAAAAAAAATACTCATTTTGGAAATTTGTGCTTTATTGCCTTGATATCAACGCAGATTTTACTGTGGCTAAAACATATTTTCATATTTCATTTCTAATATCTGTGCACCGCTGAAAGTCATGCTGGTTTAAATCACTTCAGGAAATCATGTTCTGGGACAAACCAGCTGCAGACATACCTAATTGGGATTAGCAGGATCATGACAAGAGGGAAGATCATCTTCATGTACGGCATCGGGTACATGCCAAACGCACACAACACCAGCAGCTGCATCATCTGCAGGAAGGTGAAGTAGTGGATCTTCCTCTGGGGCACTTTGCGGATGTAGTGGGTAGGTGGGTAAGACGTCTGCGGGAGGTTAGAGGATCAGGACAGATTAAAATACAGTCTCTGCCTGAGGTTCTTTCTTTGCTGCCCTCAGGTCTAATGCAGCTGTAGAGAAACGACTAAGGGAAGTGGACGAGTTTTAATCATTAACAACAGTTAGTTTTTACTGGATACTGTCTTACAAAGTGAAATAAGCTTATTTAAGTGTGAAGTTGGACACAGGAGAGATGTTACACTGATATTATTTTACAGCTGTAGTAAGTGAGTTTGTTTCCAGTCTATGAACCTTTTCAGCAGCAGGTTGCCAAGAACACTCAAAACAATCTTTCTGCAGTCATTTTGGAAATGGGACTTATCTGTGACACTTAATTAAATAAATTCTAACATGTTATAAAGATGTGCTTTAACTGCTCATGTTGAATTTTGTCTAGTAACAATTAAAAAATGAAATAAAAGTGAAATGCCACCCTGGAAAAAATGGATGTTTTTTGTTTTTCACCATCAGATTGGGACATCCTATTACAGGGTTTCTGAGACACACATGTTTGGAATAACAATTTGTGTCTGCTGTGGTTTTTCCACCAAATAGTTCAATGACCTCTTAAAAAAAAAGTCTTTTAATTACATCTACTCCTTATTACAAACCGCAGAATGGCCCAAATGATGCTGAGACTGAAGGTGAGCATCAACCAATCTGCACAGTAAAGCTCAAGCATCCAACTGAAGTAACAGTAAGGAAAGGAGCACTTCACATTTTTTAACAGTTACCTCTCATTGCCATTTGGGGGCGCCACTGTGTGAAGTTACCAAATACATGTAAGGGAGCTATGGCTGTTCTTATCGAGACAGTAGGAAGGTTAAATCAGACAGACACACAAGAAAGATGAAAGAAAGAAATTCTTCTAGATTTGCTTCTTGCATTTGCAAGCATTTTTCAAATATTTAATTTCAGCATTTAATCAAACTGAAGATGCGTAGCAGAAAATATCCTCGTGTGTTTCACTATAATAAAAATGCCTTAATTCAAAAAATGATACATGCAAATACTACTAGACCCGTCCTCTGGTCGTCAAGCACTGGGCTTCCAGTCAACTGTTTGATCAGCAGTCCACAGATGGTCACACTCATCCTCTTACAGCACACACACTTTCTCACCTGCTCCTTCAGGAGGAGGGCCATGCGGTCGCACATCTGGTTTCCATCGATGGAGGTGAGGGCGATGTAGAGGAAAAGCCCGTACAGGACCGGCTTAGGGATCCACTGCAGCGGTAAGGGCAGCAGCATCACTGACACACCAATGAAGATGTTGGCAGCCAGAGACGTCAGCCGGGTCTCCTTCACCTGGACAATACTGAGGAGACACACACACACACACACAAATAAATGATTATTGGAAAGCACACAATTAGTTGATACAATGCAACAGATGTATTTTCTGGGATTTTCTTATCAGTGTCTGTGCACATTTTGCATTTCAAAAAATTGTGAGTTTAAAGGACTGACTGCTGTGAGGACAACAATATTACTGTATATCCTGATTTCTCCATATCACCCAGAGGCCTTATCCCTTGTTTAACCTTAACAAACATGCAGGGGAAAGATTTCAATATGGGCCTTGATCTTACTGCAAGAAAAAGCTCCTTCACTCGTCGTATTCTGATTGGAGTGTTACGAGCTGCTCGTGCTCCATGAAGAGACAGGTGGCCAAGGAGACACCTGAATGCACGACCCTACGGTGAGAAGGGCTGCGGGCTCTGGTTTGAGACTTGCAGAACCGGTCCCAAAGCAGACTGAAACTGTTCAGGTGGCATGTGGTGGCCAGACACATCACCAAGACACCCATCTGTATGTAATTCTTGTATACATGATTAAATGTGCACCTTATTTAGGGCCCATATGTCTGCTTTAGCATCATCTGACAACCAGCCTGTTTGCTGTGTGTGTGTGTGTGTGTGTTGAGCTATGATGAAGCTCAGTTTATCCTCTTTAGACTTACTCTCATCTGATTTTTATTTTTATTTATGTCCATTTTTTAAAATTTTTTTATTGTGCAGCACCATGATGCTGCTCACAAACGGCGCTGTATAAATACAAACCCTAAACTGCATATTTTCTAGTCTGTAATTAAATATATCCTGTATATCCTGTCCCTCTGCCCCATCTATGACACTATATATAAGCCAACTATAACCTCGAACATGTCTGAGCAGCCAGAATGATGAACTTAATCCTCTCATCTCTTAAACACTCCCTCACCTATTCCCCTTGGGGAGAAAATGGTTAATGACATGGTAATCAAGCAATCAGAGAAGAACAGGATACAGTAGCCTGCAACACAAAATCACAGTCGCTACACGCTCTGAAAACAACCTTTAATTGAGCGTCTGATTAACGCTGGCGGTGAGAGGGTGGGTAACTCACGTCTCATAGAGATGCCCCCTCTCTACGCGCTGCTCCACGAAGGCCAGCTGCCGCACATGGAGGGTGGAGTGGGGGAAGGCGGCGTGCATCCAGGGCAACCCCAGCACCGACATCAGTATGTTAATGAGCCCAGAGAGCATCAGGTCCCAGTGATACGCCGTGCCCTTCAGCAATCTGAGGAGCAACACAGCACACAGTGCAGCACAGTCAACAACCTACTGCACAACAAAACACACACATACACAAGTTCATTTACATCCACAGATGATGCAAAAAAGCTGATTTGCATAAAATATTTAGACGTTCACACACGTGAGGAGTCAAACCACACACCCAAACACAAAGGCCATCGTTCTCCTCAGGTTAGTGACGCCCTTTAACACAACCTGGATAAACTTTCATCTGTTTTACTAAAATCTCTTTCAACATGTAAGTACATTCAAAATGCACGTAGTCCACTCTCACATATTATTATGCAAATCAAAGCATTTATCAACATTTTACTGATAATGACATTAAAAGCTGAGTGCGACATCACTGCAACTTCATTGTTAAAGAAAGACTGCAACCTTTACGATGCCACAGAAAATGTTCCTGCTCATGTTAGTGGAGGATCCCTGCTGTGCAGCTTGCCTGTTTCTTCAGGCGACTCTGCAGGAGGGCAGCGTGCATGTGTGTGTGTGTGTGTGTGTGTGTGTGTGTGAGATTGTGTGAGTGTGTAGGGGGGAATGTAAGTGTGTTTTTTTGGTGGTGGTTCATCCTAAAACTGTAAATAAGTCGTGTGAGGGGAGCAGTTGCTCTGTGCATCCTGCATTAAGTCTAAAAGCAGGATTTATCAGTTAATAGGTCTTTATTTTATTTTATTCAATTTCAACCAGAACGCAGATAATTTTGCAAGAAATATTCTGGTTAAAAGCTTGTTAGTCCATATTTAATCAAATAATGATGACAGAGCTTCTAAATAAATAAACTGTGCAGATCCAAAACAAAAACATCTTAGTGCAGGACAAATGATGAAAACAAATCCAAAAGTCAAGCAATAAAAAAATAAAGCCCCAGATAAAATAATCAAAACAACAGAGCAGGAACAGAAAGAGAAAAAAGCTTTTACAGCTTCTGTCCTATTATTAGTATCACATGAGGGTTAATTAATATCAGCTAACGGGGGTGTATGAATCTGACTTACGTCAGTTTGACTTGTGTGTGTTGAGTAAATATCATCACGACAGTGCAATTTATCTATCTATGAAAATATTATTAAAGAAATCACAATCCTCGATTAGAACAGACATTTAGATCCAGTCCAGTCCCAGCCAACGAACGTAGAAGCTCAAACATCGTGTTTTGGCTCTGAGGCGTCTGCAGAGAGACTGTGACGATTTGACTCAGATGTCAAGTTTCTGGCTCAGTTCCTCTGCGCTCCCTAACAGCTGACCCTAAAGTAGAGTCAGCTGACCCCTAAAGCTTCTTGGTGGCTTTTTGAAGGGTCACAGGAAAAGTTTAAATCAGACATTATAACCAAGTTGCACACTCACTATTCTACATCTCCAGCACAGATGGTGAAATGGGCGAGTCGAGTAAAATTCTTCAGGTGTCTGTATCAGAGGTGTACCTGTTCTCTGGTGCGTTGGTCAGCGAAACAACAATATTCTGGTCGATGAAGATGAGGATGGCCAGGAGGAAGCCGAGGCCCATCGCACTGAAGATGTTCATGAGCGACAGCCGCTCGAGGTGAGCCACGTTGAAGATGGGCCGGTTATGAACTTTAAAGACGGGAACTGTTTAAAAAAGAGGAAGAAGAAAACCTGTCACCATGAGGTTATTTTAACATAAACTTAGATTATATCACTGTAATATCAAGAATAAACATTACTCCACTGTAATGGGTAAAGAAAAACAACTGGACTGGTGATACTGGTGATGCTGTAAAGAGTGAGCTGCTCTAAAATCACTACAAATAATAATTTTCTCCTAGTGGCTGGATCTCTCATTTAGGACCGTATTCCCTCAAATGCTGCAGAATTAAGTGCAGTGGGTTAAATTTAGGAAGAACTGACAATACAATAATGGGTCTATTATCCTATGACTTATTGTCTCTGGAGGTAAAAGGACAGAAAATTGGCCAGGCACTTAAATTTAAATTCATTTGAGGGTTTGCCGCTCATCTCTGTGTATCTGTGTCGACCCCTGGTGAACAGCTGCTTCCTTGGCAACAATGAATGGAGACTCAAAATGATGCTAAACAATGGAGGATAAAAACTGAAAACCTCCAACGTATTTTGGCCCGTGCCTTGATTAAGGAACATAAAAAGACAATAAAGGCAGCAAATAAAGGAGGATTGACCATTAGGCAGATTGTCTACGACATAAACACGCTGTGAGTCTGAGCCCTTTAGCATTTTTGAACCAGAGTCTAAATCCTTTAAATGTAAATATACTCTGAAACAACCCTGCACTCACAGCTTCTTTACAATTACTTCATTCAGATTAACTTAGCTTTTTTTTAATTTAAAGCAAAAGAGCCAAAGTGAATGTTTCCAAAGAAAACACATAAATGTGTGTTTTTACAAAAAAAAACCCACCTTATGTCATTTCAAATAAACATTAACACATACGCAGATGTCTGAGAGCAATTCATTTTCCCTCTATTTGCCAAATCAGCAGCACAACTGCTCGTGACCTCGTCGTTCAATAAAAAAGGTGTTTGAAAAGGTGTTTATTAGGTACACCTGCTAAAACTCCTGCAGCCAATCCAACAGTCCTCAATAAATGATCCTCGATGAAGGTCATCATGTTCAGTTTGTGCTGAAACTGTTTTAGATAGTGTTGTTGAACTGTACTGCATATTTATAGATATATAGATATAGATATTATATATTATATATAGATATTATATCTATACATTATATAGCTAAATAAACCTATGGTTTTTAATACAGGTGGATAAAGATGTGTGCAATACAAACAGTGAGCTAAAAGTAATGCTGGTTAGGAAATATGGGGAACAATTCAGTTTGGGGTTCTGGTTCTCTTCTAAATGAACTGTGGCTCAGGATGTTTAGAGCAGATCATGCACTGATCGCTTTGTTCTGTTCCCAGCGACACCTGTCTTAGCGAGACAATGAACCCTAATTGCTTCCGATCGGAGTGGATGCTTCGCACGGCGTCTCTGCTGCCATTGCTGTGCGACTGTGTTTGTGCATGGGGGAAGGAGCTTTGTTCCAAATTGCAATAATGAAAAGTTGTGAATCCAATACAGCTGTGATTTTTGCCTATGACTGGCTTCTTCACAGCAACAACGTCCAGAGCTAACGGGTTTGTTTCAGAAAGTCATCTATAAAAATAAAACACTATAAATGTTAATATTTTAGGTATTTGTGCTTTATACTACAGTGTCTTAGAAATTCTGTAAAATATCAACAGCTAAATATCAATTATGTTTATAATTTAGTAATGTTTCAATTCTCAAAAAAAGCTCAATGCACGGACGAGTTTACCAGTAACAGCTCTGGTTGGAATCATTTTGCTCAGTGCTCATTAAAAATGACCACTGTGGCCACTTCATTTGAGCTCATAATTGAATTATGACTCTTCGATCCAAAAGTTTAATTGCAGCTATGGTGAAACGAGTTGTTGCAGGCCAGTAGATACGCTCTGCGCTCGTTGGATGCATCATTTTTATTTAGCATGGAAAAATGTAAATGCTTTCTGCAGCACTAACTGTTCAGCGAAGCGGCACATGATACTAACGCTCAATGTCACTGAAAACGTAGGAGCCGATGAAGGAGAACAGGAGCACCGAGATCGGCAGGGCGCAGTCCGACAGCACCTCCCTCACTTTGGCGTGCAGGAACGGACTGAAAGAGAGAGAGTGAGCAAGGAGAGACAAATAATAAAGGAACACAATTACTGTGGACAAGACAAGGACAATGGCTGCAATACTGACACTGTTTAAGTACCTTCGTTCGCCTTTTGCTTACACAATTGAATCCGGCTTTGAGGCTGATTTGATTACTGGGAGCAATCAGAAGTAGAATATTAAAGCTTATTAAATCACAGGCTGGAACAGAAGCTTCGACTGAAAAGAGAGCTTTGTAAGAGCCCGTCTGGAAAGTTCCTGCAAGCCCCGACACTCCTAGCGATCCGGTCCCACTCAGCAGTATTCATTCTTGCCGGTGGTGCTCCCATCCAAACATCCCCAGTGATTTATCTACACATACCTCCTTTTGAACTGGTAGAGAGTGTAGCCCATCCACAACGTCCCGAGCATTAGCAGGAGGCAGAGGACAGGCCTCTCCCGAGTGCACTGGATGAAGGATTCAGGGAGGGCATTGAGTGCCAGCCCAGCCGCCGCTTCACTCCTGTTTCCTCCCAGCAGGTCTCCACCCTGAGGGAAGTCCTCCATGCTCCTGTTAGCCAGCGTCGGGGACTGGTAGTATCTGTGAAAGACTGAATCACAACCACCGCATTCAGTTACAGCAGGGAAAACAACCATACATGGCGTGACCCTGGGACTGGTGGGTTAGTCTTTCACTTGACCTAACGTATCTCAAACGCTGCTGATGGTGGTGGTGAAGTCATTTTGTGAATTCTTCCTCTAGCCCTACCCCGAGTTAGACATTTGAGTCTGTTAAAGGTCTGGATTAGTCATGTGACTGGGTTATTCATGTTGGTCTTCAGGATGATTTATAATAACTGAAGTTATCCCCTAACTCTTACATCCTTGAGCTCGGCACTAATCAGCAGGTTTTAAACATGAGACCGTAACGTCAGCATGTTAAAACTGTCCCTGTGAGCATGTTAGCATACTTTCAGCTAAAAGCACCACTGTGCCTAAGTACATTTGTGTTGCTTATGCTGCAGCCAGCACAGAAACCTGAGGAAAAGTGCTAAATTTAGGTAAAATGTTGGATGAGGAGACACGGGCGACAAGGACCGTAAACTCTGCATGTGGAGCTGGAGGAGAGAAAGAAAACTCAGCTGAGCTCTGGCTCTGCACTAAAAACCTCATCAAGCAGATCAACTCTAAAAGAGCCACTCAAGGCACACAGCCTTATTTTACTTCGGCTCACGTGTGTGATGCTGCTACTGTGATCCCGGTTCTGTCATAAATATCGAACCTGTTTAAAATAACCATAACAGGCAGCAACTGGATCAGAACAGTTAAACAGCATGTGCTGTATGGTTTTATCTCTGGGCTGGACCAGCGTTAGACTCATTAGTGTTAACGTGTGTCTGGTCCTGTTAACGAGCTCTATGCTGAAGGCTGGGGTGCTAAAACCAGTAGAGCAATGCTTTCCCGACTATTTTAAATAAGGAGGAGGACAGCCTGGTCTGCAGGAGCGCTAATAAGTAGAAAGTCATCACCTGCATGCAGACCTGTTCATCCAACCTGGAGGAAGTTACTGGGAAGACAAAGTCGTAGAGGAGACTGGATACAAGACCCCAAAAATGTTTTCATTCTTGTTACTGGAAAATATTTTGGATGAAAAGTGTCAACAGAGCAGCACAGGTTAATGTTATGGTAATGGCACATGGCCCTCGGAGCATATTTTACAAATGGTTTCTGAAAATTGAACTAGTGCGCTGGCAATCTCCAAAACAGGACGACATCACATTCAAAATAAATTACATTCAGCTATCGTCACCTCATTTTTTGGAAATTAAATTGTGTAAAATATTTATGATATGCTAAGATGAGGTCCACTACAGGCAGGGGTGGTGTAATATGGCTGCAGGCTGGGTCTAAACTCTGGACTGATCCATTTACATCAGTATCTCTCTCAGCACCACAGTAACAGGGGAACTGCTGTGTTTTTTCTGCATCTCCCTCACTAAACTATTGAAAGGGCTTCATTTGGGTTGGATCCTGCTCGTCTCAGGATTTTGTGCGGTCTGTTATTATCTATTTACAGTGAATTAACAATTAGTGACTACTGGAAAAATTAAACCACAATAAATTCCCAAACACCATTTGTTTTTTGATAAGAGCTCCGTCTGCACGACTGTTTTTATTTATTCGCCGGTTTTTAATTAAAAGGATCTGAATGATTAGCTGAAGAGATCTTATGACTATCAGTCAACACGGGACTCTTCAGTGGATTGATAAGCTCCTCACATAAAGATTCAGCTGAAACACAGAACAAATTTACAACATTTTGAGGATTTCAAGTATTTTGTCTCACTAAAGTGAACTGCTTACAAATTAGAAGTCAGTGTGAGGCCAAGCCACATTATTGTAGGACTGGTGGTGGATCTGGCTGCAGCACGATGGTGGTGTTAGCACCGATTCTGATTAGTCAGAGCGGCTACAGCGTTAAAACCAATGTGACACTGTGAAAACAGCAATGGAAGCAAGCCGCGGCCTCAGAAACATCCGTCGTGTGTGTGTGTGTGTGTGTGTGTGTGTGTGTGTGTGAGGGACTTACTTTTCACTGTGCCTTTCATTGCATCGCCCACAAATGCAACAGAAATAAACAAAGCAATGACCTCCTCTGTCGACCTGGAAAAAACACAGAAACATTATAGAGGTGACAGGAAAGGCTGTTGCATTATAGTAAACAACAACAGGCAGGTTACTTATAAACACACTTCAGTATTTTCTATATTGAAAAGAAAATTAAGAAAGAAAAAGCTTGGCCAAAAAAGCAAAATAATATGTTTCAAATAAATTAAAGTAATTTAAACGCTTAACCCATGAGACACAACTAACGTATAACCACATACATACAAACGTACTGCAGCTTAGAGCAGCGACAACTAATCGATTAGTCGATCAGCAGGAAATTATTTTCATAACTGAATAATCATTTAAGTCATAATGCACAACATCAGATATAAAGAACATGTAAGAACTGATTTTACCTGTGTGTGTGTGTGTGTGTGTGTGTGTGTGTGTGTGTGTGTGTGTGTGTGTGTGAGATACCGTTTGAAGAGCTTCATGAGCAGGCTGACATTGAAGATCCCCCCCAGGATGAGGAAGAGACAGTTCCACAGACCAATGCAGGCATAGAAAGCTGGGAAGTCCAGGTCGTAGTCGTCGCAGATTCCTCGGATCACTGTGAGGTCACACACACACACACACACACACACACACGCACACACACACAGAGATAAGCTGTATAAAAACAGGTTTACTGTTTACCTGGTTTACTGATGGCGTCTTTGCATGTTAATGAGCCCACAGGAAACATTATAACTGACCCCCTCCCACACTGAAACAACTTGCCACTGTGTGCACACACTAGCAGAACCATCAATTGGCTAATATGTGTAATATCAGACAACAGAAACGAACCAGTAAAATGATTCATCCCTTCCAAAATATTCACAAATGATTCAGTCGTGTAGGAGAAACTTAGTGTGACGAATAAACAAACAAGGAGCCAAGAGAAGGGCACTGACTTCTGAATGCAGATGCTTCAAAAATTCCATAAATTAACAAAAGACCAATGTTGCTGCTGTGGTGAAAACATAAACGGCTTCTCTCTCATCAGAGATTGTTTTTACACACACACACACACACACAAAGGGGGAAACTAGTGTATTTCATAGCAAACATACAAAGGACAAAAGAATCGTGGTGCATTTGTCAAAACCAAAACAATTTTGGTGTAATCTTGAGCAGATCTGTGTGCACTTAACAATCAAGCCTTTGTTGCGCTCAGATATGCTGCTGTGGAAATGTGCTATAATTATTCCCATGAGAATGTGCTTTGTATGGTTCTAACCCATTTACTTCAAAGATCATCCCTCCGCAAACCCAGCAAAAATCCTTGGTATTAAATCACTGCCCGTTCTGCAGCTTCCAGCCGTCAAGATCGTTTAAGTTCCAACCAGCAGACCACTGCTGTTGGCTAAAACCCATACAACAGTTCATATGTTGTTCTCTCTCTGCAGTGAATATAACATTTACATGTTCGTGTATGTGACGAACGGGTTTCCTGACCCATAGAGCCCTGAAACCAACCATTACATAACATCAGCGAGGAAGAAAAGGTTCTTTCTTCATCCCTGAAAAACATTTTGGGGGGATATGTGCCGCTTGTCTGCTCTAGAACACTCACCAGGGAAATATGTGTGAATAAACGGCTAAAATGATCCAAACAGTGCTGGTAAAGGAGAAAGCACATGAGGACGCAGGAGTTTCTAACTGCTATTCTACACAGCTGGGTGTCTCCTCTTGAATTTTGACGTAATCTCATTACTCCACCCGCCCCCGGCCTCCATTCCAAATCATCCGTCAGCAGAAACGGTGAGGAGATTAGTGTGTTTTGGCGAGGCTAAGCCGATTGGAGAAGGGGAAGCCTACCGCTGATGAAGATGGCGAGGGGGGCTGTGGTTAAAGGGATGACCAGAGGAGAGCCGGCGAACAACGAGTAGATCACGCCGCCGATGCTCTGGCCAATGATAGTCTTCCGAACATCTGGACACAGAGGACACACACACACACAGAGAAAACTCAGAAGAAGAAATGCAGGTACCTGTGCACGAGCGACTGCCTGGTTCTTCTGCACGGAGATCTGCAGATCCATTTGAGGTAAACAGGCTACACTAATCAATATCTTTATGTACCGTTAAAAGACATGACTACTCATACTGTTAAAGCACCATTCACACTAACCCACAGACGTTTATCACACATGTCATGTGTGTCTCAGTCAGCTGGTCAGAAAATTAATGACATTACTCACGAAGCCGTTAAGGGACTGGTAGTTTAGTCCCTTTATAACACTGTGTACACAGCGAGGTTCACTGGTGGTTCTTACAGTAACATTACCAGTCCTGTGAGGACATTTCCATGGAGGAAATAATTGTATATATTATATTCCAGTGTCTGAGAAAGGTGTTCACGTGTCTACGTCCGAGAGTGGTCTCATACCGATCTCACCACGTGTGCTCTCGTCATTGAGGGAGCCGAAAGCGATGGCAGGGAGGAGGATGGCGATGTAGAGGAAGATGGCCGTGGTCATGTACTTCAGCAGGGTTTTATTACTGCCAACGACACCTGAGACGAGACAAACACATGAGTCATATTCACCTCATAATGGAGCGGAGGAGGCTCCACACTTTAATTTCAAAATGGCAAAAACATCAGCATCATCACTCAGTGCCTCTACAATATGGAAAATCCAGTGCATTACGGTGAACCTCTTCTACGAGGCCTTACACTCACTGCCCTTTTTAAAATATAAGTCATTTGTTTCAGTTTTGTGTCATCCATCATTTTATAAGCAGAGTTATGACTTTTATCCAAATGATGAATAACTCATTTTGGAATAAAACACTCTAATTGGGCTCTAATATGATCACATGGATTTTGGTCCTGTGACCTTCTTCAGATCATTATCTGATGACACAAGACAGAAATATCTGTCTTTTGTTACAGCCCAGTGAACGTGTTATGAAACGAGAAATGACTGATGGAGAGCATCTGATGGGAAGAATCCAGCTGGAAAATATTCTCCTCAAACGCACTTTACTACGCTCTACTTTAAGTTTTCTTCTTACAATCAAGGTCAACTGAGTCAATTTATTTGGTTTAATTAAGTAGTTTTCAATCGCTTTAAAACAAAAAAAACCTCTTCACAAGCATCTCTGGCAGGAGCTGCGACTATTTACTTTGTCAACATGACAAAATGCTAAAGATCAAGCAGCTTGTGTACATTTATTTGACTACAGACAAAAAAAACGCTTTTACATTTTCTGATCAGCCAATAAAACCACCAGGCTGAGATGAGACTGCAGTGGGAATGTACAGGCCAGTGTCCTTGTCTGATCGCTGGGGAAATTACAGGAGCATATGGGAGCAGTGAGACACGTGAGTCATTTTAGCAGAAGTCGTCTGTGGATGTGACACAGACGCAGCACAGATGTATCTGAGGTAAAGGGTGACAGACAAATGAGGAGCTGCCAGAGGCCCCTCTAGTGTGGCATAATATGGAAGATGATTCAGTCTCACTACAAGTCCAGGTCCAGCCTACCATCTGTGAAGTCAGAGGGGTACAAAGGCAGCCTGCGGCACAGGTCCTCGTAGATCCCCCGACCGACTTTGAAGAAATCTTTACACTGTGGGCAGAAGAAAAAACACAGAGTCTCATTGATGTGAAGTAACTGAAAATAAAATCAATTCCGGTTCAACCTGTGTCACCTATTGACGAAAAAAAGAGACGGCAACCTGCAGCTGTAGACAGGCCAACGTGCCCCAGCTATGCACAAGGAGAGTAAAACTGCAGTTCTCTGCCACCTCCAGCCTCAAAGTGACACAAGCGCAGTTTATTTTCCTAAAGCAAATATCGGTTAGGTCTGTGTGCCATCATGTGACCTCCGTCTTCCAGGATTGAAGAGAGAACGAGGTTCGTTCTGATCAAATCTGATTTGTTCAGTTGGAGAAAATGTGTTGGATGCAGAGGCCAATTCGTGCAGATTGACAGAAGCAATTTGAGTATTAATCATCACCGAATGTTAGTGTTTCAAATTTAGTTTAAATTTCGATTTGTGTGGTGACCTCCAAATATAATGCTGTTGGCATGAAAAGCCTGAAGCTGTGCCCGACCCTGGGTGCTCTTTTTATTCCACAATCATGCCATTTGATTAAAAATCGCCCATTTGATGATTCAGCTACGTTGCCGGTGATTCCACAGCTCTCTGAAAAATGATTTAAATCATCAAAACTTAGTCCAAGAAAAGCTTTAATTGCATGATACAAAACACAGTAAGCAAGAGCAGCATGGCTGGATTTAGACGTGCATTTAACAAAGATCCCCGCGTCCCCAAAACGATAAAGAATGACGGAGAGATGCCAGCAACAGCGAGGGAGAGAAGATTTAGTATATTTTTAGAGACGTCAGGAGGAGGATGGGTGGGAAAGAGCCACCGGATTCCGAAGGAGACATGAAGTGCTTCTTAAAAAGATGACGTTACAGTAGATAGGGAGTCATTGTGCAGCTGTGACTGAGCTTATTAAGTCAATTATCCAATTACCAATGTTGCATTATGCAATTACACAGCACAGGTGATGAGGGGTGGAGGTAGGACGATGCTTTTTCCTCCTGTATCATCCTGTCATTAAAAAAATAGTTTGGACAGATTTCGGCAGAGCAGAATAATTTACCCCAATGTAAACAACGTCAACACCCAACAGGCCGGCTGGGTTTATGGAGCCACACATGCTTATTCAGCCGTTAACGCCCTATACGTCGTGAAATCATTTACTAGTATATTGTGTGTGGAGCCTGATGGGCTGCAAAAGTCTGAGAGAGGAATTACTGTCCACCTGTTGGCCATTTGTTCTGAATGGTTGATAGACAAAACAACATAAAGCCTTGGCCTTGTTTCTTAAAGTACAGGAAGAAAAGCGGCAGGTGGTCTGGAGTAAATTTCTCCTGAGGAAGGAGGTGGAGAAGGCAGGGAGCTCCCTTGGTATCATGGTTCCATCCCATCTTTCTCCTTTCCCTTCATCTGTCTTTGTCTATACATCTCTCTTTCACTGAGCCTCTCAAGCATAAACACCTAAGAAAACCCTCTGCTATAAAAAAAAAAAAAAAAAAAAACACAAGGGGAAATGTCTGGGAGCTCCGGCCTGTCAACGGAAACATTAGGAGGAGATGTTGGTCTGTGGCACTGAGCACAGTCCCTCTGGAGGGGTGTGTTAATGTGTGTGTGTGTGTGTGTGTGTGTGTGTGCGTGTGTGCACATGCACGTGGAGCTAAAGGGTGAGGAGCCCTGACAGGACTGTGAGAGATGTAAGGTCATTTACCCACTGAGGAGGCCTGGCAGGAGCTGATGCTGATTGATTAGAGGGAGAGAAAAGATGGAAGAGTCAAGCCAGTCAAGCGAGGACAGGAGGAGGAGGAGGAGGAGGAGGAGGAGGAGGAGGAGGAGGAGGGTTAGAGAGGGAGAAAGAGATGGAGTTTTTTTTTTTTTTTAAAAGGGGTTAAGAGTAAATGTATGTGCATAGCTTCGTCTATTAGAGCCCTGTCAGGAAAAAAACAAGTGCCAAAAAAATACTAATAATAAGTGGAAAGTGAAGGAGGAAGATGAGGATGAGGAGCACAGGACGAATATTAACAGGTTGTGCACACACAGCTGACACACACATGCAGCAGCCCACCTTGAGGGGCTTGTGACTGCGGGGGTCGGTCTCCTCCTTCCCCAGAGCGGTGGGCTGCTGGTTGACTGCGGTCAGCTGCTGCCTCTGGAATACCAGCGCCTCCTTAAACTCCTCCTGCGTCTTTGTCTCCAGCAGCTTCTGTCTGAACGAGATGTCGGAAAAGAGGGTGGCAAACGTCCTGCCCAGCTCCATCGCCGTCTTAGTGCTTTTCTGCGGAAGAGCACATGGACGTAGTTGGACATTATATATACTTTCTGCACAAACTGCAGCCTCCAGAATAATCAACCAACACCTTCCTGAAACAAAGCTAAAGCTAATAAGCTGCTAACTGAGTTTTCTGATTCATCTATTCAATGAAAAACCCATGTTTAGTTGCAAATACATCAGAGATATAAGCTTTGTCTCGACCCCAAGCTGCTGCACTCGCAAACAGGCAGGTTCTTGGAGTTTTGTGGGGGATTCTGTCAATAATTCACATCCGCTGTCATAATGTAATGCTGTCACAAGTCCCAAAGTGCGACGTAGTGAATGTAATACTGTCCTGGCAGGCTCTGAGACAGTGTGGTGCCAGGCGAGCCTTGTTAGCCAGGTGGTGTTGATAGCAGCATAGCCGGGCTCGGTGCGTACAGCAGCAGCTGCGGCAAACACAATAAATAAAGCCTTTAAGCTTTTCCACACTGGTTAATCTGAAGATGCCGTTTCTGTGTCAGACTATAGGTGACACTCGGCCTCCTCCATCGGACAGTTTGCAGTTGGATTTACAGCACATACGACATAGTCCGGCAAAAAACAAGCCTAATTTAGAGCTAAACACAAACACGTGCTGATGGGGATTTCATTAGTTTCCAGTTAATATCAAAGTCTGTACAGAGTTTCATGATAATCAATCACCACTAGTGTCTTGTTTACTTTTTAACTAAACCGATATTTGAATAATTTTCTCCACTTTGACAGAAACGTTTGTGTGGCACACAGTAAACCTGCAGCTACCTGGAGGGTCAAAGTTAAACACTGCCAATCATTTTGTCCTGTTCTCGTTTGAAAAGCACAACACAGGTGCAGTTCTGATGGTTCCACTCATCCAGGTTTTGTTGGGTAATGGATTTTTGTATTAGTACTTCTGCTTGTCACGCTGTGGTGATGGGTACTGGATAAAAGCTTGGCAGTTAAAGTCAATGTGCTGTGGTGCAGTTGTGCGAAGGTTTTTATCTTTTGTTTGTTGATAATTAATTTTGCATCTACCGTCATTAAGTGTGTGATATTTTGATTACTGCCTGGATGACTGAAGTAAGATGCTCCCAGGGCCTTCTTTATAAAACAGTCATTTAAAACGTTAATGATTTCAAGTTAAATACTACACCCAAAAAATATCCAATGCTCAAATTTTCCATTTTGTTATTTTAATATATTTTATTTTGTTGTTCCAAAAAGGAGATATGAGCAACGTCCTCATGTCAACTGTAAAGGGCATACTAAAAAATTAGATTTTTTTGTTTTTTTATCCATTAGATTGATTTTATGTAAAAACTACTGAAATACACATAATCTATTCATCTACCTGTGAGTTTAAAACAATCTTTGCTATGCCAGTACATTTCTGAACACAATACTTGAGCTGGAGCTTCACAAGTATAAGGAGGTAACAGCAGAACAGTAACAGAAATAGCTATGTCAATGTAAGATGATGGGTTTGGAACATACTAAACATACACATTAATGCCAGGGATGTGGATTATACTGCAGTGGATATTACTGTTTTTCCATTGAGTCTGGGTCTCTACTGAATCCCAGTTAACTATAGCTGCCTCGTTCCACAAAGGAGGGAGCTGCAAACACTTCACAGTCACCTTTCAGAAGCTATTTAATACTTAAAAGACTTTTTTTTTTTTTTTGGTGGAGGATTTATTCAAGTTTTGAAGGTCAGTAGTTTGATTAACCATTCAGAGTGGGAAAACGTGGGTGTAGAGAGTGAGTGGCAGAAACATCAAAACAGAGGGCAGGTCCTCAGACTAGCAAAAGAGCTAGGAGAGTTTCTTTTAAGGCAGCAAAGCATTAATGTAATAGACATGTTCAGATGCGAGTTTGTTAATGAGAAACAACAGTATTATTGAAGAAAGGCCGTGTCTCTGTTGCACATTCAGTCTGGATAAAAAAAGAACACTATTCTGTGCAGCTCTCTAAATGGTAGGAGAAGGAAATATGGAAAGACCACATACATTTGCCAACCAAAAGAATTCCTATTATCATTACCATCATTCCCCTTCAAAGATTTTTTTTACACAGAAGCAGTCAGCATCAAGGATAATTGAGACATAATAATGCTTTATGTTTACTTGGGGCTTAGATTAATGTCTGTGAATGCCATTAGTGGTCATGACTGCTGCCTGCAAGACTGGCAAGGAGGACGCCGGAAGCACTAAGGAGAGACACAAACACAAAGGAGGCTTCATAGGAAAACCAGAAACCAAAGCAAGAGAAAACATGATGCTGTTAGCTGTGGCATCGCTGATTGCCAGGGTCACTCCACCCTCCAGCTGTTCCAAAGTTTGATGGTGTGTCGGTAAACACCTCGGGGGATAGCACAGTAAAAGCATCGGGATTTTTTTTTTTTTACAGAACAGTGGCCGAGGACTGGAAGGGGTTTCCATCTAAAGTGGGTAAACAATCAGAGCTAGATCTGGAAACAGGGGAGTGATGTGCGGCCATGCATGTACTCTGTGTGTGCACACAGGTGTGTGTACGTGTGTGTGTGTGTGTGTTGAAAGCTCAGGATGAAGCAGGGAAGACAGGAGGTTGAGTGGTTTCATGGGAAGTAGAAAGAGTTCACCTTTGATGGGAGGGGAGGGTATTACAGGATATGTGGTGCTCTCCATCAGCTACAATGAGCTCTTCAGAGCCGCAGAAAACTGCAACCCTGTGCACAACAGTGACCCGAAAGGTTCAGCCAACAGGACACTCACGCCCACGTGAGACCCTGAGAGGCTCTTGGACTCAGGTCAGTTCAGCACACATTTTGCAAGTTAGTGTCTGTATCAGTTTCAGACATGTTGGGGAACTAAAACATGAAACTGGTAGCATATGACCTGGATGGAAAAACTAGTACTCTAAGAAGTATTAGTTACACAGGACAACAGGATTTATGTCAAACCCAACATTCTGTACTATTTAATCACTGGTTATTACTTTAATTACTGTGGCAGGTAATCAGCAGCTCACACACTCACACAGCAGGTTTTACTGACAAGTTGAAAAGTTTGGGCATTTCTGAAAAATATGAAAAAGCAAAAAAGTTGGTGATACTCATTTCGCTTTAAATGCTGATAATGAAAGCAGGGGATGCATAACCTGATCCTATGGTGGGTGGGATTTTATTAATCCATGCACCTGCAGCTACCACACCTTTCAGGACTTTTAGTTTTAGGCAAAGAGCAATAGAAAAGAGAAATGTCTGCATGTGGAAATAAATTATCAGTGAGTTAATAAATGAACAAATGTTTCTGCTAGTGAGCATAAATACAGTGAATGATACTGTATAAAGAATAGATGAAGGGATAATTAATAAAATATGAACAAACACCTCCAAATGCCTCAGTGCTCCACCACAGACTGATAAATCCCACATATCACTTTCTCCCTCCGGGGGCGGCAGTTACCATTTTGAGTGGGGCCAGTATCAGGATGACATAGCGGACCTCGCAGCAGTTCTCTCCCCAGTTTTGTGGCCTCTCCAGGCGGGAGATGCACACGTGACGCCTCTGGAGATGCTTCACGTTGCAACTGGAGCAGAGAGAAGGAGAAGGAGGAGGTTTTATAAATGCCAGTGTCTCACCTCACCAGCAGCAACCTTCATTTCCATAGATTAACCTCTTTCTCTGCAGCAACAGTTAAGACACTATTAAAATGCACTGGGCGAGTCTGTGTCTATGTGAATGCAAATGGACATACATACTGCAGACACACTCACACATTGTCCCTGTCCAATGAAAAGCATGTACCGTATCTCCAGATCTGGTTAGTTTGAATCTTCAGATAAACTGAAGCATTAAATTTCTTTAGGGCTGATTTTCTTCAAGTTGCTATTTTCACACAGCGGCAACAAATATTGTACATGTTTTAGCAATAATACTATTTATAAATACTTTTATTATTGTTGTTACTTGCCTTGCCTTTATTTTAAGTCATACAGGGCAACGATGTGAAATGTATTAGAAAATGAATCATTGTGTTGATTCATTTTCTGTTGTTCAACTTTTTGATTAACTGACTAATGATTTTTAGCCCTAAATCACACACACACACACACACACACACACACACACACACACACACACACACACACACACGTGGCTTACAGGATGCACAGCCAGGACTGCTGGTACTGGACCCCGGTGGCAGTGGCCGTCACCCCCTGGATCGTCTCTGACAGCAGGTGGACTGCAGGGCAAAGGTCAGAGGTCAAACACATTAGCTGAGACTAACATGGTGTTGAACTCCTCCTTTAATGTGTCTGCTGCTGACTGTGCTACGTGCTCATTATCACATTTACAGGAGTGCTTATGTGTTTCTAGCCCAGTGTGTAAAATGCACTGAAATCTAGCGTTTTATCTGCGGTGCCAAGTCTCTCAACGTGAAGTCTACATCACAAGAGTCTAACAAGCTCGCCTTCTGCTTTATATGGTGTTGCCAGTCTGCACTGTGTGCAAACACCACGACAACCTAATAACGCTGTCCATCCAACCCCAGAAAACACCAACGCTCGTGTTAGCAGATTAAAAAAACACATTTCATAACTGCCATGTTTACCAACCATTAAACATGAGCAACCAGGGGAACAGCTTGGTGCCTCCTAATAAGAGGAATCTCCCTTTCAAATTCTCACGCTGTGAGCAGTTTTCTGGGGGATATTCTTCAGCAGCCCCGACTATCCCAAACCCCTCAAGAAGATTCTGCGTGCTTTGGCTCTGCATCTGCTTTGACTCATCAGTACCAGGCAAATTACAGGGTGGAAATGTTTTGTATCGTAAGCAGCGGGGACGATCATTTCCATATCACTCCCATTTCCCCTGCCAGTGGTTTCTCTCTTTCTTTCTGTCTGTCTTTGTCTTTCCCTCCATCACTCTCCCTTTCTCTCCCTCTGCCATGCCGTCTCATCAATAAAGTATCTTCCATTCATGCCAGAAAATGATGGGTGTCACCATGACAACAGTATCACAGTGCTCGAGGAGTGAGAGAGCCAGGAAGGGAGAATAAGAGGGGGGGGGGGCAAAAGACAGAAAGAAATAAGAAAGAGAGCATGTAGATAAAGAATAAGACGAGAAGAAAGGATGAAAAAAGCCTGTAGAAAAAAGAGGACGACAAAAACTGGCATGTAGGGAAGAAATATTGGAGGCAGAGAGCGAAAGAGAAAGGAGAGAGAGGAAGAGAACAAGAAAGAGGAGAGATGCAGAGTGAGAAAAAAAAAACAGGGAGAGGGAAAAAGGCTGGGGATGGAAAAATGAAGTCTCACAAATAAAGAACATTACAAAATTGAGAGTGAGACGAGATGAAAGAAGAGTGAGAGGGTGACGGAGGGAGGAACAGGGACAGAGAACTAGAAGGAGATGGACTAGGATTGAATTCAATTAACAGCAGTGTAAGCCTAAGAGACATGTAATAATCAAAAACCATCCGAAATTCTCACTGACGTCAATGAGTACGGGGGGTGAGGAGATAGAAATGTAGAGATACAAACAGAACAAAAGAGATTAAAAGATAAAGAGAGGGATGGATGAGGACAAGAACAGAGACAGGGATTACAGGAGAGAACAATGAAGACAAGAAAGAGACAGGCGATCTGTGTGCATGGCGAGGTGACGGTAGTTTTCCATAGGTGGTCAATGTCAGACCATCTGATACGAACCAACACTGTCCTTTCTGAGAGACACAGTTTTGGTGCTTTATGTGCAAATGTTTCGGGGGATTGGAGCTGACTGGCATCAGTTTGGCTACCAGGCTCACTAACATCTGCTCATACTGAAACTTACTTGTGTAATATGGTTGCGAAACTAAAGTACAGTAGCAAATCCACACAGTTGTACATTATCCAGCTTCTGGTCAAACACTTGGCTGTATCACAGTCCCTGCATTCTCCTCCGCTGCTTGTTTTTCCATGCATGTATATAAAGGTCCCCTCCAGACATCTTTAATGACATAGTAAAAGTCTCTGCTTAGAATAGGAATTTATGTCTTCTCTGCTCTTTATTGAGTTGAACATTTCTAAATTTACATCTGCTCCAGTCTCACTCATTGAAAAAAATCACGAATCTATGAATATGCAAATATTGCTGCTGGAGGGTTCAAGTATCCACATCCCAGCTGAACAGCTCCCAAACCAGTTTTTATGTCACAAGTCATGCTCGAACATACATGTGTTCGAGAGAAACTTTCCTCCTTCAGCAGAAGAAAGTGAAAACAGCCTTCTGCTGTCAAAGATCATTCTACATATCGAAGTGGACTCGGGGTTTTTAAACAAAAAAAAAAAAGAAGGAAGTTAGTAAATCCTGAATATGAGATCATTTCCATTCCTGTATCAAATTGACTGGGCAGTGGTGAAATTTGTGATGCTGCACATCAAAGTTTAGTCTGACTGAACTTTTTTCCTGCAAAATCTGCAGTGTGTGAAGTTCCCTTTGTATGGGCTAACTTAATTACGAATAATGAGTGAACCTGACGTTAAAGGAGAGGATGTGTGTGTGTGTGTGTGTGTGTGTGTGTGTGTGTGTGTGTGTGTGTGATCAAGTGGGAGACCAATTAAGACATGCACATTTGATACTTGTCACTTATGTGAAGATTTCTGCACCGTTTCATCAGCTTGGCTATGCAAACACCACTGTTTCCCCACAGAAAAAAAAAAAATCACTGATGTTCACACGCAGCATATCAAATGTGACAAACTTCAATGGAAAGTGATGAAAAATGTGAGGAAGGCAAGACTGGATGGCAATGGATTGCTCTTTTGATGTTTCTGGATTCTTGGTGAATTCTTTAACTGCATTATCCACACGGTTTGGCTGACGGGGGGGGGGGGGGGACACACAAACAGATTGCAATTTCTGTAAATCACATGAGCATAATGCAGTCTGTCACGAATAAGACGACATGAATCAATAAATATGCTAAACCTGTCAAGAGACGGTGGTTGGCAAATCTACAGACGTGTGCAGGCACCAAAAACACAGGGATTGACGGTTTCTCTGTCAATGCATGGCACACTCAGAGGTGCCATGCCTTCACAGCATGTGTTATGGAGGTGCTTAAAACACAGATATATGTGTATTTGGTTTCCATCATAGCAGCACACAGAGCTATGATGCCACATGGTGAGGACTGGGTCAATTATATAACCGTTTTATTTTATTTCTTGTGTGCCAAACCTACTTGGCAATAAATTTGATTCGGACTCTACAACAGGAATTACCTGAATATCTCCAATAGAAGATTACTCAGGAAGTTAGTTGATCCCCTTTACAGTATTCACACAAAACCAGCTTTCCAGAAACAACCGATAAACATCACTGGACGACAAGTAGATATATTTCTGGTGTCTGTAATCATGTGACGACTCAAATGACAGATCAACCCAGTCCTGAGCATGAACAGGAGCACAAATGGCACACTGATGGTGATTGGTACAGAAGCAAACCACTGATTGCAGCCTCATGGCAGCCGATGCTGACATTTTCATCCAATTAGCACAGCTTACCGTCGTCAAAGAAAACGAAACTTTGAGACTTGTCTGCATGTGGAGAAGGAGGGAGAAAAAACAAGAGGTGAGGGGAGCAGCTTCTTGGATTTTATACAAACATACGCAAAGAAGAACACAGCCATATACACACACACACACACACACACACACACACATATAGACACACTTTCTTGTTCACAGACACACACATAAATATTTCTGCTGAACAGAAGCTTCATTTCCTGCTCCCCTTTACTTCATGCATATTAAATATCATTTTCCAGAGAAAATCCCTCAATGTCTCATCTTTGTGGGGCACAGAGAGATCTTATCTAGATTACCGTCTACAGGCTATTACCAAAAATTGGATTTTATCACTGATAGCAGTTCTGTGTTCAGCCAGTGCACAGAAACCCAAAGACATCAATGACGAGATAAAGATGAGAAAAATGGCATGTGTGGCCTCCAATTTACATGAAGAACCTCATTTCCAGTCAGTATTCGGATCATCCCTGCAGACTATTTCACACTGCAAAGCTGCACCGCTGAGCTAAAAACTATATTATTACAATGGAAAAGCACAGTCAGTATATTTTCCCCCCAAAAAAAACAAAAAACAAACAGCACCTCACCTGTTGAATGGAGCTAAATGTCTCCACAATATTTACAGTCTGTGGTGCCGGGAATAAAACCATGCATCTGCACAGATATGTCATTTAGGATCAGAAAAGACAGTGTTTTTCAGGAGTGTTGCTGTTTCTCACACACCCACAAGGCCAACAGACTGTATGACTGCGAGAGCAAAACAAACTAGTCATGAGCAGCACATCTCAGATAAATAAGTTGTGATAACTTGTGAACGATGCACAGAAAAAAAATTCTAAATCAAAAAATTTCTATTTGTTATATTTAACGTTTGGGTCATTTATTTTTTATTTTGTCTATATAAAGGAATTGAATAGTTTTATTCATATTAATGTTTGCACGAGAACCGTTTTCTTGAGACGCTTTTTGAACAGACAGAACCACATCACCCGCCCTCACCTCTGCAGCTTTAACGTGACAAACAGTGCGTGGCTGTCGTTCAGGTTGATTGGCACTAACAAATAAAAATAAAATAAATAAAAAGAGGATTATGCAAATCAAGGCAAACGTGGAGAGCTGCTGAGATCGATCAAAGGTGACAGCAATTTACGGAGAAATTATGGTACAGTCATCACAAATAGGGCAGACAATCAGCAGCACACACAGCGCCGGGGCACTGTAGCTGCTAATAGCATCACTGAGGAGGAGAGGAAAATACAATTAAACAATACATCATTACTCAAAATATTGACAATGACTCATTCTGTGGCAGCTGCTCACCACTATTCAAAGTGCTGCCATCATCTGCAGAAAACTATAGTCATTTATATGTTCAAATTGTTTCAGCAGGTTAAAGGATATTTAATTTTAAGAGCAGCAGGTTTAGTGTATAAATATATATAGCTCTGGATGAAATAATCATTTCATCAATGCACTGCATCATCAGCAGCGCTGTTCATTATTCCTCCTTCCATCCTTGCACAATGTGTGTACTCCACCAAACCTCAAGACAAAAAAAAAAAAAAAAAAAATAGCACAAGTTGGCCTCCAAAAATCGATTCCTCCGTACGAGTTGGAGGAGGACTAATTATCTCCGTGGGCTTTCATCTTTTTCATTTCTATAATTCTCTGTTCTTTCTGTGCTCGTTATAATCTCACCCTGTTCTCTTTATCTCACAGCTGTACAGTATTACATTCCAAATGAGCCGGTCCACTCGCCTGCTGTATCGCCTCGCTGTGGCAGAGTTAACGTAGATACAGCAGAAATTAATACCTGAGGAGATATGTCCTGATGATAACATACTTACTGCAATATCAACGTGTTCCCCCTGAAGAGCCTGTGCCCCCTCCCCCTTTAGAGAGATTTGCTCTCAACACAAACAGGACTGGATCACAAGTGAATGTGCAATGAGTTTAATTTGGGGATCCTACGTGGAGAAATGGATTTATTCAAAAACAAGATGCTGAAGACATTTCTAGATTCTAGAGAGTCCAAATTAAAATATTAAAAACAGCCTAAATTCATTCATCATCTTTAATAAATATAATTTAATGGCCACAGTGCTGCTCATTTCAAACTGATCTAAAATATTTCTCATTACAAAAACATGATTAGATCTTAGATATAAATACCTTTAGGATATAAAGGTGTTGATGGAGATGTTGGTTTTGTGAATCGACAATAACGATCAATCTGTGATCACGTATCAGTTTTTATAATAACGTATAATAAAGTATTAGAGATATGCAAATGCTTTTCTATGTTGCTCTCTGTGAGACCTTCAGGTGCTTAAGTTAATTTTTGAAAACACTCTGGACTAGGTGCAGGAAGCCTTTTGTTAAGATGGCAGCCTGAAGAAAAAAAAGCCTCTTCCTCTGCCTGTTTGTGTAGCAGCAGCCGCCACAGCCTGAGACTCTCAGAGAGCTATCTGAAAAGCTAACCGAGTGATCGATGACAGAAGTCAATTATCACCTTGCGGATCTGCCAGAGGCGGCTGTGCGGGGCGAGTGTCACACACCACCCACCTCTGACTAACCACCAACAACTGGGAACAGCGGCCCAGCCAGACACTGGAAAACACTGGACACGGAGTACATGACAGGAAGCCCTTACACTAACATCACCTCCTCGCATGTCCTGTCATGTTTCTTCTGCATCTGCCCATCATTCATAAACCTTCAGCAAATATTTTACAGCCAGGAGGAATATAATGACTCATATCCTGCAAGAAAATCCCTAATTCTTTGTGACATTAATTCGAAGCAAAGCAAAGTTTGATTTGCCAAACAGTCGCTCCTGTTATTGCAGTCTTCGGTCTGTCTTGTGGCAGAGCGCGAGGCTTCAACAATGGCTGCATGCTGTTATGTAAGTGGGCGGATTTCTCCTGCTCTAATAGGCTGAGGAGATTCGCCTCAGCCACACGGGCCTGTGCTGAGGGGACAGAACTAACGCCACGAGGATCTGGACGTTAAACCTGAAGAATGAAAGAATCGATGCATTTTCAGTCTGCCTTATTAAGGTTCAGCCAAAATAAACCTTTATACGCTTTATAGGAAGAGTCACACGTGTATATGCATGATGGCAAAGCAGTTTCAGGTAAAAATGTATCAGGCTTTTAAAACCAGTTGACTTTGATTCTGAAATCAAACCTTAGTTTTTCCTTTAGATATAAAATCCACATGTTGAATTGATTTGACGTTCCAATGAAAGACAAACGCAGCAACCAGCTTCAAAAAAACATTTCCAAAATATTTTCAATTGTCTGAAAACTATGGAAGAGGAGCGGACACACGCAGAGAGAAGGATTGTGTTCGTTTTGATCAGTTGTGTTGTTCATGGATTTGGGGTTTTTTTGTGAAGGGTAACTACTTGTCAGTCTGCACATGTAAATTGTTGGAAACACAATTCAGCACGCTGAGCTCTGTTTGTGTCCACTTAAAAAAAAGCAGTGGGACAAAATTGACAGCTTCAGTTCAAACTCCACCAATTTTCCTTTGGGACTTAAAAGCTTCTTGGACCATTCTCGAGTCTACCTGACACTCCTGAGCCTGAGGTGAAGCCGTTTCTCAGGTAGATGTGCAAACGTCAGATGTTTTTAGGTCAGGTGGTCTGATTGTAGGGAAGCACAGATGGTACAAGTTCTGCGTGTGCCTTTTCACACATTTCTCTACATGCTGGTTTTTATAGTCGCACATGCACGTAGACAGGGTCTTACCGTTGACCTCCTGTGCTCCTGCATCTGTGAAAAGCATGCTCATCACCTCCTCGAAGTTACAGGCTGGCTCGGTCGCGTGGCTGTCCTGCCCCACATGGTGCAGCATTCTCTTCAGAACGTCGTCCAGGGAGGCGGCCGTCTCATCCAGCAGGATACTAGCCTTCGCCAGGAAGCCGTCCAGGTCCCGATGTGCCCGAATCTCCTCCTCAAAGTTCATCAGCTTCACATACTGTGGAAAAGATCGAGTTCTTTAAAAAGTTTGAAATATTTCTACCTCGGCTGTCTGTAATGATCAGAACACCAGATTTTAAAGACACACTGTCAAACGCAGCTACAATGCAGAAATAGAGCCAAGGCAGAATATTAATTTTTCTATGATTGTGTCTTTGCTAAGGTTTAATTAATTATGTTTTTATTTATTTGGCTGTGATGTCTGAGATGCTGCATTATGATCAACTAAGACAGCTGAAAAAAAATTGCTGTGAACTGTAGCTCATCATTAGTTTTTCCTCTCAAAATATTCTGCTGATTTTCATTTATATCCCTATGAAAACACCCTACAGCATAGATCTTGAAGAACCCAGTCAATCAGAACCAAACAGTGCGGTTTGTCGCAGAACATATGCAACAAAGCTCATCAAAACTGGGCCAATGGTGTCTGAGAATAACCTGAAAGACAAACAAATGGACAGAGACGAACACAGCTCGATTGAGAGCCCAGACACCCACTGGTCCTCAATTTCATTGATTGTGTGATTGGCAGAAATCATGAAGATGAGTGGATACCCTGCTGTTCTTTTTCAAATAAGAAATAAGCACAGAGGAAGAAGTCCATGTCTGGAGTCTGTGGAGTGGAGCTCTCTGAATATATGAGTTTATATAAATAAAATATATTCTTTTTTTTGTGTTTATTAAAAATATAAACTTAATTGATTTGGCTTCATTCTAGATTTATTTCTAGCCTCAACATGTGAAGGATGAAACATTGGGACAATTTTTCATTCTAAGACGTTTTTTAAGTTAATAAAAAATAAATAAACAGCTTCTGCAGAGCCATAACCACATCAAAATGTATTCTAAATATAGATCACTGCAAACAAACAGATCCATAGCAAAATCCTTGGTAGGGATGTGAGCATGTGAAATTGATAAAAACAGAAGGAGTGAGCAAACAAACAGAACTGTAATACAGAATGAGGAGATTAGTGAAAGGAACCAGGCAGGCTGTTGGCAGAAACAAGGCACAACAAACTGAAATCTGACAGGCTGTAACTTTCGACTGCCTTGGCCAGTTCAAGCTAATGCCCCCTGGGTGCTGCTTTAAATCCTCGAACAGCGAAAGGCAGAAAAACATCCATTTATCCATTATCTTTATGTAACTCTTCACTATCCTGCTAATTTGACCCTAGAAATGATTCTCTTAGTTTAACTTGTTGGTTTATTTTGACGGACAGAGCACTGCGCCGCTGTATATTTCCAGCTGAGCCATGGGCTTTAGTCCTACTGATAAACTGGTTTGCACATCCACTCACAGATTTCACAGAATGTGTCGCTGCTGAACAGAGATACAGGCCAGATATTGATACAGATACAGCCAGAGAGGGAGAGAGAGGAGATGGTTATTTTAGGAAAACGAATCCACTCATTAGATTCTTTAATAATTTCAGGAATGTACCCGCAGTATAAGATTTTCTCTTCAGACTGTGAAAAGATTTCTGCATGCCGTCATCGCTGGCAGGCTCCATTACTGTAATTCTATCTTGTCTGATCCAGCCTGGAAAATTTGAGAGTGAATGCAGATTTATCTAAAATGCAGCTCAGCATCTGCACTGATGGAGTCCAGAGGCAGGGACACATCACCTGCCCCGTCATTGAGAGCAGGATATAAAATACTGCTACTAAATCACTGCACTTGCTGATTTAAAGCACGAGTGTCTGTAAAGTAGATTCAGTCATTGATCCGATGCTCCTCCGTTCTCTGGGCAGCAGACATAACAATGCAGAAATACTACAGGACCTCATCTCTACAGCCACCAAACAATATAATACCATCACAGATGTTTAACATAAATATGTTGCTAACGATAATGAGCAGATATATACACCAGGTACATTTGAAATGATCACGTTTATTAAGCAGAGTCCTATTCAGATCGTTTATTTAACCCAGTGCAATGCAGATAAGCTGGTTAATGCAGACACACCATAAATGTGGCAGTGGCTTTGATAAAACACTATAGCTGGTCTGTGACATGGAACAATGTGAGAGAGCCACCAGCTGAGTGGCATGAAAAGATAAACAGCAGCAGTTTCACAGATATCTGCACTGACAGCAGAGCTATTCAGCTGTCAAGCACATCATGCAACAACTGGACTGGTTTTACAGACCTCAGTGTGTATTGTTCTATGCGGAGCAGTGTTCTCTTTAATATATGCAGCATTGGATTATTCTTTAACATCAAATCGCTATATAAAAACCATGAGGACGTCCCTCTATGCAAGTTCAGTCATGCTACATCACTGAGCATATCATTCACTGCTCCCTCCTTATCGTTTGACTTCATCCAACATAATTTCTCTGCCTTCATGCACAATATGTTTAAACATATTAAAAATGCAGCGACACCTTTTTTTGGCTCTGATTTGCTTTTGGATTCAAGTAAATTCAGTCATTGTCCCTCTCAACCTGCTGTTTGTTCAGTTTCCATTTGCTCCATATATAGTATGAAGTAAATGCACATGTTTACTCACCATATGTTTTACTCTCCGATCAAAATATTTGGTGCTTGCGATGGTTTTAAAACTCCTTTTTAAAACTAAATCAGATTTCCTTTGCAGAGTAATTAAGACCCCCCCCCAGTGAATTTTAACACTCACCCTTCTTGACGTGTTCAGCAGCACACAACCAGAATCATCAGCTTCTGAGGGAAAAAACAAACAAACAAGAGGTACAAGTAAACCATCATGTACTATTTTTCCTTCCGTCACCCAAATCTGTCACCTGATCATACTGCAGTTATTAATAACCAAGAGGTGACAGCTGTTGCAACCAAGTGACTTGGCCCTGTCTTTCTGTGATACATGTTTGTGTAGCTTCACTGTAATCTTGTTACACACGTCTATAGTCCATCGCCATTAAAAAAAAAAAAAGAGTGTCCACAATATGCAAATTAAAAGTTTTAATGTGACCAAAGGTTCGTTGTAAAGTTTGCAGCAAAATACACGACGCCGTTTTCAAAATGATCGCCATCACAATCGGCTTGAATCATTCGGTCTGTCTGTGAGGGTTTCCTCCAGGTACGCCTTTGGGAAGCAAAAGGTGATACTTGGATTCCAGACCGGTATCTGAACATTATTACAGATATGACTTATCATTTAATGCTTTTATTATAGAACCAACAGCAGAGAAATGACAAAAATTAGAGGAAGAGCCCGCATGACTTTGTGTTTGTAAAATCAGTATATTACAAGTCAACACGTTAATGCAAATCTCTATTAACATAGGAATCATAATGCTCTGTATTCACATTTCAAAGCATATTTTCTAACCAGCCAATTCGTGGGTGATGATGCAAATTCTGAAATAAAGATCACAAGCAACAAGCACAGAAAAGAAGCCTGCGACTCTTTTTGTAATAGTGATGAAAATGTCAAGAAGCAGGTCTCTAAATGCGCTCATTGAACAGGGATTGGAAGTTCTGGGCTGATAAGACTTTAATGCACGCGTCTGTGGAACCGAGGAGTGCTCTGATAAAGTACAAAGGTCTGGATTTTCCCAGTGCAGGAGAAAAAGGAAGAGGACAAACCTTTTATGTTAGAAAACAATACAGGGACAAACCCAGGGAATGAGGTTTTCAACACACGTCAGTCCCTTAACTAGCAGACTGTCAGTACCCTGCTGACTCTAATAAAACAGTCCACCACCGTTACATAACACTGTTATCTCCGTTTACTGTGGGGACGACATTATTAGGTTACCGTGGGCTTTCCTCTGCCGCGTCGTGTGATGCACTGTGCCAGCTCTGTCTGGATATCAATCAGGGGTTAACTCCGCCCTCCAGCAAAAGGAAAAGCAGAAGCAGAAACCCTCCCTTTAAGCAGCCAGTAACCTCAGGAAAGTGCCAGGATATCATTATATCAATAATTCAACCACAAGCTAACATGCTTGAGTCAGGAGAAACGGTGGAGGGAGGGGATGCGGGCTTTGATTGCCACACCAAACACCTTCCATCATAAAACCCTGCAGGCAGCGGAGGACGAGAGAAAGCCCCAACCCCTACCTCTCTGTGATGAGACTGTGGCGGGGGGCACGTGTCGTGTGCAGTGGATTTGGCTCATCAAAGCCTCACAATCAAAAAAAGCACACGGCCGGGCTGATCCGCTCCCAGAGAGGAGAAGAAGCTGCAGCTCTAATTGCTGTCAGGCTGCAGCCTTAAGGAGATATTCATATTCATATAAGATTATCTCATCCCCCAGTGATCACCTCCTTCTAATGGCCTCTGTAGGTCTCAATATACCGTGTGGCTTAAAGTAACACAGGAGAATTTCAGGGTTTAGGGAAAGCAATTGTGAAAATGTGTCTTATTTGATCATTGTGGCACCATGGCTGTTGATTATACTGAGTCAGCCACAAGTGTTATGTAATCTCAGAGCGGAGGGCTGTGTTATGTTAGTTATTAAGTGTTGCAGGGTGGTGACTGAAAATGGCTGATTTACTATGGGATGGGAGAGATCTCGCATCCAAACACGCTCAAGGGTCCTGTGGCCGGAGCTGGAGAGCAAACTGGGAAAAGTCCATTTTAATCTCTACCAAAAATGCCACAGCTTCACATTTTGTTCACTTTGATAATACCAAGAATAAATTTCCCATCTGTCTCTCAAGACGTTCAGATTTGATGATCCAGGTCATTTTACTGCTAACGAAGGACCAGGGCAGATACTGGTCTTCTTCAGGGCACACACTGGTATTGGCTCAAACCAGAGGACTGTGATAAACACAACCTTTATTCTCATCAAGGTTAAATCAAACACAAGCGGTGAGGAGGTGGATAAAGTGGAAAAGCATCATTTGACCTTCATTTTATATAACTTTGCTGTTAGTTCAGCGGATTAACTTCAGCTGCAGTGTCAGTCCCTCCTATAAACTCAGGGCCATTAGCATTAAGATATTCAACCCCAATCCACATTCATCAACCAAGAACTTTACATTTTATCGTTCCCTTGTAATGGTAAACACAGTCCTGCACAAAAGAATTCATTTCAAAGGTGCTTTAACAAACAAAGACGCCCTTGCAAATATGTGAAGATTTTAGAAGTTGGCTTCTCAGGCAGCTTTTCCTCTCTGATGCTCTTCACATGATTTATCACGAAAATATAACATGTAAATGAATCCAGCTGTTTAACATAAAACTGTCTGCGTGACGAGGTAAAAAATATACAATTTATGACTTCTCTGTTTTAATGTGCCTCAGACCTGAAGTATTTTTTAAAATCCCACTGTAAAGAGGTAAAAATCGTACAAAAGGTAACTAAGGTTTGATCTGATGACCAGGTGATTCTCTTCCCTCATGTGAGGTAGACTTAGTGGGGTTGTCGAGGTCAGGGGTGGGTCAGAGCCTAAACCGTCGGGCTTCCAGCGTGAGCGATGGCCGTCTGTCTTCATGACGTTTCCACTCCAGCATTCAGCCAAATTGATTGAACTGAGAGGAGCTCGGCGCTGGCAGAAATATAATCATGAAATCAATTCTATTTATGGAGAGGACTTGACAGCTTTATGACAAAGTTCTCTGAAGAGAAAAGAGAGAACGTGATTGAGTCAAAACGATAAGAAAATAGAGGGAGACAACAAACAAACAGCATCCTTGTATTCCCAGCTTACAACATCTTCAGCAAGTTCTTCAATTTCTAATTTTCAACACTGACTTGAATAACTGCCATCAATCACTTCGTTTGATCCCTGCCCGATGCCACTTATACAGCAACACCGAGGAGGATTTATTACGAACCCTTCGGTCCTCGAGCAGAGACGGGCTCCGTGAGCTTTCTGAACATAAAGACGAGGGATAATTACAGCGTCCAATAACTCTTTCAGCGCTCATGGGCATGTAAGTAATGTTGAGGTAAACATGAACCGATCATTTAACGCCCCACTAATACCTGAGGTTACAGCTTCACTCTGTTACTGATGCGTCTGAACTGCAACCTTTCAGCATCGTTTTTATGGTCTGACGACATGAGCAGCAAACTTTTGAATATGAACCTAACTATTCTATGGATGTTAGAGAGTGATTTCAAAATATTTATTGGTGTTACATGGAAAAGAAAGATGATACAGTTTGCTTTCCAAACAGACCACTGTGATATGTTTTCCTATTCGTAACAGGCTTCCTCTTAAAGTCTGTAAAAGAAATGTCTTTATAAACCTAATCTAAATTCAGTACTTATGGTTTGAAATGCTGCTCTTTCTATAGTGTTGTATTGTAGCTGCACTAAAATCTAAAAACACTAAATGAACCTAGAAGTGCGTGGTTAGTTGTTTTAAAGTGTTTTATAATCAATGGCTCATTTACTGCTGATGTTACGATTCATATTTTCTGCCTCATCTTACTGAAGCTGCCACATTTCTTCCTTCATGCTGACGGTAAAGACAACTTGTGCCTTGTCTTCTGTTTTCGAGAGACACATTCACAGCCATTATTATCTACTTAATGTGCCTCTGCCTGTCTGCCCGTCTAATTTCTGAGCCGAAGCTCTTTTTGGTAACATTTTATTGGGTGTTCACAATTTATAGGCAAGTTTGAGGTGTTACAAAACGTAAAAATAACAGACTGCATTGACAACATCCATCCATCCATCCATCCATCATCTAGACCCTCTTAGTCCTTAACCAGGGTCACAGGGATCTGCTGGAGCCTATCCCAGCTCTCTTTGGGTGAAAGGCAGGGGTCCACCCTGGACAGGTCCCCAGTCCATCACAGGGAGAACATGCAAACTCCACACAGAAAGGCCCCTGATGGGTTTCAAACCAGGAACCTTCTTGCTGTGAGGCAACAGTGCTAACCACTAATCCACATAATAAAGAACGCTTTTTGGTATGAAATGAGACAAATGAGCACAAAAGGAAGAGTAACTCCGTGTTTCCAGTGTGAAACCTAATCCCTCTCCAGATGCTCATGACGCCATGTAACCTGAAGACTACTGCAGTGCTTTGGAGGCTGAACTCACATTTGGGACATTAAATTAAAAATTGCTCTTTAAATATCTGGAAGCCATTATGAAACATATCGTTAGTATGATGCAGTTAAATATCAGGCTCGGTATGATAAAGGTCAAGATTGAACACTGTCCCAGAAACCAGGCTGGAAAGAGACCAGAATTATAAAATCGTCCAAAGCATGACTATGTTTCCCCGTGAAAGAAGCCAATGTTAAATATAGGGGTGGAAATGAATTAATTATAACAAGACAGATGTCTTTTAAATTAGATCTAGATAGGAGCTCCTGTCTCTGGGTCTGATGTAATCACTAAGCTATTTGCTTTTCCAAACCACCGCTTATTTAGTCAGACAGGATGTGATTAAAAGTCCCGTGTAGAGTCTTCCATTGATTTGACATGGTGGACGTATTCCACGGGGCCCTGCTGATGCGGAATAATAAAATAATAATTTGTGACAAAAATTAAAAGCAGAAGAGGCATCCAAACAGCCGATGGCGGTGGGATCAAATGTATGTAACAACCAGACTTGGCGGGCACAGGAATAAACACAAAATACACTAATCAACATTCAGCTGTGCTGTCAATGAATAATGCACTGAAAATCTGGGAACAGACACTGTTGGGCACGACAAACACTCTGCACCTGTGGGTGACAATTTCGCCCGATGACAGCAGTGACAGTTCAACATATTACAGCTGTATGGAGTCCCACTAAAGCCAAGAGTGTGGGCGACATGATGTGAGGTGATATTAATGTATAGATGTCGGGACATTTATCACATTGTCAGTCACATCATTGTTCTTTTGTCATATTGTTCAGGGTCTTAACACGTTGTGGTTAATACTGGATTTTAATATTTAATTCACACAGATTATAACACATATGTCTTTAAAATGTTTATTAATGTTGTATTGTAATGCCTCCTTCAGAATATAAAAAAAAAAAAAAAACACATTATCAGTGTGATGTTTCTGTTATTCCACCAACTATTTTCACACTATTTCACTTCATGTATTTGATGCTGATGGAGTTTGTGCAGGGGATTTAAATCCTATACTCAACATCCAAACCCAACTGGGGAAACCTCCATGTGCAGGGAATCTGTCTGAGCCCGAGGACTAAACACCATCTATTTATCACACTGGTGTAAACCAAACATTATTTCTGGAAAAGGGGTGAACGGGTTTATCCTCATCACTGACACAGTAATAAGCACTGATCTTCTGTGACACTTTACACTATGCCAGGTTTTGTCCAAAGTAGAAGCGGGCGAATGTTGTTTTCGTCCTCTTAGCTTGTTTCCAGCATGTACCACTCCAGCTCTCTCGTCAGATGCCTTAAGTGTTACTATGTATGGAGGATCAGCCCAGGTGACATGGTCACCTGTCACATTCAAAAGGGACAGGCATCTCTCTCCTCGTGGCACACCTGTGACTGTTACCTTGGCAACCGTAACCTGTTGACCCGTTGGATTTTGTCAAAATGGGGTCAAAATCATCTGCACCTGCAGCTGACAAGCTGTCTGTCAAGTCACCGCCCATCGTCAGGGCTCTGGATGGACTCAGACCCCATCAGGCCTCCAGAGAAATGAGTTGGTGAGGATTTTTCTTTTGCTTCCTGCTTGACTGAGGATTTGGAAATCTGCCATGATGGTGGACGTGCTCGCCATGAAAGAAGTGCATCATGTTATAAAATCTAACATCTCCAGAAAGGCAGAAGTGCAAGGATGCAAAAGAACTAAGATGGTGATATTGACCACACGGCTGAGGAGCAGAGGAGCTTGTTGACTGGAAGAGGCAGATTCAAAAAGCAGCTCAACATTTTTAATGTTTTTTAAATCTAGAAAATCTGATCTGGATATAAGCTAGTGGGAGAGAGGCTAGTCCAGATGTGACATTAAGTCTCTTATGCCTCATTGTTTATATTTTGGATCTACTTACCCAGGGTGACACCACTGTCAGACAACTCTAATAAAAAAAACTACCACACCAGCCCTGACATTAATTTCTTTCTACATTTATCAGTTTATAATTGTTTTATTTCTGGCAGCACGGTGGTTTAGTGGTCAGCACTGTTGCCTCACAGCAAAAAGGTTCCTGGTTTGAAACCCATCAGGGGCCTTTCTGTGTGGAGTCTGCATGTTCTCCCTGTGCTTGTGTGGGTTTTCTCCAGGTACTCTGGTTTCCTCCCACAGTCCAAAAACATGTATGTCAGGTTGATTGGTGACTCTAAATTGCCCATAGGAGTGAGTGTGAGTGTGTGAGGTTGTTTGTCTCTATGTGGCCCTGTGATGGACTGGGGACCTGTCCAGGGTGGACCCCTGCCTTTCACCCAAAGAGAGCTGGGATAGGCTCCAGCGGATCCCTGGGACCCTGGTTAAGGACTTAAGAGGGTCTAGATGATGGATGGATGGAAATGTCTTATTTCTAACTTTCAACCCCCTTCAATTATCTTCTTTGGCCACTTGGGGGCAGTACAACAAATTCATCGGTGTATAATCTTGACCTTTTAACCCTCCTGTTGTCTTTGGGTCAATCTGACCCCCTTTTCAAAAGTTAATATGTGATAACTTTGGTTTTCTTCCATATAATTAACTAAAAGTGACATGGTTCCCTACTATAAGTGTAAAATATATGTTAATATGTTGGAAACAAGTTCACTAAAAAGGTGAAACTAAAAAACTGGTGATCATTTTATACCTCATGCTTTATAAGCAGTCAAAACAGAACGGGAGGACAAAGGGTGTGTAGTAAATTTGACGACGATACACAAACAAACACCTTTTGTCCTTTACACCTTTACATGTAAACAACAGTCTGTTAAAATATCCAGCAGACATGGAGGAACTCTGGCATTTGTTTGGACTCATGTGTCCAGTATTGACTCTTTTAACTCTGGCCTGGTCTCCACCAGCTACACAGAATAATACCCAGCTCTCCTTTCTGCTGCACTGCGGTCACCAGGTAGCTGCTACCTTTGTCTGCTCTTTGGTGCTGCTTTTTACTGAAAACAGCTGGAAACTCCACTGATGACAAGTGGTGGCACTGACCCGAAATGTCAAAAGCAAAGTTACAGGTTGCAAAACCAAAACAATGAGCAAACAGTGAGCTGCTGAAAAGCTCCGTAGAATAATTGTCTGTGAGTTCGTCACCGGGGGTGACGTCTTCCACACACGTGGTCACTGCCCTTCATGCAACATTATACAGATAATTCTGTTTCTGGTTAAAAACAACATAAGGCTAAAAAAAAAAAAACCACCATACAACAACCACACTCCTCAGCTAAACACCGTCTCCTCCCACAGACTAAACACATGCAGTTTGGGGATAATTGCTGTCCAGGGGGGACCAGCCTCTCACCCACTGCATGCTGGGATTGGCTTTAGCCAGTAGATGATGGATGGACAACAGGAGTTTAGTCACTCTACAGCTGATTGTTACGCATTTTGTCACTAATAATTCCAGGTGCTCTAGATTTAAATAATTTTCAGATACAAAAGGATTGACCTTTATTTCCTTCTTCTCCCAAAACTACTACTTTCAATCACTGCTGCTCCTTCTTCTCTTTCTCCCTCTAACTCTTTCTTTCAGTCTCTTGATGCAGCTTTAATTCCCTCCTTATCCCCGCCCTCTAGTCTAACCCCCCACTGGCGTCTCTCTCCATCCCTCTCTCTGTGTACACACCTGGCCCGGGGCTGATCTGGTTGTCGTACAGGTGGATGTCATCTCCGCAGGCGATCGGCGAGTCCTGTCCCTCCTCTCGGCCCTCGCTGCCCTCCTCCTGCTCCGCCTCCCGCTGCTCTGGGGACACAACAGCACAGGGTCACCTCCTGGACCTCACCAGCTACCAGGCAAAACAGCAAACTCACTTATCTTCAAGTTTAAGCAGCTGGCAAAGTTCAACAGGGATGCACTTCACATTATCCTATCACAATGGTGATGCTTATATTTGCTGAAACTGTAGATTCATTCAAAAGAAAACTCAAGTACCTTGATCTCTAAATGTCTCGCTGATGTTTACCAATGACTTTAGCAATTTACAATTAATAAACAGTTAATCTAAGGGACGTTTTACTTAATCTCAATTATTTTCATGTCTAATCCAATGAGAATACAATTATAATTCATATGCAAAAAAGTAGAAACTAAAAAAAAACTAAAAATATATTATGTAACATTGACAAGAGGTTCTTAAAGTAAGTTATACTTTTCTGTGAAACTGCTGGAAGCATCATAAACAGATGTTCTGCAGTACGTATTGATTTACCTGGGAGAGATGCATTAATTACTCTAATGTATAAATGTCTGTAAGCAGCAGACCTCTGCACCCAAGAACCTAAAAAATAAATGGCACAAACTACAAGAGAGCTGCAGAAATGAAGTTGATCAGTGATCAGCCAGGATGTCCACAGGTTTTTTTTTTAATCACATCACTGGGCCGACAGTCTGTTTGTATGACTCATCCCATTCTCTCCTCCTGACAGAGCAACCCCTTAAATCCACTCCCACAGTAACCAGTGGGCTCCCAAATCTCATCCGGCGATCGGCTCGATGCGATGACAACAATATCTCATACTCAGGCTCTTTATCTGCCGACCTTATCCGTGAGTAGGTGCCAATTTCAGCTCATTCAGTTTGTCTTGCGTCAGGATCACCCCTCAGCTTTTGACATTATTTGAACCTGGCTGTGTTGTCGCCCTGCCTGCATCCCTCTGCGCCTCAGACTCATCGGCTGGTCTCTGACTTTCAAATCACCTTGGGAGAGAGCGGCGGCTGCCGAGCAGGGGGAGCAAATCGATGTTTTTACTCAAAAATGCGATGGTATCAATTCTGGAAAGAGTCATTAAATGTTTATTGCTTATTTTTGTGCAGAAAATATTCCATTCTATCTTTTTTACTTAAATCTTTACCTTCTATATAGTTTTTTAAATTAAAGTCCAAATATTCCAGCAGAATTTGGTTTGACTGCATTAAAAAAACACATCCTGGATTCCTTTCACAGTCTAATTGGAATAAGAAATGGGATCAGTCCTTGTGCATTTGAATTCAGGTGAGCGGTGCATGAAGCTAAGCTCCCACTCAGTAGCTGTGACCAGTAAATACAAGCATGCAACATGTAGAAGGAACAAGGGCCAAGGGATGAGGTGCGTTTGATATGAAAACACTGAATGATTGATGTGTTTCCTTCAAACGTTGTGCAGTGTTGTGCAGCAGCCTTTCAGATCTGCTCAGAGCTGGGACATGCAGAAACCGTACAGTGTTACAAAAAGGCACTCAGGAACACCTCTGCATCATTAAAGAACTTTACATGTTGGTACTTTTGTTCTGACCATTACTTGGACATACACATCTGCCTTCACGTGCTGATTTAATGGCATCCTACACCACAATAAACCGACAGTTCAGAGATAATCTAGCTATTAATCAATTAATGATTTGACTATAAAATTCAAGGTGCAAGCTTTTAGACAGATGTTCAGGAAGATGATTTCTCCGCATCGCTTTTTGTTAATTCCTCTGTTTAATGGGCAAGTTAAGTATAAATGTCAACAAACCTCATATCTAGTTTCAAAGCTTCAACTCAGGATGTTCAGCATCATAATTTCGGTATAAACATGAGAGAAGCTGCAGCAGCAGGGAAAAGCTGAACATTGCAGATGCTTCATACACAACACAAACCCTAAAATATTAAACACTCATTACGTTAGACTTAAAGCTTCATGGTTCCTCACTGCTGTATTTAATAAGTCTGACTGTTATTTTTTAGACAGAAAAACAAACATCACAAGACTAGATTCACCGCGATCTCTGTGGCTTACCACATCTGATAAACAGAAGCTCTAAAATCCACAAAGCAACCTGCAGAGTTGCCTCTAAATGCAGCATGAAAAAACAACTACAAGCACAATCCCCTAAATGCATCATTCAAGAAAGTCCTAAAGCCCCGAGTGAGCTCTTTGCAGCCACCACAGAGATCACGCAGTGAAATAATTAATATTTTGCAAACAATACATGATTCTGTTGCTGTTCACTATTTAAAACCAAACAAGTGAGGATCAGATGAGATCAGAATCACTCATCAACAGCAGCTAGTCTGCATGTATCACCCACTAAACACAGTAACATGTATAACACAGAGCAAAGTGTACAACAAATCCATCTCATGTCGCCCTGCTCACAGCCGTCAGTCGCTAAATGCAGCCAAGGAGCATTCGGCTCCTAGACGAGCCTTCACTAATGAACCTCTGCGATGACAATGGTGGATAATGCTTACTTGCCAACAATAATGTAATTGCATTAATGTCCTGATAAAAGCTTTCCTAATAAAGACAGTTATGTTCAGCTGCAGCAGGGGACCTTCTGTGAATCTGCTGACTGAATTTGTGTGTTGCAGGAGGGGAATAATTGGCTGGGGGAGACTGGGAGATCCAGTGCAAGCAAATTCTGCCCTGACTGCTTGTGCTGCACACATACTAATTGGATGCCTCTCCTTGAAGGTAATGAAACTGCCGTTATCATAACAGCCGGAGCAAAGTTCATTATTTATATCCAAATGCAGTGGAGTGTGAGAGCCGGCAGAATCTCGTGTGTCTGTGCTGCAGCTCTAATCTTTGTGTCACATCTTTCACTGTGCTTATAAAGTACAGCACACATTATTGACAACATTCAAATTAAAAAAAAGTCCCTCTGCCATCTTTCAGCAAGATAAAAATCAGCATCACGCTTTTTGTTCACATTGTGTCTCTGGCATATGAATTCCTTATTACTGGTCGTGTTGTTTTGCCATCGTGGAAAATGTTAAAAATGTAGATTACAGTGTAGTCATACACGGTGGCGCCTCAGACTCACCCATTTCTTGAAAGAAGTATCCATTCTTGGACATCCCAGAGGGAGGCGCCTCTGCAAAACAAGAGACAGAAACCACTGAGGTGAGTCGGGGCAATAGCAACAGGCCCTGCAGGGAGCAGTTCTCACTGTGGAATGATACACCCATTACTTGTTATTATTTTTACTCAGTAATTGTTGGTATGAGAGATGGTTATAAATATAAACGCACGCTATTATCTATCCTTGGTTAGTTATTTAGTGCTGGTGTTTTAAGTTGAAAATACTTGTGCATTTTAATGTAAAGTACCTCATGGATCCAGAATTAATTGTGATTCATTCACTCACTCACTCATGCAAGTATCTGCCCCCTAACGGCCGTTAGGAGACATGGTACTGAGCGCTAACGGCACGCTGAGTATAATCATACCGCTGCACGGTGCAGGGCGCCACATGTCACGTCTGCATCTTTGATAAAAGACACTTTTCCTTATTGTCAGCAAATCCCACAAAACAGACCTAAACAACAATCAATTAAGTTTACTACCATCCACTTCCTGTGTATCCAAAGCCTGATAATCCGTCCTTGCCATAGAGCTCCATTATTGTCCAAAAACTATTAAAAACACATCAGTGAGTCGCACAGTCACACTGGGAGACGTGTCTTTTTACTACAATAAACACACATGGTACTGCAGTTTATTTTCAATCCCACAATCAACACACCGTCCTGCTGCCCTAAACACTCCACAAACCATCACGTGTGTTTCATGTGTGGATGAGAACAGTCCAATAAATACTGTGGATATAAAAACAACAGCACCCAGGAAATAATTGTGTTTTCACATCTTCTGCTGGACCCAAGGGAGATCATGAGACTATTTGTTGTGTTTCTCTTTTTTTCCTGGGCATTGAATTGACCAAACTCAGAATGATGCCAGCCTCATGCTTACTAATTAATACACTTCATTGTCTGCAAAAATCATATCATGTTGTCCAGGGTCTTGTATCCAAGTCCAGCAGGCATCAATAACATACAGTATCTCCAGTCAGAAAATATTCCTCATTAAAATTCCCTGAATGCCTCTGAAACATTCATGGGTCTGTTGCTTTGACTCTGTTACCTGTTTATTTAATTATTAATGGGGATAAAACATGTTTAGCTTTTAAAGCCCTTTGAACCAAATACAGTGCAAACCTGTCAGCCTTCAGGCCAAAAGCCATATGACAACTGAGCTATACTACTACTACTATTGTTTTTATTATTGATAAATAACAACAGAATATCAGGAAACACCCAAAATGCTTGTGAGATTACAAATGTCTTATTTGGTCCATATAACAAATGTTTTACTGAGATTTTCTTATTAAAACCAAAAGCAAAAGCTGCCTGGTGAGGCTGAGATGGTTGTTGTTGTTTTTAGTGTTAACAGTTACTGTGTGTACAGGAGAGTCTGTCAAACAACATATATTTGGAAAAACGTTTTCTAATCACAAATAATATGAAGGATTAAACTTAGAAGCGGAGTTTACAAACAGTGATAATGATTCCTGGTTAAGTCTGATACTTTTCAGCCCTAAACGACGTGTCGATGTGTGAATCTAATTGTTTTTCAGTTAACCTGAAGACACGGTGGGCGCATGGTTGAAAATGTGGTTGTGACTGGTATGAATATTCAAAAAAATGCAAAGCAGTGACATCCTCAAATGAAAGCTCAGAGGGAGACATCTGTCAACAGAGAAAGACAAATCCAACAGTGTCAACAGTGAAAAGTCAGTTTAGCCTGAGTGATGCAGGTTTGGTAATTGAAACATTGCCTGTGTAAGGCCACAGCTGTCAAAGACACAATCAGCAAACAGTCAAACCTGGAGGGTGAGATGAAGATTTCCCTTGGTAGAAAAATGTGTTTAGCTCTTAACATCTTCATTAGGTAGAAAACCGTTGACAGACAAACGATTATATGCAACACACGCTCATCGCTTTCCGTCATCATCGAGTGACAAAGCAGAGCGAGGTTTGCTTCCAGGCAGGCAGTCTTTCTGCAATGGTAGGGTGCAAGATTTTCAAAACGCCGGATATCTCATTTTGGAATTGAGCTTAATCTGGTGAAGAGCTCCACTACAAACGCACAGAGAGGGAATTTGGAGTGCAGCATTTCAGAGTGTTTGTCACGCGGCTCTGTGGATGCGTGCAGCATGTGGATGGCACAGAAAGATGAGCAGGGATGCTCCGGTGTTACTGACACATTGTGGGCTCGTCCTGAACGTGAGGAACGAGGTGGGGGGGGTTGCATATTCATCCCATAACCCAAAAGATGTGTTACGTTCTCCTGCAGTGGAGTGTGAGAGCCGGCAGAATCTCGTGTGTCTGTGCTGCAGCTCTAATCTTTGTGAGATGGTTGTTGTTGTTTTTAGTGTTAACAGTTACTGTGTGTACAGGAGAGTCTGTCAAACAACATATATTTGGAAAAACGTTTTCTAATCACAAATAATATGAAGGATTAAACTTAGAAGCGGAGTTTACAAACAGTGATAATGATTCCTGGTTAAGTCTGATACTTTTCAGCCCTAAACGACGTGTCGATGTGTGAATCTAATTGTTTTTCAGTTAACCTGAAGACACGGTGGGCGCATGGTTGAAAATGTGGTTGTGACTGGTATGAATATTCAAAAAAATGCAAAGCAGTGACATCCTCAAATGAAAGCTCAGAGGGAGACATCTGTCAACAGAGAAAGACAAATCCAACAGTGTCAACAGTGAAAAGTCAGTTTAGCCTGAGTGATGCAGGTTTGGTAATTGAAACATTGCCTGTGTAAGGCCACAGCTGTCAAAGACACAATCAGCAAACAGTCAAACCTGGAGGGTGAGATGAAGATTTCCCTTGGTAGAAAAATGTGTTTAGCTCTTAACATCTTCATTAGGTAGAAAACCGTTGACAGACAAACGATTATATGCAACACACGCTCATCGCTTTCCGTCATCATCGAGTGACAAAGCAGAGCGAGGTTTGCTTCCAGGCAGGCAGTCTTTCTGCAATGGTAGGGTGCAAGATTTTCAAAACGCCGGATATCTCATTTTGGAATTGAGCTTAATCTGGTGAAGAGCTCCACTACAAACGCACAGAGAGGGAATTTGGAGTGCAGCATTTCAGAGTGTTTGTCACGCGGCTCTGTGGATGCGTGCAGCATGTGGATGGCACAGAAAGATGAGCAGGGATGCTCCGGTGTTACTGACACATTGTGGGCTCGTCCTGAACGTGAGGAACGAGGTGGGGGGGGTTGCATATTCATCCCATAACCCAAAAGATGTGTTACGTTCTCCTGAAAGAGTTCTTTAATGTGACAAAGTCTAGCAGTACAAATGATAGAACACAGGTACAGTAATATTTTAATTAGACAAAATGTTCCTTCACTCCTGAGTAAAAAAAGCAAATCAGGGCTAAAAGAAACAGGGACTGAGCTGGTTTTATCTGCATATGTAAACATGTATAGATTTCTACATCTCACAGTAAGTCTTTTCCTGCTTAGTCCCTCTGGCATTTCTTGCTCTCATGTTGGTCTTTCATGTATTTTTAAATCGTGCCTGCGAGCCAAACATTCCCTGTGGAACACAGACAATATTTTAAGGAATAGTTTGACATTTTCCTAAAGATGTTCGTTGTCTTCCTCGTTGAAAAGTGAAGATTGAAGCCTTCTGTCATCTCTGCATAGGAAACACAGAGATATCTGCAAGCAGCCTGGCTCTGTTCAGCACTCTGAAAAGCTCATTAATGAACACTTGAAATCTTATTTGTTTAATCCATACAAAAATCTAAATATCAAGACAAGCTGTGGTTATGTGTGTGACTACTTCCTGGAGTTTTCATTTCATTTTTATTACCAGCCCAAAAATAAACAAAAAAGCTGCATCCAGGTGGGTGGAGTTTTCAAACTTTCAGCTCCAAAATAATTATCTTAAGTTTCTAAAATGTCAAATCATTCCTGAACTGATTTTGCCCACTTCTTTCATTGTATTACAGTTTCTGAGCAACATGCAGACTTTTGGTTAGACTGAACAATATCTGCAGTATTTAATCTTTATTCAAAAGTGAATAAAAGATTTAGAGTTACAGGCATTTTATGGATGTTTCACTGCTGCTGCTGCGTTTGTGCTTGCACACCACAGTGTCCTTCAAAGAAGTGAAAAACACCTCTTCCCTTTTCAGAAACAAATTGAAATTGGATATATATATATATATATATATCTCAGCCCAGTGTGGCAACCTTCAAAACTGTCAGTCTGTTATCGGAGGAGCTTGAAATGTCAGAGACCAGTTACTGTCTGAGTAAATGGCCAGACTTTCTTAATTTCAGATGGCTCTAAAACAACTGCACTATAAGGCCCATTCCTGTAAAATGGCTGGTTTACAGAGCAGCCGCTTGTTGTGAAAAGCAAAGTAACAAAAAAAAAAAAGAGCTAAAGCTGCATCTTGGAATTCAAACAATGAAAACAGGAATTTAATTCTGGTCTTTCTGATTTGTTACAAATGTCAGTGGAAAAAAAACAAAAAACAAAAAACTCCCCCAGTGATATTTTTCTCCTCACCTGCAAATGTAAATCAGCTCCCTCATTTGAGCTGCCGTGTCAATGCTAACATGTAGGAACATTTGTTCAACATCCTCTGCTGCTTCCACAGGACTGGGTGTGTTTGATTGTGATGTCAGTCACATAAACATACATTTCCCTTCACTTTCCTAAACAACACACAGTTCGATCATCCCTTCTCTGCAGTCTACTTACCTGCACCTCATGCATTAAACATGCCTCAGCTACACTATGAGCATAATGGCTGTACAGAAACATGCAGCGGTTTGTTTCTGCTCCTGGCTTTTCAATGAGATTCTTTTTCTACCTGTTCAATGACTTTAAAATGTGAAGCACAGCCAGAGTTGGTGCGTCACGGTGTGTGTCGTGGTCCAACGGATATTGGACCTCTCGGTTACGGAGAAGCTAATATCTGCTTCATCGCTCTAAGTGTCATGGTTGTAAACATAATGCCAGTTTCACACATCTGAACACGTGACTTTCATGTGCCAGTCTTACCTGAACGCCGCAGCAGCACGAGGTTAAATAAACTGAGAGAGATGAAACACACGACATGTTCCGCCTGATTAAGAGCACAGCAATAAATAAATCACTCAATTTTCCTTATCATGCATATGCTTAATAAACCAATTTTACACTGTATTGCTGGGATGATTCCTCGGTTTGTAAAACGTGTTTTTCATTTTTGCAGTGTAAGATGAGCGGCAGACAAAACAAAAATCATGAATCATTACTTCATATTAATCTGACAGACATTTTCAGACAAAAGTGAGGACAAAATGCTCCGACTATGACAGATGGTGACAGCTTCTGTCCAACATATAGTCCCAAACCCAAAGACGATCACTGTCCCATCATCTGTGGCAAAGAAAAGCTGCAAATTCTTGCACTTGAGCAGCTGCTGCAACTTTAAAATGTTTGAAAATTCATGAACTTATTAACTAATCAACAAATAATTTCAGGTAAAATAATAGTCAGACCACTGCTCCAATGCTGTACTTTCATTTACAGCATACATGTGCATGACTGAATGTCAACTAAAGCACCAACGTACAGGATGGCCATTATTTAAGGCGTCAAAATAAAATATTATATCATCTATGTCTGAAAAACAGTTTTGGTGAAAACAGTGCTGAATCAATTAATGTAATAGTAAAATCCAAATACCATGAGAATGAAATGTGGGCAAAGGCTGAGTTGCTGAATATCAATAAACTATTTTTAGGACTCAACAAAGCCAAATCTTTTTATTTCAATATCCTGGAGGGGCTCTTCTACTGAACAAATCATTTATTTATGGGGCCCATCGTGACAGCTTCCTGTGGATGCTGTGCTCCTCTGAACTGCATCTTACTTGTACTGTGATCAGAAGTAGCAGCATAAAGATTCATGTGCTGTGTGTGCACTGAGCTGACTGATGCAGCATTAGGTATAGAGGGACTGGAGGGGGGAAATGCATGTTGTCCATGGTGTTGGCTTAAAAATTCACTGGGAGCATCACTCGTCGTTCAGTTTATGACCAAATAAAGAGCTTTGTTCTAAATTTGAGATTCCAAATAAGGATCAGTATCGCAAAAGATATGATCAATACTTACAGAAACTAACCATGGTTAGAGCTGGTTACCGTCTTTATGCTCTGATGGTTCATTAGGAGTCATAAAGCTGATTCTGGAGCAGATTCATTGAAATAGTGTGAACTCACATACTGACAATCAAAAGAAAACTCAAAGAGGTACAAGGACACCTGGCTACTGTAAAGGACATATTATTCTGCAGGCCAGCAGACGTTCATTACCTTCCTGCTGCTTCTGCAAACAATTTGAATGAATGGTCTCTGTTGCTGGATGCAGTGCTTCCTAAAACCCTGCTAGCACAAACGAAACAAATGCAAATTGTGTGATGTGTGGAAGGAAGGAACAAAACACAATAACCATTAGAGAGGAAGGTTAAATATGAAAGGTGTAAAGGCCTTTAAATTCAAAGCCTGTTCACTAGCTTCAATAAGGCCACATGTGATAGTAGCAAACAGAAAATACCTGCTGTAAAAAAAATAAATAAATAAACTCCACTCCAATCTCTTCCATTTTACCCACAGCATGTATATTCCTCCACCAACACAGACGTTACTGTGTAGTGACAGTGTGTAACCTGTGCACTGTAGAACATACAGATATACATGGTTTCTACTATGAAATAAAACTACCAAAGTTGGTTTCCAGGTACATTTATGGAATTCTAGAAATAGTTGTAGCCATGTGTGTGTATTGGCCCCATGTAATTGTGGTTACTCTGGAAACGTCTGAAAATCATTATATATTTATTTATTTGTATTTTTGTGGAACAGGAAGAAGCATTGATTGGCAGCTGGTTAAGGGCATGTCTGCATTTATAACAATGATTTCTCTGGTGCAGAAGCACATGTGCTCTATGCATATTATTATTATTATTATTATTATTATCTGTGCAACAATGCTTTTTATAGAATATGACACATTCAAAACCATTAATGCCTGAAAACAGAAACCTAAGAACGGTTCTCACCTGACATGCAGAACTTTCAGTATGGTAGAAAGAGGAACTCATCAAACTTGCAAGCAGGAAGTCAGAACTGGTTAGAGAAGCATCACATATACATATCACGTTCACTGATCTGCCGTGTGTGCATGTGGGTGTTTGTACTGGGGTCAGACCTTTCATCATTGCTTAACATATACATGACAGAAATATCTGTCAGCCCAACGACTTCACATGTCACAAACCCAGAAGAGCAAGGCAGCATCTGCTCCGCTCATCACTGGACGCGGTGTGAGGACATGCTGCGTGACAGGCAACTTCCACCCATAAACCCAAACCTCGTGCGACACGAGCCAACTGCAGAGAAACGGCAGGAAGCCGCCCGGTTCCTTTGCAGCGACTGTGGTTTCTGCATCAGTTTGGGGACTAGTGATACAGCTGTTTTTAAAAGCACAGACAGGAGTTTCATCACTAACTGAAACTCATAGGAACCAGAGGTGGTTTCTGTCTCTGGAGCTACAAAAACGCCTGTGGGCTAAGAATCAAACAGCAGCCGGCCATTCTTTCTGCTTTGACTCCCCTTTTTGATCCCTCTGTTCTCAGAAGAGAAAAAATTAAGAAGGGAGTCTGACGTCCCACAGTCCTTAAGGAGCCAGAAAGCATCTGCACAAAGTACATTCAGGGATAGAGTTAGTGATTTGGCTGCTCTATAGGCAAAGGCTGAGAGATGAAGCCTGGCAGGTGTGTGCATGCGCCCACATTTAATATGATTTACCAGCTCTGTTACCAAGTCACAGCACCATTAGAACTGAACACTGTGGGAAACCCAGGCCCTTCATAGAGAATAAAAACAGTAAAACAAGCAGCTCGCACTAAACAAAACCCACAGAGAACCCTCACTGAGAACTGTAAAGAATGTTAGAAACGGATCTTGTACGTATCTAATCTCCTGACACTTGGTGCAAGTGAAAACAAAAACTCGAGCGAATGTTTTTTTTGCAATTTGTTGACCACAGGCAAAAGTGCAAATCTGATGCACAGTCTGAAAGAGTCTAAAGCAGCGAGACTCTTTTCTTAGGAAAACCACAGAAGCAGCAGGTGAAGTGAGCGCAGGGTTTGAATAATGGCCTCCACCTCTACTCGGCGTTAAAAACAGCATGTGCTTTAACGTTGTATAGAAGAAAGAAACAAACACGCATCACCGAACACGCACATGGAGCAATCACACAGATTTATAAGTTAACATTTCAAAAACACACATTAAATATATGGCTGGTGTTTTAGAAGACAAAGAGACCAGCAGGCTGAAGACTCATCATCCATCAGTGTGATAGTCCATCTCTGAAAACCTTCTTTGGAAATCATTCATTTAACAAAAAGCCGAAATAATTTCCAAAACCACTCGGGCTTTTATTCTCCATCTGTTACCTGAGCAGGAGTAAACATTTGTTGGGAAGTACTGTCAGTCCAGGATTACATGCAAAGTACTGAACACCCCAGGTTTGTCAATCTGACGTGGAAGAATAGTCTGTATTTTTGTTGGCATCATCCATCCCTGCTCTACGCACACGTTTGTAAAAACAGACAATAGCACAGACATTTGTGTACCTGTTTATCCAGACAGAGATCAGTCAATAATAATAATGATAATGATAATAATAATAATCTGTCGGTGGGACCCACAGTGTTTGACCTTTGGTTAATTACAGCGCGTTACACATGCTGGCTGAAGGCTGCACTTATTTCATTAAGTCAAAGGGAAGGACCAGCAGTTGTAAAAGACTTTATTGGTAAGAATCACTCATTACCCTAACCTAGTGCAGACTCTGCCCCAAATGCATCCAAAAAATGTTTTGATGTGCATCTAAACGCTCCACGACAACAGGAAGTGACCTTATATGACCCTCGGCGTGTATATAAACCAGCCGGTTTGAAGCTAAGCCAACCTCCCTCCACATGCAGGCCCATCCTATTGCAGGGCAGCGCGCTGCAGGTACATGCAAAGCAGATGCCGGAACACCCAGGAGGGACGAACCCTGGAATTTACAGGAGACGTGAGGCTCCGAATCTGAAGTGAAGAGGGCAAGAGATTAAAAGGTGTCCCTGCTGCGTTTGCAGGGGAATCTGCGAGGGCTGGGCCATCACCATGGAGGAGGCCGAGCCTTTTGCTGCCTAATTGTGCCCAGAGGCTCTCTTGGCACCCGACCTCTCTGGAGCTGTGGTCGTTGAGACAATCTGTTGAGACAGACCAGGCAGAGAGGGAACTTCTTCCAATGCTCTGCTCTGGGCGGCTCTGATTGCTCTTACTCACATTTTAAAACAGCAGGCCTCCATTTGGCCTTTACGTGTCTTCTTTTTCTTCTCAAAGCATTTAAAGAACTTCAGTAAGCATTGTAATTACACACACACACACACACACACACACTGTAAATGTAATGTACGGTGTGTGTTCCATGGTATTTCCCAAGGGGTGCAGCAGGGTTGAACTGAAGCCTAATGCTGGGTAAGAGGGAACCACCTACACAAGTTGTTTTCTCAGGACTGAACCGTATTGAAAACATCTGATGAACATGTGTATTTCATTACCTCAGGTAGACCCACATGTTTATTAGACAACGAGCAAAAACCAAACAATGCTGATGGTATTTTCTGAAATGTCACACACCGTATATATGAGACACTCTGGGCCTGCACTGTTTCCTAGAAGCAGTGACATTACTCCTGCTCTGCAAAATTAACTAACGCAGTGAAGCTCTTAGTCCATCAACGCAATCAACAGAAAATTAACATGCAAATCATTTCAATAATCAATTAACTGTGTAAGTCATTTAGTGGTTTCAGCTTCTCCAGTGTGAGGATTTACTGCTTTTCCTTCTCTCAAATTACTGAATATTTCAGGGATTTAGATTGTTGGTCCAACATCAAAATATTTAAAGATGTCATTTATTAGTATATTTTTTTAAAAACATTTTATACTATAAAATTAAATCCAGCCGAATTACCACAAACCAAAGTAATTGTAGTTTGCCAACTCTGGTTTTGGAGATTTAATTCGTGAAGAAACGTGAGTTGGCTTGATTCTTAAACTCATCATAACCAGAGAAGGTCACTGTCAGGACAAGTCTGCACTGGTCTATCACCAGGTTCACACACAGTTTCACTGCCATGTGCCTTAATTCATCAACTCTAACTGTCCATAGAAGCCTTCATACACCTTCCAGATGTTTCATACATAATCTCTAAAGTTAACCCACATGAATTAAGACACAGTCGTCCCAGTTTCAATCTGAGGAGCCGACAGGAAACAAACAAAACTCCACATTTGCAGATGTGACACATTTACTGTAAATGTCAATGTCAGTGCTATATAAACAATTATAGTCTATAGGACACAGCCAAACACATTTAAAGAGTCTGGGCCATAAACTAATCCATACTACACGCAGTCGACACGGATCCTTTTGAAGAGCTGCAGTAAATAGTTTGATATTAATTGATCAGTCGATTGACGACGAGTAATTGGTTCTTCAATTCTTCTATTTTCATTCTACTTTTTCCTGTTTTATCTGATAAATTATTTACCTTTGGGTTGTGGACTGTGCAGATATAACAGACCACACAATCATTATTAAGGAATTTGATAATATACTTTAATAAATCACTTGTCAATATATGTGTATCAATATTATCTGCAGCTCATCAATATGTTTTGCTGGCGTCTGAAGTGAAGACCACATTTTTCAATGGAAGCACATCATCAGGTAGAAACTACTTTTGTCCTTCAGTTTCCAGATTGGATGAAATTCTTCCTCAGACTCAACAGTATAATGATCCGTATGAAGCGAGTGTTTTCAGTGAGGATGTTATTTTGTTAAAAACTCAAGATGACAAAACATTACAATTAAATCTGAAGAATCTGCAAGAGAAGTAAGAAAAAGAAGAAGATAAGATAGACCTGCAACTTTGGACGCTGCACTGATGCTGAAAACGTTTTTAGACGTTTTCTTTTCTCAACTTTAAAATCTGACTTTGACTAAGGAGAAGAGCCGCGGCTCTGTGACCGACAGCTGGTTCCTCAAGCTGCCGTCTGATGTTGATGATGTCACAGCACTGACCACGAGCCTGGCAGGGACCGAGCTGTCTGGCAAGCAGGTGGGCTGATTGCTGGCCATCGTCAAGTGTGTGTGAATGTGTGTTTATATGCGTGTGTGTGTGTGTGTCCAACATTCATACGTGAATGTACAGGCGTGTCAAAGGACATGAACGTCAACATGTATGTGGAAATCTGTCACAGAGCAGAGCAGCTTCAGGCTGCAGAGAAAACAAGAGTGTTCCAAGGACAGAGCCTCAGGCAAACCTGAACAAGCCAGTTAAAACGAGACTGCAAATTTGAATAAATCCCTATTTTTAGGGATGCAAGAAGTAATACTGTACAAGAATATCTCACGCTGTGACTGACAGATGGCTTTGAGACAAGCCTGAGCCAAAAATGAATCCGCCAGTTACTGCCCTCACTGTATTTTATTGTCAATACCTGTGTAACGGAAAACAATTAAGTCCTGCAGCGTTTCTGTTTTCATCCCATGAATTTAAGATCCGTCTCTTGACATCAGGTGTGTGGACTCTGCAGTAATCCTCTGGTCCTTTCTGGTCCTTTCACCTGAGAGGGACTGATAGTTATAGAGAGCTGGTTACTGCGAGTTCATAGATGAATCCTACCCTGCCTGCGGTGCGGTGAGGCATCGTGACTGTGGTTAGTGCAAGAACATGCTTCAGTTTAAACCCCTCCACCCCTGGCGTTTCATTCTCTCTTCTGTTTTTACCCCAAATTTTCTTTTCTACCCTCTCTCTCCATCTATTTCTGTCTAATTTGGCCTTTTTTTTTTTTTTTTTTTTTACATCTTTCCCTCTAATTCTTGTTTTTTTTGTCCTCTGTCGTTCTCAGTCACACACAGGTAGAGGATTATACTGAGGTGCTGCAGCAGGGATGCTCGGCTGTGTGTGTGTGTGTGTTTGTAGTGACTGAGGGTTGTTCCACTACACACACACACACACACACACAAGTCAACCGCCTGCGGCAGAAATTGGCTATATTTTCACGGGGGGGGGGGAGAAAAAAGAAAAACGCCAGTGCTCGGGGATTCCTGCTAATTGCTTGCACATTCTCCTCTTCCTCTGGCTCGATTAAAGCCAGGCCACCATCTCCCTTTCAAATTCAGCGTTCTCCAGACAGCCCTGTACTGAAGGCTGCTCCAGCCAGCCCGCCATCTGACGGCAAAGCTCACTGCTTTTCATTTGAGGTGCCCCCCCCCCACTAAACTACACAGACAGTTGAATCTACGTGAGGCAGCAGGAGAGAAAATACCTGCTCAAAGTCTGCTCTGCTTTATCTGTAACATGCTGTCCACCTTCCCTGACACCTTCATACTGTCTGTACACAGTAAATCCAATGGTCAATGTAGTCAAATGAGCCTGCTGGGTTTTTACAGCTGTTTAGTATGCCGGACCGCGGTGAGAATCAAACCACTAACCTCAGCAGTGTCGGTGCCCTGCCCTGTTCAGTAGCTGTCACTTTGCTTACCTTAGTTGTATCTGGCACCACACTGGCAGAATTTAAATTAAGCATCCCTGACTACCTACTGTTCTCCAGCTCATTGCTTATCCTAGGGTATGTCTCGCTGTTAGCCGTCTTCTTTAATCCTCCATCTGACACTGGGTGTACAGTGGGTCGTGTAGCCTTTGGTTTCATGTCTGGAAGCTTCTCTCTACACTGTAGGTGAGCTGCTTCTGCCCTTGTACGTCGCTCAGTGTTAACTGTGCTGCTCTGCTGATGTGCCTCTGCACCAGTGCTACAGCTCCCAGTCACTGCTTTGCATTTAACATACAACATGTATTAACTTCTCAGACAGGACTCAACTACAGATACTCGCTACACTAAATGTGCCTGAATCTGGATGCGATTTTGGTGCTGCAGCACATGGACGATGGAAATTACACCATCACGACAGGAGGCAAGGACAAAAAGGACATCAGACGGAGTAGGACAAAGACCACAGCTACAGGTCTACGTGTGCATCCAACAGCTGTGTGACAACAGCAGCAAGGCAAAGACAGAGAAAATGTCTGCAGGAGTCATCGTACAACACGACTGCTGTACTTGCTTCTGCAGATCTGAATGCATCTTGTTGATATTTTTTGTTGGTCATACATGAAACATGAGGATGTGTGTTTGTGTCGGTGAGAGTCTGTGCCAACACCCTCTTGAATCATTTTACCTGCTATACGCACTTTGATATTGCTGCCTAGACACGGGTATAAGGGAAACTTCACATTGAAGGTCAGGGCATCCCCTGACGTCTTGTAATCATTCCTATGTTGCGGAGGAGGCTGCACATCCTGGCCCAGGCAGCAGGGTGCCACTGTGTTGTGTTTGTTTCTTGCCTTTAAATTAAACTCACTGCAGAGGAGAAAAGTAACCTGCACAGTAGGAATTGTTCTGTGCTGTGCAGCCTTGGTAGACAATTAAATAGAAACTGAAACAAATAACTCATCTGTGCACAGAACGTTCGACGCCGTTACCCAGGGGTGGGCGACCCATGTTCCACTCTCCTGCTTGTTTCCCCAACTATCCCTGCTCTATTACCTGGATCAGGGGTGTTCAGCCAATCAGAAGCTGCCAGATGCCATCACAGATGAGGCTGGATAGGGGGAAGCCAAAGTGAATTGGTACCTTCCAGCTACTGATTGACTGAACACACCTGATCCAGGTGACCAGTGGTGCGTAGGGCAGGGACACTTGGGAAACGGGCAGGGCTGCGGCCCTTAGGTGCTGGAATTGCCCACCACAGATGTAAACTGTAAAGTGTCAATCTGCAGTGAATGGGTGGGTGTACGTTAGAGGATGGTGATGCACTGCAGTCTAATTAGACAACAGCAAACAAGAGATGACTAAAGATCAGGGAGGACCACAAACACTGTTCATGTGTAACAGATTACAGCATGAGCATGCGTGTGTGTGTGTGTGTGTGTGTGTGTGTGTGTGTGTGTGAGTGAACACATCCTTGCTTCTAACACACTAAATCTCCTACAAGAAACAATTTGTGTCTGAATTTAAAGCATTTACTGTATGTTTGAGAAAATAAACACGAGCTCTCTGTGAAGTTAAACTAAAGCAGGTCACATCTGCACCCAAAGGTCCACACCATCAGTTTCTCACCTTCCACTTTCACCTGCTGAAAACCTCTGCACCAATCACACACTTCTGTTAATAGAAAGGAACTTCCCAGTAATTGTTAACAACTACGGGACTTTCTTCCTTCATTATCAGGGTTAAAATAAGTACTGGGGTAGCTGAATCCAGCTAAACTAAATTCATGATTACTGGTTGTTTTGCTGCAACACTGGCATTAAAATCCCATTTTACTTGACTAAATAGAAATAGAAGACGAAACGGTTTCGCTTCCATCCTCAACAATAGCTGCTTTTTATACATCCACATCTGGACGGGCTATAAAGCAATGAGGACATGCAGGATGAAAAGGTCTGTGAGAGTCACACGTTAAATACCATGTTGGAACTACAGGGCTATTTTTGTGCATGCTGTTAATAGGGAGAGGATGTTTAAATAGTCTATAAACTCCACATTAGAATGAAATCCAGAATAGATCTTAGTATTTCCCAAACACTTGATGCTGCATGTTCTGACCGAAACAAAATGGAGATATTATGGCGCAATATAAAGAGGGAACTATGTTGACAAAGAGTTGGCTTGATTACAAAAGTCTAGTTCGACTATTAAAACACAGCAGAGAGCCAGATGGTGCATTATTGTTCTTGGTTATATATTTTTTTTACATAAATTAGATCAGTTCCAGATCTGCTCCTTAAAAATACAGGTATGTTAGGTGACAATTGTTCAAATCTAATAATCTGAGACTTAATCCGAACAACCCCAAGGATGAATTGACTTTCATGTCAAAAACTGCTGGACTGTGGATTTGACTCGACTCCAGAGTGTTACAACCTAGAAAGGCCCATCTAATCGGGCTAAAATCACAATATTGATTCATGCTGTAAAATTACATTTTATGTGACAAGTTCTCTGCCGTGTTTGCATCCAATGCATCTAACCAAGGGCTCCTAATGCTTCCCTCAACTGTGCCAACAAACGACAAAAGTGTCAAACCGGGGCAGAACAAACACTGGCTTCAGACTCTATTTAAAAGGAAATCCTCACCTTGGTGAAGTGTGTGAAACGTAAACTCATTCTGCAGCGAGTCCTAATCTAATGTTTGTTAGAGGAGGAAGATGCAGTGACAGTAACAGCCTCTGACGGGCTGTGCACCGTTTACCTGCATAAAACAACAAAAAAAATCAATATGTAGCTTTAAAATATTTGGCCACCCTCTTTCACTTTCACAATAAGAAACTCTCGATACAGTAAATAACGCTGACTTTGGCGCTTTCAGTGCGTTTGCTGTGCTGGAAGATTAATAGATTAATCTGCAGTCATCAAACTAGAGCACACTAGCTGTCAAGATGACAGGAAGGAAGTTTACATCACAGGGTTAAAAAGAAAAGAAAAAAAAGCCCCAGACAAATCTAAACCACAGGGTGTTTACTTTTTCCAGAAATACACATGTGTGTCTACATTTGACTTTGTGTGTGTGTGTGTGTGTGTGTATTTTACAGATTCAGCTTCACTATTAAGAAAAACTTGATGTGTGTGTCGTGTGTTGTGTGCATGTAAACGTATATTTGTGAGAATGAAAAAAAACAAAAACAAGGATGGAGTAGGACATGCAGATGTGTGTGTGTGTGTGTGTGTGTGTGTGAGCTGTAATTGTAATGAATGTGATGTCTTCTTCAGTCTGTGTTCCTTGAACTGTGCATGATGAGACTGTGTTGACGCATCTACATAATTGTTTTGGTGTGTAAACCAACAAATTATGTAGATAGAATGAAGTGTGTCTGTAATTACGTGCAGTGTGTATGGACAATATCTGTGGCACAGTTGGTGTGAGTGTGTAGTTCTGTGTACAAATAGGTGTGTGTCAGTTTTGAAAAAAAAAAAAAAAATGCTTGTGTGAGAATCCACTCGTGAGCACGTGGCATGTCTTGTCTCGTTCGTGTCTTGCATGGATGTGTTTTTGTGGCGTTTTTAGCGCTGGTGTGTGTGTTGTGTACTGTATAATAATTTGTATGTGTGTGTGTTTCTCCTCTGCCCAGATGGCTGTGCTCAGAGGCTGGAGCTTCTGAGATCTACTGCCAGCGGTGAATACTGATCAGAGATCACTGTCACATCTACAGCACACACACAGACACACACACACACACACACGTCATCCATCTTCACTCACACACACCTCCACTTCCACATGGCCGAACTACTAATTCACACAGCCACTATCTGTCCTCCATGCTGATATTCTCTCTCCGCAGGTCACGGCTGCAACGCTGATTATCCGACTGTCTGTCACACCTGAAGACTGACGCCCTGCGAGCACAGCGCTGGGAGATTCCAGTTTTCTGCTGTAATTAGGATATTTAACACTCTTTAAAAGAGACAGCACGTGTGGATTTGACTCGAGTGGCTGGATTTGCAGTTATTAGAACCATAGCTGGATCTGTCTATTTTCAGTGAAATTTCTGAAAGTGCTCGCGACAAAATAATTTAACCAACTGGTCAATCAACGTTAAATTCGTTTACAATTTGTCGGATAATGGAGTAAATGTTTAAATGTGTAAACGCCACAGCTACACACACAGCTAACCATTCCTTTTCTAGCTTTTAACTAGAATTTATTTCACATAATTAAGTCAGAAAACAGAAATTTATGAAACAAAATATGATTCCATTGACAATCTAATTCTTTTTTTACCAATAAATCAATAACTCCAACAATGAGGAACAGGACTCTAAGGAAGCGTTGATCCTCAGGGTCGTAGCTGGAACATCTTGTGAATACGTGAACACGCTGCATTGAGACTATGCACAAAAAAAAAAAAAGTCCAACAATCCACACCTCAGTATCAGAAACTCACTGCAGCATTACCACGTTGTCTAATTACATGTGGAAGCTCTGTGGTAATTTACAACTCTATAAAGTGAATCCAGCACCAGCTGCTCTTTCACCTATCAGCAGGCTGCCACTGATAATGACACTATCTAGAACATTACTCACAGTGAGCTGCAAAAAGGGTTTACTCATACAGGAGAAGACCAGTAAAAACATTTTCTGTCATCTGACGTTCTGATGGACAGCCTGTTCCTGTTATGCACGCTTGACAAGTGCTATGCAGAAAAAGCTCTTTCCTTTGGTAAATCCCGAGGGCAGTAAAATGAGTTTGGAAAGCCAGAAATCTAATCCTGTGGCAAAGTAATTGTTGAGTCACTCGCGGTGATCAATAACATCCACATCCTGCGTCTGTATTTTGGTGCTTTCTTTACTTCCATTTAAAGCCAGGGTTAAGTTGCATGACAGAAACACAGACGGCAAATGTAATTAGAAGAGGATCAGACATTAGTGGACAGACATCATTATCACTACCAACCCAAACCTCGACCTTTCTGTTGGCAGAACCATATTGTTCTGCTGCAAGGATCAAACCTGCCCTCGCCGCCTCTAATCAGATCTTAAGCAAATGAATGCAAATTACTCTTCAGAGGACAAGCAACAGCAGTGTCCATAACGGCTGACACACACACACACACACACACACACACACACACACACACACACCTCACCAGAGCACGACTGAACTCAAACACACACATTAACCCCATACATACAGTGCTGGTTACTTACAAACAAAACACACTCGTGCACGCGCGCACTCACACACACACACACACAATATTTTTTCACATGATTATCTGAAATAACATCCTCATCTCAGACGCAGTATCCTGCTCTGCCTTCCCAGACAAAATGAAAAGAGAGGCAGCCGCATCACACCTCCAAATGGGCTCTGGGTCTCCGACGACTTTCACTGAGGGGAGAACTCACTGCGCTCCTGTGGCTGTCACCAACACTGAACACTGTGTCTTTCTCCATCTCTCTCACACACACACACACACACACGCACACACACACGCACACACACACGCACACACACACGCACACACACACACACACGCTTATGGCTATATGGATGTACACAAATTTTTTTCCCTCTCCGTTTGTTATGCACAGAAATACACACACATCTGGTACACAAACATGTCAACATTTTTACACACACACACACACTCCTTCTCATGTCGATCCCCCTCTATCTAGCAAGTGCACATGCACGAGCCCCGCCAGTGCAACACATGAGAAAGTGTATTATGAGCGCAGGTTTCCTCTGCATTCCAGCTGCCTTACAGGTATACTGGTGTGGGTTTTCAATTGAATTGTTCCTCGGGGTTCAATCCCTGAACGGAAAACATACGACGCAGGAACCTGCCGTGTCGCATACCAGACAAACGAGGAAAAAAAAAAAAAAAAGATCATCAAAGAGATACTCCAAAAAAAACATCTGCATTTCTGTAAGCACAATAGGGCTTCTACCACCCCACCTCCGCTGAAAAGAAAATAAAAACAGGTGTTCTGTCAGAAACAGAACAATGCCACATTCCTAAGAACGCAGCAAGAGCAAACAAAACACACCAAGTATGTACAGTAGAACACAAGCACACCCAAACATCTGCCCTCCCTCAGAGTGGAAGCGGAGGTGGACTGCACATGTTTTGCACAGGGGGTTCTCAGGTTTCACTAGGTAGGGAACCCCAAGGTTCTCCCAGTGAACACCGTGTCGTGCACAGCTGAGAAGCAGCTCTGAGAGCTTTGATGCACTTACCCGAAGGCACGAAATGAAGAACTTTGTTGGTCTCCATGGCTGAGCAAGCGGTGGCGAATGCACACTTCCTCTCTCCAGCCGCCTTCCCCGAAGTCAACCCATCATGGTTGTGTTATCCTGTGCTGATGAGTGTGAGATCACCTCTGCTCCCTTGCTCTGTTCTGTTTCTGACTGCCTCTCAGACACATACAGTGACTCAGCCCCTCTGCCTGCCTACTCACTGTTTCGCCACTGGGTCCTAGTGCCTTCCCACTTCCCCCCCCTTCCTCTCCATCCCAGCCTATGGCAGGTCAACATAGCGAGGCAAACATGTCAAAACACACACGCCCTCGACACAGCAAAGCAACACGCAACATGTTATTCATCACTCACACCGACTCACGTGCTTTCTGCTTGTATGTTACGCTTGAAGAAATCACTGAGTAGTTGTGGACAAAGTCAAACCGAGTTGGAACAAGTATGAGTATAATGTGTTGCAGTTGTGTGATTGTTTTTGCACAACATGCATGCATTAATGCTGCCTGGGAAGTATTGCTTTGTCTTTCTCTGCAAAATATTATGGAACATACTGAGATTAAGATAAATCTAAACCAATTCCAAGTCCAACCCAGAACCAACAGCTGAAATCACTCAAAGTCATGCTCAAGCCCCCTTTGTCTCACTCTAAGCCTGTTTCATTGTGTGCACTGTCTCATTTATCTCACATGCACTCACATATATAGCTACACACACATGCTTGTATCAAAGAGTCTTGCTTTGATTTCGGCGTTTTGAATTTGATAATCTACAACTTTGCTCGGTTTTATACCAACGCACCATCGATACCTTCAGGTTTTTTGTTTGTTTTTTCAAAAACCTGCCCTGTCTGGCAGCTTGAGAACACAGAACGGTAGATCTGATTGCTTTGAAGTTGTTCTCCAGGAGGAGGAGCCTGATATACTCCTGCTATAGCATGTTTTTTTTCTATTTATAGAGATCTTCTCTGGAATACACAGACCAGGTGAGTGAGTCACATACGGTTGTATACGTGTGCTGAATAACTGTGTGTGTGTGTGTGTGTGTGTGTGTGTGCGTGTGTGTGTGTGCATGTATGAACAGTATGTGTGTGGGTGCGCATGTGTGCATGCATGCACGCATGTATGTATGTGTGTGTACATACAGATAATGTACAGTGCAAAGGATAACAAGCAAGACCAAGGCACCAGAGCTCTACCAAGCCCACCTGAACCGAACAACAATATATTTTGTTCCTGCAGGAATCCAGCACCTGGTGCAACAGCAAGCCCGAGTGAGAAACCACAGCTACACCCATCTTAAGCAACCGGCAGTTGAGGCACCGAAGAGCCAGAACAGCCCCAGCCAAGAATTGCCGGGGTGGTGCTCCAGAGGCAGGAACCAGCCCGCAGGAAGAGAGTGCACAGAAGACTCCAAGGTCCGTACCGAGGCCGCCCAACAGCCTAACCTAGGCCCCAGGCCGAGAAGCCCAGCACGCCCAGGAGTGCCCAGACCCCAACAGGGCCCAGCACGGTGTGAACCGTGTGGAATGTGGGTAACTAATGTAAAGCAATTAAAATCTGGAGGCAGTTCTGGGACCCAGGTACACACTTTGTAGACAGTGGGTCCTGAAAAGTCCTTGTGTCTAACAAAGACAAATATATTTGCTTAATGATTAACTGATTAACAGAAAACATGTCTAGGATACAGCTGTTCTGGAGGACTAGTACTTGGAACCATCAGGCTGCAATGTTGGTTTTTGTTTAACGTCATAACCTCTTTGTCTCCCCACGTTTCCTGTCTGCATCAACTGAATAAAATAAAATAATAATAATAATAATGATGATAATTATAATCTCAGCTGCAGCTGTGACCAAAGCCGACTGTCCTTTATGGAAGAAGAATGACTCACTGATGCTGGTCCAACCTTTAGCAAACGTATTAGTCTTCGATGGCACTGGAGAGTGTAAATTATGGCAAAGAGCACAGCCAGGTCCGTCCTGCCTGAGCTAAAGTGACAGGGACTGGGATCAGATTTGTGTCGACACCTCCATGTCCACTTGCCAAAATCCCCGGTGCTGCATGATGACAGATAGTCTGAACTCTGTCCAAAAAACAGAGAAGAAACTTCTCAGGAGCAGGTGATTGTGGCTTTAAATCCTTTTAACTCACAGAAGATACAAATCAAATCGGTTCATTAAGGTGTGAGCTACAGACCACGAACTACAGACAGCAACATTCAGGCACAGCTGACTACTCACTCTATTGTTACAGCTGCCAGTGTCATTTATCTTTATAAAGAAGCTGCTTTAATCTGTTAAACAGCAGAAGTTTTTTATTTATTTATTTATTATCAAAATTCTATTATTATTATCAATATTAAACCCCATATACATTTATCAGCCCAATTATCGGTGCTTAATTCACACTTTGCAGTAACTTAGTGTTTAATGGTTCAGGTTGAAGATAAAACTTTAGAGAGCGTTGCCTTCATAGTGTTATACTTAGCTCAGCTCTCGTTATAGTTTGATGAAGACTAATGTCTCATCCTGATGTAAATGCTGTGTGTAAGGTCAGTCATTTGCATACGCAGATATAACGTCCCTGTGTGTGTGAAAAAAAACAGCTCCAACAATCAGTCAGTAAAACATTACCATAATATTCAACTGATTCCTTGTATTGTAGCCAGGAACAAGTCCAGAACCAGGCTGTGATAAACCAAACCTCTTCCAACAGCCTCATCTACAACCATTTGTTCTCACCACTATATTCCAGTCCAGCCCTTCAGATGCTCCCTGCCAGGTCGTGGAAAATAAACAAATACAAGATCCGGGCCTTGGTATTGGACTTCGTGTTGCAGCATATGCCTGTTTTAGTCCAGTGGTTTATGCAGTCAGTTTGCATCACAGAGACCTGCAGGGCACAAGTGGTATGAGATAACCTGCCACAGCCATATGTTGTGTTCCTGACACCAAACCCTTATTGTCCGCTTATTTTTAAATGGGTGTACGGTAAATGCTGGGGGGACGTTTTGAAAAACATTTGTGCAACTGCAATGTCCACTGCCAGTCTCTGAGTCTTAAAAACCAAAAAATACTGTTGACCTTTCGTTCTGTAACAGACACTGTAGTTGCTGAAATTCTGAATCAGTTACATGTTTTGTTTACAAGAAATTTCCTGAGTGCGTTTTAATATGAATTTCAAGGGCTAGATTCAGGTTATTAATAATTTAATATAAGTCACAATGTTAGTTATGGATCTAAACCATAATCAAATTCTGAAACAATAACCTGATACTCCGCAACAAACATGGTTTAAATTTATGCTCGTTAGGCTGACGTAAGGCTCTGCCACACTGCTGGACTACATGTTAGTGGTGGCAAGTGTGGAAAGCTGCTCTTATATTTCTCCTCTCCAGTCTTCATGAAGCTGAAATCTTTCTGTCCTGGGACTTTCTACCTGAACCGAACCACTTTCATGATATCTGTCTGTCTGCTGTGGTCACTCGTTTTGTCCTCACGCATCCGCTACATAACCAATTAGCTGTAGAGCGAGTTAGTGTGGGAACTGCTTCTGCAACAACTACAGAGACGGTTATATGGCTCAGTCCTCCTGAAGGCTTCCCAGTACACCACAGTCTTAGAAACTAGCACTCTGACCTTTAGTCCACAGCTGCCTAATGGTTATTAAGCTATTTATTTTAATTGAACAGACTTAAATGTTTCAAACCCCGTTTCACAGTCTCTAAATCCTTTGATATCAGGGTAGAAGTTATTCACTCCAGGCCCAAAACAGGTAAAACACAGATGAACCTAAAGAAAACAGACCTTCTCCTGGGTCTGTTCTCTGCAGCACCAGTCTCCAGTGTATCAAATGTCTGTGCTTTCGGTAAATACTTGATGTAATTTACGGGGTTCGGGAATACCACAGTGCCATGTTGTTATGGAGCTGTGTTGTTTGTGTCAGAGCGAGTGCCTACAGCTCTGTGACTTTATGTGAATAAAATGCCACTTCCTGACAGTTCACTACATCCTTAAAACTATCAGCAGCCCGTCACATAAAGCCATTTTTATTCCTTTAACATTAACTTCACACGGACACAAAACAGACATATTAGTGCTAAAATCACAGGCCGCAGATGCTGCACACACTAAGCAGGGTAGGAAGGGAGAGGGGGTTTATTTCCTTTGGGTTTTGTAACAGCTTTGACTCATCAATTATTTTAACAAGCTCATTTTTATTGCAGAACTTGATCAACAGTATTTCATTTCCTTCTATTAGTTTCATACTAATAACATATATTATCTAACAGGATGTTGTCAGCCTCCCTCCCTCTCTAAAAGAAAACCCTACCCCGTCTGAGACTCCAGCTGAGAGCTTGAAGCCAGATCTGCTTCTTGTTTCTGTTCGGAGCGACACGTGCAGCAAAAACAGCTCCTTACTCTCGTTAGGTAATTGGCATCAAAAGGCAGTTCCATCACATATCTGAGTGGGAGGTCTCTGGTGTGAAAAATAAGATCAAATTTCTGAGTTTCAGATGATACCGAGTGCACGGGGAGCCGTGCGGAATAATGCCGGGGCTACTCTGCGGCTACTCATCAGCGGCTGCTGTGAAGCTAGAGGTGGGAACGGCCTCCAGGGGGCTCACAGCTTGGTGTGCATGTGTGTTAGTGAGTGATGAATCACCACTTGTGAAACCACCTTTACCACTAAAAAGCAATAACGTGCACAGACGGGGTTTACCAGTTAGGACCCCCGCCTCTGGAACCACATCCACCCCCCCCTGCTGGGCTGGGATTGAATCCTGCCACAATTGTCTATACGTGCAGTCACTCTCTCCACCCTCCTGCTGTTTCAATAAAAATAGACAAGAAAAACAAGCCGCAAAAATAAAGTCAGGTTTTATATGTGATCAGGTGCGAGACTCACATGGCCCACAGGGCGGCTGCACTGAGGGGACTCCGGTTAAGGCAAGTTGTTTCTGCAGGCCTCAAATAATCTGACGAGACTGAGCTGCCTTTGCCCTAACACATCACGAAGCAACGGCAAAACAAAAGAAATCTCAAGAAAATAAAATACAACACACAAACAACATGTGACCATTTTCTATTTACAACATCACGGGCTGATAATTGTTAAATATGAAATGAGTCACATTTTGAGGACACCCTGTGGAGCTCTAACCTCCGTCAAACTCAACAATCAGCAATTACTGAGATGAACCACACACCTGTGGCGTGTACCTCCTATAAACAACCAGTCTGCTGGTTTCTGCAAATAAAGCTGTACAGCATGTCAACACAGTGTGAGTCTAACAGACAGACATTTAATGAGAGTCAGTGGAGTCTGAAGGGCAAAGACGTATGTTTTGTTCTATTTAATTCAAATGAACACATAAACACACGGTACATATTGAGCACAGCTACTCTGCAAATTATCTTTATTATCAACAAATCTGCCGATTCTCAGTCTCTGTTCAATAAATCACCAGAAAACTCATCCCAGTCCCCTGGAGGCTGAGGTGTCAGAATTAAATGACGAGACTCTGCAGGTTTAAAATATAATTTTGCACTGAATTTTGAGGAGCCGAGCAGGAGCAGTTGTTTTTTGTCGAATATTATTGTGTGAGCACAAATCAATAAATTATATTGTCTGCTCGACTACTGTTAACGTCAGGTTCCTGTAAGATACTTGTGGTGTGGCTGCTCTGCTCAGGAGCAGGTCAGGACTACACATTAGATATGGTGTGAGCAGCACTGGCCACCTTTAGTTTAACTAGTTTACATGAAAGAGTTGACGTTGGATGGATCTGTGTGTATTCACCAGGTAAACAGCTCTTAGCTTTTCACATCTTAAACACGATGTTTGAAATTCTGTTAATTGGTCCATGTTTTTTCATCTTCGTCCTACTGAGCTGTAATTTTCCTCTAGTCCACATGTCAAAAATCCTGAATTGTGAGCTGCCACTGACGAGTCCTTTTGCAAATATGATCCCCTTGGTAGCTATTCTAATACGCGGCATACAGCCATGATGAGAAATTATGGGATTCAACTCATTTGCAGTCAGGTATTGTGCAGGACTGTGCTGCTGCAGTGTATTGCAGTGTCCTTTTTGTCCTTGTGCCAGATGTCACAACGTGGTGTACGACTCTTTAGGACTCCAACTCTCTGCTGCGCCAGTGTCAAGACTTCTCACTTGGTGATTTTAATGCCTGCTGGCCCTGAGAAGCCACGGGGCTCCTGAGGTAGCTGCGTCTGCAATAGTGTAGTAATAATGGTAATATAACATAGCAAGCAATGATGCACAAACAGCGACAGCTATTGCCTCAGTGAGTCATCAATCAGTGAGGGAATCCTGCTCCCTCCTTTGACTGGGAACAACCTTCATTAGCAGCAGCTCGGTGTGCGTCTACTGTATGTGCGTGCACGTCTGTGTGCGCACGTGCTTTAACTAAACCTCGGTGTCTGCATGCGTGGGCGCCTATCTTGTCCTTCGGTCTATGTGTAGGCGTCTATTTTGTCTCTGTGCTTGTGTGTAAGTAGCTGCCGGTTTTTGTGGGTGTGTGTGTGTGTGTTTGTGCACATTATGGGGATGTCTGTTTCTTTTTCTTTCAGCATCATCTTTGTTGTTGTTGTGTTGCTATACGCTGGCACAGGAAGAAAGAGAGGCACAGTGATAATCATAATGACACTCGGGAATAAAGGAGAAGCGAGAGATGAAGGAAACAGGAGGAGGAGACGATGAAGAGGAGGAGGAAGAAGAGGAAGAGGAGGAGGATGAGGGGAGCAGCTGGTTCTTGTGACTCCGCTGCCTGTGCACATCACTGCCAGAGCTTTCAGAATATAGCCTCCTGCAATTCCCTCTCCACGGGCACGGATGTGCGTGTGCGGCAGCGAGCAGTACCGAGCTGTAAGTATTGCCAAGGGGGACGAGGGCATATTTCAGGTCACAAACAAGCTACAGATTTAATTTGGAGACGAACAACTTGATTATGTTCTCTCAGGGAAATGTAACTGAGACGACACAGGCGAACACACACAATGCAGGGATGTAATGACACACACATATATCCCAACATACCGACTACCTTCGTCTAAGGATGCCTTCTTCACTCTGGTGATTTAAGTCCGAGAGCTTATTAATGTGGTTTGAGTAACAAGACTAAAGACTAAAAAGACCACGTTGATGTGGTGAGTCCAACATCAGCTTTAGTTCTACTGTGACACGTTCTCTGAGCTGTCAAAACACAGCAACATGTTCATGTCGTCATAATATCATTGCTGAAATTCCTGCAATGCAAGAAAATGGAAGAGATAAAAACTTCACTGATACACAGACAAACTGAAAGACTGACCTGAAATCATGTTTTCATAGGAGCAACATGAATTATGTGCATTAGTTTATCGTCTCTCTGCAGCTCAGGGAGGCACATGCAGCTCTGCACAGCTGACCAACTCAGTGAATGAATGAATATTTCTCTTCCTTAAATTAATCTATAGTAGAACAGTGGGGACTCAAACAAACCTATACCTGAAACATGCCTGGGTCAAATATTGTGGGGACAGCTCATAAAATGGAACTGACTATTCTTTATTTTGAAACTGTGACTCTAAAAAAGTCTTTTCTTTAAGAAGGTTTCTGCATTTTTACTGTAGAACATTTTGATTTAATCTTATTTGAAAATTAAACTTTCAAACTTAAAGAGTTTTGAAGGTTATACAAAGTCATACAAATTATATAACACATTGATTTTCTATTCCAATACCAAGAATTATTATTAATGGATATAGTTTTTTTTTTTTATACCTTTCACCTCAGTATTTATTGTTGCCTAAACATAAAACATCAATTTTTGTGTGGCAGCAAAATAATTACTGCAAAGGTGACCTGCAGTTTGACATGTGCTGCTGCAAAGGGAGAGACAGTAAATCCCACCTGCTCATTTAAAATAAGCTGATGTGGAAACATCATGTGCAGAATGTGAAACAAGAACAAGTTTATCGAGTGCCGTGGGATTTTCACTAAGGTTTTTCTGCACCACCCTGCTCGCTGCAACAGTCTTGCTTGCAGGACTGTCCTGTTGACTTTCTGTTGCCTGGTTCCTCGACGGATTTGAACCAGCAACTCTCTGGTGACAAATACCAATCAGCAAACCTCTCAGCTCCTGCAACCTCCACAAATAATATAGAGGAAACAAGGTTAGCAGCTGGGAATAAAAGAACAAAATGGCCTTTTTAGGATGAATAATAAGGAGACACAGTTACTACTGTATGTGTGGATATCTGCACACGTATATACAGTATATACAAATATTTATATGGTTATTGGCTCATCACACATCCTTCTGCCAGAATTAAGATAAGATACGATAATTCTTTATTGATCCCACAGTGGGGGAAATTCAATTGTTACCACAGTTACAGGACAACAGTAAAAATGAAAAATAAAAAAGTGCAAAATGTGTGCAGAGATTTAACTTTTTACAAATCTACAAAATATTTACAAATAAAAATGCTATATATGATATGTGTAAAATAAATTAAACTACCATCACAACTACATTAAACAGGACAAGTCACTGTGTCCAGAGTGACACACACACACACACACACACACACACACACACACACACACACACACACACACACACACACACACACACACACACACACACACACACACACACACACACACACACACACACACACACACACACACACACAGCCCTCTGCTGGAAAGTACTCAAGCTATAAACAGGAACCGTTGTAGCTTTACTAAAACATATTTGATGTTCTAGTATTTTCTGTCTGGCACCAATCTTTGAAGCAACACTGCAGTTAAATGAGCAGGAGGTCTGTGTGTGTCGTAAATACAGTGAACAGCTTAAAGCCTCATGACTCAGGATCTAGATGAGACTTAACTGATCTTTAATTGGTGAGATACAGAAATGAGCAGAGCCAGACAGCACTGAATTAAAGAGAGCGACCGTGTCCTTTGACCCCCAGTTTCCCCTACATGTTTTCCTTTTTAAGTGTGACACACACACACGTCGCTGCACACCACACCAGGAAATGTTTGTTGTCTTTACATTTCCAAAAGCCCTTATGGGGAAGCAATGCTGACACAGACACTTTTCACTTTCAGGTGAGAGAGTGAAACAGTCAAATCAGCAACATGGACCATCCTGCCTCCTCTGCCCCGACTGTGACAACCACCCTCAACCAAACTCTGCAATTATCGTGGTGACCTGTTGTTATAACATTAGAGATCACCAGCTTGGCAGAATAACTTTCAAACACTGCACTAAAATTAAATCAGGTCTATGTCCATTCTGAAAACTGAGTAACCCTTTGCTGAGATGAGAGAGATCCCAGGATTATTGTAGAGTATTACTCACTTTGTATGATGTGTTTATGTGATATGAAGAAAATGATAATTTCCTGATTTTCAGGATCCAGTCTGCAGAAGGACTTCAGCCTCCCACTTTGTGCTTTTAATATTTTTGCAAGACGTCGTGCCACCATCATCACAACAGATTAACCTGTCTCGTCCTGAAAAGAAGCCCTTCCCTTTGCTTTTACAGAACAGTTCTAAAAGAAATGCCACTCTGCGGCACGCCTTGAAATTCTGTGCACCTACAGAGCACATTAAAACGCGGCAATAAACAGCAAAGGGCACCTTGCTGCATTGTGCTCCAAGCAGGAAGACAGCAAAGACACATTTAGTGGACAAACACTGGGTGGGATTTCCTCCCCTCCTGACCGGCTCCTGCCTTACATTGTCCATTTTCAGATGCTGGCCAAGTGCAGCTCGCCAGTGAGAATAACAAAATGCATCTGTCATGAAAACAAACAAAAGGAATGCTCCTGTTCGAACACAAGCTGTGACAAAAGGTCTCAATTCTTATTATTTTTATGCAAAAGATACACTGGAGCGCGTCACACAGAAAGCTAAATAACACCCAATACACGAGCAGTAACATCTAATAATAATTATTGATGTAAATCCCTTAATTTCCACCTCAAATAACATAAATCCAGATTCAATCAGTAAAAACTGTAACTGTACGGTAAAAATGAACAATGAAGAAACGTTTCAAAGAAGTTGGAGTCACCATGTCTCCATCATCAGGCCACACTGAGATGTGACTTTTTCACTTTCATTTTACATTATACCGTATTTTTTGGTGTCTTTATTCAAACGTGCCAATGAAACAGCGCCCCCTGTTGACTGCATTTTCACAAAGTTGTCATCACCCCGCTCACTGGTTTGGCCCTGCTCTTAAAATTTTAATTAAAATCATTCCAACTGAAACGATGAGGCCTGAATTATCACTTTGCATAGTGAACTGTCAATGCAAACTGAATAAAGAAAAAAAAAAAACCTGCCTGTGTATGTGATGTGGTTTAAAAGGTAATTCAGGAAACAACATTAGCAGAGCTTTAACCTGAGGTTCAAATAATTCACAGTAATGTCTCAAAGCTGTGACAATCCTTACCCAACTCTTCATTTTAGATCCGCGTTGTGCTTCCCAGTCACACCGGCCTCTTCAATCCTTCACTGTTAACTGTGACTGGATCGACCACATTAGCATTTTTTGGGTATATTGCTAACATGAATAATCTAAAGTTGTGTCTTTGGGTTGAGCACTAATCAGTCCTTTGATTCACAGTTGCTCATTTCACGGCTGTAATTTCCATCTCATCAGGATGTGGAAACTCCAGGTTGGAGTTACCCCCATTTGAACCAAACACACTGATGCATCTGTTTAATCTGGCTAATGAAAAAGTAGCTAAGTGAAGCTAACTGTCCACAGACGCTGGGCCTGAGCTGACTGATTAATGGCTTCCATTGCTGTCCCAGCAGTCAGTGGGTAATGACTGACAGTTAAATTAATTGTCAACCGTCAGTGTTTAGACACAAGAACAACATGTGTAGGTTTAAAATGGAAAATGAACTTTAAATATTTGTCCTTTTTCTAATTTTCACACGTCTGGATACCACGGGGGTATAGCGACATGTAAAGCGTGACTTTAACAGCATCAGAGACAGAGGGTCCGACTCCCACCGGACACAAAATGACATGTATGCACTCTGAAATCCACGAGGAGCTCAGGATGAAAATGCCAGCCAAATGGCATGAAAAATAGATAACGCAGGCCCAGACAGACGGCTCCACAGTTACACACCGGGCGATGTGGAAAACACAGCCTGTTTGGGGAAATTCAAGGTCACAGGAATACACATTTTTAAATAAGGCTCTGATCTTTGCAGGGTTTCAGGACAGTAGTGCTTCTGCTCTGCAACGAGCAATTAAAAATACAAGATAAGGCGAAGGAAGGTTCAAAAGGCTAATAGCTTTCTCTGAAATGTTCCAATTAAAAGCAACTTGATTTCATATTAGGATGTAGGAACTGAGGAGTAAAGACCCACTGCAACCATGAAGGGAAAACCGTCTATCATGCATCAAACAACATTACACTTCATGTATTTCTAACATTTCCACCACACAGTCAGATAAGAGTATTTTCCAGAGACTGAGAAAATACCTTAAAAGTCATTGTTTTGTCTGACACACTCCAGAAACTAAAACTATTCAACTTACAGTCAAGTAAAAGTGCAGTGAGCAGCAAGTCTTTACATTTGAGAAGCTGGAGCCAATAAATGTTTATTGAGATTATATTGATTATTGACAGTAACCACTGATTTCTACACATGTAGGTGTATTAGTCAGCTTTAAATCACCCATTGGTGATCTAGCAGGTGGAATCCTCTGTTTTGTGTCTTTAAGGTGAAAGACAAACAACAGGAAGCATGTTTACAAGACGCCGCCATGTGTTTATGACTTAAAGCTGTGTGTTTATTAGGTGATAATTTGAGATGATTATTTTCTCTATTTATTATTCTACGCTCTGACCCATAGACAGGACTGGCAACCAGATCCTCCAGCTGATGCCTTCATACTGTTTGTTTTGTCTGTCCAGCCAAATAAAAGCAGATGCACTAGAGACGATCTGCATAAATAACTTCAACAATGAGGAACAGAACTATTGTAATGTTACATTCAAAGTCAATTTCTGCACAGCCTAAAACATGAGAACCTTCATGTTCCTTAACCTCATGGTGAAAGTGACACCTGCCACCTGTTACTGAGCTCTTCGCTGCAGAGCCACCAAACTCCAAACATGTGTGTCGCATTTAATGAGGACTCTCTCTCACAAACACCAAACAATCTCTGAAGTTCACAATAAAGAAAATAAAAGTTTGGGACAGAGCCGAGTGGGGAAACCATGAGTGTCACCACAGTTTGTGTGTTAAACACCTTCAGAAATGAAAGAAATTAAAGTCCAACCTACCTCTGGTGTCAGTTGACTGATTTACTGACACCACCATCACCTCTGCACCGTCTTTTTCAGTTTTCATTTTGCTGCCGCTCCACAAAACCTCGAAATATCTTCACTCACCGGCTTTTATTTTATTTTTTGTCCACAGGAAACGAGTAAAATCTCAGGTGTGCACTTTGTTTACTTTCCGGTGGCTACATTAAAAAAAACAAAACAAAACACAGCGCTCGTGCCATTAAGAAACTAATCACCGATGATCACCAGGTGTTTATGACAGCACGCGCCCGCGGAGTACCGGAAGCAGAGGCCCCGCCCACCGCCCCGTCGGTTTGTTCAAAGCCAGTGCGGGACCAGCAGGACAGGACCAGGATCAACTTCAGGCTCTTAACCAGCTGCCACCCGGTCCTGGGCTCCAAGCTGCAAAACCACCACCCCCTACACGATGCTGTCAATCATTCTGATTGATCAGTGAAGCAACCGGAAAACCACGTGACATTAATGAATCTGTGGAAGTTTCTGATCTATTCTCAGTTTAAACACTTTATTTCCTTAGCTGAGCTACACAGACATTTGTTACTGCACTTTCATCTAGTGACCAGTCCCCAGTGTTTAGGGGCCCTGGGGAAAAGTTCACAGAGGCCCCTACACCCAGCAGTTATCACCGTTATGTTCTAAATAATCTGACAAAAATGCAAAATGTGATTATTTTATTTGAAATGTTCTCTTTAGTGCTGTTGATATAAGTTAGATCATATCAAAGGAAGGAAATACAGTGATGCTGCTGGACGTTGTGTTTTATTTCAGTTATTGCTACACCAGCAGCATTAACTTTGTGTTGTGTTTATTACTGCCTCCTTTTTCCTCCTCTTCTTTTTTCACTCCTCTCATTTTGTGCATTTGTTTGGATTCATGCACTTGGCACGTCATTTGCAACAGGAGTGAGAGGTGGGACCACATAGGGAGGTCAGGTCTCTCAGGAGATCAAACTGAAGTCTAATGTTTGCCAGCCCTGGGGGGCCCCTACTCCAGGTACTCTGGTTTCCTCCCACAGTCCAAAAACATGTATGTCAGGTTGATTGGTGACTCTAAATTGCCCATAGGAGTGAGTGTGAGTGTGTGAGGTTGTTTGTCTCTATGTGGCCCTGTGATGGACTGGGGACCTGTCCAGGGTGGACCCCTGCCTTTCACCCAGAGAGACCTGGAAGCTCTCCTGTTCTCAAGGTTCAGCTGCTGCTGGATCAGTGACAGCGAAGACAACTGAGCACATTACACCAACTCCAAGTTGGTTGTAGAATATATTTTAAAGTGCTTCTGCTGGTTTGTAAGTCACATAACAGCCAAAGGCCAAAATATGTTTCTGCTGAAATGTTCGAGGGATATAAACCTGGTGGGTCCCTTAGATCTTAAGGAAACAGTTTTTTTCCGCCTCCAGTCACAAGCGAACATAGCGAGAAACATATTTACCCATGATGCTGCACACACCAAGCGCCAGCTGAGGACGCAGCCAACGTTAGCCACTTTCAAGTCCGGTGATGAAGTTTTATTTTTCCATGCCTTTGATTAACTGTCTCCACTGCAACTCCTTTTGTTTACTTTTCCATGTACTGTTTGTAAATGCATTTAAACTTATCTTCCATGGATAAAACACTGCATCACTTAGAAACTATGTAAATACTGTTGCTTCCACGTGACAGTTCATTCTTGCCACTGAAAACAATGAACTCACCAAAAAGAAGAAAACAGAACTCAAGGTTTGTGTACAACCACTGGCTCCCTACTCAGTCATGCAGATATTTATGTCATCACACCACATCAGCTCCAGAAAAGGCTAATGAATCAGTCTTTTTACTGATGCAAATGCTTTTTGAAGTAAATCAGGGTCTGAATCTCTTGGGGAAAAATAATAAACCACCTCAGTAACTCAGCCAACCCGTTGGATTTTTAAATGAGAACTTAAAAAGCATCAGTGTAGACGTCTGAACTTCATGACCCCCAAAAGGTGCTGAAATCCATATTTTCTAAATATAATTCTCCAATACCTGGAAGCAGATTAGATTCATTCCTCTTGAGCCTGCAGTGATTTCCTTTTCATTTTTCTGCCATACCGATATTGCAGCCTCCTTTTTCAGGGGGAGAAGATCCCCCCTGCTCCTCTGCTCTCCCTAATAAGCCAGAGTGAGATTCCTTGGCTGACAGCTGTTCCAGATGGCATTATTACGCCGCAGTCAGCTGGCTCGGGATCCAGCGCCGGCCGAGGTGGCTGCCCCTCTGCCCACACACCAACATCCACTCCAACATATGGCAGCACTATGATATAACACAGTATCAGTTTTCTCCTTTTTTTTCTGTGGCAGTTCAGCTTTACAAGGATTGGCTTCCTTTCCACAGTGTTTCTGTAGTGTGTCAACACGTGGAGATGGCTGCTATAGCGCTGAGTTAAAGGTAAAGCTGGGGCTCTCAGCTCCGTCTGCATGAAAACAGCCTGCAGAAATACTTAAAAGCTACAGAATCGCTTGGGCTTAAAAGTTCAAAGCGCCTGCTGTGAACAGAGGATGATACACTGCACTGTGTTACTGCTCCATAGGTCCCCTGCATTTCTGTCCAACCTACATTTACATCTTTTCTACTTAAGCTATAAACCCATCATGTTTAGAAACCCCACTGGTTATTGGTCCACATTTGCAACTGCTAAGGCACAAAAACATGAAGAAAGAGTTAGTTTTTGTCCATGTTTTAACCCTAAAGTGGCTTTAAATATGTTTAGAATGATAATATGACAATATGTAACGTGACCACTGTGTAAAACTGGTGGTATTTTCCTTTAACAGGCAGAAATTTGCTAAAAACACAGCTGGGCGAAGCTCCACATCAACACTAAAGCTATAAAGGCACAGATTGTGTAGAAAATGTAAATTTAACTTCAATTCCTTCCTGTTAATGTGATAATGTGTCAGTGTTGTGTTTCTTGCTTGTGGCCCCGTAAATGAGTAATTACAGGTGTAAATCTTTTTCTTCCCAGTTTCTGTGTTTTCCTCTTCATGTCTTAATGAGCACGGACTGTTTTAGGAACCATACAGCCAGTGTAAGCTTGAGATTTCTATTTTAATGTGCAGCTGCTAATTCCAGATCTCTTTTGTGTATCTCTAATCAAAGTGATCAGCCTAGACTGAGACAGGAGCTTTTCCCAACGCAACTGAAATGAGCTAAACGCCGTATTTCTGCGTGTGTGAAACAGAAACAGGGGTGACGGAGTGTATCCGATGGTGACGTGAGCGATATCATACGCTCATAAACTCTTCTTCTTCCTTGACAACACACGCTCATGCATCTGACATCCCACCTGCCAGCAGAAACCCTCCCCCTGCCTACCAAAACCATACAAACACACACATTCACAGTATATAAATATGTGTAAGCACTGTGCATGTACAGAATATACTGCACTTACTCTATATCAGATAATACATCAGTAAGTCCCCCCCCCCCCACACACACACACACGGACGTCACACTCCTCTTGGACCTTACTCTATTGGCTGGTCTTAGCTGCTTTGTAGTATTTTTAGTCCTGTTATTCTGAGTCCTGTCCTGGCAGGCCACAGGGAGAGTATATAAGCCTGCCCCTGTAAGTGGGGACCACTGAGTACAAACTGTGGAAACATCTCTGCCTGACAACTCCAGCAAACCTCCAGCAACCATTTTAAATCCTCTCAGGGTAAGTAAAAGCCTCAGTGACTCTTAGAGCTGTAGCTAAGATTAAACCTCCCTGGACTGGGTTTACACACCATCTAGTTTGTGAATGGAAACCTGACATAAATCAGCGAGGAGTGGATTATCAGTGGTACAGTCATTTTGCTTTTTTTTAAAGGAAATAGGTTCTATACTTGAAGAAGAGATGATGTGTTTTTGTGTTATCTCTATGGGTGTGGATTTAATCCAACATGAGGGGTAACACCTTTCAATAGCTTTTGGGACCTTCACTTTAGTCACACTCCAGGAAGATCAGAGGTGAGGGTGAGCTGCAGCACCGTGCCCACAGAGCCGATACATGTCGAACTCAGTGACCTGCTGAAGGACACTGGAGCCGGGCTTCAGTCTGGGTCATCTGGCTGAAGGACGATCAGCGTCTCCGCTGTGCCAGCCTGCTGTCCCTTCATAAGCAGAAGTCAACAGATTACTGAGATTCAGTCAAAATATGTTCACATCTGTTGTCAGCTCATTTTCAGCTATGTTGACCGCAACCACTGAGCAGCAGATTCTTCACCAACAGGCAGATATAAGGTCATACAAACCTCGTGAAGGCTTTGCTTTTCTGTGTTAGCTGTGACAGTGACTAATGATTCCAACCTTCGTGCTCATTTATGGTCATGAACAAAAATAATATAATTGCCAATTCATCACTGTCTCGTCCAGAATGTGCTATGAATCTGTGGTGAAGGGTTCCCACAGCAGCCATGTGTCTCACTGTGAGCTGTGGAACAAAGCACTGAAGCCTTACCTGCTCACAGGACTAAAATAAAAATAGCTCAAAAAGTGGCTGCTGTCTTTTGAAAAGTATCTGCCTTCTCTCTGGTTAGGACGCCATGATTCCTGCATAATGTCAGCTGAAGTTGCCATTAAGAAGTTCTCCTTCCCCTTCTCCTGTGCTGCACGCCTTCCTCAGCAAGATGAGGTGACCCAGAAGGGATGTACACAGGTGGAGGCCCTGGAGCTTCGTGACTTCCAGGAGAAGTCAATCTTAAGCAAACCAAGCTCTGTTGCAGTTATAGGAGCACTGGTGCACAATGAGAACCAGGCCCAGAGGAATCCAAAGCCTCTTGCTGGGGGAGACCCAGCAGCTGGCAGAGTCCTGGTCTGTGCTAAAGCTTCCCAGAGTGCTGTACTCTCCAGCCAGGACGTGTCTGAGAAACTGACAGCTGAGTGTGAAGATCAGCGCCCCATGGCGAAGAGACAGCTGTCATCGGAGAGTGCAGCCAGGACCATCACGGTGGTGAAGAAGAGCGCGGTGAGGAAGGAGGCTGAGGAACAGAGACACCTGAAAGCAAAAGCCCCCCTGGGACAAAAGGAGACACCGTACACTGCAGTAAAAGGGCAGAGGAGGCGTCGAAAGGACCTTTTCACCAGGCCTGAGGTCTTCATTAGGGTGGACTCACATGTCATCAGGGTCGGAGCAGAGGTGAGAGTGCCCATACGATACACGCTACTACCAAACAGGAAAACAAATTCACTTTAACTATTGAAAATTCAGATTCATGTGTAATTAGTTCAAAGACTGGTTAAGCTACACATAACTACCAACCAGACACTCCAACACTTTATCAACACTACATGTTAATGCAGAGAAGTTAAAACAACCAACCGCGTTACAAATAAGGACACCTGCAAAACAGCCAAACCACACACAGCCACAACAGAGATGGGTCTGTGTGTTCCTGAGCTCTGGCAGAAAAGCATTGAGGAATGATAACATCTACTGATCTACTGCAATAAAACCATAACAAACACAGCTCTCACATCCTTGAGCGTGGAAAGTAACCCGGCCTGTTCGATGCAGTGAATCACACTGAGAGATCCTGGCAGATACCACAATGCTGTAAGATGATGGAGAAAAAAACATAACAGTGGTACTGGCTTTCATGATGATGCTGGTTGACTGTAAAAACAAGAAGACCTCAGTTCATTATTTCTACACGTCCGTTGTAATTGAAAGTGAATACCTGTGTTATGGTTGTGTGTTGCAGCTGAGGCAAAAATGTGTGTATGACGTGAAGACAATAGCTCAGAGCATCACACAAGGAGCCAGAAATGAGCTGGAGAGGCTTCGTGCCATCTGGGTCTGGCTGTGCCACAACATTGGTGAGCTAACTGAACTACACATGCAGACCTACCAGCAAACTGGAATATACCATTAGACCTTCACAGTGTCGTCTAAATCAATGCTTTCTCTACAGAGTATGATGTCAGTGGGTTCCTCGGCCACTCAGAGAAGCTGAGTTCTGCAGAGGAGGTGATAGCAGCTGGTCGGGGTGTGTGCTGTGGCTACTCCAACCTCTGCACTGAGATGTGCAGGTAAATGCAAAATCTCAATGTCTATATCAGACTATGGTCACATATAATGACTCACATTACACTTTACAGTTTTGGTACCACTTTCCAACATCACCATAAATTGGTGATTGGCCACTGGGCACAGAGATATATTTACAAATCTAAGAGAACGTTTAGCACTAGCTAGGTGTCCAACCAGCAGGGAAACACCCAGCTTTTTAGGTTTTAAATGCTCCAATATGTTTAGCAGCTATTTGGGGTTTTTTCCTGGGAACAACAGCTGCAGCAGAAATGAGGTTTGAGAGAGTCAAGTTTGTGAAAACCAAAACCAGGAGCTTAGAGACGCTGAAAGGCTGTGAACTGCAGAGTTGGCTTTTATTAATTATAAGTTTGGCATTTAGGGTATGTGTTCATCGCTACAAGCACATACTCTACTATTCCTTTATCAGTTTTCCAAGAGACCAGTGAGAGATAAAGTCACATGAACTGACTGTATACAGCCTCACATACGATGGTTACATACTGAAGAAGATTTTTCTTTTATCTACATATCTGTGTACCCTCAAACACTCTGTCTATTCCAATTCTTCCATCTGTTTATTCAGTATTGTACTTCATTCTGCATCCATGGTCCCGCCTGAGTCCAAGGTATATTATTAGTATAAATAACGTGCACTTAGTCTTTGGCATTTAAGACCTACAGCATAAACAGCTTTGAACCTGAGTTAAAGGTTGGAGGATATAAAACAAAAGCCAGTGAACATGCTCTGTTTGGTTTGTGTTTACAGAGACGTGGGCATCGAGTGCCAAGAAGTGCCTGGCCACAGTAAGGGCATCGGGTACCGTCAGGGCCAGAGCCTCAAGAATGTGAAATCGGATCACCTGTGGAACGCCGTGCTTCTGGGGGGACAGTGGTTCCTATTGGACGCCTGTTGGGGAGCAGGACGAGTAGATATGGAATATAAATGCTTCGTCAAAAGGTTTGAAAAGTGAAGAGGTGTTAAAGCATGATCCCACCATGCACACCGTTCAGTTTTAGATTTAGTTCTGCAAAATACCTGTAAGTCCAATTTTAAACCAAACTCCATTCTAATCTTTTGAGCACTGCAAATTCCTTAAAAGCATATCTGCAATGCTGGTAAGTTTGCCACTTTGCTTTTTTGTTTATTTTCATACGCCCAAAACCAGCTGCAGGTTTAGCCTCGAATGAGTCTGCTGTCTCCATCTGTTGCCTCCAAGGTTTGATGATTTCTATTTCCTGACGGATCCAGAGGAGTTTATAGACTCACACTTCCCCGATGAGGAGAAGTGGCAGCTCCTGGACACACCCATCCCTGTGGAGGAGTTTGAGAGGAGGGTCTTCAAGACCTCAGCCTTCTTCACCATGGGCCTCAGGCTGATTCAGCCTCATCACTTTCATATTGTCACAGGTCTGCACTGAGTTGTGTTGTTACGCAAGGTGGTCCAGATGGACTGATTCTCAAGTTCTAACATTTTTTGAAAATAAGAACTTATGATAAGGTGCTTGTTATTTCTTTTAGTCGATTCAAGGTTAGAATATTTGACATTCCATTTTCAATCATCTTTTCAGTAAAAAGTTAAAAAACCATCTTAAAAATCTCCTTTTGATTTTTTCCGTAGATGATGGCGAGGCAAATGTGTCCCTTGGCTTCTCCAAGCCTACCACCTTTACCTATGAGATTACACAGCACCAGGACCTCCTCCACTGTGGAGTTTCAGAGCAGAAAGAGTCTATCAACTCCTCCTTTGGCCTCCTAACAGTCTCCCATCGGAGCATGAAGCTGCAGCTCCTGCCTCCTGCAAGTGGCATATACGATGTGAAGGTGTTTGCCAGACCTGAAACGGCCACTACGCCTCTGATCTGGGTCTGCTCCTTCACAGTTGAGTGTCCAGTGCCCCGGGCCATGGAGGAGATCCCAGAGAACCCCTTCTTGTCTTGGGGCTTGCAGCCTATTGCGGGATCTCTGGGCATTGCAGGAAGCAGCCAGGGCAGTGAGGCTGCTGAGGTGCAAGCTGGTGTCTTTGAGTTGGTGCTGAAAACTTCTAGGCCTCTGATGGTGCTGTGCGAACTGGTCCACCCAGAGCTGGAAGCTACTGTAGCCAAGCGGTGCCTTGCTACACAGATTCAACCAGACGTGCTGACCTGCCATGCCCTGTGCCCGCTGCGTGGCTTCTACCGGCTCTCGGTATTTGTGCGGGACTATGAGAAAACAGAGGCCAAGTTCCAGAACGCTGCAAACTTCCTGTTGCACTGTAAAGGAAAGGTGGTCGAACCGGACGAGCTCTTCCCTCCTAACCTGAGCTCGGTGTGCGGGCCGGGGACCCGAACATCAGAGGCAGGACTGTCCAAATTCAGCCATACTTCAGCACTGCTGGGCACACATCAAGGCAAGTGTAACATCACCTTCCATAATCAGCAGGACCTTGAGCTTCACACTGTGCTCAGTAGAGAAGAGAACGAACCACAAGCTGTTCCACTTTCGCGCCACCTGTTCTGCACATACACAGACACTAAGGTGACAGTGAGTGTCAGCCTGCCTGCTGCTGGGGTGTATCGACTGGGCCTGTATGCTAGGACCGCCCCTGGTGGAAACTTCAACCCCATGTGTGACTTTGTTCTGAGAAACAGCTGCAAACAGCCGGGGCCTCCGTTCCCCAGTGTCTACTCGGCCTGGAGGAAAGGCTGCGTGCTCTTTGAGCCTCGCGTCGGCCTGCTGGAGCCCCTCTCCTGGGTCCGCTTCAGGGTGAGGGTCCCTGGAGCCCATAGAGTGACTGTGGTGGGAGAGACACGAACTGACCTGAAACTAAACAAGAGCAGAGTCTGGGAAGGCGAGGTTTTCAGTGGTAATGGTCTGAAACAACTGAAACTGGCTGCCTCCACAGGGGAGTCCAGTGACATGGCTGTTCTGATGACCTTCGACATTAAGCAGTTGGAGACAGAGATGTGAAATCGAAAGGGCTGGCGAAGACCAGATGATACTTCGCTGAATGAACCTGCTACCTGCCTAATAAGGTTACTGACATGGACTAAGGCAAATCAGCCTCAGGCTGAAAATATTTGCAAATAATTCAAACTGTGAGCAACAATCCTTCAGGTTACTATGATCAATGTCAATATGATACAGATGGAGTCAGGTTACTGCCAGTCATAATCCAGTATGTATGAACATTCAGTCTGAAATATGTTCCTGTGAATGTGCTAATTTTGTAGCAGTGAGTGATGCAAACACAACAATGAACTTACTTTTTGGGGGATTTTTTTTTTTAAAGCTATCATTTGATCCAGAATGAAAAACCCTTTCAAGATGGTGGTGCTCAGTCACGCTGTCTTAATGATCAGGAGTGCATTAGTGTGTTATTATAATGTTGTGAGAAGTCGGTTTGAAAATATGAAATGATGGTTGTCAAAAGGCATGCAATAAAAACACAGTGAAAACATCTAAATCCAGTTTTTTCATCAGTCAAATTACAACAGAGACCATTAACAATCTTCAAGTATGACTAAAATGTAAAATGTTGTTATGGCTTATCTGATATTAACCTAAGTAGGAGATGGGTGCCAGAAAAGTACGCTGAACCTGGGGAGCACAGCAATCCCACCAACTATTGTTGCCGTGACCTGGGCCCACTCATCAGGCTTTGGCAGAGACCAGTCAGAGTGATGAGTGTTTACATGCGGCTGTCACAATAGCCCACAAATAGCCTGAGCTCACTGCCTCAGTAAAAATACAACAATAGAGGGGTGGGGAGGAGAAAAAGTCTCTTAAATTGTGGAAGCGATATGGGAGAGTGTGTTTTAAGTGGGTTAAGTGTATCTGGGTGGGTGGGGGGGTCTCGCCTTGAGTCGCTGGGGAGAAACTGGCAGCACAGTGGTGGCAGGAGAGCAGCGAGGAAACGCTGATGTCAGAGGTTAGCCATGTGGAGGACTGTGTCTGCCTGGCAACAATACAAGGACACACACACACTCTATCTTCCTTGCTTTTAAGCACACATACACACACCTTGGTCTTGGCACTGTTGTGAGGACTCTTCCCTATTCTCTCACTCTGTAGCCATCACAACTAAAGGCATAACCCCCGACAGTACCCAAACCCTAACATGAACCTATACTGTGCCATGTAGGGTCGGATCCCTCACAATCTCTCAGCCCTATTTCAGCTGTGTGTTAACAGCTGAAAGACAAACACACAAGCTTTTACACACACTGTGCTGTTTCTGTTTAGTCTACGTCTCAGTCTCAATAACGGAAAGCTCACTGTCTCACTTGGTGCTGATAAGAGGTTTTGGATGTACAGAGTAAGTCCATGTTGTCTCACCAGATGGCAAATTGGTGACACCTGAGAGTAAAACAGCACACAACCAAAGTACAGCAACAGAATATAGACATGTAAGTGAAATATAAATGAGTAAATGTTGCATAAAGTGATAAAAGAACAAATCAAACTTATAAATATTTAATGGATTATATGGTGCAATAAATACAACAATTATATTATAAAAGCATCAGTCACAGGAAAAAAACATAAGTTACAGTAGTTTTGTGCAAATGTATTTCAGATTTGCTCATTTTCCATGAACACCGCGAGAACAAAATGTGGAAGTCAGTTTGGCACTTTGTTTTTGCTTCCTATTACAACAGAGACCAGAGGTTATTTTTTCCCTTTTTCACTATGGCCTGCATACAGGGGAGAAAAAATCTGCCTATTGCTTTTCCCCCAAGATCTAATTCTGCCATCATGACATCCAACACCTCCCAGCTTCGGTTCTTAATGACATTGGTGAATAACATCTTTTTCTTTTCTTTTTTTTTTTTTCATCCCCCAATATGCGGCGAGCCAGTATGTGGTCACAGACAGAAGATATTAACCATAGTTTCACCCCTATCTTCTTCTTTAACACTTGGATTTGATAGGGTAAATATGTAATTTCAGGAATGAAAATAATAAGTACACTTGAGCAAATTCCTCTCGCCGGCTGTAAGGACTGTGGGGTAAAGATCCTGTGATTCCCTTTTAACCTTGGTGGGACAGAACAGACCAAACAATTAGTATCAACAGTCCCCTGAGGCCTGCAAAATATTTGGTCAGTTAAAAAAAATCAATTTCTAAGCCGCATTTCTCCAGTAAGCACAAAAATACCATAAAATATCCTTTTCAAGAAGTGCACCAATTCCAAATTATTGGCCCTTCAGAACGCTGAAGCCAACCTTTAAAACTAGAAAACAAAAAACCCTCACACTGCATTATCACATAGCAGTGCACGATTATCACATTTCACCACTTTATATAAAACCAATTAACACCAAACTTTGTTTTTGTCCTATAACCTCAGCTACAAAATGGCTAGCCTCCACATACAGGATGAAGACAGTAAGTGCTTAGTGTGCCAGAGAGCTGTGTAGCAGTCACACTCAGAGGTCTGTGGAGGGCTCTTTGGGCCCCCAATGTGCAATAAGTAGGGGTCACCCAAGTTTAGTCACAAACTCAATCCTCATTTTTTTCTCCATACGCTGATACAAAAGGTTTTGTATCCCAATTAGGGCTGGGCATCAAAAAAAAAAATGTAAACATGGCCATATAAAGGATTTTTTAGCTATAAGACGAAGAACCAAAATGCAAAAATGCAGCTTTCATTCTACTTTTCAATAAAGAAATCAACAAATTTTGGTCTTTTACTCAACCAGTAAACCAAAATAAGTGGTATCAGAACTGTACTGTTTTCAGTATCAGTCCACTGTGATACCTAGCCCATAATCCAACAACTTTTTGGTTAGTTTGCAAGAATACCTGAATCATTCTCAGCCCTCCACTGGCCCTCCTCTGCATGACCGTGCGTACTTTACCCTCTGGCTTAGTAAAAACACATTGCTTAAAGAATGACTCCATGGACTCCTTTCACCAACACTGTGGAAGGACGGATCCTCATCCGACAACACACCCTCTCCCTACAACAGGGAAAGGGATGGAGCTCTGAATGCAGCTGTAATCTCTGCTTTTCTTAGCCGCAGCAAAGGCACTGCTGGATCAGAGAATCCTGACATCTGTCAACTGATCAGATTCTCTTTGAGTTTTATTTTACTACAAAAACCTGCACTGGCTTTTGCAGTTTGTGCGAGAAGAGATGTTTTGCTTGCATCTAGAGTGTTCAATTCACAGTCTTAGAAAAATACTATTTGTCATTTCGAGGTAATTCAAATTCTTAGCAAATATGTAGATAAATGTGATCATTTTCTTTGTTGTACCAGTTTGGTGAAAGGCAATTTTTTCAGAGTATATGTGGTATCATATTCACATGACATCTCAACACATGCAAAATAGTGTAGACATACTTTTAATAGCCGTGTATATGTGTGTGTAGTATGTGTTAGTGTTATTTTTGATTTAAATATCACAAACTCCTTACATAGCCTTCAGCTCTTTAAGGACTGCCGTTTGATCTCTTTGCCAATAACGGTTTCCTTTCATCTGCTCTATAGCAGGTTTCGAGCTATGGCACCTTCAGTCTCCCATATATGGGCCTCACAAGCATTTCACTGTCAATCAAGGTAACTCTCTGCAGTATTACGTAACTACAGAATGACAGCAACAGTTGCTGAAAACAGACAGCTTTAGAGTGCATCTCTAAAACGCTAAGCAGAAGATGCAGCTTCAACAGTTATCGTTTTGTCCAAACAGAATTTATCTTACGTATTGTCCTGCCCAACCTGCCTAACTTAACTTTTTTGTGAGCTACAGTCAAATCCAGCAGATACAGGCTGTGAGAGAATGAGCTTTGTCCTTAAAGAGCTATTCAAGGACTTTAAGTAGGATATATAAAAACACAAGGTACAATTGCACTTCTTTTATAGAGTGAAACAGAAGGACTGTAAGAGAGGAGTTCATGGGATGAGTAACTTGAGGTGAGCTCCTCCTCTCCATGTGCACCCATCTTTCTGGCTATCTGGAACATGCCAGGGTAATACACGTTAGAGGCAAAGTCGACCGCTATCTAATGTGCTATTCTATGCAACACATTATTCTCTGAAAAGACACTAGAATAATGGTATGGCTTGTTCAGATAGAAGTAGACTCTAGTGAGAGGATGGATGGGGCCAGCAGTGTCTAGCTGAGGCTAGGGCTCAGGATTGTTTGAATCTGCACAGCACACATGGCTCATCTCGAGGAAAATAAGTTGCTAACTGTGTTATTACTCTGTCTGCCAACTGAGTAGAAAATCGCTGATTATTTCAAATTTACTGGCTGCTGACAGCGCTGTCAGACAGACATGTAAAACATGACATAGGCAGCGTTATGAATGACAACCAAAAATACACTGTGGTCACTCATGACCTAAAAATAGCTGCCTGGATAAGAATCAAACAACAATGAATCTCCTCACCTGAATGAAATTATGGCCTTTAATATGCTGTTTGCAGAAACATCCTTACTCTATTAACTGACATGGATAAAAAATAATCTCAGAGTACTCGCCAATGAGTACAGGCAATTTCTTGGTACAGCCAATGTAATATTGTACCATAGTAGCAGCAGCATGTGTACATTTCTTTGCGTATTTTAATGTTCCTTTGACAAACCCTGCATCGCTTGGCCCTAACATTGGCAATTAATCTGCACGTTACACTGCTGACCCCATAATGAATCAAAGCTATTAAATCTCAAGAGATTGTAGTTGGGTTCCTACACATTTTCTATGCTTTCACTTTGACCACGAGTTATAATTCAACCAGGTTATAATTCATCCAAAACATGGAGTTGTACAAATGACAACAACACAGTACCGACAGCCTATCAAACACATCTTCTTCCATGTTATAAACTTGTGTAGGAACCCTAATAAGAGGAACACATGCATAGAACATTAGTGTGACACACGATCACAGAGCCAACAGTAGCAGAAACATAAGCAGGGCACAAAGTCTTATACCTTTTACTCAAGACTCTACTCATGTTTACCCAAACCTAGCCAAACATTGAACTGAATTCTAGGTTTTTCCACATTATCTCATTTTCCCCTTGCCCTACCCAAATGCACTGACCCAAAATGTACCAAAATGCACGGGAATGTTTACACTTGCAACAACAAATGAACATTTTCGACTAAACTGGGGAAATGAGTGGGCCTCACCTGGCTGCAGTGAGGCTTAGCTTAACTGTCTGTGGCTGCCTGGTTTCACACTGTTAACTAGCAGCATTAGAATAAAGAGAACACAGTGATTGAAGTAAAGGTTTGTGGTGGACATGTAACCCAGTAATTCAATGTGTTAATGGAAAGCCCCAGCTGTTTTATAACTATATCACTTCGCTGCAGGGACTGGAGTTTTATTGCATGTTCATTAGATTCACTTAAGGAGTCTTAAAATAAAGCACTTGGATGGTGTATACCAATGTGATTAATGGCATCTTTCATCAGTTGTCTCCAGCCAACAGGCTTTCCAATGTTTACAGGTCTATGGCCAAGCACCCCCACCTTCCCCCCGCAGCATGGCACACAGACAAGCAAACAGGTGGGCAAAGGATTGGGTGACAACAGAGGAGGAGCGATTCTTGAGAGTCCCCACCAGGGAGCCCACGAGAATCACACGGCTATCCATGCCTGCCCAGAAATAGAGGCATTAATTTGCCAACTGTGATAAACAGAAATGCACAAGCTGTATGAGTGCGGTTGGAAATTCCCTTCGATTGTGAAAGTCTCATAGTTCCAGGCTTAGCGGGACAATCGCGCTGGTTTAAAGACAGTGTGTTGCGTCATGTTTCAGATTTGTCTGCAGTTGTGAGCAACTCATCTCATAACAAATGTGTCTCAATTTGAAGTGACCGCATTAATTTGCCACTTTCATATGATTGTTATCTAACTCACCAAAGTGCTAACTCGACAGTTAGTGGTGTTACAATTGAAAGTACGGCAAACAGCCATGACATAACTGGGTTTTCAAAATCGCCTGCAAATGAGCAAACAACATGACATAGTACACAGATAATGAATGGACTGCTATCGGCAGTTTGTACAGATGCATGTGGTGTGAACACACGTTGACCATTCCAGTGGAGAGTTCACCACATAACCCCTGTGCCCTCCCCGCCCCTCCCAAAGTGGATCCCTTGGAGATAAATAAAACAGATGGAGGCAGCGGACATACACACAGATTCTCTCACGGATCAAACAGGTCGGGCTGTCCCTGCAGCTCCAGCTGACGATTGAACAGCTCAATCTCTTTGTTGGCCTCAACAATGTATTCTTCAATAAACTCCTCCATGTCTGCAGTAAGAGCAATGTAAGGGAAACGGCAGCACAATTCCCTCTCCCAAGAGGAGTTTCCAAACAGTCAGGTTCCTATTAATATCTGACAGGCAAACTGTGCTAATTTTCCTTGAGTTCCACAGCTTGGTTGCATTGTGTATCAGTTAAGGTTAAGGTTTAAGCCTACATAGTCTGCAGTGTTTTCCATTGCATTTTCCAAGCATACATGACGGACTGGGTGTAGCTGAGACTCAATAATGGAGAGTAACCATGATGAAAAGGATACTGGGATGAAAGTTAATTTTTTCTCCAAAGATGTCAACATACTGAAAACCGTTGTAAAAGTAGCCTGGTGGTAATGGGTCCAAGTGCCTGGTCATCTAAACAGAAACATATCAAGTTCACATCAGTTGGGTCCAAATAAGGAACCGTTTCAGTCAGTCCAAGCTTAGAAGAGAGAAACATCTTTAAAACATACACCAGTATCAGATAAGAGAACACTGGCAAGTATCTAATGAGACATGCGTTTAATATCAAAAGGTTTTTATACGGTTTTGTAGCATTTATTGACAACAAACTAAAGAAAGCCTGAGGAGTTTTCTTGAAAACAGTTATGTTTACAATCGCTGCTTGTCCCAAAACACAGCTCCTCAAATCCCTGGAGCCTAACGGGAATTAAATGCATTCCACACATTTGCAAAGCAATTTTTGTGAAATATTTTGAAAACTGCATTATTTACCCTCATTTCAGCTAGTAGTGTATGTGACTGTTTCTGGTGCACTGCTAAGCATGAAACCCATCAGCAGGAAGTGTATACGTGGACCGGGTCCAAGCTCATAATTCAATACAGGTACAAATAAAGGAGGTGCTGGCTCATAAAACCACTGCCCCTTGTCAACAAAACATCATACAGTAATTTTAATTTAGTTCCGTACACACAATATTCCACAACTCAAAAATATTAAATATAAACACACTCACATGAATGCTCCTGATCTCTTGTGGTGAAATGGTACTTTTAGTCTTCTTAAGCTTCTTTGTCTGCTTCTGTAAACAGAAACAACAGTCTGATGATTATACAACAGTTTATTTCCTCATACTTGAACTATGTTACCCAAAATAAGAACCCTATGAGTCTGAGTGTGTATTGCCACTAAAAACAGCACAGCTCTTTGTGTCTACCTCCTTGGCGCATAATCTGAGCCAGTCTTTTAGTCCATCTTCAGTGAGGCCAACACCATCAAAGATCAGGAAGCAGGAAGTGTTGGTCTCTTTGGAGTCTGGGGTCAGAGCGTCAGTGCTCTGGTGTGGAACAATGCTCAGGCTGCCGCTCACTGTGTTGTAGCTCACATCCATCAGTTGGTCTGAGTCTGGCGGTTCCAGAGATGAAGGAGCTCACAACAAAGTCGCACATAAAGTTCACAGCTAGTGTAACACCTGCAACATGCTGTTGGTGGAGTGTTAATGTTTTAACATCCATACAGCCCCTCTGTTCCCAAAATGGCTCACAGAACTCACGTGAGTGCAAACCAAGGTAAAACATGTATAAAATATGTCCTAACTCAATGTAAAATAAGCACTGAACATACAACAGCTATACTTAGGAACTAAAATAAAATAACCAAATATAAAGTGATGTAAATGATATACAAGCCCCAGGGAATGTAAGTATTTGCCACAGGATCATACAGTCTCCACACTCGTTCCACTCTACTCTAGCTTCCCAACTCTGCAGATATCTGCACACGCTCTGTACATCTCCTCACAAGCATCTGCACTCTCTCCTCATGCAACAGCTCTACGCAGCTCTTCAAATGAAAAACAAAAAAAAAACAGTGGGAAAACTACGTGGAGGAAACCAAACCAGTGGACTATGAGCTGAAATCTAAACGACAGACACCAGAGCAACAACTGAGCAATATTCCTACCGTCAGGAGCTTCTTGCCTGCCTCGAGGACAACCTTTTCTCTAATAATTCCCAAAACTGGGAAATGCAAATGCAGGTCAAGTATTTACCAAACAAAGAAGTCACAGTGGTTAAGCAATGCTCCAGAAAAGGCAAGCTCTGTGGAGTTCTCAAAATCTCATCATAAAAATTCAACAGTAGCAATGCATTTTATAAGGCAAAAATAAAATGGAAATATGTCATTCCTACCAGAAAATCGGACTTTTCCCCAAACATTGTACACATTTCCTCGGAAGGGGCTCGGTCTTAGAGATGACTTGAGCGCTACAGAAAAATTGTCAGAGTTTTAGCAGCTGTGAAACTAGGATTTAACATTAATAATTTCGATTAAAGCTAAATTTGGAGCATGACATAGTAAGTGCGTCCTTTTGGCATCCAGATCATTTCATTTTATAATAGATGATAATTACTTTGAGACCTCAGTTGTCTCCATATTTAGAATGAAAAGGCAGCTTATGCAACCATCATCAAACCCTACTCATGTTTAAGAGTTAAAAAAAAAAAAAAAGGCGGCGGCTTTCTTTCCATCTCACCTTTACAGCGGGTGACAAACAGAGGCCTCTCCAGGGGTCGACTGAAAACCACACGGTGTTGAGTGAGGACCAGAGACCCAGAACCAGAGAAGAAGCGCCCTTTGCACCTGAAACACAGAACACATGCACATTACACAAATGATGACAATGTTAAGTCCAGAGCAAGCCAAATGTTTGTGCTACATTTTGTCTTTGGCTGGAAAGTTGTTTACTGTAGCAGCTGCCCAGAGAAAAGAGGCCAGTGTATGAGAAGTGTTGGTGAAACTGCAAGCGGATGAAAAATCTGTCAGTGTACATAGTCTCATCAACAGCTAACAGATTTCTGTCTTGGTCATAGAGCTAAGAATGTGTTACAAACATCTTAAAAACACTCATATACATATACAGGACACACAAATTAAAGCTTGAAGATGAGTAAATTAAAAGGACCAGACTGAGCCGATACTGGGTGTATGATATGAGGGGAAGATTTAGCAGCGGTTCATATTAGGCTGACCACTAAGGCATGAAGGCTGAATGGACCAGATCCAAAGGGAAGGAGACCCCTCTGTGTATATAGCAACAGCATGGTCATCAGCTTGTTACTGTGCTGCCAGGAAGCAGCTGGTGATAGAACACAAGATGCCCTGAGGGGCTTTACAGCAATCAGCAGTCGATACCCCAACCACTGCAGCTGAGTGGCAATTAAACTGCAGCAAGGGAGGCGAGGCAGGACTAAGGAACGCAAAGGCAAGAATCAACAACAATCTGTCACGTAGCAGCCAAAAGGTTGAGTGTGAACACAAGAGGACATATGGGTTTCACAACCACTAGGGTGGAACATAGAATGAGGGTCTCACCATCCGGGGTAGAGGACATAACGTGCTCTCAGCATCTGCGGCTCACTGAAACAGCTTTCAGACAATATCAGATTTACATCTTCATTCCTAATTATAAAAAAAAAACAAAACAACAAAAACACAGTTATACTCTATGAACAAATCCATTAACATCTAATAACACCTGAAAATACAGTATAGGCCCCTAAAAATGTATTCTCTCTTAATTACAACTATAAAATATTCTTATAGCATGTATTGGTAAATGTGAGCAGTGCCCTGACCCAACAGATCTGAACACACAGTCTAAAAGTAGAATATAATGTGAATATTTTGGGCAAAGATAAAAGCGGTTAAATGACTGTTTATTGCATTGATCATGATTCTGTGGATGCCTACCTGGTGACAGCTCCTCTCTCTGCCTGTATGAAGGCTGCAGTGGGGTTGGCGGAGCGTACCAGCTGCTGAACATGCTGCATGAGAGGGTGCTTCTTCTCTGCTGTCAGCCCAGTGAACACCACTGTACTCACAATACCTGACATATAACAAGGCACAAAAAGGGAATGTAAATTCCAGGAGAAAAGACTTGCTTTCCTAAAAAAAAAAATACAGCATCTCTGTTGCTACTGTGGAAATATCATATTTTGCAATAGGACTGATTTACTGGTATTTCTGCTGCTGTGTTCTGCCTGATAGATGAAGGCATTATGGACACTGACATTCTGATTCCTTTAAAACAAATGGTAAGGAACAAACTAAAAAAAAGTACTTCTGTGACATTAAAAAAAAAGTGGTAATTATTCCTTGACCATTCCATCCCAGTGCCCTCCAGACTTTTCCCTTGAAGCCCAAATTTGGATTGTGCAGTTCCAGTACGAATGATGAGAATGCATTCGACCAGTGCGGTCTACGTAGGCTACGTAGGCTGTGTCTTTGTAGACCACATCCTTCGAAGGATGCGGCCCCTGAATTGGGACACAGCTTTATCTAAAAGCTTTAAGAATGACAAAGGCCACTGTGCTGTACAGTGGCAGTGGAGGTAATAGTAATTGAGCTTTACGTAGCAAATTAAGCCGACTTTTATTATTTGAAATGCCCGTACACATTCAAAGGTGCACAACAGACTGTCCTAGATAGCTCTGGGAATTAAGTTCATAATACAGTGCGTTCCAGTTCACCACTTTAAAAGTCAAAGGTGATGCTGCTGGAGGATGAATGGCACTACAACATATCGCACAGGTCCAAAAAAAGCTGCACATAGTACTGTACTTCCTCACTGGTGGATTGTGTTGAATCTAATTTGTTACTATCATTTTGTTGTACTTTGCAGATTTAATTTGACAAATGTATTCATCTTTTGCCTGGCAGCACAGCATGTGTTTGGAGTGTCTATACTGAGCAACCTCCAAAAGAGTATATTACACTTCTGAAATAAATGGATGGATGCAGTATGTAGTTGTTCATGTGGAGGGTAAAATAGTGCAGTGAGACTTTACCTTGGCTGCATTGCTCCAACATCTTTGGAAAAACAAACCTAAAGAAACAAGAAATTGAACAGCTCGAGTTAAAAATTCACAGTATACATGGGTACAGGGTAAATGACTCCTCACGATCAATCAAATGAAAATGTATTTTGATTAAGATTATCACTGCTGAATGGTGGACATATCATGTTGAAAATAAGGGTTATGTACTGTACCTGAGGGACACACACATAGAACAGCTGCTTCAACTTATTTAGTTAACACTCATCTTTAATTTAACCCACGTCTTCGTCCACAATATCATCGCTAACAATAACGTATTTATGGCTAATGGGTGCTTGTCAAAGTTGTGCAATAACAGACCAATTCCATGTTATGGCACTTAGCTAGCAGCCCAGTAATCCAAGGCATTTTTCATAGGATGACATCATGACTATAACTGGCAACTGACCAATGTAAAAGCTTTCTGTAATTTCATTTAATGTCAACATAATTTATCCAGAGTTTTCAAATCGATCAGTGTTATACACCACTTTCTGAATAACCATTCTGAGCCAAGTCCCCATCCAGCCACCACAGACTCTCCCCTGAAACCTTTAGGGAGCCCGCAGACTGAAGGATCAGCCATTTGAAAGGCATTTATCTTTCCTGTCCTGATGTAATTAACTGTCTACATCCATCACAAAGAATGGATCATGACTGACTGATGAGCTTCACTGAGGAGGGTGCGTTGGTCACACATATGGATCTGTGGGATTAGAGGGCTATGCTGAACGGGGTGACAGGCAGGTCAGTTCTAAGCTTGGCTAACCACACCCAATTAGCACCATAGTAGGGGTCCACAAACCTCCACACACTCTATGGTAACAGACAGAGATTGGGGCCTTTTTGAAGATGCCTCAAATGGAAAAGTCACAACACATTGCTAATGAAACCTCTTATTACAAATTTTCCACTGCTGAGCCGAGGCTTGTCTGAGTTTGACTGGAGGGTAATCACAGAATGTTTATAGCACAGGATCCAAAACACATTTTAAATTTATTATTAATGCTTATGTGGCTAGACAGCTAAGCTAGACAATCTGGTGGTCATCCTAATACTTTTCCTGCATGCACACTCAAGTACTTGTGAATGTTACTTTGCAAGAAATGATTCTTTCACTGTTTCAATCAAATTCCCATTGAAGAAAGACAGTAGCAGTAGCTCTAATAAGCTTGTCGTAAAAAGTACACCCTCTAGATTAAATTCATCTCTGTGTATTTCTATGAACCACTGGCAAGCCCAGCTGGCTATGCAGTAGAAAACAGCCTATTAACTGGAGTGCTATCTCATATTGTGTGGAGCAGCTCAGGTCAATCTACAGCAGTGGGAAGCTCTGTAAGCTACATCTAAAGCCTGTAGCAATAGGAGAATGAGATTAAATGCAGGACTAATCTCTATAGAAAGGACACAGCCTTTGGTTTTAAGAGCTAAAGTGTCATGTAACATCAGTGTGAAAGCTTCTTCAGCAATTTATTAGCATCCTGCTCAGCCTGTCATCATCTGGACTGTTCACAACCGAACCAAGTGAAACCTTTGACTTGAATTTCAGTTTAGTGTGCTTTATCTGCTTTGAACCTCTTTAGCTTTGACAAATATACCAGCATAGGGTTGAATACACATGCAGAATAGAGTCAAGACTAGATCTACTGAAGATAAGTACTTCACCTGTGCGCCATACAGGAAGCAAGGGGGTCCACACAGGCAGTGACAGCACCAATGGTGAAGCATCCTTGGACAACCGGGTCAGGATGGAAAAGCACAGCCTGGACTACATCCAGCACATCTGTGTATCTGTCCAGACAGGAATAATTGTAGACGTAAGTCATCACATATTGAACACCTTGAACATACTCATAAAGTACAGATGCTAAACCTGTTTTATATACTAGGAGGAAATCAGTAATATTAAAAAGACACTGAATGATCAAGATCAGATTACATTTATTTGTACGTTGTTGTATCTATCTATCTATCTATCTATCTATCTATCTATCAAAACTGATCAGTGGGCTTTCTTACCCAGGTGAGAGCACCAACAGACGGGGTTTGCATCCTGGCCCTCTCTGGCTCTCCAGGATGCTGGACATATACTGCTGGAGGTGAGAGGCTGAGAAGCTGTCAGAGGTGTCAGAACTAGGCTCGTACACCACCCACCTACAGGTGTAATGAAGAAGAAATTTGTATTGTTGTTTTTTTTTTGCTCTTGTGTTGCAAGTCTTTATCCCTACTCTAACAAAAACATCTATGATGAAAATGTTAATAAAAGAAATGTATGACATGGAGCAAACTGAAGAAACCTTACTGGGTGAAATTTCTCTTACCTTCCACATTCCTTGTTCAGCTGGACCAGGAAGTTGCAGAGCCTGTTCTTATGACTTCCTGGGAGTCCACTGATGATGGTAACGACAACCTTTTCACACAATGAAGACCACACGTTAATATTAATTGTATTAGCTTAGCTATAATTAACCTTGGTGAGAAATGTTAATAGTGATAAAATAATTTTATTTTTCAATATTTTTCAACAGAGGAAAAGCTGTTGCACCTTAGTCGATGTGCTCACCTTGTCTCCCTGGTCATTGCCAGGGTTCCTAAGCTCTGCAGAGGGGAACAGCACCCCCAGATGGTCATACAGAATAGGCTCCTGACCAATACTGCTCAAAGCAAAGTGCTGCAGGAACCTTGATCAGACCAAAATACAGTAGTCGGTAAGCAGATTTGGGGACAATATGACTGGTACAACTAAATAAAAAAAGTGTTTTGTGACTGACAATGTATTTGCAAGACAAAAGGATTACTTCAATTTTTCCAAATGACAACAATTTTACACCTTTAAAGACTTTAAATCTCTTCCCACCAGCAACATTTAATTCTCTTAACTCACATTTGCACAAAATCACCTTACAAACACTGTAAGTTTATGTTTAAACAGTCTTTTACCAGGTGACAAATTTGGGCCAGTCTAAGGAAGAACGAGAAGCTGCTGAAAATTTCTGAAGTACCCTTGCATGTGGTCTTCATTTCAGTTATGGCGAAAGTTAAAAACATTCTATGTAGACAGGTTATCTGGGGCCAGATAATCACGCTGCATTATCTTATGTACTGTCTATCAGCAGAAAAGACCTTCCAAGTGTGGATAGTCAACACCAACGAAATGAGTGTATCAAGAAACAGAGCTATTCTGGGAAGACATTCTTATGATTAAGCAATACCTAGAGTGGCATCGGGTTTTATTACTTGCTTGGTCGCACTCTGAAACAGTCTGAGTTGAAGACTGTGTGATGTGAGTGTTTACTAACATGTCCTGCTCTGGCAGCTGGGAGTATGAAGTCTTCAGGCTGCCTCTGCGTTTGGCCACTGGTGGCTCCTGACTGTCATGCAGCCGCTGTAGTCTTATGTGCCTGAAAGAAAAAGTCATTTCAATTTCTTTTCTGACAAAACTCACAATAACTATCTACCTACTTAAAACAGTCATTAATGACAAATTCAGATCTGTTTGTTAATAAATAACATGTATATGACATGGCTCGTAGGCAATGTGATGTGACTTCATGAAAAAGGGTCCTGATAAAATATATTTAAACAATAGCTATTGTGATATCAGACTAATTTCCTTACATGTTTTTCTGGTTCCAGGTCAGCTGCTCTTGCTCCACCACTTGCAGAGGCAGCTCAGATTCAGAGTTTTGCCACACTGACAAAACCTGAAACAACAAGGAAGGGTCATACAACTGGAGCTCTATATGAGCATAATATGCAGAAATGGAAACTAATTATATGCAAAACTATATAGAGTTTACATGAGTTTAAGCTTTTGTCTCGCTATTTTTAACAGTATCAATAACGATAATGAGAAAATCAATATTACAGAATAACAGTTTAGCACTGCTATAAAGAAATCCTTCGATTATATAGGCATGATGAAAGTAAGAACCAGCTATACTCATTTTATCTGTGTGTCTTCCTAGTGTCAGGCCCTGTCTGACATCCCTGGTTAAAGGTCTTACTTTGGAATAGAAGGCCCTGTGGCTCTTCGATCTAGGCTGAAGACCAAAAACCAGACACTGGTCAGAGCTGTGGAGTGGGAAAGGGAGATATGGAAGCAGGCTGCTCTTATACTCCACCAAGACAGATGCCACAGCACTGGAGTCCTGGCAATAAGAGTGAGGCTGATTAAATGTTTGTATATAAATTAATTGTATATAAATTTATATTTCATCTTTTGGCATGGTTTTATAGAGAAGCTAATAAATCAATGATTAAAATCGTTAAAACAATGTTCTTACATAGACAAATATATCCATGAGCCAATGCAAAGTGAAATACTGAACTTTCGGTCACGTTACAACTGAAAATATCACCCAAAAGTAGTTTCTTCCAGCTATATGATTAATATGCATACCGGATCATAGAACTTGATGGTGTTGATATGATCCTTGGACAGAGTAATGCTCCCATATTGAGAATGGATAAACAAGAGTCCCTCAGAGAAGAAAATAATTTTCCCTGAAATTAAAAAATACACAGAATTACACTTCGACACAAAGATTACAAAATGATTCCCAGCATTTGCAGCACATGTGAATGTTACCTTCTTCAGGTGTGGAGAGCTGGCTGCTGGAGAACACATATGCAGCATCTGCTACAGTCAGAGCAGTTCCCAAACAAGTGTCTTCCTCTCTCTGTTGAAGATGTATTGTATGTCATTAGGTCACATGCACATGCATACTGTTTATCTGCTGGCAAACATGTACTGCAGTGAGAATATGAAGCTTGCAAAGTTACCTTAGTAAGATGTTGGGCTTGCTCAGATTGTTTTACATCAGATTCCATCTAAAAAAAGAATAAAAAAAATTTAAAAAAACTGAAAAAAAAAAATCAGTACTGTTTCTATCTAATCTAGAATTAGTAATTAGCCAATATCCCAAAAATGCTTGTAAAATAAAATACGTTTTCAGCCGCACACATACCAGCCAGCAAGCATAGCGAGGCACAGTTGTAGTCAAGATGGTGTAGCAGCTGTCTGAGGACACAGTGCCATCTGCAGGACATTAAAAATAGAATCGTTTAAAAGGGAGAATAAACAACAAAGCCAAAGAATGACAAATATGGAAGATGAATCACAAATACGATCCTCAGGGCAGAAAAATGATATTTTTAGAGCAGTCCTCTGTTGTTTCCAAATGGTTTCTGCCTTTTCTGAAATCACTGACCTGTAGATTTGTCCTGTATATTATATAAATCAAGTCTCCTTTTCTAAATCAATCTGCAATCAATTTTAATGAGACTTACTCTGATCAATACTGTACCTTTCTGTTGAATGTTGATGCTGGACTCCAAGAATGACTCAGAGAACACCACAGATCCCAGGTCCCAACCATCTTGATGCGGGTCTGGGATGTCATGTACCGTCATGGAGGCCTTAGAAAAAAACGTACCATTATAAACGTTAAAAAGATGTTTTTAAACAAAGTGTATTCATTTATTTATTTCATTCTGATCCTTTGGACATGCAAAAATGGCTTTATGTTACCGTCTTTACTACATAATGGCTTTCTTCATCAGTGAGAGGAATGATCCTGAGAATAAAAAATAAGGCTCTTTAGGTATGAAATCACATATTTACAACAACTTTTTTTTAGGAAAGTATTTTTCAGATGTCAATAAACATGTTGAGTGGTTGTGTCACAAAATTCAAATGGTGGTAAGACCTATAATGGCTGATGGGACCCACCTTCCTTGCTTATTCACTGCTTTAATGCTAAATTCACATTTGGACCTGGGAAGAGAAAAATGAAACAATACATTTCATTTCATGCCAGGCTCCAAGTCTCATACAGTGGACATCTGTAAAAAACATAAACCTGTACCTGAGAGAACTGCGGTACTGACTTAAATTCAGTGAGTCCAAAGCCAATAGAAAGGTATTCTCTGCTACATCCTTAGCCTGAAAATGGTGAGCACATATTAATGAGCAACTGTACATGCAAGAGAAATGTTGAGAAAGCTGCTCTTTTTTCTCACCTTGGTAGCACTGGAAGTACAAGAATAACATTTGATTCCTGAAAGGACTGCTTGAACAGTAGCTGAATAAATCTGTGACATAAGTCTGGGAAACAAACTCATTTCAGTAAATCATTTAACAATAAATTATTTAATGAGGAAATTTCAATATAGCCAACCAACAGTTTAGAGGGACATCTAAAATTAAAGCACTTACAAGACTTCTGTTTTCTTTTGCTCTGTGATTTGATTTCCTGTGAGCGAAATACAGTAAATGTAAATTAATTAACAGGTAAATTAATTAGCCACAGGCCAGCTAAGCACTTTCTGGACCCTTCATTTAAAGAAACGTAAGTCTTGCATTTCTGACAGACGGATAGTTTGCACTGCTTTAACTAATTTCACCAATTCCATAAGTTGTAGTTGGTATTATATTAACAAGTCTGGTCTATACTTACCAAGATATGGGGTGTGTGTGGTCCCAAAGAAATAGGTTCGAGAGCAAGCTAGAGGTCCTTTGGGAGACACACACTGCAGAACCTATTGGACAAAACGTGTTTCTTTTACAAGACCCGTGGCATGTTCCCACATCACAAATGGCACTAAGAGAAGTGGTGCTAAAGGAGCTAAATCTCACACAGGAAATATGGGAACAGCAATCACGTTTCCTGGCACAAAACAATTTGCCAAAGCAGTGTTCTGCACATCACTACTTGTTCTGACTGTGCTAAATTACTTCACCAGGTGGTGCTGCAGGCCACCTTTCCTCTCTAACTCAAGCTCTGTGATTTATAATACATAAAAAATGCCCAGCCATTTGAAATGTTCAAGCATTTTTGCAGTAGCATGCCTGCTGCTTTACTAACCCTTAGGCCCTTTTCAAACCATTCACAGGGGTGCTACAATATAGTAATACATATGAGTAGTTTACAGTGTACATCTTTCTTTTCACATTATAATGATATTTATTTCAGATCTGCTCTCTGCGCCACCACACAGTGTCAACAGGTAGTTATTTTTGCTTTACTCAGCAGCTGCTTCTCACCATGTGGCTAGCTGAAGAACCCTGAGGCCCTGTGTTGCGGACCTGATGACTCTCTGAGGGAAAGTTGAACGAATAGCTCTCCAGATCCGCTAAGGAGGAATGCTTCCCAAACAAGACAAAGGGCTGCCGACTTTTGCTGAAATAAAGAAACGTTTGATTAAAGAATGCTACTTTTTCTCCAACAAACTAAAGATGGAAATAACCTCAGTTTGCTGAATATGAGGAATACCTTTTATCTGTGATGTTGCTTGAGATCAGTCCATGACAGTAGTAAGTACGGAATGCCTGTGGATTAATAAGAATCCATTATGCACAGACACAAATATAGACAATATAAAGTCCACAACAAAGGCAGACTTTACTTTGATCTCCTTTTAGTCACTACATATTTCCTCTGGCCACGCAATCTCCGTCTGCATGTCCATGTTCAATTTGCATGAAATGGAAGTGGAGTATAATATCCTCCACATAGCTTCTATACCGCTCATGCAAATAATATGCAGGAGGAAGACAGAAGATGATGATATAATAACTTTGGACTGCATTTGAATATAGTTCGGTTGAAAGGCAGTGAATAAATATCCAGACATTGTTCTATTCTCGTAATTTCTTCCTGATTGTGTTTCTGTCACAGCTCCGTTGAGCCCAGTGTTCCCTTAGCTCTCAGCAGTGATGAATTTATGAGTTTCTTTACAAATAAAATCACAACTATTAGAGATAAAATTCAGCAGGTGCTTCCTATACCTGCAACAAATGAATCTTCTACTACAGTAGCTCTTGAATCATCTGTAGGACCTCAGTTATGTTTAGACTGCTTCTCTCCTATAGATCTCTCTGAATTTACATCAGTAGTTGCTTCATCGAAATCATCAACGTGTCTCTTGGACCCCATCCCGACTAGACTGCTTAAAGGCACCCTGCCATTAATGAACTCATCTTTATTGGACTTGGTAAATTTATCTCTAGTATCAGGCTACGTACCACAGGCCTTTAAGACTGCAGTAATCAAACCTTTACTCAAAAAGCCTAGTCTTGATCCAGGAGTCTTGGCTAATTATAGACCAATATCCAACCTGCCATTTATTTCTAAAATCCTAGAAAAAGCTGTTGCTAAGCAGCTATCAGACCACTTACACAGGAATGAACTATTTGAAGATTTCCAATCAGGATTTAGAGCACATCATAGTACAGAAACAGCACTGTTGAAAGTTACCAACGATCTTCTCTTAGCCTCAGATAATGGACTTGTTTCGATACTTGTCCTCCTAGACCTTAGTGCAGCATTCGACACCATTGACCACAACATCTTATTACAGAGACTGGAGCATGTGATTGGTATCAGAGGAACAGCGTTAAAGTGGTTCCAATCCTATTTATCGGACAGATTCCAGTTTGTTCATGTCCATGATGAACCTTCCACACGAAAAGTTAGTTATGGAGTTCCACAAGGTTCTGTGCTAGGACCGATTCTGTTCACCCTGTACATGCTTCCTTTAGGATATATCATTAGGAAGCACTCTATTAATTACCACTGCTATGCGGATGACACTCAGTTATATCTATCTATTAAACCTGTTAACACAAACCAGTTAACCAGACTTCAAGCCTGTCTAACTGACATAAAGGCTTGGATGACCAGTAACTTTTTACTTTTAAACTCGGAGAAAACAGAAGTCATTATATTTGGGCCTAAAAATCTCAGAAATAACTTTTCTAAAATTATAGCTACTCTAGATGGCATAGCCCTGGCCTCCAGCACTACTGTAAAAAACCTTGGAGTTATTTTTGACCAGGACATGTCCTTTAACTCACACATAAAACAAATTTCTAGAACTGCATTCTTTCACCTGCGCAACATTTCCAAAATTAGGAACATCCTGTCTCAAAATGATGCAGAAAAACTAGTCCATGCGTTTGTTTCCTCAAGGCTAGATTACTGTAACTCATTACTATCTGGATGTCCTAATATCTTAATAAAAAGCCTCCAATTAATCCAGAATGCCGCAGCCAGAGTCCTGACAGGAACTAGCAAGAGAGATCATATTTCTCCTATATTGGCTTCTCTTCATTGGCTCCCTGTAAAATATAGAATAGAATTTAAAATCCTTCTTCTCACATACAAATCCCTTCATAATCAAGCTCCTTCATACCTTAAAGACCTCATAGTACCATATTATCCCAATAGACCACTTCGCTCTCAGAGTGCAGGCCTACTTGTGGTTCCCAGAGTTCTCAAAAGCAGAATGGGAGGCAGAGCCTTTAGCTATCAAGCTCCTCTCCTGTGGAACCAGCTCTCAGCCTGGGTTCAGGAGGCAGACACTCTCTGTACTTTTAAGGCTAGACTTAAAACCTTCCTCTTTGACAAAGCATATAGTTAGGGCTGGCTTCAGGCAACCCTGAACCATCCCTTAGTTAGTTATGCTGCTATAGGCCTAGACTGCCCGAGGACCATCGGTGCACTGAGCTCCCCTACCCTAACCCCCTTCTCTCCCACCTCATGTATATTCCACCATTGAATGTTACTAACCTTGTGCTCTCTCTCTCCCCTAGTTTGTGCTCTCTCCCTCCCTCTCTCTCTCTCTCTCTCTCTCTGTACCTTCTGCAGGTGTCCCTGGTCCTGGAGCTGTTTATCGCTGATGTGCAGTTACTGGCCCCACCAACTTGCAGTGTCTATTTGTTGTTTATTGTTGCTGTTCTTTTCTCTCTGCTCTATCCACTCACCCCAACCGGTCGAGGCAGATGGCCGCCCAAACTGAGCCCGGTTCTGCTGGAGGTTTTTTTCTTCCGTTAAAGGGAGTTTTTTCCTCTCCACTGTCGCCAAGTGCTTGCTCATAAGGGAATTGTTGGGTTTTTAGTTTTAGTTTTTGTAAAGTGCCTTGAGATGATTTGTATTGTGATTTGGCGCTATACAAATAAAATTGAATTGAATTGAATTGAACTGTAAACTCACCTCTCCTGCTTGTGCTTCAGACAGCTCCAAGATAGACAAATGGTTTTCCAGGTCCATGCTGGAGAAAAAGCCGCTCCACTGCTTCTCAAAGCTAACCAAATCCTTCAATAAACAACAGGCAGTTTACCAAATTTGACTTTTGATTCTTTTGATTGAGAAGAGTCCCACTATGAGACCACCACAGTATCAGTAATGTTGCGGGAAAAAATGGGCAAAAACAATCAGCCTTATATTCTGGGAGGTGTTTGTGTTCTCTCAATGTGTATAATGATGGATGTGTGTAATGGGGTAACCTTTGAACTACTGACTTTTTTCCTACAGAGTAGGGCAATTAACAAAGCAAGATAGACAGTGTCGGTTTTTCCTTTAGAGAAATTACAAAAAAAGCCAAAGTGTCAGTGAGTACAGTTTTCTACATTTTTTAAAAATGATACCATCCCATGATCTCAAGATAGAGATGTTCTAAAACTTTTGACCACTAGTGTATATTAACATTTCATTTGAAAAAAATATTCAATAAAAGGTCACATTAAAATATAAAAAATTAACCAAACAAAGCCAAAATAGACCATGTAAAGTGTCTAGTCTTTACTAAATACAAATAATTAATTATCAAAATGTGATCAATTCAATATGTGATTTATCAGATGCTATACCTTTTAAAGGACAACAAAGAACAAAAGTAACCATTTTGGTGTTAATTAAAACAAAATACTAATTATCTTAATAGAAACATGGCGTCTGAGAACATGAACATATTAAAGCAAAAGAATCCTATGAAACTTATAACAGCAGATAAATAAAGAAAATCAATGGTACCTCTGAAAGGAGACTGTCCAGAGACACAGGGTCAAGTCTGTTGTACACCTGCCAAAGCTTCTCACTCATATCCATAAGCTGGAAAAATTAGAACGACGTTAGAAACACAGAACCACAATGACACTGCAGTGCTACAAAAAGCTTTAATGCAAAATACATCTCAGCATGTCTGTCACACCTCAGAGCCAAACATCACTTCCATAAGTTTGAATGTACCTTGTATTTAATGGTAAAGAAACTTCCTCCACCGATGCCTTCGAGGGCAAATGCTTGAATTAGGGGCCACTTCTCCACCATAAACATATCAAACTTCTGGATATGCCCTAGGAAACAGTAGAGAAACTACAATTACCTGTGTGTCAAGGACAAACTGTCAAGTAGGTAAATTACATGGCTTACTATGATATAAGTTAGACTGTGGACACTTTTCACTATAGTGTAACTTAATCACATGTGTAGGGAATGAATGTGGATATCACAATGTGATGACACGTACCCTGGGAACTGTAAGGTACACCTATACGATAGCAGTCCTGCACCATTGTGACAAAACTGGAGATTTTGAATTCCTCTGCTGCTTCCTCATCTTCATACTGTGTGCAGAGATAAGAAAATTACAGGGGAACTTAAAAAACAATTTAAAATCCTGAGAAACAATGAAAAACAAACACTGCTACAAAATGTCATATTCAAATTTTTCAGCAATAGTTCAGATCTGGCAATTATTATTTTGATATGTGAGTGAGAAAGAAATGAGTGTTGAATCCGTTCACTGTTTAACATTTAAGCAAACGTGTCTAATGCCTGAAAAAGCTTAACACCAAGGGTTTCCTAAATAATTTTGACTCAGCTGCTCCCCCAAGTGTAGGGCATATAGGAACTGTAATTAATGACAGGCTTCTTAACCTCTGCCTCTGTCATGCAGTAAAGATGCAGGTTCCTCCAGTGAGACACGTAGGGCAACAGGTAACTGTAGTTCAGTGGGTTGCAGTACAGATGAACACACTCTGCCTTGATCAGCAAGATCACATCTGGTAAGTAGACAGGTAATGTATCAGGGTAGATAAAAACTAAAACAAAAATATGATTAGAAATATAATGGAAAACATTTGGAAAAACTCACCATCCAGCATTTCTTCAGGAAATTCATCAAGTTCCACATTCAGCTGATTTCTTCCATATAATCCATAGAACAGGTATTTCGCCAGTTCAGTGCACCCATCATTGTATCTACTGTCAATTCCTACAACACACAAAAAAGGCATTAGTATTAGCTAGATCGTCTGTTTTGGAAAGGTCATATACATTGTTTGATTCACCCAGTGCAGTAAAAAAATATTTTTCTCAGGCCTTAGGGGTTGGTGGTTTTGAAAGATCAAAACACTTGGAGCTTAACATACCAAGAGAGCACAGGATGCCATCAGGGGTGGCGGTGCCAGCATCACACAGCAGGGACTGGACCTGACGCAGGCGACAGCAACTGGGAAAAAACAAGAACAATACATACAGTCAGCTTTATCAACCTCAGGTCAAAACTGAACTAAAAGGCTCATTGTTGATGTTGGAAACCTCCATTTGAAAACAAACACCTCCACACAAGATCCAAATGTGCCGACTGGTTTGCCAACTTACCACAACTCGTCATTTAGTTAACTAATAAGCAATTTCCATGCCAACTTTCCAGTTTCACTGACTTTGTCCCAATTTACACAGCCATATTTAATATATCGGCGCAATTAGGTTACTCATTTGTGAGATAATAAGACTTAGCATCCCAGTTTTAGCCGGTATTAGCTAGCTAATATTCGGTACTTTCTGCGGATTCCAGATTAACGTTAGCGTTTCGTTTAGACAATTATGATTTGATTGAGGTAACCTAACGTTACGGGGATATTCTTACTGGTGTTAAGACACTAACTAAATAAAAGACATTAGCTTAAGCAGATGGTTAATATCGTAACATTAATGTCGTTGGCGTTGTTGGCTATACGGTTATCGCTATAACGTTACCGTGTGTTGGAGCTACCGTTAGCCAAGTTAGCTCCAACCGCTTCACTGAAGCGTTTTCTGTAAACACAACTCCATATTAACGTTACCTGACAGCTGCGTTAATGCCAGAGAATTTCCCGTTAACTCTCCTTATACCGGCCATTGTTGTTGTTGAGCACAATTTACGTTTTAAACCGAACAACGTTGCGGTTTTTATTTTTTCAGGCTGTGAGCTGCCACATATTCCTCTCCATCACCCTGGAGAATGTCTACACTGGATAGCATAGCAACGGAGCGAACCATTCGATAAATGGGGTTTCATGTGATATCTTGTTGGTATTTCAAGGGAAATCCTGACAATATAAATCACTAATTATTATTAATTCCGATGTTTTTCATATATTACTAATTTATAATTCGTTAGGGGCATATTAAGAGATTAAAAGAAGTGAGTGTATTCAAATTGACCAGACGATGTCCCCCATTTTACGCTGTGGTAGTGTCTTGTTATGGGCACAGAGGCAGGCGGAGCCCCCAGCATAAGGGCGATGGTGCAATCCCTCAGAAATCTCAGTTGTGACTATTATGTGGGATCTCCAGCATCTATTTTGTATATGCATGTGCTGTCAGTGTTAATTACATGTTTTTACAGCATATTGTCCTCCTGCGGCTTCACCAGAAGTGATAGGATACAACTGAACAACCTTTTTTTAAATTATTTTGATTCATTTAATGCCAATTTTAAACTGAGTGGCTCACATTTTGTCTAGCATGTCATGGCACTTACATACCCTTCTGCTTTGATTTGGCAATAATGCAAACAAGAGCAGGATGCCTCTGAAACTGGCTTTATTGGGCAGCTGCTGGCTGGTTAGGGCTTTGCAGATCCCCATAATGGCTCAGTTAAAACCATTAAACCGTTAACCATTAAAAATGTGAGTTGGGAAACTCAGTGGCATATTTAATACAGAAATATGTTCACACACAGTCACGTTCTGGAAACTTAACTTCTACTGAAAATACAAGATTGGTCCATAAAAGATAAACTATTAAAGGATAGATGTAATTTGTGGTTAAATTAGGTAAATGGTAAATTACATTAATTTAATCATTTAATAATAATAATTTAATAATTTACATTAGGTAAATTAAGCAGATAGCATAAGGCTTGGGTTAATGTTAGGATAAGTCTGAAGGGAATGAAGCAAGTTTTTTAATGTGTGTGTATGTGTCTATGTATGATGAAAATTGAGTGTTTAATATTTTGTCATAATCTTGGTTTAAAGTGTGTACAGGCACTGCTTTTTTAGAGAGCAGAGAGTTCTTTTTTTATAGTCGGACGAGGTAAATAAAACACAACAAGGTTGCATGTTTATCCAAAGTTGCACTGTGGAACGCACTTTCTTGACGAAACTGCGGGTAGCACATGAAATGAAATCAGGAAGCATCTTGTCTTTTTGCCTTGTCTGAGCTAGACCCTGCAGTTTTCATCTTGAGCTGACAAGGATCGTAGAGTTGACAGGTTTGCACTATGCAGATTTAAAACAAGACTTGACTGCATCAGCTATGCAGGTGATGGTTGCTTTAGTTCTACAAAATTTCTGCTCTGCTGATCCAAGGTGGACATTATACAGAGAGGAGGATAGAAAGATGGGTGACACCAAGGAAAACACCCTTCTGAAGTTAAAAAAACACCTGATGGATGGTATGGCTTATTTACCTCGTCTGACTATAAAAAAAGAACTCTCTACTCTCTAAAAAAGCAGTGCCTGTACACACTTTAAACCAGTGTGACTGGCTCCACTGAAACCATGCTGTCTGAATGTCAGGAAACTCACCTAAAAGCTGCTGAAACAGACGTCACAAGAGGCTGAGGAGAAGGAGCAGGGGTTTACAAGCTGCCATAGAGATCGGAAGATAAGCAAGCTGAGGGAAAAAGAGGCAGTGAAAAAAAAAAAAAACAATATGAGATAAGTCTTGTGACTTTTTACATTTATATCAGATAAAGAAAAATACAGGCCTATCTCTTCCCTGTATGCCAAAGATTTACATCAGTGCAGTAGTTACTGGGCCATGTTTTCCTCTAGATCAACTTTCATGTCATGTGGGACATTTTATAAAAAAGATTTTATTTGGAAAATGATCCACTGTGAGATTATTTCCTACAAGAAAGGTTATTTTTGCTCAGTTGTATTTTCTCCCACTAGGGGGTGACACAGTTACACATTTAAATGAACCTTCCTGATAATACATACATACAGTGGTATCTAGTGTTTGGTTTTACACAGGAAATATGAAGAAAAGACGCTCAAAAAATATTTATGTTCATATTCATAGTTTCAACTCCAACAGGAAAAATATGGTTAGAGGTATCCAGAGATATATGCATGGACGTATATTCTAATTTTTAAAATCTCTAAATTATTCAGTGTTGTAAGGAAGGCGTCAGTCATCCTGTCTGTCTTTCTGGCAAGAGGACGTCTTATGCTCTAAATTTAATTTTAGAGAAAGTAGGTAATCAATACTCAGAGGGGAGGATATTATATATTCAAAACTGTCAAGGTTACACAGGAAACAGAGCCAATACATGACAGAGGCAATTTGACATCTGTCAATTAATCTGTAATCTCAATGCAGTGCAATCAAGTGTTGATTTCTCAAAGTTGTACCTGAAGGCATTATGAATCGGATTGAATTACACTGTAAATGTATTGCTTTTATAGGTGATATGATGGTTTTATCACTTATATACATGTATCTATTAAATTCAAATGACCCACACATTGTTTTTTAAATTGAAATGTATTGGTGGTGGTGATGTGGGGATTTTCCACAATAAACCGAAGAACAGAGCACATCAGGATTATTTATATCTATGTTTATGTGCATAGAGCACAGGAGGGGGAACAAGGAGTGCAGCTGCAGATTTGATTTACTTTCGGACTTTCCCTTTTGGTATGAGTACTTATCTGAAAAGTGTGTGGGAGCTGCTTGTTGATATCTTGATTGCATAAGACTTAAACACCATCCTTCAGATGTACTCACTTACCAACACGACTGCATCAAAACAACATGCTAAACGCTTCACTGTAACATAACTTGTCAATTAATTCAATCTATGACCAAATCTGCTGCAGTATGACTTTTTATTTACCCATTAAATTATAGCTTTTGTTATTTGCAGTTAGTACGCTCTGTGATACTGCAGCCGATGCTTATTGTAGAAAATAATAAACAACTCCATAACAATGACACCTGAATGTGATCAATTTTATTGACTCCTTTATAAAGTGATTTGATAAAATGATATGTCTGATAGTGTGAAATATATTCTTTTGGTTAATTTACATTGTGGAGCTCTATCTCTAGTGATGCATTAGTTGTAACAATAATGAAACTGTGGCCTACATATAATAGTAATAATTGCTAAAGCAGTGGTGGAAACAGGACTTCCACTAAAAACTATAACATGCTGCTAATAACTGTAATGTCTGCTCTCCTTTATTTAATTGCTCTGGTCCAGTGTAGCAGCAGGCTCCAGGCCCATAGTGTTGTCAATCCACTCAGTATAGTGGGAGATGATGGTGTAAATTCCAGGCTTTTTAATTTGGCCACACTTCTTTCCTCCATTTGAAGTGATGCCTACTACGGTGCCATTGTAGAGCAGAGGACCTCCGGAGTCACCCTGAAAGGCCACGCAGAGACAAACAGAAAGGGTCTTAAACGGGAATTCATCTGACAGAGTGCAGTGATGCCTCTAGTTGGCAGTGAGCAGTGGATGAAAGTGAAACATAGCTGAGGGAACCACAAGCACATATCATGTAACATGAGTGCAGCCGGTGCTGATGGCTCAGCGTGGTAACGTCCTATTGTTTAGCAGGCATAATGTTTATTACAGTCTCTTTCTTAGATTAGTGTGTTTGAATGCTAACAGCAGAAACTTGACACTGTGCAGGGCTATTGATTACAGTTTGGATGTAACCTCAAACTCAAAACCTAATCAAGGTCGTCCCAATACAAATAAATTGGTACATAACTTTGTGTTAATACAGAAAAATATGTTCATACTGACTAGATGTGTGTCTTCTATCACAAATTCAACAGTCGCTCAACAGAAGAGAAAGTATTAAAACTCACATCGCAACTGTCTTCTTTCTTGTAAGGCTGATCGCAGGGTTCTTCACATATTTTGTGTGCACATATCATGTTAAAGGTGAACTTTTTGCCAAAGTAGTCACCGCGTCTGCACCGAGCCGCGCTCATCACTTCAATGACCACCTCTTTGAGCTTGTCTGGTCTGGACCCCATGTTGTCAAGGGATCCCCAGCCAGCTGTGTCCACCTCTGCATTAGTGTCGGGGTTTGTGCCGCCTGCTCGCAGGAATTGCACCTCTTGGACAGCGAAAGTGCTGTTAAATGGCCGATCCAGCTGCAAAAATCATACAGAAAGGTGTTCCAAAAATCATCCAAAAAAACATAATAACAAAACAATTAACATTTGAGACTTCTGTATTAACGAAAACTGGCACAAAATAAAATTAAATACCTTAATTAAAGCAATGTCATTATCATAATTTGACGGGTTGAAGCCTGGATGGTTGTAAAGTTCCAAAATGTCAAAGGTCTGCTTTGTCTCCTCAGGCTCACTCAGAGAATGGACACCCAGCACTACTTTCCTTCCATTTGGCCTGTGCACAAAGAACAGTAGGCTAATTATTAGTATTACAGCGTTCAATAATATTTAACAAAATGGCATCATAAGATGATACATTTTCTTTTTTTTTTTTTACAAACATATTCAGCAAAAGTGAGCATAAGAAAAAGGTTTGTGCAAAAAACTGCCCCTTGGAGGTAAATGTACTAGATTTGACCTCAGCTATAAGTTCTGTTCTCTACACCCTCTAACCAACTACATCGATCTTAGCAGCAGGGTTCCTTACCCATTTGGCAGACAGTGTACTGCAGTCATGACCCACTGATCTGCAACTACAAATCCTCCACATTCATGCTTCATATTCTCTCCTTCTGGCACCTGGATGGAGGCCATGTATGGCCGAGAGTGTGGTGCTGCCTCTCTGCCACCAATTATCCCCTCACCTGAAATCACCCATACACACAAAGAAAGTCACATTGCTTATATTCTATTTAGCTTTAGATTACTGGCAGAATATTTGTTACAAAAACATTAGTGACACATTAGCAACAATAATACAGGGCAAATAAAAATCTTAAGCAATGGACTGAATTTACTTACTCTGTGAAATGAGGATAGCAACAAAAACAGCTGCAGTCACAAGCTCTTCTTTCTTGGACACCATGATGTTGGTTCAACTAAACTAAAACTAGAGACTCTGGTATTTTAAAGGCTTCCACTTGAAAGAGAGGAAACATAAATCAAGTAGATATGGCGCAAGACACAAGTAGGAGTCTGGCAAGCCTCCTTGCTCCCTGGTCCCTGGAGTGAACAACAAAAATCTCTTGCTTTTTACTTTTCTTCACTTAAATTTCTGTAATGTTTGTATATTTATTGACATTTATTCCTGTGATTCAGTAAAGTTTTAATTTCAGATGTCAATTTCAGAATTTCTGCAAAACTGTGCAGAAACTTTCATTCGTTGGTGTTTTTCCAATAGCATTCCAGGTTATGGAATAAAGCTGAGATGGGGATGAACCTCCCCTGACATTGTGCAGAAAGAGGACATCATCTTTTACTTAAAGTCCAGCAGGAAAACATAAACACAGTCCATCTGGAGCAGCGGTCATAAATATTATCTGATCATCTATGCTGTGCCTAAACACTAGAGTAGATGTACAAACTTTAAACTAAGACATACATTTAATGAAACAAACTATTCAACGTGTTTAAACATAAAAACTAAAATATAACAGGTGGGAGACATTATTATAAGGACATTATTCCTATTTCTTGCATAACAAGGGTGCAAATTCACAAATATACCAAAGAAGATTTATGGCATCAGTGTATCAGGGTTTAGGTTAAAATCATTTGTTCATCCATTATTTGTGAAACATTTTCAACCAGTGCAACAGCTGCAGGACCTGAGCAGGGACACTGTAGCTGATCCGAGAGCATTCCTCACTATCTTCATCACCTTGTGAAGCCCAGACCTGAACAGAACCAGACGGCAGGCATCGCTCCTCCAGATGTCTTTAGAGCGGTGACAAAAGATTGATAACACGGAGGATCCAGAGAGGGAACCTCATCTCACTGCTTGAAGCCACTGATAAACACACAGATTGAGATAAAATAGTTATCAAACGTGATGCTGACATGTAAATGACAATTCTGCAACAGTATCTAATTATCTGATAGGTTTTATGTGCAGTAAGTGCTGTAATTGTAAAAGGCTGTAGTTAATTGTAGAGTCCTGTGTTAAATCTTACAGTCTTTTCAGCCTCACTTTGATGTTACTTGACAAACTGGGCTCTTGCACAGATCCCACCCCATACATTTACATGGAGCAGCTCTGAGGGCTGTTTGTTTCACTGGAAGTCCTGTTTGGACAGAATAATCCTGCTTGAACTGATAAAACAATATCGTGTCTGGGGAAATTTCTGTGTAGCTGATTATATGTGAGGTGGAGACGAAGAGGATGAGAGCATGAGTTTATCACGTCAAATATTTTACCCAGGGAAATGTAGTTAATGTTGTTCTGTTTCAATAAAGGTCTGTTGTACCTGGTGAGTGTTTTAGACACAGTGTGCTGTCAAACCTGATCCACCTTTAACCTGTGGTTTTTCAATAAACCTGACATAAACCTCAAATCAAGGAGTTCTTTATAACTTTCCAGCCCACATCAGCAGCACAGATTATGAAAAGAATAACCAGAAAAACAGTTTTAGCCTCAGTTTCTGTACCGACGTTCACTCAGCAGTGCTCATCTCCTCCACATGTCTTTGTTATCACACATGCAGCAGGAGAGCTTTGGGGAGGTTTGAAGACCATCCCATAATCAAAACAGGAACAGGAAGTTTAGCCTCTGTCTGACTGTCAAACTATAAATGATAACGTAAACTGACGTCAACATGGAAATCAACATAAAGGCTCTATATCAACTGCACAATCATAATAAATCACTTTTGGTCATGTCAGACATTTAATATTTTCAATAGATCTAAACACATTCCCATTAAATGGAATATGTATTGATGCTATAATATTATTATACCACTTTCTTGTACTTGGTTCCCTTTTTCAAATGAGATCATTGAGATTGATTGATCACAATAATATTATCTGATTAATTTAAGGTTATATCAACTGATATAAATATTATTCATCTATATTAGAAACTTTAGGATGAATATTGAAGTTGAATTGTTTGCCTTTATGTGACCTGCCTTAAACCCTAAAGTGATTAATTATTAATTCTTTCCAGGAGACCATTTAGTAAATTATTGGGAAGCGTTACGTTGCTGAGTGGTTGAAAAGTCTTTTAGCTGACCTGAGATTGTGCATCTTTTGCCTTCGAAGCTCTGGAGTCTGTTTTAACATTTATGATGGTTTCCTGCTGACACACAGACACGGACAACACATTTTCTTATTCTTGACCTGCACTGCCCTCTGCAGGTAAGAACACAGTAAAAAGTGTTCCTAGAAAATGTGAAATTGCTTGCTGTCTTAACAGCCAACAGTTGGCTGGAGGATTCTGCAGAAGGTGAATATTAAGTTTTAAGGCATTTACAGAAAATTGAATGAACGTCAAATGAGGACTGGAGAGCGTCCAGCACATGAACGCATTTCAAAACTTGTCGGGGTCTGTAAATTGCACTGGATTCCAATTTTATGTCATTATGATCATTTTAGCAAAAACACAGCTATTATGATCATTAAAGTTACACAAACGCTTACTAAGAGCTTCCCTTCAGTGTCTTAGGAGGTTTGACCTGCCGATGATCCTGTAGTTGCCTTACTGTAAAGTGGGACAATAATGCCTGTGGAGGATTATTTTTAAATCTTTTTATAGGGTTTTCCTGCTTCTCTACAATTAAGTCATGACTCATATAGTCACAATTACAAGGTAGGAAGAACGTAATTATAAATGCTGGTTAAAACTGACATCTGTATTTGCATAGATGATGATGAGTTAATTTAGACAAAGATCTACTGTAAAGAAAAATATTTTAAGCTAATTCCTTAAGACTTGAATTGAATGTTATATATTTTATACATCTGAAATAATGAACTTCAGTACTTTTATTTCCCAGAATTAAAATATGAGCCTGTTTGTTTGACACCGTGGATTATGTACAGCAGTATATGTGTCTAAGGCTGATTTGTTGTTCGTTATTATTATATTCAAATGTTGTTGTTGCCTTTGAGATGAGTTACAACTACAACCCAGCCTCAAGCAACCAAGGTGCGTTCAACCAACATGTGTTCGTGTTTGTGTGTAGAAATCCATATCTGCCCATCCATGTGTGTGGTCTGGCACCGACCCAGTTATCAGAGTCATTTTCCACTTTATGTTTTCTAAATGTTTCATTACGCTCTAGCTCTCGGTGTCTCTCCTCCCTCTCTTGCTCGTTCCACCTCTGCCTCTCATTCTCAGACACTGAGTCAGCAGGCTGTCAGTCTGCCTGGCACTGTTTATGATCCGAATATGTGCAGGACGATTGTGCACCATCAATTACTTCAAAATTGATTGACGAGCCTAGACAGCTGTTAAATTTAATAATCATTCCTGATGCTATTAAAATTCTCTAAACATACTTTTAGTTTTTTCAGCAGGTGAGACTGAGTTGATTTTTACAGGACAAATAAAAAAAACTCTTTGGGGAGATATAGGATGTGAAATAATAATAATGTTTCCAAATATGTAGAATGGGTCTTAAAAGCTGACAAAGTGTAACTTATTCAGCTTTTTGTTTATCCTGCTGCGTCGTTTGGATTTGGATGCATCAAAATGCATCAAAAACTACATCAGCAGTTATTTGTGGGCTGCATTTGTCAGTGAACCATCATGAAGAGAAAGTGATATATTAACAAAAATGTTATTAACTATTTTTGTTGCCTAAATTATGATAATAAGAAGCCCAAATCTCCCAAATCCCAATATTTATGTGGTATAAACATGTGGTATAAAATTAACATAAGGCTGGTTGCATTATTTTCTTTAAATTGCAGGATTTCAGGATTTCTGCATTTTGTGTTCAACTCCAATATGGAATATGGATTTTATAATTAAAATCCTAATAAACATCTGTAAAAATGGGAATATTGATTGAAAATTAGGCGTTTTTACCTCAGTCTGTCTCTTTGCATGTCTCCCTTTGTCTCTGCAGCTGAGTGGTGGTCTTCAGCGCTGTGCTGGCTTTGCTCCAGAACAGGGGGATTACTGTTAAACGCTTATAATCTCTGCTGTTTCCTCCATCGGCCCAGGCCCATCTGATGGGAGCTGGTGGTTAGAACAGGCTCCACAAGACGAGATACTGTTTAAGTGTAATCTCTCTAATCTCTCTTCTTACTTCAGGCTGGGGTCCCACAAACCTGCCGTCATCACACTCTGCAGCTCATAGTCATATTTCTCCTAAAGCGTTTTGAAAAACACGACAGCCTGTGTTTTTAGTTATAGGTAAGGTGATTGATTTTTGTTCCAATAGGAACCCATAAAATATACATAACATATACTTTAGAGCACAATGAAGATAAATCTTTTAGTAATAAATTTGGAAAAGTACTTTAATTATTTTTAATTGGATTTAAAACAGGACTAATCATAACACACCGTGCTCTTTTAGGCAACATTTAAAGGCGTTTAACATTAAATTAATCTATAAAAACATAAAAAATACTTGTCCATTCATTTTAAGAACATAATTAAACATAAAGGCAGGATCTGCTCTTGAAGTGAATATGTTAAATCTGCAAATGCATCAGTTTTAAATTGAATTTTGTAAATTTGTTTTGTTTAAAGCTGTGTTCGCTAATATTTTCCCATCAAAAGCTGAATTATCTAAACATAATTTATCAATCTGTGTGACTGTGTTTTACCGTGCATTTGCATAATCACATGCCTACAGCATGTCAGCTAATTCAGCCAGATCTCCGAGGAAATGTGCCACTCTACAAGTTTGAATACGCCTGTGTGTGAAACCCATCAGCTTGTTTTCTCATGAACGGCACAAAGACTAAAACCTCTCAGTTTTTCACACTGAATGCTCATGAACGTCTGTGCTGTGTGTGAGTGCGTCACGGCCTATGTTTCCCAGGAGAATGCTGAATCTCATAAATCTGACATCTCTTCCTGGTGGTGGTCCCAGGAGGATCACCGGGAGATTCCACCTTTCCCACATTGCTCCTTGATCCACCTGACTCCTCCTCGCCTCCCCCATAAGCCTGCCTTTTGTCCCCATCTGTGCTCAGCGCTCAGTTTGTTTGTACATCCAGAGAGCAAGGCTGAGAATGAGCGACAGTCCCACAAACCTGAAAACTGCTTGATCACATTCCCACAAAAAAAAAAAAATGAATGTGCTCAGATCACATTCATAAAGAAAATGAGAGAAGATGTATCTATAATTACTCTGAGGACATATAATTTGATCCCCGGCTCAAAGACGTCTCTGGAGAAAAGTCACTGCAAAAATTCTCAACTTCCAAAGCTGAAGCCTGAAAAAAAAAACATGAGATGAGAATCGATTAATGTTTCTGTTCACACTTTCTTGGTGAACTTCAACAAGATCAAAACAATCAAACTTCTACAAATACATACATAGATAGATAGACAGACAGACGGACAGACAGACAGACGGACGGACGGACGGACAGACGGACGGACGGACGGACGGACAGACGGACAGACAGATAATTAGATAGAGGATCAATATTTGGTATTTTGTAGTGCAGTGACCACCAAAGTCACACTGTGATCCACATATTGTCCTACTTCATTGTCCAAATGTTCACTTACTTGTGTTAAAATATGTTATTTTAGCCTAATTTGGCTACAGTATAGTAACAGGTCAGTGGTTCATAGCATATAGTATACTATATGTAGTTTTCTAAAAAGGCTGAAAAAAACAATGTTAAAGGAAGAAAAGTAAAGATCAAATAGAACAAAAGAAAGAAGTGAGGGGTTAAAAGAGAAGACAAAGAGTGAGACACAGCCAGAGTAGAAAAGAGGGAGAGGATGATCTGAGACCGCAGGCCTCGTCTGAACATGTTGTGAAAGTGAGGTTTCCAGACGCTGTAATTTACGCAGATTCAGATTCAGATCACTTTGGCAGAATATCGGACCACCTGCGCGTAAACTCATGTGAGCAACCTCCAAACTCCTGAGAGCCAAGACAGAGAACCGGTGTTTTACTAAAGCGTGAGATCTGAGGGCAGTTACAGCTCGAGGAGCTCGCCTGACAGCCTGACACCGCCACTGTGGTTGGGCGTACATGTGCGGATCTCAGCCTGGAGCCATTCAAAGGGTTTCAAGCTGCTGTCACTGCTAAGAAAGATTAATCTATATTGAAAGTCGTCAGCCGTTGTTCGAGCCATCGATTCTTCTCTCTGACACGGTTTCTTCTGTCTGTTCTCACTCAGGGTCTCTGCCTCACTGTTTCTTTCTTTAACTCCTTAAAATTGAGTTGTTGGGCACCTCTGACCTGCAGGGACAGATCCCAGAAGCCTTAAATGCTTAAAAGACACTCAGCTGGACCACCTTCAATCCAAATTCTAAGTATGCATTTTTGCCATGCTGATAAATGGCAGATATTCCCATTATACAGTGTTGGCATCATGTTAAAAATGACACTTGCTCATAAAGGCTTTAGAAGATGCCTAATACAACTGACAACTACAAAAAACATCTATATTTTATATGTTTGAGTCATATACTGTATGTTATCATTATCTTTTATGGACTCAAACACACTGATCTGGCCAATGGACTGGTTGACTGTCAATCAAATATACAGTCACACTCTCCCAAAACATACAAGATCAGCCTGAGGGAGCAAAACCTTCTAAATCATCGATAAGACAAACTCCAGCTTATTTAAATTTAAATTGACCACATTATTGATCGTTTCGTCTGCAAAATCATTGGCTGATTTGTCATTTTACTCCTTTTTCTATTACACAGAAAAACTTTCGGAGCTGTCAGAGGGGAAGACGTGGTTTACTGTGGTGATTAGTGTCCTACTGCAGCAGGAAATGTGTGAATGATTGTGTGAATAAGCACATACAAATCTGCCCATATGAAAAACAGATGAATCTTTATTTAAATGCATAAATCTGAGAGTTATATAACATTGCAGGCAGGGTACAATACTTTGGATATTGACTTTAGACAAGCACAGAATTTTCTTGTATGTATTTATTCATATGTGGACTCACGACTCCTCTATTATTAATATTTATACGACTCCTCTATTATCTATTATATTCTAATATTTAGGAGCCTTTCATAATACTTAATAAAGTTAAGAACGAAGGTTTGTTTCTGACCTTGGGACACAAAAATAGAAACTTAACTCAGACAAATGGCATCTGCTCCCCCTGCTGAGGAAGATGCAGTTAAGTGATTCTCAAATATGAGTCTGTGCTTGAATGTTGCACATGTTCCACTGTGTCATATTCTACGATCACACAGGTAAAACTGCCCCTAATGTCACACAGACTGACGAAATATAAGTCAACATGCTGGTTTGTAGCTGGACAGTCGTTGGTTCAGTTCTCAGACTGACTGAGCAAAACTCTGAGGAGAAAAGCTCCATTGTTGAGGTCATGTCTCATCGTTGTGGGACGACAGGGTGCAGGGACGCTCGCGAGCTTCTTCACCTCTGTGTGCCGTTTGACGGGCATGGATGTGGACGGTGCGTCTTTGATGTGCAGGGTGTGACGGGTTGCTTCTTTTGAAGCTGGTGTGACTAAGTGTTGGATGCAGACGTGGGACAATCTGGGGAGTGAGGAAATAGCTCAGGGTCACTCGCAGGCGCTGACCCTTTCAATCAAGATAAAGAGTCACTCAACAAGGGGAAAGCACCAGCGACATTTTTGGGTGTAAGTAGACCCGTGCTGCTGATCTTTGAACCTGGATGAAGATACTAACACACACACACACACACACACACACACTCAAAAAGAGAAAAAGAAAGTTGTAATATTAAATGTGCCAAAAGCTTAAAATGTGTAGAAAAATCGTTAAAAAAACCCATTTTGAGACATTTTCTATAATCAGCAGTCAAGTTGACACCAGTCAATTGCTCAGATTTGTTCCTCAGTAAGTCGGGAACATGATACTGGCTAAAAGAAATGCCAAGAACAGTTTGTAAATACGGTTTCACCCTCTGGCAATCACACACGTTCGTGAACACACACATGCAAGATTTGGAGAATCAGACTGGCATCTAGGAGTGGGCGTCATCCGCCGTGCCCATTCACAACTGCAGCAATAAAAACGCCAAATCTGAAGGATCCCAGCTGTCAGTCAGAAGAAAGGCAATCTCTTTCATTTCAAGGAGTGTAAACACCCGGGGATTCTGGGACTAATTTGTTAAACATAGTTACAGTTGTCAAGGTAAAATCTGTCCCATTTGAAGCTGCTTTCTCCTGCGATGTTTACATTGGAAGTGGCTGATTCCTTTGCCTCTGGCGTATTGACTAGACAGAGCCCATTGTCAATAACTGTCACCCACAGAGGGGAGGAAGAAACAGGGCTCATCTGCCTTTGCCTGCCGTGTAATTAGCACTAAAACAAAATGCTTTGTGTTGAAATGCACAGACTGGCACCCCTGCCAAGTGCACATAACAACGTGTGCCCAAGGAAAACATTGATGGGTGGCATGATGGAACATAATCACCCTTTTCTGACTCACGAGCTATGCAAATGACGCAGATCTGGGACACAAAGGCACTATTACAAGCCAATTACAAACATTTGAACTATGTCATTTATTCTATAATACTGTCTCCTGGCGTGTGGGGGTCTGTGCAAACATAGAGGGAAAATGCACCTAAAATCCACCTGTTCCCCACAGGGCTCAGTGCTAAAGCCCTCCTGGAAAGGAGGAGAAGGCTGCAACGCATTCGGAGCAGGTCTGCTAACAGTCGTATGTGAATATTAAAAGCACCGAATATTATCCTCAGAACAACAATTGTGCCATTGTCTCAGCTACCTGCTGGTGCTATTCTCTGTGGTTTTAGCTAATAGGAGTCATAAATACAGCTCTCTAAGTGGCTTCCCTCTGGATTCCTCTCAAACAAAAAATATCTACACAGCTGGATTAAAGTCAACGGCGTACACACCCTCCCTTCCAAACTAACAGCAATTTACACACACATAACAAACTATACACATATAATGCTTTTAATATTGACTCTGAGTTAATGTGGGCCTTGTTTTTATTGTTGATCATTTCAAATAAAAAAAAAAAACACTTCAGAGACACTTAAAGTGACGCTTAAGTCTTTAGTTGGCTGAAACATTACTGGACTGTAGGTTTCATCATGAGACAAACAGGCTTTAGTTTGTGGACTAAAAGCATCTTCTGATGGCAAAGTAGCTCTGAATTTCTTTATTAAAGGTCGATTGGTTTTTTTTTCATCACAGGTTTCAAAATATTTTACTTTTATATTCTGACTCCACTGTGAAGCATCATGTAAACCACAGAGATCACAGGGAAGCCAGCCTCTTTAGTTTAGATCATAATTAGACGCACAATCAGCCAGAACGCAGGAGGAGAAACAGTGGTAGGAAGGAATCTAACCCTTTTACAGTGACACCAAAATCCCTACCAGGTAAAACTAATCCAGGAATAGCTTTTGATTATTATGATGCCACAAGACAAGTCACTTTAAAGCAAAGCACTGTGGAATGAGTCCGTATGCTAATTACGAGCAAGCAAACAATTTGCATCTGTGACAATTGAAAAGCTCTGAGGTGAGTCGGTGTAGATTTTAACCCTGATGCTTGGGACACGTGTAATTTTTGAGCCATGACTCCGTGATGGCAGTGACGCTTTCAATCTGCTTGTCGACGACTGTCATGTTTAGCTGCTGTGCAACTTTACAACAGCAAATATGTGATGTGTCATTTAAAATGTTAAAATACTGAGTATGTATAATGTGGAATATAGTAGTACCCTAAAACAAATACTCTGGATTGTGTCATATGTTTGGATTCAATAAGCCAAACCCCGGGCAAAGAATGAAACTTTGGATAAATAATATTCGCCAACAAATGTTTAACCACAGCTGGAACAACAGATGTGAGTGTATCTGTGTTTGATTGAGGTTTGGTAGACACTCGCTGATAAAACATGCTCTGTGCTAAACTGATTTTGACTTTCCAATAATCTGCTCCAGTCAAGACTAAGAATAAGATTTTGTTTGGATACATCACTTGTGCTGCTATTTCTCTGGTATTTTCAGCTTTTCATACACTGCAGAGAAATGTCTGTAAAGTTTCTCAGCTTCTAACCCGTCTTGCTCCTCACACCTCGAAGAACCTGTTTGCTCAAGCGTCGTTCGAGCCTGTCAACAAGCACAGGAAACTCCTCCCTCTCTTTACCCTACTTCTCTTCTGCCCGCTCTGCCCCTGACATTCCCCCTGTCCGCCTCTCCTGTCTCCCCAAACACCAGTTTGATTTATGGGCCTGTCGAGCTACCTGGCCCAGGACGACAGGTTATTTCCATTACTGCTGGGATTCTCTGTAATAAGGGGATTTGATGTAATGGCATAGCGCAGAGGCCAGCTGTCTTGTCCTGCCTGAGCAACAACAATAGACCTCCAGAAAGAAAAAATATCTTCCTTGACTTTTGTTGGGTTTATAAGTGGTTAACATGTGTTTTCCACTATGTTTTGCTCATCAACCTGTGATTGATGTGATGTTTTGTAACGTATATCTATAATTTATGTTGTTGAGGCTTAAAATAGGAGGCCACCACACGCGGCTACTTACGCAGGCAGGACGTTCTGCTCACACTTAAACCAACAAAAAGGCCATTTTGCAATTTCAGCTTCTCTAAATGTGTTTGTGAGTGAGTGACGGCAGAGAAGTGAGACCAAACTCAAAGACTTTTAAGACAGTTTCACGGCTCCTCCACTAAAGCGCCTGTCTGTCAGCACGGCCAGATGGCTTGTTGGAGCAAACGCCCGGACTCTTTGATTTTCAACCCGTGTTGTTTTTAAATCTTCTGCCTCGACATTGCATCACTTCCCCTCTGAGGCAGACCCAGACAAAAAGTGTCACTCTCCTGTCGGTGCGTGTGCAGCTCTGACAAAAGCGACTTCACACTTCGTTTAAAATCTCAGCGCCTTATCAAAAAACACGACATTCACTTGTGGAAAACAATGCAAATGAGACACAATATATCAGGGGGAGTATAACAAAGGTCTGCAGTTGTGGAGAGCAGGATAATCTGATTCCAAGGAAGAAACCCAACCCTAACGTGTGTGTATGCAACACAATGTTCATATGCAGTGTTGACTTAAAAGCAGGATCCATACGTGGTATTGAAGCAGCACTGTCCAAGGCGAGGCTCAACCTGATGATGAAAGAGACGAGTCTAAAAGCTCATTAGGAAGTGTAAGATGAAATGACAACTTCTTGGCTTGGGCTGCTGGAAACTATGCCACACACTAACTTTTCAGCACAACTCATGCATAAAACACTTGGCTGTGACGAGCTGTAGACCGCAGCCCACAGTGAGTCCCAGCAGTTATTAATAATGGGAAGTTGTTTATGAACCTGAAAAAGTGGATGACTTATTGATATCATCAGGCTGTTGACAGATGTGCTGCCTGCCCTGTCGGCCTCGCCCTCTCTGTTAGTTTGTTTACACTCACATTTATGCTCCAACATTTATTAGGACCTAAGGACTCAGTTTAACAATTAAAACATTTGTAAACACCCAACCTGTTTATATACGTCTAGCTAAAGTCACACGCTAAAAGCTACTGTTCAATTCACAGTCTTAACACCAGGGTCTGATTCCTCTCCCTCTCTTTGGCAGAGTCTTTTGAGCAAGACCCCCGACCATACAAATGCTGTTTATTAATTATGTAGAGTGAGATGACACTATGTACCTTAATTACAAAATATTATGCTAATAGTATTCTGCAGCTAAATGACCTGCTAACATTAATTAGGGCAGCGTAATAAATTCGGTACTGTTACTGTCCACCTCCCTCAAACTGCTATTTTGGAAGTGATGTTGCAGTTATTGATGCTACGACGACAACAGCCTTTGGACTAAAGAGCAAACACCTACACTTATTTCTAGCGACTGTTTCTCACACTACTTGAAGACGATTTAACATTTTAATGATGCCAAACTAAGACGCAGCCTACTACAAACTTTACACAGTGGAATGGAAAAGCTTGTGTAACCCAATCCTACCTGCTCCGCCGAGGGTGGCAGGCAAAGACACATTCTGCTCGCTTCATAATTTGTCAGGTGTGTCATCGTAATACCGTCTGACGTTTCCATGGTAACTGTCCAAAGGTCTCTATATTTATTAATGCAGGAAGAAAACTGAGATTGAGATTTTGAACTTGGCTCTAATCTGTTTACTCTTGCTCAGTGTCAGGATCACGTCAACATGCCAAGAGCGAGTGGTACACCAGGAATTTGACTTCATTAATTGGCGCTGGCACATTACAAGACAGTTACACAATGCATGAAGAAGACATGAGAGGGCCTCACATAGAGCGCAGACAAGAAGGACTGTTTGACACCAGACTAAACAAAAACACAAGCTGCTTTAAATGCGGAAGTCGTGTGTCACTTCGTCTGCAGATTTTTTGGTTTTCAATATGCTGCTGTTTCCATGATACTATGCTCCTTTAATACACGCAGAGCCTGCTTACTGCAGGGTAGATCTGTGTTAAGTTATCATAAACATCATTTTTATAATCTGATATCTGAAATACTGTGTGCATATAAACAATAAGTGACAGGTGCTACTATGAGACCTCCCTTTATGTACTTTATTGAGCCTGTGCTTGATAAAAACAAACATCAGATGAAACTGAGGGGAAACAAGTGAAGCAGTTTTCATTTTTGGAGATTAAATCTAAAAGCATCGACCATAATCTCAACAACCAGCGGTTTCATTTTGAAGCTCACCCTATGATACATGTCCACCTTTCACAACTGGTGCAGCCAAAGACAAGAACGAACTTCAACCCTCAGCAGCTTTTAAGCCGACACTGACAAGACGCCATTAGTGCTGATAAAAAAACACAGGCTTTAACATCTACAAATCTGTGGCGACTGAACAAATTCTGTCTGTGAATGGAGATAAAGTCATAGGGATTAAAGCAACAATTACCAACAATTAATGGAGCTTGTGTGTAAGATTGTTTTCCTAACGGTCATTTCCAAGACCAGCTTTGAACATCAGCTATCAGAAGTTTTTTCCTTAGTTTGCAAAATTGCACTTATTACACAAAATACACATAAAGATCAAATCAGCATTTAATTCAGCTGCTTTTCCATCTCTGACACAGATAGACAGCAAAGGCTCTTTACCTTCCTCCAGCTGCTTCAGAGCCCGGTTTGTTGTGGGCCACCAGGCAGAGGAAGGCAGGCCGGGGGGGTGGGAAAGCGTAGTGGGTGTTCTGCAGCGTCTGGGCTGGACCAGGCTAGCACCGACTGTGGCTCAGCAGGTGGGTGTGTGTTGTGTAACCCAAAGCTGTGGTTGTATTTTTTTTTCCACGTGAGCTGTCAACTGGTTTCATGGCACACGGAGATAAAGAGGGCAAGAGAGAGAAAAAGATTTAATTCAATTAATTCCCACAGTGACAGTTTTCTTTCTGAAAATAACGAGTATATTTGTAAAGTGCAGAGAAACACAAGGTTGTTGTGTTTGTCTAGTGATGACACCACAGCTTCTTCTTTTTCTCAGTATTTAACTAAAGTAAAACTTTACAAATAATAGTCCTGCTACAAAAAAACAATGAAGCAGTAAAACCAAACGTTTTCATACCTTCCTGTTTTAAAACACTGTAATCTTGGACGACTGACAAGACATTTGATGATACTTGTGTAATATACGCTATAAAATTTTTATGTCTCTCATAAAAAGCTGTTTCTGTGAATTAGAAGGTGTTAAGTTGGGTTTACCCTTCATTACATGCTGAAATTTGCCTTGGGTGTTGAAGAAGAAAGTGGGCAAGCGAGACCAGAGGTGTAATTGGGTAGAAAAGTATTGCTTTTCTAGCATAAAACTGTGCTGGAGAGAAAGTTAACCTGAGTAAAAACAAGTGTGCAGAGGCAGATTTTACCTGCAACCAGTCTTTTCTCCTCCTTTTTCCCCAGACAACACACACACACACACACACACACACACACACACACACAAACAGGCAGTGGTTGTACAGTTGTGTGAGGAGAGGAGTAAGGGTGGGTAATTTAAAGCTGAATTAGGACCTTTTCTACTGATGCCATATTGTCAACATGGCCCGTAAAACCTCCTCCTCCAACCCCCCCCCCCACTCCTCTGCCATTCTCCCTTCAGTTCCTCTTTATTTGTTCTAATTCCAGGGACCGGCTGGGTCTTGCCTGGATTTGGAGAGTGCTTGGTTTCAAAGGGTAATTGACACCTTACCTGTAATTTCATGGTTTCACTCCACCTGCCTTTGATGTCTGGGTCTTGGTTGGGGCCGGGATGTGGAGAGAAGAGACAGTGTCGGTGTGCTGCTGCATGTTCCACCGAGAGTCTCTTCCAGCCCGCCTGAGTGTTTTTCTCAACATGAATGACGTCTCATGCAAACCCAGGTTATTAAAGAATAAGAGGGGCGTTCCGTGGGCTGCTGAGAAGCTTTTCTTGTGGTGACAAATATTCAGTCTTGACAACTCTACGAGGATCAGAGATGAGTCAGGGACAGAGCTGATGACCTCCCCAATTAAGTTTTCAGCTGTATTCTTCACCAAACCCACAGCTCATACAGTGTTTGGCATGTTGTCACATGACTAACGTTCAGCTGTAAGGCCGTGCTGTAACACTTGGGCACAGACAATGACCATCACCATCATCAAATTCACTTTTAGTTACAGTAAACGCACTTGAAATAAAAATGCATTTGCTTTTTGTATCATCAAGGAATATCAGGTTTTCTTCTGTCCCACACAACAGTAGGCTACGACAGCCTGCTAATCCTGGGCTGTTATCACCTCAGCGTGCCTGGTGGTGAATGTAAAAATGTTAGCCCGTCCGTGCATTGTGCCTCACCGATGTCTGCATGCTCACACATGCAACTGAAATGGGTCGGATCTTACGTTCGAATCATCCTTCTCGTTGTTTGTCGGCAGCAAATGATGATATTCATGGAAAGAGCTGTTTTGGTGTGTCGGATGAAAGAAGCAGTTTGCGCTGGAAGCAACAGTTCAACCAGAAATGACTTAGAATGAACATTAGCTGCATTAATGGAAAAGCTTGTTTCTGTGGTTGTGATGTTTCGTGTGTGTCTGGTTAGTGCAGCAGAGATGCTTCTTGCAGGGGTGAGAGGAAGGCTAGCAGCAGATCCAGGCGAGCAGCAGTGAGTGATGAGAGGGGAGTGACAGGAAAATTGCATTTGTGCAACCATGAATCATTACAAACAACCCTTTAAAAGACACCCCTCACTGTAATTACCTCCTCTGCCATGCTCTATTACGGGGTACTTTATTACCTTCTATTACTTTGCTGTGCCTGCCTTGGCAGATGTAGACCTCACAGTGACTAACAAAGCTTGGCAGGTGAATCTACAGGACTACATTTCTGTTCGAGTGCAAAAATACAGGCACAAAAAGAGCAGCGTTTTAAAGGAGGATTACGTAATTTGGGATTTGTTGATTCCAACAACACTGAGGCCTACAGGAGCCTGAAGCTAACGCAGGTCACTTTTTACTAATGGACACAAGGTCTAAAGGTGCAAACTGGGTTAGAAATATCACTTGTTGCTTGTTGTTTGGCTCAAACCAAGTATTATCCCTTGTCTATTCAGTGTTTTAGGTTCTTTTCGTGTAACGGAGGAGACCAGAACAGACCAGACTGTTGTCTGTGGTAGTTACACAACAAGAGTCACAGTGTGAGTAGACAAATAAAACCAAATAAAACTGAAAATCGTGCATGTTTTTATGCTTTTGCAGGAGTTGACGGTTAATAAATGCAGTTTTTTGCCTTTATGCTATAACTCTGCTGCTTGGAGGCAAATGAGATTTTATTTTGTCCAATGAGATAAAAGAATTTACACGTTGTCTCTGGTCACTATGCAAACATGTTGTTTACAGGTCCTAATAGGAGACTGGGCTAATTACATGGGAAGACCACTGCATGTTTTTATTTAATCTTTTTGTGTGTGTGTGTTTTTTTTTTACAATGGGGTTGATGAACCTTGTGAAGAAGTTGAGACAGACTCAGCGGATCACAGAAAAGTGGATCAGTACATGAGGGCGGTCGGGTGTGTGTGTGTGTGTGTGTGTGTGTGGGGGGGGTTCTGAGGCAAAGCAGAATGAATGAACAAGTGAAAACATATTGGTCATCCTGAGTTCAGCCCCTCTCTCCCGCTGTGAGCCCTGACCGCGGGCTGCTTCACTGCCTCGCTGCTCTGGCTCTGCAGGGACGCTGGGCATACGTCCAGTTTTCTGTCCAAATTACCAGCTCCGCTTCACAGAAGAAGGCCAGCGGGGTGAGAAGATCCCCCCCCCCCCCCGATCTAAACCCTTAGCTGGACCGACAAAGCTGACGGAGCGTCGCGGATGGCCCTGGGTTGCACCTGCACTGGACTTTCCAGTCCTTCCCCCCTTTGGTTCGCACACACACACACACACACACACACACACACACACACACACACACAACCCCCAGACCATATTCCTGTGTCCATTTTGTGGGGTTCAGTCAAATGGCCTATAAATTCACCAAAACTCTAACCTGTGGTAACTGTTCAAACAGGAACCTGCTCAAAATATTACTGAATTAACAGTAATAACAGATTTAATAGATTTTTGGTGATTTATTAAATATATTTATTTCATATTTAGGGGGCCAGTAGGGGCCAGTAGGGGCCAGTAGGTGTCTTCTGAAATACTCTAGTTGTGTTATTGTTTAGTAATTTACTTCACACTGGATCCTTTGGGCTCTGGCTTATTCTTTAAAGTGAACCAAGAACGTGTCACTATCAGATCTTCAAGGGTCACACTAGGTCGTGTTATCATTTAGTCTTCGGGCACAAAGACTTCCCATGGAGGTTTGGAGTGTTAGGGTATCATGGATGACGGGCGGCTTCCCGGGTCTTTGCTGTTTGTCCTGGCCCTGCCTTGGGGTTGGGGGCTGTGTTTACCTCATAACAAAAGCAACATGGTTTTGATGCTATGCCAGTGTAAACTGTAAACACCACACACACACACACACACACACTGCTGTAACTCTTTGTCGCTCTGAATTTATATACACTGAGACCATACCACTCACTCATTACCACCACTGTGTTGCCCTTAAGCAAGGCACTTCATCTGTAATTGCAGCAGTGGAGCTGCCAGCTGTGGCTGTACTGGGCAGCTTCCAGGTGTGAATGGTTTAAAGTTAGTTTCCTGCCTTCCAGGTGGCCACGGGCTTCAATTCATTCCATCGCTTGATGAAAATCTACTTGTAGTGACTTGAAACCTAATGTAATGTAAACAAGAGTGTTTTTAAAAATGATCTCTGATAAAATTCCAAATGGTGATATATCACAAATTTGTCACAAAATAATTTAAAAAAATAATTTTAGATTTTAAAGACACATTCATTTTGTTGGCCGACCTATTTTCAGCTTGTTCGAAGCCTCACGATTTTCAGTTGTGCTGAAATAAATAAAAACAGTAACTTTAATTGGAAGGCTGGAAAGGGATAGTTGTTAATTATCACAATTAGAAATTAATGGGATTAAAAATCCAAACCCACCCCGTGCTAGTTTTATTAATGGCCCTACTCCCAACAGCTGTTCGTCTTCCGTTCCTCCAGAATCTTTGGACCCGACCAGGAGCTGACCAGTACCTCAAATGTGACCCCCCCCCAGGTTAGACACCTGAAGCAGTGAACCCAGACAAATGTGGGTGAGGAACCTCAGAACCACTGAACCTCCAACATGCCCACAAACCACCATCGCACCAACTCAGGTCCACCTGGAATAAAGTGCTCTCACAGGCCCTTCCCAGTACTGATCCTTAACCCCACCCCCACCCCTCGCCCCACAATCATAACCCTAGAGATCTCAGTCTGCCATGGAGGCTGAATCCGCCCTCTGGATGAACCTTTCCTTGGGACCCTGAGCTCAGAGGGGGCTGGATTAGAGGGTGGCCCCTGCAAGGCGGCATGTGTTTGTGGGTATGTGTGTGTGTAAGTGGAGAGGGGGTTCTACATAGATGGATGGATGTTAAGAAAATAGATTTTCACTAAAATAATGAAAATTAACAAAAGAGGTGCAAAGTTTCATGTTCAGTTTCAGGTCCACGTGCATTTGTGCTATTCAAGTTGTAGATGTAAAGACCTCACCCCCCCCACCCAACGTCCAACCTCATACGCCTCCACTGCCAATCTCTCGTACTGAACCGCAGGGGCTCCTCCCTGGACCCCCCCCCCCCCCACCGCCTCCACTCCCCCATCATGCACCTGTTCACAGCTCTGTCCCAGCCTGCCCTCCTTCCCCTGCAGCATTCCTCTGAACACACACACACACACACACACACACACACACACACACGCACACACACACAGACACACACACACACAGACACACACACACGATACCCTGAAAGACAAACACCTAGTTAAAAAAAACACAGCAGGGTATTTAAGCACTGGTCCTATCAGGAGGCTTCCTCACATTTGATTTATGTGTTTCATCCCTACAACAGCAAGAAGTTCTGAATCTTCCTCTTGATGACAAACAAGAGACTGACGTTCCGTGATGAGTTTGGAGTCTGTACATCCCCAACATAAAATACAGCCCTGTCTTCCTCCCTGCCAAGCTGTGTGCAAGCGTTAGAGCCTCAGACAGGCTGCAGTGCCAAGGCCTTGTCTAACCCCTTGATTTTCTGCCCAGAGAAGTGTTGGGACTTGTTTGGGAGATGTAACATGGGGTAAGGAAGGTTCCCAACTCGGTCCCATCATGCAGCTTCACTCACCAACTACATTTTGATCAGAAAAACCTGCAGGAGAAATAAACACTAAAACTGAATATGAAAACAGAAAGGTACTTGCTGTAAAACAGTTTCTGACATCAGTGAAGAAAAGTCATGGGTTCTCCACACAGCCATACTTAAGCTCTCGGGGATATGTACAGTGTACTCTGTCCATGCAGTAGTTCTCAAACTGTGAGGTGAGAACCTTCCACTGCACAGTAAACAAACAAATGCTCGAATCATGATGAAAGATCATCAGGGTTCAGTCTGGAGCCACAGAGGAAAATAAAAATAAACTCAGAAAAGAAAAAAGTTCAGACAAATCCTTTTGTTCTCACTTCTTCTTCCTTTACCAAGCCTGTATTTTGTGGTGTGTGTGAAAAGCAAATATAAGAACTGACTGAAGTTTAGCAAACTGCGCATTTATTGCTGCATTACAGTGCTGCAGAAGTACCTTTCTAACAGCTGCTCTCTTGCTTCAGGACAAGGCAGGAAGTCATATTTTGGTTGGACCAATGGTGTTACAGTTTGTTTTGTTGTGTCCTCGGGGGCAGTGAGAGTGAGTTCACCTCAGCTTGGTCACTCCTTCTGTTTACCACCCATTGGACAACAGGGAAACAGACCTCGGAAAGGTCAGGCGGTAACAATAGCTGGACTGTGCTGTCCTGAGTCCCAGTCTCACACAATGACCATGTCCATGTGAATTAGTGTAGGGTGGTGGCAGAGCCCGGTCCGGCCGGGGCTAATAGCTTATTACACAGTGTAAAGTGACAGTGTGATCTGGAGAAGTGCCAGGAGAAGGGCCCAATTAAAGGAGAGGAGGAGTGTGTGTGTGTGTGTGTGTGTGTGTGTGTGCAGGGCGTGGGGGGTGGGAGTACGAACGGAGGGGGGTGAGGACGAGGGATGTACATTCCTCTGAGCTTCACTTTAATTCGCCCGTGACAGATTCCCTGGGGACTGACACCGTCCTTCTTTGAAAATATTTGAGTCCCTGCTCTGTTGTTCCAAAACAAACGTGAAACGCGCTCACAGGCCATGTTACCACTGCACAGTTATGGGTAAACAACAGTGTTTACTTGTGGATACAGTTTGAGAAACGGGACATGGAGAATATGGTGGAGCAATATTCTCTGCAACAACACATGACAGCACGTACAGCACGGCCAGTCATCCAGAGCAGCTTGCAGAATAAGCTTAAGGTGTGTTTGTGTCTATTCACCACAAAGCACATTTAGTGCTTAGGTTTTCTACAGTGGTTGTTGGACTAATGTGACTGCTCAGTACGGGCCTCACCTGAATTTTCTCACCTTTGTTCTTTCGGGCGCACTGCGACGTGTCTTGGCTCCGGATCAGTTTTAGCTCCAAGATGTCGCCTTTTCGCTCCTGACATTTAGTAGTTTCTGTCTTAAAAGTGCAAAACCCCGGAGTGTGTTTCCTTTTACTGTGGATGCAGCCACGTAGACTTTTCAATTCTTCTTTGATCTATAAATTTCTAATAATACAAATAGTCATTTTTGGTTTTGGGTGTTTGTAGTGATAAAGAAATGTATTATACATTGTTGTGGTTATTTCAATTCTCAAATTTGTACATAAGTAACTGTACATAACTATAAACAAACTGTTAACTATTATGTTAAGTTTCTCCTGTTATTTTATTCCTCTGTCAACAACAATATGAACGGTGAGTAAACCGCTCGGCCAAAGTTTCAGCACAGCTTCATGGCACCTCATCAAGACGTCACACACTTTAATAGTGGAGACAATATTTCCCCATTGCTGGATAAGCCAAAGTAAATCTTCTGTAACTAAGTGTTACCAGGATTTTTCTCAATGGGATGGAGATTCTGTCAGTGCGATGTTTAAGCTCCAGGAGGAAGAACAACTGAAGGGGTTAATGTAATCCATTTCATTGGTGGGGGCCTCTAATAACTGGTCTCTCCCTGCGTCTCCATTGGCCCGGGGAGTTTCCATTGTGCTGGCCGGTGCAGGTGTGGGACATGCTTTGTTGATCATAATCCCCCAAGCAAGGGGAGAGGCTTTGAGTGTGTTTGACGTACCCCACCGGCAGGCCCTTTGCTCCTCGGCCGCCGAGCAGCCACCGTCTCCAGCGGCCACTCATGGGATCCGACAGGCGGAAAAATAATGAACAACACCTCAACCCAGAGCTGACCTGGCTCCAATTCACCAGCTCCACACGAGGAGTAAACGAACCACTTAATTGAACCTTCCAGGATCAAATCATACTCAGAACCCCCACCAAAGTTACCTCGCGATCAACCATCCTCCTTCCCCCGAACCTCAGCCTCTTTCTCAGACTCGGCCCTTCAAGATGTTTTCCTACAACGCCCTTGTTCTCGTCCTTCTACCTCTGTCAGTTTTATTATGTTGTAACAGTTCGTGCACCTGACAGGCAGATAAAGTGACCATGAGTTATTTAGAAACTGTTCACTGCTCGTACAGTTTACAAACATTTCCTGTCACATCCAAATATCCTGAAATGATTTTTTTAATCTCCAGTTTTTTCTTCTGTATTAAGGTAATGAAAAATAAGGAGTTTCAAGTCTTAGTAAGTTTTGTTCTTAAGTACTAATCCAAGTACATTTTATGTTACTTTATACAGTATATCCACTTTACTGCAGTTCAGTGAGACATACTGTAATTTTATTCTCCTACATTTGTACTTGAGCTGCAGTTTAATAGAAAAAATATAAATCAACTTAGAAAATGTGACAAATTCAGACATAAAACAGTAAAAAAAAATCCAAAATATAATAAAAAACATATTTAAAGGCATTTTTTTCTACAATAAGTACTTTAACTTTGGCTAAAAATGCCATGTTGTTCGAAATAAGTAACATAATAAAGGACGTATTTTAAATACTTGTTTAAAGTCCAACACTCTTCAAAACTTACTGTACAGTATTTCCTGTACTTTCATTACTGTAAACATGTAAAAATGATAAAAATGCGGATAAGACTTAAGGTATTTAAAATCTGTGCTGCCACATTTAATTCTAGTTTTACTTCCAGAATATGACATTGACTTATATAACATACTAATAACCTTTAATTATCAAGATGCAGGTGAGTGAAACACACAGCTCAGTTCAGTGCAAGTGTCTTTTATAGCATTAACTAATGGTATTTAAGGTTCAGCTCATTTGTGGTGGTAAAGTGACCCTGACAGGACGGGACAAGTCCAAAACGCAGCCGTCAACCTCTTTCTCCAGACACAACTTCACTCGCCAGCATCAGATTTTTTTGGAAGTTTGTGTAAAGGTTTGGGAAAGAGCCTGCCCAGATACAGTAACTGATCATGAGTATCCTGTTTTTATTTAAGAGCAATAGATTACAGTAAAGCGAAACTACCTGTCGCATCATTATAGAACGTCTTCAATAAGAAGTTGCCAGTTTTTACAGATACTATGATGAAAAAAACTGGTCACCACCACAGATGAGTATTTAAGAGGAAATCTGTCTATTTATCTATGAACCTCTGGTGAAATGATCCACTGACCTGACACAACAACACTCTGCTGCTCTTATTTAACATCCCAGAGATCCTGGATGCTCCTTTACATTAAACTATAAGACAGGACCAACCAGTTCCTGTGTGTGCTCCCTCTAAGATGTTTCTCATCCCCCTGTCTCTGTCCTCTATCAGAGGAACAGTTTGGGCCGGGGTCCTGAGGGGTCGTTTTAGGACACAAACCTTCAGCACACACTCACCTCTTGAAAAACAGCACCCATGGTCCCGTGTTCAACTCGCTTCCCAGCTGGACCAACAATGCTGCTTTTCAAACGTTAGCCGTGTGGGTGCCAAATTAGGATGGAGAGCCCGATGTTCCAGGCGCAAAAAGAAGGTGATCAAACAGCGCATGGATCAGTGGATCTCCTCTAATTGAGAAGTTCTCACTTGGCAGCGGACTGCTGCAGTGGAAAATACAACTGAGCTGGACTTGTACGGTCAGATCTGGGTCATCAAACTGTCCTTCAGGAGTCATCGTGGCCTGAGAGAGCAGCTCTGCACTAAGACAGAACCAAGAAACACATTTCAGACAAATCGGAGCGATAAAATAACCCATAAACATTCTCAGCAGTGGGTTCTGCAAATTAGATCACGACAGCATAAATCCTGGCTATGAAGTCGTGTTTACGTTCATAGGCTTTAATTAGTAGGTCATAGTATGATTAATTAATCTGGGGCCACACAAGTGCATAGCATGAGATAAAACTTTCAACAAGCTTTTATTATATTGTCAATTTTTACCCTGTAACTATATTTAGACCCTCTGGTCAATAAAAGACAAAGCTATTTACCGAATCTTCAGATTCACTGAGGGAAAACAGACGAAGTTAAGATGATGGGAAAGTACTACCATATCAGTTTCACAGAATAATACTCAAGTACCTTTAACACATGCATGGTGTGTATAAATATTTGCGGAGGGAAATTCTCGGTGCGTCGATTCTTAGCAGGAACAAAGCAAGATGGCCGCCTCTCAATCTGGGGCAAACAGTGCCGGAGAATGGAGACCAAAGACTTGCTTAAACCCCCTTGGACTAAGGAGAATATCTTCAGAGAGTCCCTAATTGATACATGGGGATTGGCGTGAAGGGCCGGGAACAAAAGCTGTATTGTTTCACTGTTTTGTGAATCAAGACGTCTGTCAGCTGCGGTGTCTTTGCAGGGAGCCTGGCTCACCTCCAAACTGAACTTTCTCTCTTGACTTTGGCAAAGACTATCCTGGCACCGATACGAGGACGTGTTGCCGGACTTGAGGCGTGACATGACAACAGGCCATTTTCATTCAGAATTGATAAACTCACTTATAATGCTGCAGAGAAAATCACGGCCATAAATAGAACATAAAAAAAGAGAATTATACATCAGGGAAAACAGGAATTTCCTAGAAAAAAAAATTCCATATGTATATATATTTTATAATTTTTTTAGATTCCTATTAGAGGTGACAGATGAGGCGGTTTTGGTGGTTGACCACTGGGCAACGTTCCCATTTCCCCACAACAGAAAACAAATGTAAATAAACTGTAAGAAACTGGATGTTTTTCCTCAGATCCAAAAGGAAGTGACTGACGAAACACAATAAAAGAGACAGGCAGATTATTCTTGTTTCACTTGGACTTAAATGATCTTAAATCACTAAAGGGACAAATAAATGCAGGAACCTCAGACATATTATTTTCAGATCAAGAGAATCGAATGCTGAGTTAAACGTTAGTTCATTAACATCTTTAATTCTGCAGCCAGGCTTTGCTTTTTTTTTTAATTCACATATAATAAACATACATAAAATATGAATAAAAACTGAAATGAAACTCATATAATCTGTTAAATAAAAAAAAACATTTCTGAACAAGTTGTTTCTGGAGAAAAAAGGTTCACTAAGTTTAAGAAACTAAAACGTGCACAGTGAGTAAAGGCTGCAGACACTGAACTTAACTAACGTGGGAGTGTTTTGTTGTATTGTCCTCAAATGGAGTAGAAATAATTAAATATCAGATTAGAGTCAATTTGCATTCAAATGGAGATCTGTGTTTTAAATGATGCATGGCAGCACAACAGAGAGCACATGATATTTATTTCTAATCACAGCTCAAACTGCCTGCGAGCTGTGTGTTTAAGGATAAAAGAGACAGTAGATACAAAAGCTATTCTATGATTGTCACGTTGAATCCTGAGAGAAACCATAATAATCACATAGAGTCTTTCAATATATAATATATTCTGATGCATTCTGGGGTGTAGTGATACTGTTTTCGGCACATTTTGGAAGCTAATATTTATATCACTTCTGCTTTAATCGAACTATGTTCAGACGACAGTAGAAAAAATGTCTATTAGCATAAATAGCATAAATAGTGACAAACGATCTTTATAATTTACAAAAATACACATTTGGAAAGTATTTACATCAGCTGCAGTGCTGTGGTTTCAGTCAAAATGGAGGATAGAAAAATAACAACAAGGCGAGTCCTGTTTCGGATCAGATTTATATTACATCAATTATTACTGTGTTTGGAAAGGGTCTAAATGTACAGGTAAGGCCTTTAGAGCAGGGCACCTTGATCTCCTGTCATGGCTGTGCTGAGGTAACGGTGGTCTCACAAAGGCAACTTTGGCAGATTGTTTCAACATAAGTAATCAAACTTTGAGGGTTTGGCCACACCAAAGAAATCTGATCTAGATTTGGCAAAACTGGCATTTATATCTTGAATATGACAGAGCGACGCCGAAACTGCCAGAAAAGGTCAAACGGTACGTCAACAACCGACGTGTTGAGCGGTTGTCTTACCTTGAAAGTCTTTTATTAGCATTTAGAGCAAAGCAGGAGCTTTGATGTACTAAAGGAAACAAGTACAAAGATAAGTGCTCACTTTTTTCTGCTCGATTTTTCTGGCTGGTGTTTCCACAGTTTGAGTGATTGTCAAGGTAAATCATGCATAAGTAAAATATTTTCTGTTCTCTAATCTCTCCGGTGATCCGAGCAGTGAAGGGGGTGTCGTGTTCGCTCTGACCTGGCTGCTGAAATGCACATATCTGTTGTGTGTACATGTGTTCTGTTGTCAGCAGGCGGTTCTGACGGAGCGGCTCCTAAAGCTCAGTCCCGTCCCTGGGATAGATCAGGCTGTTGACACTGAAGCTGTTGTAGAAGTGACCGTTGAACTGTCCGCCCTGCCCGCTGCCGAACGTGTTGTAGTACACTCCGCGGTTGAAATGCAGGCCCTCGCTGTGCTCTGACAACCCAGCGTCCTGGCCACCGTGGTTGTGGTGGTACGGGCTCAGGGCCGTAATGTTCCTGTTCGAGAGCTCGTTCACCAGTCCAAGGGACCCCTGCCGGCTGGGGGCCCCCGAGCTTAGCGTGGACATGCTGCTGTAAAAGTTATTAAAACAAGGAGCGGCTGAGGCCAGTCCAGGCGGGGATGACGACACTGAGCTCTTGTGATTGTCGGCCATCGCCTCCAGTTCGGGGGACGAGGGCCCCGGCAGCTGAGGACTGTCTGAGGGCTTCAGTGAGGCCGCCGCTGCCGCCGACCTGCCATCCTCAACTTTTGTGGCCCCTGCTGCCGCCACCACTGCTCCTCCTGCGCCGCTCGTTTCTGAACGTCTTTTTCTTTTCCTGCGGAAATTTCCGTTGTCAAACATCTTTTCACAGTTTGGGTCTAAGGTCCAGTAGTTTCCTTTTCCTGCATTTGAGGATAAGAAACACAGCTGAATTATTTTAGTTTGGGTTCAGTAAAACTTGACCTCACGTGGTTTTAAGGCCCACGTATGTGTGTGTGTGTGTGTGTGTGTGTGTGTGTGTGTGTGTGTGTGTGTAAGCTCCACTGTCCGAATAAAAACTTTTTGAATTTGTTTTTTCTTCAGACTTAGGTAGACAGATGTGTGACAGCAAACATCTGTCCCCTTTAATGTGAGAGCAAAATATTATAAATCACATTGCAACATTTCAGTCAAGTTCATGTACAATAGTGCGGAGAAATAAAATACTCCAATATTTAAGTAATATGTCTATGAAGTTATATATGTATTTAAATCAATTTCTATTTCATTTTTGTGCCATAATATTTTGTGCCCCAACCCTTTGTTGACCTTAGACCTTCAGCTGCTAAAGCTGTTACTTCTGTAGTTGAATCACCTTTTCATGATAAATATATTTCTAGTAATCTGCAGATTACCCCAGTGCATCCATGAGTGTCAGCTCAGTGCTGATAGAAACATATGAAGATGAGACTATTATACTGTATTATTTTATTATGATGTGTTGAAAAGCTAAAATGAATGCTGACCCATTTCACCTCTAATTCAACCTCAGCTGTACCTTAAGCCCACATGTTAATTCTAATATGTCTCCTGGTGCGTTCATGGTACCTGGGTCGTCCTCGTCCCTCGGGACTTTCTTGAAGCAGTCGTTCAGAGACAAGTTGTGCCGAATCGAGTTCTGCCAACCGGCTTTGCTTTTCTTATAAAATGGGAAATTGTCGGCGACGTACTGGTAGATCTGGCTCAGGGTCAGCTTCTTCTCGTGCGCGTTCTGGATGGCCATGGCTATGAGCGCGGAGTAGGAGTAAGGCGGCCGCACCAGCTTCAGCAGCTCCTCCTGGCTGGCGATGGACAGCCAGCCCAGGTCGGGCGCGCCGAACCCAGGTGAGTTTGTTATGAACTGCCGCTGCGAGCTGTAGGAGGGCGGGATGAACGACGCCGGATTGTTTCCGTGCAGGTAAGACGCGGAGGAGTTCACGCCCGGCCCGTTGAGCCAAAGGTACGGGTTTGGAGACGATGCGTAATCCCCGAGGCCGTAGCCGGCGGGTCTCTGTGCGCCCTGGAGGCTCTGCTGGTGGTACATGCCGTTGAAGTTGTCGCAGTAGACGGCGGCCATGTCCGGGCCCTCTTGGGCGCCTTTGGGAGGGAGAGAGCCGACGGTAGGGGAGGTGTGGTGCTGGTGCTGGGACTGAGGGTCGACGGAGTTCATCACTCCCCGCGGGAAATCCCAGAGGAAACGCTGAAGCGGTTCAGGTGGTGATCAGGTAGCAGCAACAAGTGTCAGGGAGGAGGATGGAGGAGTTTGGGGAGTTTTAATAGTATAAACCCCTCACAGCTGCCACATCCAGACACCAGATAATTCCCAACAGCCAATAGACACACACTGAGTAACAGGGGGTGTGGTCAGGTTCTGCCTCATTCAGCAGAGACTGGGTCACTGGTTCTCAAATGTTTCCCCTGTCCAAACCTCCTGGAGAGACACAGCAGACACCTGCTGGGATCTGATTTACTCCGGGGGACTGCGGCTGTGACCTTTGAACCTCAGTCAGCAAACAACAAACCTGACTCAGGCTGCACTAACAACTGTTAGAATAACATTCGGATTATCTTCCATCATTTGTATCTGACGTTTAGTCAGATTACAAACTCTCATAGTGGGTAAAAAGCTGCCCGACATTTGTTCCAGCCTGAGTTCAAGAGTTTTCCTTAAGATAAAAGTGAAAACAAAGCCAAGAGTTTTATCTGCACCATGTTGGTTCTTTTTAAAATTTTGTTTTTTGTTTTTTTTTTTGTCAGGAACAAAAAAAAAAAAAAACATATATGGGAATATATCAGTATTATATCCTGTAGGTTTATAAATGTAGAACTGTTTATTTAGTGTCATTATATATAACATTACAGGGTCCTGGTAGTCCAGCTGTTCAGTGCAGTCCACTGAATAAATAAACAAGAAATCCATAAACAAAAGCTAAATTCTCATTTCCACTGAACCCTGATGAATCCTAATAGACAAATATAAAATATAATTACCATTATTACCTGATTTTATCCATCCAGGTTACAACATAATGAAAATAAAGACATTAGCAGCTACTCGGTTGATTATTTCAGCTCATTTGTACTGATGAGCTCTGCAGCGTTCATTTGTTTTAACAGATGATTTAACAGATATTTTTGTAAACACTGTCAAATATGAAGCGATGAGCAGCAGCGTTTCCTTCCCAGCTGGGAGAGGAAACAACCCACAGGCTGCTCAGTGAGTTATAGCAGAGTCTGAGTGAAAGTCTGCATCAGATCTATGAAATAAATAAATCAATCACACGGAAAGTGATGCAATGTTTATTTAGGGCCTCTGACTTTATTTATACGTAGATATTGTGAAATACAGTTTTCTCACCTCATTCAATGAGGTAATGTCATTAAATTACATGTAGTAATGCTGTGAACTGTCAAAATGTCTCACATGAAAAACTGCTTCACAGATTTGTGACGTTACACATCCTGAGGCCAGAATGAACAAATCTGATTGTTTGAAGAGGTTGAAACTTGGTTTTGTGGCTAATGAAGGTGTCTGGAGAAAATTTAGACATTTGCTTTTTATTTTTTCCTGGTTTGTTCAGATGAGGATCTGATCCCTAAGAAGAAGGGTTTAATTAAGATTCTTCTTTATTTTCATTTTGCAGAAAACCTATTAAAAACAAATGAAGGGACATGTTGTACATATGTTAAACAGCCTGAGTGCTGTGTAGAAAACATGAGCTGCATGAACAAAACAAAGGTGGTGTCATATGTGTGTATAATCTTTCCCTTAAATCTTTATGATTGTTACACACACACACACACACACACACACGCACACACGCACACACACCTTTCAGAGATGCCAGAGATGGCAGCTGTCTTAGTTGATTGGATCAGATTGGGTCCAGGTGTTCCCAGCTGCACTGATGTCCCGCCCACCAATGATCTGCAAGAAAACTGGGACCAACCAGCAATAAACCAACAAACAAGAATATAAAACCACTTGAATTTTGTTCATCCATCCATCATCTAGACCCCCTTAGTCCTAACCAGGGTCCCAGGGATCTGCTGGAGCCTATCCCAGCTCTCTCTGGGTGAAAGGCAGGGGTCCACCCTGGACAGGTCACCAGTCCATCACAGGGCCACATAGAGACAAACAACCTCACACACTCACACTCACTCCTATGGGCAATTTAGAGTCACCAATCAACCTGACATACATGTTTTTGGACTGTGGGAGGAAACCAGAGGACCTGGAGAAAACCCACACAAGCACAGGGAGAACATGCAGACTCCACACAGAAAGGCCCCTGATGGGTTTCAAACCAGGAACCTTCTTGATATGAGGCAACAGTGCTAACCACTCATCCACCGTGCTGCCCAGTAATAAACCACCAAACAAGAATATATAACCACTTGCCGTCTACTGCTTATTTTAACTGCTGAATTAGTTTAAATGTTGATCTTGCTTCATCACTTTCCTCTGATTTTTAATTAATAAGATGTTGGTCATTTTAGGAACATTTTAACTTGTTTTAACAGATAACGTGTCTAAGTGCTGTCACATGTTTATAGAATTATGTAGTTAGCCTATTTTGGGGGATTTTAATGTGTGAAAAATTAGATCTCAATCACAACTGGACTTGAAATTAGCTACTGTGCCTCCTTGTACTTCGGAGTAAACCCTTCCTTTCACCTCTGACTCTGATAGTTTAAATAAAAATCCCTCGTGGAACCACACTGCCATCTTGAGATCTGCTGTTTTTTTCCCTGTGCCAGCTGTTCTCAAAATCTGTTTTTTTTAAAAGTAGGATCAAACCTTCACCACCAGATGGAGGCAGCTCACTGCAGAGAGCGAACTGTGCTGCAGACGTCTTTGAAGGAGCGACAGCCTCAACACTCTTGATCTGCAGAAATCTAATGTGACCATGTTGCTGTACGATGAGAGCTCCTGCAGAGTGAGAAGTTAAAACATGCTTTCAGATAACATGCAAACTTATTCCAACCCTCCAGAGGAACAAAACTAATGTTCCTTCTGCTCTTCAAAGAAAGACAGAGTTAATATGTAGATGTTACTCTGACCACAGCCTTAAAAGAAGAAGTGTAACGTTTGTTCTTGGAGAGGAACCTTCTAATAAAGTTAACTTAGACCCCCCCCGTGAGCCTGATTCTTCAGGCTGATATTGACACATTATCTGCCAACACTTCCCTGTTTCTCAGCATCTGATAGACTGAGGTTTTTCTCTAACGCAGCTTTTCCGCTGAGATCCAGGCCGCAGGGTAATTGTCCGCACAGCACCAGGAGTCGCTCTGTCTGACTGTAATTTTATAATATCGGGGTTGGCTATGACAATAATCCGTGGGCTCATCAGCGTCGCCAAAAGCTTTTCATAAACTCAAATGTATGTATGAGAACCTAAGACTGAGGAAGAGGGAAGACTGTGTGACGCTGAAGCTCCTGTCAGCAGACGCTACTAAAGAAACACCGTTTTTAGGAAGGTGAAGTTAATGAGTTGAGACTTTTGCTAAGTTAAAAAAACCCAAAGGATGGAACATGGACAGTGGCCACAAGTTCTTTTTGTCTATTGACTCTTTTTGTGATGTTAATTCCACATCTAGTATGAAACACAAAGGAAGCAAATAGAAGGAAACACATGGTGGATCAAGCAGCCGGCCTGGCTTGTTCCCACGTGTGACTGACAGACGTGCCGGTCGTTCTTCAGCACCTTGACTGAGACGTCTCCCTGTGCGGCACACGAGTCGGTGCATTTGTGACATGAATGTAAAGCTCGGGGACGTAAATCTCAAAGCTTCGCAGAGTGCTGCCATACGAGCAGAACAGTAGGCAGGACAGAAAAAATAAAGGACAAGCAGCCTCCTCTCTGCTCTGTCCAGCTGGTGTCTCTTCACAACACACTCAAAACCAAAACATTTCACTGGTACATCTTTACAGAGATGCTCAAAGACGAGCAGAACACATACATAGTGGATTTTTGGAGAGAACATGGGTTCCCATCCTAACATTGCCTCTTAGATATTTTCTGTTTTGTATGTTGTCACAACAAGGTCAAGGTCATTTTGAAAAAAAGCCTTTGCACATAATAAGACAAAAACAAAACAAAAGTACCAGATTACAGTATTACAGTATTTATGAAAACATGGAATATAATGAAACAACAGAAAGAAGAGACAAGAACCAGGCACATGGACATGACCAGTGTCATGTTAGTTGATTTGGTTGTGCATGTGTGTCTCAAAAACATAAACACATCATTTGAACTTTCACATCAGCTGTAACTTTGTCATGCAGTTCATTTACAATGTGGATTCAAAATGTGCTAAACAATATAAATTTGTCATTTAGGGACCAAATTAAGGTGGAAACTAATAAAATGTCCTAAATTAAATGGATGGAAATATGAAACACTCTTGAGAACTTTAAATTATGCGGATATGGAGTAATGAAGGTGCAGTGGTGGTTTTTCTATCCTTGAATGGTTTTACTGTATATAATCAATAAATCCTCACATCTACATGAACAGACAAAACTTGTTGGGATTTACAGCTTTACCACCACAGGTTAGGTGGGGTGGGTGAGCTGCAAATTTGTGGGTGCAAAGACTTATTTATTCCTGTGCCTGAGACAGTCGGGCTCATTCAGCAAACACACAATCTCCATCAGTTACCTCCGAGTCTATTTCTGCGACACATTCACGGCCACACCTCAGGCTCAGTGAATATACCTGTGTTCGGCCAAGCAGGATCATTTACACAGGAAATAAACATCTACACCTTTTATATGTCACACGCAGAGACGTAGGCATGAGGGCAACAGCAGACAGATAAGGATATGTACACACACACACACACACACACACACACACACACACAGAAGGCATTCATAGCAGGAGGTACTAACATAGTGCTGCCCTTTGAGAGGCAGCTACAGCTCTGCGGGCAGAGAGGGCACATACAGGAGATGTTATTGCTCTATATGTTTATAACGCTGCCATGGAAAAATAAGAGGCTCGGCCACAGGCATTTCCTCGGCTCCTCTCTCCCCAGTCACCTCTCCAAGCCTGCGTGGGAGGGAGGCAGTCGGCTTTTATTTGAGGGCTGAGCACATGTCACACTTCATCATTTTCAGAAAGAAGCAACCTAATTTCTCTTTTCGCATATATTTTAGCACAGACCCCCTTCACCACTCGGCTCTGGTTTCTTTGACCACACCAACTATTTGTTGCTTCTATTGTTTGGATTCCTGCAGCACCGGCCCCTGTAATCATCTTATTTATTTGAAATGTTGATTCAGTGTAACATTAGAGACATGGGAAATCAACATAAATATCTCAAGGAGAATATTTGGTGCATTTATTGTTTGGTTTGACCCGTGTGTAGCTCACTACTGCTTGCTTAGAGCTCTGTTTATTTCAGTGCTCTGCTGTTTAAACCTAAGATCTAACATGTGAAGCTGAGACACCACTGAATTTCAGAACCGGGAATCTGCTTTACTCCTTTGTTCGGCTGAACTAAATTGTGAGGAACGTGTGAATCGTGAACAAAACAGGTGAGGTTTTTAACAAAATTAGATCCCATTAGTTCAGAGTGATTCTCTGCAGCTCATTACCCGAGGATTTAAATAGCAGCTAGCAAGTAAACAAACAGCAAAACCTCTGATAGTACCAATGAGTAGGATGTGCATGTTCTTTATCAGGGGTGTCCAATCCTGGTCCTCCAGGGCCACGTCCTGCCTGTTTTCCAACTATCCCTGTTCTACCCACTGCTGATTACCTGGATCAGGTGTGTTCAGTCCATTAGAACCAGGATCGGACACCCCTGTTCTAAATGGACCTCCGACTTGGGAACTAAATGCTATGGTTTGTCCGACAAAGCACCAAAACTGGTCCTGCAGCCTGTAACAGGCTTGAGGATTCAGTTTGTTAAAACCAACTATGAAAGACTCCATTTCTACTGTAGCTGCTCCGACATGAGCAAACCTCTGTCACTTCATGACACACAGTGAATCATAAAAACTGTGACAGTTTCTCCTCAAAGGAAATCACGATGTCACACGCAGATGCAGCTGAAAGTAGCTGTGTTCAGACACTGTTTGATGATCTGACAGGAACTTTGGTTGCAGACCCCTGACTTTACCTTTACACACATAACAAGTGCTGGTCAGAACTAGCTTGGCACCAAATGTGTGTAAAACAGGTGCAACTGGGCATTTTCAACATTTTTTGGCCAGGCTTTTATTTTCTCAGGTAATGGCGTTTATTTTCAGCATCCAGAAATATGACGTGCGTTGTCTGGGAGCTGTTTATATCTGCACTGTTTGTATGTTAAGTTGGAGATTAAGGTGTTTTTGCAGCTGTAATCTGCTTTAAATTGAGGTGTTGAACTATATCTGTGACTTTAAGATTGGACTTATTTAAACCATCTCTCTGTGACTCAAGGACACAGGGAACAAAGGACAAGAAAGTCTAGCTCTAAATGATACTATCAGCCTATGATGGAAATGGAAATAACAGCTGAAATAATGTTGCATTTAATTATTTTCGGACTCAGCTTTGCTTGTTTCTGTCCCTCAGAAACCAGCCCTGCTGGAGATCCAGAGGATAATTCGGCCTCAGATGATGGCGGTGAATGTTTGGTCCCAGTCCGTTTGGCTTTAAAGAGAATGCTTCTTTTGGATGCTGCGGTGTGAGCATGTATATCCCCTTAAAAAGGCAGAACTTTAGCTGCTTGTGCCTCTGATGTGCCATCCAGCTTTAAACTACAGCTTTGCAAAGCTCAGTCTCCTTCAAAGCCGTTTTTCTTTTTTCCTCCTCTTTTGGCTTTTTCGCCCATTTCTGCCAGCTCCCACTCTGCTCCGCCTGCTGCCTCAACACGATGACTGAAACTGAGTGAAGAAGTCAGATGAAAACCTGAAAGGAGCTGCAGCTAATTTATGGAACAAGCCACTATCTCATAAACTAAAAAGTAGCTACAGCAGCATGAAAAACACAGAGAACCCACACAAACTGCAACACTGATCCACTGGTGTTTTGTGTGTTGATTGCTGTTCTGTTTAGAACTGGCTGCAAAAAAAAAAACAAAAACCCACTCCTTTCATTCTCTTTGACTTAGAGGCCTAATGGCTTTTTTAGTAACGACTGTGTGTCTTTAACGGCACAGACATCATTAACCGAGGCCATTGTTATTCTAATATCTCCCCCGTTCACTGGCCTTGGAGGCAGGGCCTTCGGCTGGTCGAAACAGTTTTCTCATTGTGTGCCTGCAGGAACGTGGTTGGAGGTGTTCCAACCACTGCCACCTGAGTGGGCATCAGAAAACCTTACATTTAGGGTGGTCCAACCTGTCATCCTCCTGGCTCTCCTCTTTATGTGGTCCTTGTTACACCTCCTACCAACCCGTTCTCCCCTCTCTTTACACAACTTCTCCCACAAAAAGTCCCTCACACGACGAATAAAGTTTCACTGGCCTTCATTTGTTGACTTGCCTGGCCTAGCACCCATTCAGAGAAACAAGAAAATCTGAAAACACTGCTTTTCGAGATTTTTTTTTTTTTTGGAGCAGGGAGGTGGTGGAAGGCCCTTCCTTCCCAAACACAAGGAAGAGCCTCTGCCCTCTCCTCCACGGTTTCAGCAGGTGCAAAGACAAGGCTCAATGACATCTTTGTACCAAATGGAAGAAATTTGGGGGTTAACAGCACCCCTGTCCCGGCACCACCGCCGCTCTGTCTGCCTTTGTGGGGGATCTTGAACGAGGAGTCTGTGGTGACAGGCCCTGGAGGGGGAAATTGTATATCTTGACGTGACGCTGACTCTAAAGGTAGTTGGTGTTTGGCCTCCACAGCTGCCTGTCACACTGTTGTTATCGCTGCTGCTCTGGTCTTTTACTAGCTAATAGTAACTCATGTTGGCTCACTGCTGTCCCTGAGCCGTTTGAGGCTGGGAGTGTCAGCCGCACACGCGCCAGACAATAAACTGGATGCTCGTCTCGTGCACCACAGTTTTGCCATCATCACCACAGTTACTAAGAGGCAGCGCTGCTATTTTTTTCGTGTTCGGCCAAATGAAACAAAGGAGCGCTCGGGTTGCCGTCGTGTTTTTTAGCGAGGCACATGTGGAATATGTTCACAGATGTACGCCCTTGGTTACAGCGTGTCTGCCCGAGTACAAGCAGAAACCATGTACTTCACATGTCCTAGGGCAGATATGATCTCAGAAAGCCAAGTGTAAATCCAACCATTTCCTGCATCCAAGAAATGTTCAAGATGGTTTGAAATCCAGATGATGTCATGCTGAAAGTGCACCAAGCTGTTGTAGTGTTTATCTGACTCCTGATTTACGACGGCCCTAAGAGCTGAACACACTGCAGAGGAAGAGAGAGCATGGAAACAGACACAGCACAAGAAAACACGACCAAACGGACACGTGTTTTCTGTACGTGCATCTTTTCAGAGTTTTCTGACTTTGCAGAGTTTTTTTTCCTATAAGTTGTGAGTGTGTTGCCAAACTGGGGGAAGACATCTTCATAATTTGCTTGTGTTTTGTCTGTTTGTATATAGTTTCAGTGGCATAATCTCCTCAGGACCATCACACTGATAAGACCAGTAACTGAATGGTCTGTTTGGGTGAGGGAGCAGCACTTATTGCTGCCTCTGCCCAGGAAAGGATTGATGCTGACTCATATATTCCATGGAGGAAAGTCAAGGCAGTGCATTTAGTTGTGTTGCCAACAGAGAAATGTAAATAAAATTGCATTTAATCTCATCTGGATCCAGATGCAGAGACAAGACACTTGAAATGCCAAGTGTTAAGGGTGTATCAGACATCGTGAAAGGTCTGGTATTTCTCCTAGTTGGTGTGGTGAATGTCCCGACACCAAAGGGTCTCAACACTCTCAAAATCCTCTTTGGTCTTTCTTTGGTCTTTCCAGGGAAAATGTCGAAGCTCAGCAAAAGAAGCGGTTGTAGGAGCTGAAGAGCTGGTTACGCCAAAGAGACACCAAAGGAAAAAAAAAAAAAATGGTACAGTTGAGAAAGTGCATCAGAATCTCACTTGAATCATTTGATCTGACTCATATTTGAAGATCAGTTTCAGTGACACGGGGCATGAAGCACAAACAAAAACATCGTCATCGTCGCAACAGGCCATGGAGCTGCTGATGGAAACCAAAGAATCGAGCAGTAAAAACTGAAGCTGACTGCAAGTCAGTGACAAAAAAAGAGAAATGAAAATGTCCAAACAGAGTCTGCATTTCACTGTTCACTGTGAAATCCTGAATATTGTCAGGATGTCTCTCCCTCAGTGCCAACCTGCCACACATTTATGATGCATGGTGCTTCTTTCTGAGCTGATATCGAGCCTAATGATCAGCCACAGTCAACCATCCTGTCCGACTCCCAGAACGTGCAGAGTGTGAGGTTTTATTATTTCTGGATCCGGTCCCACGGCCTGAGCCTCTGCAGCCCACCCTGGATTTCATGGAGCTCTGAGGTGGTGACCTCAGGAACAATGTAGGGTGCTGTGCTGTTTCTGGGGGCCATGCGAGCCCAGCTGCCCCCACCTGCTAGCAGCTTTACTGGTCTGGCCCTGGGCCCCAAGTCCAGTTTGAACACTGAATCTGGTAAGTTCACTATACTATAATTCATTTACTGTAGGTGATGCCGCGACCTGTTGCCCTTTAAAAGCCTCTGAATGTGGACCGAACCTGGTTTGACCTTTGTATGACCTTTATGTCAGATTGAATTAAAAACAAATTTCAGTGACAGCAGCTGTTGTGTTGATATGTGAGTGAAGCACAGGGACATATATGGAAGAGAAAATGACCACAGCCCCCCCTCCAGCTTTATTACCACATTTATTGATAATAAAACCGGAGCTTAGGGCGTGGCCACCTCTGTAGGTCTCATCCTAAATCTGGTGCTAATCCATAATCAGTGACACCATCAATAGGTTACACCTGAGTTCACCCGAGTCACTGAATATTAAATGTTTTTGACACCATAAAGCTGTTAGAGTGTGTCTCAAAGATCGTTCAGATGTCTCAGACAACACCATAGTCAACTCTTAATACTTATTTTATTTTGAAAGGACATACATTTCCCCCCCGGACAAACAGAACTGGAAGGTAAAAGTGGACAAATAAGTAAACAAGATGTACAAGGATTTTCTGACCCTGTCTGACCCTCCATGGGGATCCAGCTGGGAGTGTTTGGTGAAAGACACATGGGGGAGGAGGGTAAGTTACAGTGATCCACACACACACACACACACACACACACACACACACACACACACACACACACACACACACACACACACACACACACACACACACACACACACACACACACACACACACACACACACACGCTCCACCTGCCTTGGCTGTAACAGGGCTGCACATGTGAACAGTGGTGGACTGTGATGCAGCACAATGCTGGCACAGAGGTGACGGGGGGATAAACACCCTTTCAGCTCGTAAGTAGACCATAAGAGAAGCATTACTCAGTGTTCTCCTGTTCCCCAGTGCTGCTGCTGTTTGCCTTTTCACCATTATGTCCTCAGCACCTCATTGTCGCTCACTGCTGTTGCCAGGGAATAGGAATAATAATTAGAAACGGTAAACGTCTGGACTCCGAGGTTAAAAATTACCAATGAAACTGGAAACTAGTAGCTGTGAAAGGCTCTGCATTACAAAGACAATAACCTGCATTAGTCTTTGGAGAGTTTTATTAGATTTTAGACAAATGAATAGAGTAAAAACACAATGAAGGACTGATTATATGAAGGCAAACATTTGATAAATGCCTTGTACATCACTTATTTGATTTAACATATTGTCTGATGTTGCAAATCAAAGGGCTGTTCACACACGAATAAACAACATGAACTCAAAATGTCCAGTTTTAAACATTATTACAAACATGAATCTCACTTTAAATCTATTTTTTCATTTCATATATTACTGTGTCCGTTTAATTTGTCATTTAATTATTTATTATTTATTTACAATTATTATACAAGTAAATTATTTATTACTGGTTTATTTAAATTATTTTAGGCTCCAGCAGATCCCTGTGACCCTAAAGAGCAGCAATAAGCGAGCAACAAACAACATCTTAGCTTGCAAAAGCAACGTGAGCTTTCCTGTTTTCCGTGTCCCTGCCGTCACTGATGATCTTTGTTTTTGTTGTTGTCTTTGAACAGGCTGACCAACAGAGCGGCGCCCACAACTAAGCCCAAACCTGCTACAGCTGCGCCTCCGATCACAGCTGCATCTTTAACCTGCAACAGGTAAAACAAATGATTGACAGGCTGAAAGTCAAGGACGTGTTGCTGAAAACATTTAACTATTCTAGTTGATGTGATTTAGTTACAGTCAGCAAGACTTGGAGGATTAAGGCAATTTGTGTTTTCAATCAACCTCAAATTTGACAAGATGGCGAATTAAAAGTAGTTTTATTCGATTGCCTTTTGTCCTGTCGCTGCACAGCGTGTGAAATGCTAACACTTTGTAGGAGCTGATAGTGAGAATTTGTTTTGGACAGACCTCCTTCAACAGATTTACTTCTAGCTGTTATGGAAGCCAAACTTCTCTTGGCTCTCGTTATCACATACACCATCAGTCTTCTCGTCTAACCTTTGGCAAGGAAGCAAACAAGCTGCAAGAGGCATTCTGGGTAATTATTTTCAGCAACACCACAGTGAAGGTGACAGATGCACTAAGTGATTAAGAAGCTTTTTTTTTTTTTTAAACTTGCAGATCTGCTCATCCTCTGTTGTTTGAAATACAGGCAATCACAATTTATTCAGCTTCACATCTGCTTATCATCAGCTGTAATAGATTATGTTAGAGCTGTGTATTGTTACAGGAAATGAGAAGCTAATATGAAAAGCACATCCAGTATCCAGGTGCACACACACACACACACACGCACACACACGCACACACACACGCACACACACGCACACACACGCACACACACACAGACACACACACACACACAGACACACACCAGGCTGTGCATCACTTTGATAAAGGGATTTCCCTCTGAAACATCAATAAAATATGTTCTAACTGCATCCGCCATGTTGAGTTATGATTAGAGGAGAGGTTTGTTTTATAGCTGAATGATTTTGGTTTCACAGAGAGCAAATTATCAAAGAGCTGAGACGTTTCAGGATGACGTGCACTCCATTAAAGCCACTATTCACAATCAGAATACATACACATACTAAGGCATCATGCACATGACATGAAAAGAAGACTTCCTGTTTTTACATACAGGTCTCTACAGTCATATCAGGGCTGTTTTAAAGTTATTATTAATACATTACCTGCTGCTTCACATTAAAAGTACTTTAGAATTCATTTGGGAGAGGTGCCTGCTGAACTATCATCTCATAATGAGACTACTACTTGCATTAGCCTGCAGGTTTTCATATTAGCGTCTCATTTGCTGGATATTTAGAAGTGACCAACTATTTTAAAGCAAACAGCCTGAGGGATTAACCCCTTGGCCTGCTGTAAAATACACTTGCAATTACTACTAGTAGCTAAAGGTTAAAACTCAGGCTGAACAAATTTGTTTATTTTTCAGCAACTACCTGATCCCACATTTGTAAATGTGTACTGTTCTTTCTAATAATCCTTTATCTTTAAATTCACATTTACGATAGATGTGAATACTCTCTCTGATATTACAAGGTATACAAAGTTATTATTTATTATAGACAACCCTACACAGCATCAGTGTTTGCTACACTTCCACCCTTTAAGCCTTGTCTTGTGCAGGTTCATGTCATGTGACCAAGCAAACAGTGGTATGAAAAGTCACAGGATACCCACCTGCCGTGACTCCGGCTTGCCGTACCGCAGCTCTGTAACGAAGTGCTCGCAGTTGTAAGAGGCAACATGGTACCGTAGGTGCCGACCCACCATCCTGCAGGCGTTCCTCACGATGATGTGGCGCTCACGAGGCTCATACTCGTGATCCAACAGGTTGTTGATATGGAATTTGTCAGAATCCACAACATCCCAGACCTTCTCACGCTTCACCTCAGCAATGTTTCTGTCCAGGATCGTGAGCAGCTCCAAAGGCCCCGAATCAGAATCTGTGTGTATTACACATAAGACACACGAGAAATAAGTTAGAGCAAAGAGGATCGGACAAGAAAAGATGATAGAAAGAAAAAGTGTAGCAGTAAAAAGGTTTTAGATGATCTAAATGCAGCAACACAATCCTTCACTCACTTGAAGAAACCAAATGAACAACTTCATTTCCACCAATGTAGATAGCCCAGTGCTCATATGCCCCACGGAAGATCTCGATCAGGTCTCCAGGCTTTGCATCCTAAGATGATAATAATAATAAAAAAATATTAAAAACTAAAATATAAATGTCAGCACCTAAAACTGCCCTCTGGAGTTCTGACACCTATTAGGAACTACACTTTGCATGCTGCGTACAGATCTAGTCATAATTTATAATGTCGGGATAAAAGAAGCTCAAGCTGAACAAAAGCACAAAATCTACATGAAATGAGACTCACCAGTTTTGGTTCCATGTCTTCACCTGTTTTGTCAGGTAAGAGCCGACTTATCTCTGCTGGAACAGAAAAGCGTGCTTGGGTGCTAGAAGCAAAAGTGTTGACGCTGACGACGAGTCATAAATGCGGAAATGCAAATAAACGGAGATAGATAATCACATTGGTGCACGTTGTGTAACCGGGCTGCATGGCCTCATTTTGCAAATTATTGACTCAGTCTTGAGGATTTGCCAAGAGGCGAAAGGTAAGTTTCACTTCTTGTGAGCTTGTACCAAACTTCTCCAGAGAATATTTTTGTACCTGTAGTTGCAGATGTTTTTTTTTAGAACATTTTATAACCATTATCAACATTCTCCAACATTGGCAAGTGGGTTGCAGTTAGAACATTTATTAATTTGTAGGAAAAAAAACCCTGTTAAGTGTAAAACCAGCCGACTCAGCAGATCCACCACAGGCTATCAGATAATAATTCCCTGTATTGATTTTAATTGCAAAGAATTAACATGTGTTTTTCCACACACAGTACACAGTGAAGATTTAATTAATGCATGTAATTCAGCAGAGAAGCAGAAGATAATGAGTAGCCTGCACATATAACACAAATATCTGGCTTTAGGCTTATTATAGAGGCAGACCTTCACCCTGTTGGCCTTTAGCTGATATAGAGTCACCATGGACGGGTTCATTAATGAAACATCCTTCAGGAATAAATTACTTTGCCAGTGAGATGGCTCACAATCAAACACTCAAGGGCAAACCAGGCAGCGTGACTTTGTGAACACCGTCATTAAATACTGAGAGTAAACACTCCAGACAAACCTGTTTTAAGGCATTTTGAACCAAGGAAAAGGCTCTGACACTTTATCCAGCAATGTTGATTTTGCAAGTCGTCGCTGCTTAAAAATAAACCTTTGTGAAATAAACCTTCTGCTTCAGAAAAGCGAAGTGGGTCGACTACAGGATGGAAATGAGAAGCTACCATGAAATACGATGCAGGTGTGAAATTAGCATGAATTCAACAGGTAAACTCCTATTAAACCCATCAGCATCATGGAAACTCCTATAGAAATGATTTGTATAAAAGAAACATTATAAAACACTGGTAATGTCCACGCAGCCAAACATTTACTGTCTTCCCCATAACAAACTTCTGTTTTTTATTTGGTTTCTACCAGTCTGTCATTTCTTATGAAATGAAACTGGAGTCTTGACTCGTAATAATTACTGCCTGGTTTCTCTGGGACCTACCAAGAACATCCATAAACACATAAGATGCAGTGCTGCTGATGTACAATGAGTTACCTATTTGTCCATTTAGGTTTATGTTTACAGCACTCACAGGCTTGTCTGCAATAAGTCAGTCTAAATATGAATGTCCTGGTCCTGGAGCGACTGAACCGGAGACGACTATGACAAACAAGTGTTTTCAGTTTTGATACGGACAATCTACATATTTCAAATCCCAAAGCCAAATGCTTTTCTCCAGAGTTGATACAGACCACACCACACCTAAAAGGAGACTGAGTATTAGGTTTGATGAGTCCATTGTGTTGTGTTGTGTTGCTCTGTGTGTACGAGGGCAATTATTTGCTAATGTGTTAGTCACAGTGGGTCCATTAACTAAGAACACACCAGGGCTGTGGGTCAGTTTAAGTTGGAGTTCTTCTGCCCCTTGGTGGCCAAAACCAAAACACAACTGCACAAATGCAGCAGTGGCAGGTGAATATCTGTGCAGATAATCTGGGGAAAAACCTGGAAGTTAAATTGGGATCCCATTGGCCTTTTAGCTCTGCAGGATGTTTGGAGAAACCCCCCCCCCCAACACACACTCAGATCAGCGCTGCTGTGCTTTTTATTACCTACAGCTGTAATACAGTTTGTCCTGCATCTCAGCCAAGAATCAGTTTTTTTTTTTTCCCTTATCTTTTTTTATTTCTCCATTTTCTCTTCTGGTTGTCTTCACCTCCCTGACAGCGGACAGAAGCCAGAGGAGCGATCTGACGCCAAACATTCATCTCTCTTCCTGTCTGTCAGCGCTGCTTTTTTTACACCTGTTGAACTGGCTGCTGCATCACCCAGCCCCTAACATCATGTACCGTACTCTACCTCCTCTCTTTTCAGCTCTCCCTCTCTTTGTCACTTTATGATATTCAATAATTTTGCTAAAGAAATAAAACTATGTCCCATGACAATGATTTGAAGATATTTATATTTATACATGGCAGCTATGGTTAAAGTCAGGGGAAAATGTTTCTTATGGTAAATCAAGTAAAACACATGATGGATGGATTGTAGTTATGCAAAAACATTTATATATGTATGTATCTGCACTGGGGGTGAATTGGAAAATTTGAAGGTTTCATTTTCTTTTCCTCTCTCTGTTACTTCCTAACCTTTTCTTCTACTCATCACCATCACCACCCTCTACTGTTGAACTCTGAACTCTTGCTCTGAAAACTGTAACATGCATGTGAGCATGCTGGGTTTAATCAGAGCCTGAGGCAGAAAGCAGAGCTCTCACCTGCCCCCTTATGTTCCTCGTAATCCCCAGACTACCCCTCCTCATGTGACTGATGAGCAGTGATAAAACCCTTGGTGAGCTCTGAGCAGTGAGCTGAGCTTATTCCCACCTCCGCTTCCCACTGCACCCCACTTACTGTATGTTCAGGCCTGCAGACTGGGCTGAGTCAGGTGTTACTCTTTGATATGCTAACGCCGACGTGTCTTTTAAGGTACCGACTGGTAGCTGTGCGAGTGCGGCGTGATCCTCAGCCTGCTCCTGTGGGGAAGGAGAGAGAGGAGATATTGTTCATTGGATTTTAATCACTTTCTCCTCATCGAGACTTAGAAGAAACAAGTACTGCAACCAGCTGAGAACAATGCACAGTCAGGACTTTGTGGGAAATGATGACCGACCCATAGTCAGACCAGTATCTGGGTTTCAGGGTTGTCAAAATCCCTCTGACGCGTGTTAAAAGCCAAAAAGGGAGGAAGTCACTTCATCATGCTGATATAATGTTAAACATCACACCTTGATCACATCTGGGAGTAAAGACATTGCTGTGTTAAAAAAATAAATGAACATGCAAAAACCTTTATATATATATATATATAAATAACATATTTGAGAAAATATTGCAGAGAAATAAAACAATGACTTAAGGAATGTGTATATTTTGGCAGCTGGGACGTCAGATTAGACTCTTTAGCGTTAGCTGTAAATCATGCCGGCTGCTTGGCAGAAGTCGTGAATCATCATACAATGGTTAATTAAAGGCAGATCAATCTCTGCGCCACCGGTTCTTTTATTTTCCCGGGGTCTCCGAGAAAGCAGCTCCACAGCACCTTCAGCCCAGTGAGGAGGAGGAGGAGGAGGAGGAGGAGGAGGTGGCCGAGGCCCGTGATGTTTGCTCACGGCTAGAAAAGAGGCTGCCACTCATATTTGTACAGAGGACAAAGCCTCACAGGCTCTCTGGCATCATATAAAAGATGTGTGTTCACACTGTGTACGGCAAACACGACTGTTCACTTTGGTTTTTTGACCAAACTTCAGAAAAATGAGTTTTGTGCCAGTTGCCATGGTGACTGGTCAGTGGGCAGAGTTTACATCTGAGCTTGGTGACATCCTGAGCAGAATTATGTCGAACGGTATTTCAGATGCAAAAAGAACAACAACGGTAAAACAAACAGCAGTGGCCATGAGAGCTCAAAGCACTGCATCCTGGGAAAACACATGCAAATCTAAGGAAGCATCTTTACCTGTTTGACACTTTGGCAACATACCATAAAGTGAGGAAACAAAACTAAACACAAAGAGAACACAACCAAATACAGAAAGCACATCCCAACACTGAAACACGCCACAAACGCTGAAAACACCAGCTAACAAAGAAACAGGGTTGAAGTTCACCGTCTATCGGCCATGTTGAAACATGAATGTATGTGCTATAACTTAGAAATGATGAATAAAAAGGGAGCAAAATAAAGTTTAGCCCAAACGTCTCATGCTGCAGATGAGACAAACAACAGTGGGAGTGTCGACCACACACGGTGCAGAGTGGGACCTCGACAACTGTGAAGACAATAGCTTCTTATCTGTGCAAGTTGGTTCACTTCTTCCATTCCTCTGGATCTTTCCCCTGCCAAGATGTTTTTCTGAGATGTGAAGCGAAGAGAGAGGAGATGCCAGCGACTGTAGACTTGTCATCTCTGAAACTCAGATGACAAGCCAGCGACTTCTCTGCAGCTCTGGCTAATAAAACTCAGAGCCGCTAGCAGCATGGGATGATGGGTGATGTGAAAAGGGTTCTGGGTCCCCTGTGCAGACTTCCTGCTCGGGGCCAATCATCCAAGACGACTCGTAACGGAATGTACCCGACAACCCCCGGGAACTGATCTGACCCTGAATGCAAATCTGACCTCCCTCTGCAAGATGCAGCCTCAGTTGATAAAATGGTTTGAACGATTTTTACGATTAATGAAAATTAAAAAGTATCATTTTACACGTAGTAAAATCGTACTTCCTTTAACAAAACACCTGATTGTTTTCATTTAAAATCAAGTGGTCTTATCTTCGATAAACTACAGTAACCCACAGTATTTTTATGTCACAGCCCAGTCACATGTCCTGAAAACGCTCTAAACTAGTTCAGGTCTTTCAAAAAGCTTCACATGGTCTTACTGTTCTAGAGGTTCTAGAAAATATATCTGTGGTAAAGTCAGCTGCTGCTGAACAGAAGCCAGTAAGTTCAGTTTTTCTCCAGTCTGTGCTTCTCTGTCGGTTTCATTGTACGTCTGTGTGCGTCCTCATGCTGCTCGATGACTGTGCGGGTGCATCTGTGCTGGGAAAGAGCTGTGGAGGAAACAGTCCCTTCAGAGTAAAGTGTCAGAATGAGCAGGCAGAAGGTGGGTGATGATTCACAGAGAGAAGACGCCGCCTTCTGCTCGCCCTCTGGAGATCTCCTCCCTGTGACAGAAGAAATGCGGGATATTTTGGTCAGCGGGCAAAAGTTGAAAGGTGCCCAACTGCCAGTGACTCATTGCAAACACGCTGCTGATACACGTCTGCTGGGATGGAAATGATGCCGCGTGAACAGAAGAAGAAGCAGTGGAAAAAAAAAAAAAAAAAAAATGCATTGGCCCTTTCAACTTTAAAAACAGCAAACACAACAGTTTCATATAAATTAAGGTTTTTGTTACCAACATGCAGCCAGTTCATGAAATAGTTCAGGCTTTTGGTCTGAACTTGCAGCGTTTGGTAACTTGTACCAACCCGTCGGCTGCTGAAACATCTCTCTCTGCATCACCATCATCCATCAAATCATATTTAAAAGTGTCACAGAGAGTCAGAGTTTAAAAGTGATAAAACACTGCTAATCTCATCACAGTGCCTCTCCTGTGTGAGACTGACCCAGGCTTCTTTACCTCACACATCAGGCCTGGATGTACGGTACCATACACTACTGATGGCTTCTGCAGGTATGCTGATACCGAGCAGGTATGAAGCAGCCTCTGTTCCTACAGAAACAGAATTACATCCTCACTGCTCCTTATTAAAGCCTTCCAGAGGTGGAGCTGTTGAATTACAGTTTGAGGTTTCTGTTACCTCGGCTGCTTCAGGAAGCTGTGGAGGAGCCTGTTATGTTTGCACCAACCTCTGCACAGACGACTAGAGGCTTGGCCAGTGCTGGACACTTTTATCAAGACAACAGCTCCTGTGTGTCTATGGGTCAGTCCATATTCACCACCACTTGTACACGTGGAGTGATGATAAGCTGGTGTTCACCCACAGGGGACAGCACAGAGCGCTACTGACCAGCAGACCTGTGCTCTGACACAGCAGCTCTGTGTGAAAGCTCTTTCAGGACAAGCCCTCGCACCTTTGTCTGAGAGTCGTCAGCTGACTTTGGCCCAGTGCTGCTGGACTGACACTCCTGACGTTGTTTGCACAAGCACCAGCCGTGGATGATTGATTACCCCTTATCTGCCCTGGTGAATCAGAGCCTTAATTGAGCACAGCTCAGTCACAGATCTCTTTCTTTGTCCATGAAAGGCTTGGCCAGTGCTCCAGCTCTTCCCTCGCGATGAATGGCTGCGTTCTGGGCCAGACCATGCTGTGGGCGGGCCTTTGTTTCCCTGACTGATGGCTTCGGGTTGTTGAACAGCTTCCAGGAGATCGTTACTGACTTGATCCGACGCTGCTGGTGGCTGCCAGGGTCCGGCGGCCTCTGCTGCCAGCACAGACAGCTGCACAGAGCGGGCGGCATCGTTCAAGCACAGTGACCCCTGCTTGTATAACTCCCGCCCACTGAAGCAACTTTGGTTTCACAGGCCAAATGATTTCCTGCTGCAGTTGTGCCTCTAAAGCAAGGCATGTTAACCTTCCTCACTTGTGGACGCTCGTGGTCAAGTCAACTCACAAAAGCAGGGCACAGAACTTGGTTTGGCCATGCTCCGCACTCAGACTGATTAACACAGTGCAGTTCATTTCTGCCCTGGACTGGATCAGCTGTCATACAAGTCACCTTCAACTCAAGACACAGGCCATGGACATGTGTTCAACTGCAGCTCTACAAAGCTCTTCAAAAGCATTCTGGGAATTAGAGGCTGCAAGTTGGCTCAAAATTCAAAGTTTATTTTGAAGTAAAGGAAGTGCATGTTTATGGATGTGATGGTGGATGTACAACCTGTGAGACTGACACCAGAGACCAGGGTTTGCATCTTGGTAAACACATCTCACTGTCAATTTAACCACGACTTTCCTCTAATCATAACCAAGAGCTGTGAATCCCCACAGCAGAACATTAACAGAGATAATCCTGCTTTTCTTCCCAGGCTGAATTTAGAATTATGTGTCACTGCACATGTGCATCTGTCGTTTGGACACATTCACACTTACAGAAAACACAGAAGAAAGCAGAAGTTAGTGAGGAAACCTGAAGAAATGTGTGTGTTTGCTCACTTCAGCAGCAGGTCTCTCCTCTTAGAGGCTCCATTTTGTTGTTTAAATGTGCCTTCACCTGCCTCCCAACAGGAAATCAAATCAACAGGTACATAACAGACCGTCTGCAACATTAGCAACCTACACAAAAACCCCGTAGGAACGTGCAGACAAGCCTGTGATAGCGTTTACAAGAGGCAATATAATGAATTATAAAAGATAAAACTCAGTAAATGTGAAAGTTTCTGACTATGTTGTGTTGATCACATTAAACTGGGTATTTTCTTTAACTGCAGCACAAAAGTCAGTTTCACAGATTCTCTGGTGTGAATAACTTCCTGAATGAGTGAGGACGTGGTGCCAAAAAGAGCAAAGTGAGCAGTAACCTGCCCTGAATGTAGAACAGCTACAGTTTATTGACACGGAGAACGTGGGCGGTGATGGTGCTGCTGTGGCTTGACGGTGATGATTTGGGCAGAGAGGATGTGACCAAACTGCTGCACTTTTTAATGAGCTGCTTCTTCAAAGCTTGACTTCTTTATTTGTTCCTGCACAGTAAAGCCTTTTCCAGTTTATCTAACCTTTCACAGGAAGGTCAACAAAAACCATTTCTTTTTTTACTCAGTGATGAAGGTCACAGGGTTTTCATACACTATCTCCTCACTTCATTAATCTAATCGGCCTCCAACGTGGATGAATATTTCCTGCAAAGCTGCTGCCGCTTTGTTTCTGCTCCGACTATAAAAAAAATGGTTCGTATGTCTCGTTCGGGAAGCAAATCTAAACACACCAACTCTAAAAGAAGCAGCTGACATTTCGAGTCAAATATGTCAAACTAAATTCTCTGTTGAAGATACTGCAGCTTTTTTCAGACCGACGACGCCTCTACCTGCTGACCAGATCATTCAGATCTCAGCAGAGCAAAGAGGTTTGTGGATGGAGGATAAGGTATGAGGATCTCTATAGCAAAACCTCCATTCCTGTCTTACATTTGCCTGTGGAGGTGAAGAGGGATGAGAGCCAGCAGCACTGACCTCACCTGAACTACCCACTTCACAGGAACTGGATCCTTTTAACGCCTCTTGGCCCAGCAGGAGCTTTCCTGAAAGAAATGCCTGAACGACAAACATTCACAACACATTTTTCCATTTGTACAGCTGCATGTTTAATGAGGCGTCCAGGTTAAGATGTAGGTTAAATGCTGAATGTATTACAGAAGAGGGGCTCTCTGGAGACCTGAACCAATGACCTTCTGTTCAGTACCTCTTTCCTCCACATACTAATGGGTACAGTAGATAGTTCTGAGTTGTAGCTTCATCTCTCAGAGACTGTGATTTGTCTTGTTTTTCTCTCAGCAGCAAAACACTTTGTGGTAAATATAGAATCAATTTGATTTGACTTTTAGCCCAACACCTGTTGAAATAAGAGGAAACTCGGAGTGAATGAGCTCTGCTGCCGTTTTCTCTTTCCGAAGCTGTCAGGTGGCTGTGAGAGAGCAGAGCTGTGTCGCAGAGAGCCAGCATCCCTGCTGTGGCATGGGGAAAAAACAAAAGCTTTTGATATTCAAACTTCAGCTGTAGGTGTTTGCAGCATAACTACTGTGCCAGGTTTTCAGCCGTGCTAGCAGCATTAGCCCCACTGTCGGTTCTTTGCCTTTTTTTTTTTTTTTACTTCTTTGGTGACAGTAGGAACGTAAAAGAACTTAATTATGAGAAGACTTCCTGTAGTGCATGGCTCTGTGAAAAGCACATGACTTCTTATTTTAGCAGAAATGTTGAGCGGAGCCGAGTGAGAAACACACCAACAGGAACTCAAACTTGATCGTGGAGGATGGAACAGACACAGACAGACTGCTGTGAAGTATTCACCGGGGCCCGATAACAAACGAGGTGTGTTTTAATTACACACATGGCGACAGAATATAGCTCCTCAGGGCCAACGCACTCAGGATCTCATCCTGTCCTCGCCCATCTCCCTGTTCCCCACCACTACTGCACCGAGCACCTGTCTTGCTAAATTCACAAGGAGCGCGAGGGCTCCTCATCTCAGGATCATTAATTCAGCGTGTCTACGTACGGAGCGTTTGTGCGTGTTAGTGTAAACTTTACATCTGGCCAGCTGCCATACCATCCTGCCCACCAGCAGCTGAGGCTGAACAGAGCCTGAGCTGCAGCCAATCCCAGAGGGAAGAGCCTTTCTATCTGAGAATCATCTCCTGTTTCACAGCCATGTGCCGGTAAAGGACATCTTCTCATGCACATGGGCATCACTTGCTTAGCCGATAACCCCACTCTGAGTGGCACGTCACCACAAAGATCTGGAAGACAACTGGAGGAGATGGGGAGCTAAATGGTAGTTTGATAAATGCTGCACAAGGGATGTTAACAGGAACGATTGATTTATATGAATCAAAAGACATTTGAGGACGGAAGTCTGCTCTGGGGCAGGAGAGAGACTGAAAAGTTTAATGGTTATTTTTCTGTTCAGTCTTTCGGCTTCAAATGTGCTTCGCTGATTTCAGAAGTCATAATCCAAAAATAAGGACATTCACAGTAAAAAAAACTACAACACCATGACAAGTTACTTATGCTCAGTTAATTAGGCACACCAAGCTACAACAGAAACACCTCCCTGTATGTCCATCCATCCATCATCTGTACCCCCTTAGTCCTAACCAGGTCCCAGGGATCTGCTGGAGCCTATCCCAGCTCTCTTTGGGTAAAAGGCAGGGGTCCACCCTGGACAGGTCACCAGTCCATCACAGGGCCACATAGAGACAAACAACCTCACACACTCACACTCACTCCTATGGGCAATTTAGAGTCACCAGTCAACCTGACATACAGGCTTTTGGACTGTGGGAGGAAACCAGGGGACCTGGAGAAAACAGGGAGAACCCCTGTATGTCCCAGTATGTCCCAGTATGTCCCAGTATGTCCCAGTATGTCCCAGTATGTCCCAGTATGTCCCAGTATGTCCCAGTATGTCCCAGTATGTCCCAGTGCACCATTAGCAGCTGATTTGTGCTTTTTCACTCTTAGTGGACCCAGTGTCAGAAAACAACACGTGGACGCTTAAACTGACCTGCTCATTTAGAACATTTTTGGTTAAAGCTAAACTATGATGGTCATATATCTGGACTTAGCAGCTTTGCTAAACTGGACCCATGTGGTGCGTCATAAGCAATAATTTACAGCTGCTATCTAACGCAGAGCAGAACACACTGTGCTGTTCATCCTCCAGCTCCTCTCTGTCCCCTTCATGCAGGAAAGAAAGACAAAATATCTTGTGTCCTCTTCCCACCCCTTGAACTGGACTGTGTAGATAATAAAGATTTAATAGGTGCAACTGGGGGGTGGGGGTGTGGGGGTCTGTGTGGCAGTGGCAGCCATACATCTCCTTCGCTTCAGTCCAAACAAAACTCTCTGGGTAAGGAACGCTGAGCACCGTCTCCAGGAATAGCCCTTTTCTGGCATCACTCAAGGCCTTATAAAGCCAGGTAGTCCGAGTCCGGATGCCAGGGATGGAGCTGTCTCTGGGCTCAAACACCAGAGAGGAGATGAGATACTGCAGGGATTCTTTAGTCTTTCCTAGCCAAGCCATGTTTCTCTCCTTTTACCCACTAACACTCACAGGAGGCTCTGCGATAGATCAGGACTCATCTGTGACTTTTTACATAAAGACTATGTTGTGTAGTGCTGTAGAATTCAGTTTGAGTTGGACTTAGTTATAGGTTTCCCTCTAACACTCAGGATACGTTTTTTCTGCACCTTCTTTGGCCCTAAGTGTCACATTTTTCCTGCTGGAAACTAGTCGTGATAGAGGAAACTATAGTGACCAGCAGTCTGTGCCTGCCATTTCAAACAGAGGCCTCTTATTCTGCAGAAGGTGGCATCCTGATTAGATGTCTCACACCTCAGCTGCATCATAAACAGGATTAATGTGAAGCCACAATTCTGAGGGAGGCCCCCACCAGCTGAAAATCTATTGGACTTTATGCCAGAAATAGACACAACTGTGACTCCCGTGTCCAGGAAGTCTCTGTTTAAAACCTCTCGCCTTGTTAAACGTCAAATTCTCAGGACACTAAAATCCCCAAATATCCGAAGTGTCCAAGTCTCTTTTGACTCACACTCTGAATACAGAGAGAATCAGGTCACATGTGGTTGCAGTTTCTCTCCTGTGAGGACACTGCAGAGCAAAAAGTCTTGTTAGTCACCAGCAGCAGTGCGATGCCAATGAAAACACTTCCTCCCTTGTGCAAACTTTATCTTCATGAGAGTGTCCTCGGTAGCCGTCCTTACCTGGAGCCGGAACAGGAGGCTACTTAGACGCGAGGAGTGTCAGAGTGACCTCAGGGGTGCGATGGTGAGAAAAACAGCTTTGACAGTTTGTGAGACCTCTAATGATGTGGGAGCAGGATGTGGAGGACTGCTCGGTTTCCTGCTCAACAGATATATCTATCTCTGTTTCTCTCTCAGGCTGAGTGTAAATCATCTGAAGGTCGTACTGTCCCTGAATAACTGTCAGGCAGACGGGGATAAAGTCAGACAATAATGCAACATAAATCATAATACACACTGAAGCCTAAGGAACTTAGCACCGCTGACAGCAACAAACAGCCAACAATCACTGAATCTGATAATAACCAGTGTAACACATTTAACACCATGTGAGCTATTTCATGCATCAGAGCCGAACATAAACTGACGTTAGCATCACAGGTCCCGCCTGTGACATCAACACGTTCGCGTTGCGTCGCTACAGCCAAACAGCAGGTCGGCTGGACTCCATATGGGTTTCGGCCTGCAGCTCATAAACTTGCTCTGAGCTCGTAAACTTTAATAAGTCATCATTCAGTTTCATGAACCTGATTTCATTCTGCGTTTTCGATTTATTCCAAGCCAAGAGGACGAGAAAGGGACGTGGATTTAAAACAGGCAGAACTTGAAGATTTGCAGCTTCCATCCATAAAGGCCGAGACCATCAGTCATTTCAGCAAATGTCCAAAAACAAGACATGTTTACCTTTAGAGTCCAATTTCTCAGGACACACGGATGAAACGACATTGTTATAGATTGTTACAAAATCCATGGAGGGAGGAGGCTGGTTGCTGGATGTCAACAAGATATTTAACACCGACTCAGACTGTTTACCGCCTGTTTCTGACCCACAAGCAACAGTTGTTTCTTTTAGCTATGACTACAGTGTTTCCCTAACCCAGTCCTTGACCTTGGCTACCTACGGTCACACCATCACCACAGCAGTGTCAGAAAATCATTTTTACAGTGATGATTAACAGTTTGGACAAATGTTATCATCTTGCTGATAAGGATGTTGAATCACAAAGAGCAGCTACATAAAGTTTACGCTGTTTAAAGACGGAGAAGGAGAAAAAAGATCAAACACAAGGGTTACAAGGAAAAAAGCTGCAGTGCAATCAGCTGCAAAAACACTGGGGCAGAATATACTGTTTTCATCCCAGGATCAGTCTGTTTGTAGCAAACACAGCAGCTTTGATTCAACATTCAGTGGTGGTGAAATGAGAGGGACTCAAGTAGAACGGTGAGGTTACAGGGGGTAGAGGTGAAGAAGGTGGAGGATTTTAAGGACCTAGGGTCAACAGTCCAGAGCAACGGAGAGTGTGGAAAAGAAGCGAAGAGACGTGTGCAAGCAGGTTGGAACGGGTGGAGGAAAGTGTCAGGTGTGATGTGTGACAAAAGAGTGTCAGCAAGAATGAAAGGAAAGGTGGACAAGACAGTGGTGAGAGCAGCAATGTTGTCTGGTTTAGAGACAGTGGCCCTGAGACAAAGACAGGAGGCAGAGCTGGAGGTAGCAGAGCTGAAGATGTTGAGGTTCTCTCTGGGAGTGACGAGGATGGATAGGATCAGGAATGAGGACATCAGAGGGACAGCTCATGTTAGATGGTTTGGAGAAGAAGCCAGGGAAGCCAGACTGAGATGGTTTGGACATGTTCAGAGGAGGGACAGTGAATACATTGGTAAAAGGATGCTGAGGTTAGAGCTGCCAGGAAGGAGGCCTAGAGGAAGACCAAAGAGGAGGTTCTTGGATGTAGTGAAGGAGGACATGAGGATAGTTGGTGTGGGTGAGGAGGATACAGAGGATAGGGTTAAATGGAGGCAGATGATTGGCTGTGGCGACCCCTAAAGGGAGCAGCCCAAAGGAGAAGGAGAAGAAGAAGGTGGTGAGGGTCTGCTGCTGTAGGACACTGCATGTAAACCTTACAAAAACAGTTCAGCTCACACTGTGCTATGGTGAGTTTACACGTGAGCAGTGATTCATCTGTGTCCGACACACACACACACACACACACACAAAGAAATGGGGGATATGGATGTTAAATAGCCTTTTAATAGTACAGAGGGGCACTTAGTGATTTCTAATCATTTGTGGCAGCAGTGGGTGTAATTCCGTTCCTTAATCTGATCTCATTAGCAGGTCCTGGTCTGAAGCAGTGATTTATATTGATCGTGAAGACTTGCTGCTCAGATGCTGGAAGTTAATTAAGTGATAAAATAGGAAATAAATTAGTGAGCTCTAAATGTTGGTGCCCGGGGAACTAACGTGCGAGGACAAACACAAACACTCTCAGAGTCACAGTGTAATCTGCAGGCTGTTCATGTTACCTGAGGAACCCAAACCGAAAACTGATGGTGTCTTTGTACAGATTGTTCTTTCTTTAAAGTGTTAAAAAAGTTGCTGCTAATCTTTGCTGCTCAGAAACACAGAACTGCTCAAACAATCCACCTTCAGGCTGGGAAGCTACAACAGACAGATTATTAGAGAGCACAATAAAACAACAGAAAGGACCTGATGGTGGGAAGAGGGAACAGGTGACCAGCCCACCTGTTGGTGCAACTGTGGCAGCCGCAGCAGACACTTTCATTTCAACCGCACTGTGAATAAATGTTGACCTAATAAAGATATTCACATTTTAGACTCTTAATAACACAAAAAAACCTAAAAAGGGAATATTTGCAGGGGGACCTATGACTGGACTTTGTTACTAGATGTTTGCTGGTTTGAATCCCACTGCTGTGTAGAAATAAATCATTGGGCTGAGGCATTTTCCAGAGTTCAGGCCTGAACTTTTGGAACTGTGATATTTTTACACTAATGGGGGACCAGAAGAATGCAATATTTAGTAATGCAATGAATATTAATACACTGCAGATAGGGAGCTGTGAGATATGCCCGTGGGAGCTGACATTTCATGACACAAGTAAATGGCATGAAATGAGAGAAAATGGGAGGGAAACGGTGTCATTAGTGAGAAATGGATAGAAAAATCATGGAAGGAGAGAGTGAGTGGAGGAGAGACAGGAAGACAAACGTACAGTATAGAAACAGGCTGCTTGTGCTGCTCTGGAAAAATCGACGTCTTCACATTCAAACGCCTGGTGTGAAATTTGACTCAGCACTGATACAACATCAGTTTGCAAATGCTGACAAATGGCCTGGGATTCTCAAGTTACAAACCAGCACCTTTAAATTACGTTACAGTTTGTGGTTTTAATGTCAGTTTGAGTCAGTTTGGAGGATTTTAAAAACTGGATCTAGAAAAAAAAACTGGCAACAATTAAAAAACTATATTGTAGAAATATAATTATAAACGACGAAACAGATTTCCACATTAGAAAGTTTTTATATCGGAAGCTGCAGTTTATAAAAGCTGAACATTGTGATGGAGAAAAGACAGGAATGATTTCTTTTTTTTTTTTTTTTTTTGCTTGTAATTTTTATCTCTTCAACCAGATGCAGAACGTCCACGTTCTGACTTTGCAAACTGAGAACAGACTGAGAAAGACGTCTACGGAGATCAGTGAAACTTTTCCCTCCTTTCAAAAACGTTTGACAGAAGTGAACTACGGAGTGTTTTCTTTTTTTTCCTTCCTCTTTTGTTAATTAATTTCTATCTATTCAACCAGAAGCACTGAATTAGCCATCAGGTTGTGATGTTGTGTTGATACCGCTGCCAATGAGAATAGTCTCAACAGAAGAAGGACAATCCGGACTAATGCACGGACCCTGGAGAAAATAATTGAATTTTTATCTATTTTACACTATAATGAATCCTTAGACATTAGCACAGACTGAGCTCTGAGGACTTTGCAGAGCATGGATAATTACTTGTGGGAGCTGAATCTATGGGCCAGTCAGACAGAGAGGGAGCTTCATTATACTTGGAGGCTAAAGAGGACACAGTGCTGGTGGAGGCAGCTCTTACTGCAACCACACGCATTAATCTGTTGTCCCATTTGTGAAACCGGACCCAAGAAACTCCTTATCAGATATAGAAGAAGAAGAAGAAGAAGTGCAAACTACAGTCGGTCTGTGTGTTGGTGACGTCTCAGGACTGTGTGGGACGTCAGTGAGGGATCACCCTCTTGTTGCTGCCATTCCTGGGACTCATTTCACCAAGTTTTAAGTAAATTATGACACATTTCATTAATCGAATCAAATTTCATACAATCTGATTCAACGCAAAAATGTTCTGCTACATTTAATGTTGTTGATGTGGTCATTCAACTGCTGACAAGGGGACAGTTCTTCATTATAAGGGACGACTGGCCAAACAGGCTGTGAACCACTGGGTCAGAGAAATCTTCACAGAGGGTGAAGCCTCTGTGAAGGATGGAGTGAAGCTCCGTGAGCATCGAAGCATCATAAATCTACTGTATTTACAACCTTAGCAGGTCAACTGTGACTCGGTGGGGCCCCCGCCAAAGACGCAGGGGGAGCTCGAACTGGACATCAAGAAGTGCAAAACCATTTCAAATTCTCTGAGCTGGGTTTTGATTGACTGCATGTGAGAAATTAAGCTTGATATTTGTGCTAAAAGAGAGGCCATCTACACTTTCATCACTTAACCCCCTGAGGACAATAAATATCCAAACGGAGATCTGATGAAAACAAGATGCAGGGGGCACTAAAGTCTGCATGAATCACGTGGAGTTTCTGTCCATGCTCCTGTTTCTGTGTGTGCATATGTTCCTGAAGGTGTTTAAATCATCTGGGTTCAGTCTGCATTAAAGGACGTTAACTTCACAAACACAACACAACAGCAGAGAAGGAAAAACCACAGAGTGGAGAGTGGTTTTTCCACCATTGCTGCTCAGTCGACCATTGCTTATGAAATCATCACCTAAATCTCCCCTGATACGCAACTGTTGTCAATGGAGTCATTGGCCTCCCCCTCTCCCCGACCCCCCCACCCTCTGTTCCTAAAGAAAAGGCCTTGTCTTCGCTTTCCCTCCTCCGAGAATCCGGAGGGGGATTAAGATGAAGGTCCCAAAACGAGACGGCCAAAGACCAGTGTCCTCATGAAGAGTCTATTTCACACATGAGTGTGCCTCCATCTCATGCCGTTGGCCACCCTTTGAATGGGCAGAGAGAGAAAATTGAGGAGGGGGAAGGATTCCAATTGATCTATTTAAGCCGTTGGGGCTTACTTAACTCATCCAGGAGCCGGTGCTCTGCTGAAGGTATGGCTAAGGCCCCACTTTGCATGAGAAAACCAGGATTAATCCAAATATTTATCCGTTCCGAGAGGGATGTTTTCCCAGTCTTTGCATCCTGAAAGAATTCTGCACATTTTGCGAAGATTAATACATTCTCGCCCCCTTGAAGTCTAGCTGGCATTGTATTGAATATAGAAAATCCTATGCAGCTAGTGAATTGGAAATCACCAAAAGCGTGGCATAAATATTTCACACAGGCAAAATTCATAGTCTCCTGGCAGCGTGGAGACTGAACGCAAAGTGAGAATTTCTCACAGAGGCGTTACAGAAAGGAGTCGACTTGGCTGCTCGTCTACCTGCAGACAACAACGGCTCCGCTTGTGAGACGCGTCTGATGTCAGAGCTGTCACCACGGTAACGATGCCATTTGACAATTCTCTCAGAAGACGTCGAGAAACTCCCCGGGATACCTGTCTCTCCGCTGCGAGGTGTCCATGGCAACCGCGAGCAAGCGGAGCACGCTGTAATTCAATTGATATCTCACACTCATGCATCCAGTCTCCACATCCAGCCCTGACTCATCTCTCTCTGTGTTTCCATCCGTCTGCCCCACTCCCCCAGTCTGCCACTCACAATCACTCTCTCATTACACCCATCATCCTTTCATGCTCTCATTTTCTCTCTCATTAAATCTGCTTCTGTGCTGGTGCTGTCCACAGTGGTGTATATAGATGTGGTATATGTATCATACAGTGCACATATTACAGTGGTAGATATAGTATGTGCAGTATTTAACATAAAAACAATGAACAGACCCTCGTATTAATCCTCTAGTGCATCTTATTCCATTGTTCCATCAAAAAACTGCTAAAAAGACATTTATTCACACAGTTGTACCAGGTGCATGTCCCTTCATGACGTGCACAGGTAATGCTGATTCTGTTTCACCAACACCGTCCTGCTGCTTAAAACCACAGCACCAACTTTTTTAGGAAAAGTAAGTAAAAATAAAATTAAATATTTTCTACAACACATATTTTAATTCATCCCAGTGCAGCAGTTTTCTCAGTTCTTTATTCTTTATAAGTTGATTTACATCATCCAAACAGTCACTTTCTCTGTCTGTTCTCTTCTATTTTCTCTTCTCCTTTTTGCTTTCTGTCTCCGTATCTGTCCATCTCCCTCTCTTTGTTCCTCATCCTCCCTTCCAGCACTTTCTGTGCCTCCCTGTCCTTGGGAAAAGTTCTGTGTTAAAGTGTTTGCTTGGCTCTGTCACTACCTTGTGTTCTGCTATAAATTATGCTGTCATACCAACAGACTAGCACTGGGTCCACCCAGTAGTGTAGTTTTCTATTTATTTTATTTTTTTCCTTTGTCTTGGATCATTTTAGAGAGGGGCATGCAGCATGGGTGGATGAGCAGAACCGAGGGCGTTAGAGAAAAGAGGAATCTGCTGTTGCGGGCCCTCGGACGACTCCTCTCGGGGAGTCAAACAGAGCCATTGAGGCAGGAGAATAGCTCGGCTTGGCCAGGAGGAGGGCCGAGTCCAGCCCGAGCAGCGTGAGACGCGTATCATGGGAAAGATAAGCAAAGGGGAGGCATGAGCCGAAACTCCCCCTCTCATCCACACTGCAGAGAGCTGTGCTGTCCAAGACAAAGTGTCCTTCTCTGCACTTTCTGCATCCTGCAAACATTCAGCAGTACTGCTAACAATGTCATATCAGAGCAATCAGTGAGGTGAGTGTGAGTGTGCACTTCTCCTGCACCAAAAACTACAACAGCTTTTTTCTTCAGGAGAAGCTAAATGAATAATAAAATACGAGACTATATAGTGACTTCCTCACTAGAACCGATTTCCTGGCAGAGCAGATAATAATCATGTAAAACAACATTCAGGAAACCACTGCAGCTTGTGAACTTACCAAAAAATATTTTAACTTAACTGTATTTGAGCATCTATGGGATTGTAGGGCAGATACAGCACTGCAGCACTGCTTTTGAGTTAACATGCCAAGAAAAATGAACCAAACGAAATTATTTGTTTAAGTATGAATGAACATACAGGGAACCAGTCTGGTTGGAGGCTGACATAATCAATAACCTTGGGGTTAGTGGTTCAAAACCAGAAATCTGATCCCAGACCAAACATGACAGCAGTCTTTATCTAAACTCTGCAAATAAGTGACCGGCTACAAAATCTAGAGCAGACAGAAAGAGTGAAAATGAAAAAGCAGAACCACCGTGAATCATCAGTAACATAAAGAGTTCCCTCTGACATTACCTGTCTTCTGCATGAGTGCCCACAAACATATTGCACTTCACGTGCCTCAGGGAACAGCTCTAACATGAGGACTGGCCTCCACCACCAGTAGAGGGCACTTGAGTCCCACCTCCTCTGGTTAACATATGCCAACATATACACAGAGCAGCACACTGCCACAAACACCACACCCAAACCACTGGCCCATGAAGCAGGAGTGCTGCAAGAAGTGTTGCTACACTTTGAGACAATGGACATGGACAGAATATTTCCTCTGGTATAGGAAGCCCCAGTATTAGGAATATAAATGACTTATGAAAATGATTTTTTTGTAATTAAAAATTCATAATCCCTCTATAACCAGCCAGCTGTGTAATCTCAAAGTTCAGCTCCTGTGCCACAGCCTGAAACTCATGCACTGTATATATATATATATATATAATATGGATCGCAGCTGAATTAATTAAAATTAAGCCCTACAGTAATTACTCATTATAATGAAGGTAGATTTTTGCCTTTTCTATAAATATTCCACACTGAATTCCATTATATATATATATATATATATATATATATATATGATATATCATATATATCATATATATATATATATATATATATATGAGACATGATGCACACACACACACACACACACACACACACACACACACAGAGCAATAGTGATAGTAAAATAAATATTGTGCTACCATAAAGCAGGAGGCAGCCAAGCAGCATGAGCTGTGTGGCTGGACAGCACATGTGGAGGGAGCATTATACAGCTGGACAGCTTATCTAGTGAAACAGCTTTTTAAAAGTTAAAAATATCTGAGGTTAAAGTCTAAATGAAGTACAGCAAAGACACCGACGACCCTTCTACGCTTCCATCTAGAAAAAGGAGCATTTAACAGTTGAGCCGGTATCAAACATACGATCTCTAGATAGTTGTATAATTTCCAGTGGTTAGAATAAGACGTCTCACTCTGTGTGTGTCAGGCCTCTTTTGGCGGGGATGTCTTTATTTCGTGGGCAACAGGAAGCTGCTACACAGCAGGCTCATTCACTCCGGCCTCAATGGGACAAGCACAACAATGGGCGTGATCATTGTCTGCAGGGCCAACAAAGAACAGATAAGGAGTTTCTCCAAGATCAACAACCCTGCTGTACCATCTACTTCGCCCTGGGGAACCTCCTTTGAACACGCTACCTGAATAATCTGACAGACCTAGAGATCAGGTAACCCTGTCTGCTGGTGCTCAGCAGCCATCAGGATCCTCGACCCCCTTTTAGCCAACGAGAAGCTGTTTGTGTAGTAGTTTGATTTAAGAGGCACAGTTGCTTTTGTTCTCTTATGAATCTGCAACATCATCAGCGTAAAAGGGTGAAATCGAACATTTCTACATGAAAATGACATCCACTGTATTTTCAAACGCAATCACTGCCATGACTGTAAGTAGTAATTTTGACTCGGCATCAGCTCAGCAGGGTCAAATCATGGAGGAGACAAAGCACAACATGGGAAAGACAATAGCTGACTTGACTCAGTTAGGACAAATTGCTAAAGTGCATATCTGCATCAAAACATCTTCGTGGGAGACGAGCAGAGAAACTGATGTGAATCCATTTGTTGTTGTTTCTCCTCACATTTATGTCGTCAATGTGACATTAGCATGAAATAACTAGCAGTGAATCTTTTGTTGTGGTGCCGTGGGTGCAGGGACAAATTGACAGGTTGTATAGTAGAGCAGCACGACGACGCAGACACGGTTCTGTGTTACTACCATCGGGTATTTAAATCATCTAGAGTGCAGCTTGTACAATATTAGAACAATGTGCAAGACAGTTCTCTACAATGGGGACGATACATTTCCTGACTCACTAAAAATTCTTATACACCAGAAAGCCAAAAGCGTTCGGTGCATTAAAACACATCTTTCCATTGCTAGGTGTTCACCGCAAGAGGGGAAATTTTCAGACGGCACCAAACGAGGTGTTTAGTATCATCTGCTAAAGCCACTATTGGTCATCTAACTGCTTATTTAAGTGTCTGATCTTATATAAAAATTGGACTTGTAGCTTTGAAATGAATCACTAAATACTATTTGACCTACATCTTTTCAGAACCAGCTGAAGTAAAGTTTTCCACTCAGGCAGTGCCGAGCGTCGGGGACAGCCACAGGGCCCGCAGTTCCCCCTGCTTCAAGTCTCTCTGTGGATCCAACACAGTGACGTCTTGTTCAGACATCTCTACACATTAGAAGCTCTCTCTGTCATCCTCGTGGTCCGAGACAGCCTAATGAAGATTTGCTAACATGAGTTCTTCCCACAGCCAGACACCAGAGAACTACTGTAACAGATTATCTTTTAATAAGATGCATTGTAGCTTTAAACCTCAGTTCTGTCTTCGCTTTGTATGTTTCCTGCTCCGATGTGAACTCGACCATGCTGCAGCTCCAGTATGATTACTAAATTAGAGAAACTGCTCGGATGTTTTCATTTTCTGTGAAACAATGATGGTTTAACTGGATGAATTCCAGTCAAAAACCAGACTGTAACGTGTTTCATTCCTGCCAAAACATCCATCAACAGGCGGATAACTTGACTGCCTTGTTTCTGCCTGCTGTAAAGGCACAAGGTCACATTAGAGGATCCTACTATGACTTCACTGTATTTTCTCCTTCTTACATTAACCCCCCAAACATCTGTTTACTAAAGAGAAGAGAGGGGACCGCAACGAGAAGATTAGAAGTAGTAGAATAACTACAATTGCAGCCCACAGCCAAGAACTAGTAGAGTTGGTGGTAGAAGTCTAATAAATCACAGAAAACTTCATGTATAAATAAATAAACCTTAACACGTGCAGTAAAACTACTTAATATAAAAAGTATATGAAGTGCAGACACCTCCCTGCGGCTCGTGAGCTTATTCTGTATCAGCTAAGCCAAATAAATCTAAAAACCTACGAAGAAGATCATGTTTTTAACCTGGTGGTGTTGTTTTTGATAACAGAGCCGTGTTGTTGCACCAGTCGGCCTTGCCCAACACGGCGTCCCTCACTGCTCTGCTACAATCCCTGACTTGTCAGCAGACACGTAGGAAAACACAAGTGGAGCCTTGTGTAAGTGCTCTATCAGGCAAACTGTATCCAAACAATTCAGCTCTAATCTGCAGAGCACGGCGCATCAATCAGGCTGTCATGTGCTGATAGCAAGCTAGAGTGTCAGACAACGCGAGAGGCTGAAGATGAACAAAGTGCTTCTGACCTACTTCCAGTCAAGACAGATTTACTTCGAAAGCACTTTTAACAAAACAATCTCAAAGTGTTTTTGCAGGGCGATGAAGGACGTAAATAAAGATCCGAATCAACACATTGGAAACTTCAAGGTGTGAGGTCAAACTTTGTATGTGTGTGTGTGTGATTTTGTGTAAAGGTCTGTGTATGTGTATGTGTCTGTGTGTGACCCTTCAAGGTCAGTTTCTTTCCACCTCTTCGACAACACAACACTCCGCAGATGTTTTTTCTTTGTCACCTAGGAGCCGTTTGTGCTGCTCCAAGTGAAAGGTGAGGTTTCTTTCTTATCAACAAGAGCTCGATTCAGACCTGTTTTCTTAAGACAGACATGGGAATTAAGTTCAATCCATCATCATAATCGTCTGAAGAGTGAAGTCGAAGGAAGCGATTATGTTTTCAAAGAGAACACAGCCCACCTGGGAGTGGGAGACAGTGGCAGCACACTATGCATTATGAGACCTGTTAGAATCAGACTGGGGTCTATTCACACCAAGTTTGATTCCTGGGGTTTATTTGAGCTTTTTTGTGGGAACGATGGCTTTTTTAAATTCACACACACACACACGCACACGCACACACAGACCATAACAAGGAGCTTCTTTGTCTTTTCAGGACCTGAACTGAGAAGTCACACATTTAAGGTGAGGCTTGGCTGAGGTGGATGAGTTGGTATTTTAAAAAAGACAAAAAGCCTCGAAGCTAGAAGGAAACCCACATTCCGGTACCTGCTTCTTGTTCTTCTACATATACACAGCGTTACAATCATGCAGACACTTAAGGTCAAAGGCCCCAAAGAGAAAGAATAAAAACAACAGGTTGTCAAGGATTACCTAAAGCCAGCATCCCCAGTTTGACTCCAGATGAGTCACACCACTCTCTCTGACCACAGCAGATCATGAACATCAGGGCACAACCAAAACATGAGTGAAAACAAGACTAAAACCTGTTCACAGTGACCATGTCAGGACCCATATTTAAATCAGCAAACACACAGAATACCAAAATCCAGAGATAAACTCAAACAACATGAGGGGCTTACCTGGAGTCCAGGCAAACAACATCAGGCAGGGGGGTGAAGGTGAAGTACTCCAAACTAAACAGGAAACACAATTCCACAACAAAGTCCACAGGAATCGAGCAACAGAGAAGTCCAAAACCACTTTAGTCTGAGAAACCGTAAATCCATAAACAGCTGGAGCACTGAAGGCACCGGAGCCGAGTAGATGCTTTGACTAAAAACGAGGGGAACATGGCTGGTATACAGGAAAGCTAAAAGGAACCAGGTGTGTAGGACAAGAAGGGTCAGGTGACCATCGACAGAGGGAGAAGGAAGTGCAAGGACATCTAGAGGCTGGATGAGCAAATGACAATCCAAAAAAACAAGATCCTGAGGAGCTGATTAAGAGAGCGAACCGAAAGGACAGGGCCCAGGTGCACAGGGCTGAGACAGGACCTGGACCTTACAGTTCCCCATCAAAGTTTCCCTCCTCTTTTCAATGTCAAACCCCAATCTGTCATCGCTCACCAAGGTTAAACGAGGCTGACACAGGGGCATGTTTGGGGATCGCTCACGTTTGAACCTTCAGGCTATTTCCTTCTCAATTTTGCAAGATGTTGATTTAAATAAACAGTGTGTACGTGCAGGTAGAGGCAGACGGCAGCGTGTGCAAAGACGGTTCCTGCACATAGGAATAAATATAAATGACAATAAATATTTAGCTTTCTGGTGTAAGAAAGTACAGATGTTCCAAAATGCTTCCAAAGTGTTTTCTTACCATGTGACATCACATGCAGCTAATTAAGTAAAATGAAGGTAAAGTGACACTTCACACACAGTCCTGTGCCAGATCCCATGAAAGGGGATCATTTGTTCCAAAGAACTGATCCCCTTCATGTTGTGATGCAGCGGTTGAGTGAATGGGGTTTACTGATCAGTGTGCTCTGATCCTGGGGGGCAGCTCAGGGCTTTGGGGGTCAGGCGTGAAAGGGACAATTGTCTGATTGTGTTTGTAACTGTTGAACAGCCAAATCCCCACAGACTGAGAGGTTGCAGATGCAGCACAGTGAGGAACGTGCCCTCATCAAGCACATATAAATCAGAGGTTATCTCTGAGAGACAAGGGCAGGGACGATACCTGACACACACACACACACACACACACACCCATGTACCAACCCCCCTCCCACCAACCTACAGTGTGTGAACTCCCCATACCTCATGCATCACCGTCAGCTCAGAGCTCTGTGACGTCACTGATAGCTCTGATTGATCTGAACCCTGCAGAGGATCAAACACTGAACTGTAACCTGGGCTTAAACAAACATGCTGCACACTCATGTCATTTATTTACACCGTTCTTCACACTGCACTGTGAACAGTGACAGAAACAGGACACCTGAAGAACAGCATGACAACCAACACTGATCCAAACAAAGCACGGGGCAGCCACTGGTCTCTGGCTAAAATCCATGCTCCTCTTAGAGATGTGTGCATTTGCACGTTTGCATCACTGAAAGTTATAAATCTAAGACGAGCACCTTTCAAGGCCCTACAAATCATTTAGCAGATCAGCTGAATTATATCCATGCTGTGGTTAACGTTTTTATAGAGAGAAAAACAGTTTTAACCAACATCTCAAATATTTTCTTAAGCTCAGTTTACCTTTTGCTTCTGTATGTACACTCACTCCAACATTGCCGCAGGCAGTTGCATCAATATCTATTTACATTATGTTTGCTGAAACCTTTGATGCCCTGTGAGTCACTACCTTAGCTGCCATAAATAAACCAACTAACAGAATATTCTAGTGCACAGACAGAGCTGCTCACACAGAAAATTAATATGAGGAGATTCTGCTGCCAGTTCCTGAGTAACACAATCTATATTCCCTTAAAAAGGAACAGACGAGTCACATCAGACTGTTTTCTGGAGCTGAGAAAAACAAAGAATAAGGAAACGCTAAACCTGGATGCAGTTTCTCATCGGTGTAGAAATGCAGTGGAGAAGACGTGATAGTGAAGTGATACCACAGGGAGCTGAAATAAAGAGGCAAACCGCAGCACAAGATGAGATCTTCCAATATAACAAGTCCATTTACCAAACATGATATCTGTCTTTGTGTATAGGAGCTTCACTCGTAATCTGCTGCAAAGACTTTCATAACTTTAAAGCTTCTTTCTCTCAGTGAGTCATACTCTCAAATGCCTGCAGTCTTTAAGTTGTAGATTAACTGCTAAGTGTGGCGAGGGGCAGCAACTACCTGAACCCCTTGGGCATATCATGCTGAATTGATGTAATGGTTTTTTTTGTCGGAGCCAGTGTCATGCCTCATTTTCAGGTAATACCCCTCATTCTGCCTTTGTGTCACTGCGTTGTGGAAATCCCTTTAATTCTTGTAGTTTGAGCGGAAGCCCCCACCCCCCTGCCGCAATTACAGTTCTCTGCCACTTTGCTCCCCTGACAGTCGACCAATTATGCATTTTTTAAAACCGCTTTCAGAGAACCCATCTATCGGCCCGTTCTCTGAAGTGCATTAAGCCACGGAGTCTGCCACGGCTGCAGTGGCATGAGTTTAATCAAAATAAGCTTCTGAATGCGAAGGTTGACCTGGAGCTCTATTAATAGAAACGTCTGGATCCTAAGTGATGCCGCTGATTGTCGGTGGGGAAATTGACAGCTAATGCCCGTTTGCCAGAATCCCCCAAAGTCTCCCACTACCCCTCCCAGAGACAGTCAAATGAATTACAGCCTGTTTTCAGCCCTTCTTGCTTTTTTAATTCAGAAACCAATTACTTCAGCTTTTCCACTTCACGAGAGACACCGTGAGTGGCAAAGATAGAAAAACTGGAATGAGAGACAGAAAGAGAGGTGAGAAAAAGCTCAAGACAGTCCTTGTTGGAATTAGCTTCGTATGGAGATGCCAGTGAGGAAAATATATCTGTGCACTTCATGCTGCTCTGCATCCTGGATGAAATATCTTCTGTGCAGCAATAAGTTTATCCAAAATAAATTCAGCCCTTATTGAACATGGCATAGTTATTGTGTCTCCATTAAAAATGCATATGTTATCCAAGAATCCAGCTAGTTAGACTGAGCTGCTGTTCCTCATACATGAACTGAGGATACATTTCTCCAGAGCACACACACACACACACACACACACACACACACACACACACACACACACACTGCAGCTGCAGCAATGCTTTTGTAATTCAGTATCTGCAGAACAGGCAAAAAATGGTTCTTACATTATGTATGACAGCGGGAGTAGATAGACATCTAACATTACACTCTCTAAGATGAAATACCCTCTCAGGCTCGCCCCCTCCTTCCACTGACCCTGTGATTTACTGTAGGAAACCCCAAACTTTCAGTCTCGCCTCTCATCGCTCCTCGCTCCCTCCCTGCTCCACCCCACAGCTGGAAATGAGCAGTGAGACCTTTCACTGCTGCTGCTTTGCTTTAAATTTACCTCAGAGCACTTGTTGAGGAAATTATACAAGTGCAAAGTATCTGCAGTTCACCGAAGATACTCAAGTGCTTAGTTTGATAGAGAGAAGAAAGCTTTAGACTCACATTGGATTAGTCTGATATTATTTGCACCATAGTCCAGCTCTTAGTTAGTTCAAAAGGCCGTTATCATGCAGTAAAATGAATGCACCAAAATATTACAGCAGATATTACATCATGCTGAACTGTTTCCTTCAAACCTTTGAACGGCCTGTTCAAAAGAAGAAGAAGGAAGAAGAACTGCTGACTCCCACTTACCACAGGTAAAATATCTACAGTGCATTAAAAATGTGTATTCTACACCAGAAAGCAAATTATTATATTAGATAGATAGATAGATAGACAGACAGACAGACAGACAGACAGACAGACAGACAGATAGATAGACAGACAGACAGACAGACAGACAGACAGACAGACAGACAGACAGATAGATACAGACAGATAGATAGATAGACAGACAGACAGACAGACAGACAGACAGACAGACAGATAGATAGACAGACAGACAGACAGACAGACAGATAGATACAGACAGATAGATAGATAGATAGATAGATAGATAGATAGACAGACAGACAGACAGACAGACAGACAGACAGACAGATAGATACAGACAGATAGATAGATAGACAGACAGACAGACAGACAGACAGACAGACAGACAGACAGATAGATAGACAGACAGACAGACAGACAGACAGATAGATACAGACAGATAGATAGATAGACAGACAGACAGACAGACAGACAGATAGATAGACAGACAGACAGACAGACAGACAGACAGACAGACAGACAGATAGATAGATAGATGTCTCATTTTAATGGGAGCTGGGCTGAGCAGTTGTGTGGGGGGCCCTTGGGTGCCAGCGTGATTATTGAAGCTCATTCCCAGAAACTGAGACCTATTGTACAGCTGGCAGGGAGGCGGTGTTGTTCTAATTGGATATTGTTCTATTGTCACTGATTGTGGATGGAAATACAGAAAGACAGTGTAGCAATTTCACAGACGCAGACTAACACGAAGGGGGAACTGAGGATCAGGAAATTAAAGAAAGTTTCTGCTTGCCTATGAGCAAGGCACTGGTAGTGTTCTTCCAAAAAAGACTTTGTTGTTTGACTTTTTCTCCAGCACCATCATCTAGGCAAAAAATGTTTTATGCAATAATTGTCACAGTGTGCCTGCTGTTATTAGCATTTAGTCCAAATGCCACGTTCACGCCAAACCTTTCAAACACCCTGGTTTCAGGCCGAGAGCCTGTAATGACAGTGAGATCTGGGGATATGATATTTCCCAGTGAGTGAAACAAACTACAGACACGTCAACAAACTGTTGCCAGAATGGCTGCAGAGGCACCAGTGTGTGCTGGCACTTGGTTTCCACTTGGTAATGCAGCCAGAAATGCATAACAGGACAACGGCAGATAATTGAGCCTGTTTTTCTGGTGCAACCACAAGACTAACACTCGAGCTAACCACCTTGGAATAATGTGTGAACATGGAACGTTTGTTGTTGTTAATCAACAGCTTCTGCCAAAATTGTGAAAAGAGTAGTTTTCCAAAGTACAGCCTTTTGTTTTCCTTCAGCTATTGAAAGAAAAATTCATTTGAATAGTCAGATACTCAAAAACCAGATTTATCATCCATCATGACGTCTTAGAGCAAATGCAGCTGATAGCAGGACATTCCAGAGAACTCAGACCTTCTGCTAGCTTCCAAGATGAGGGGGCTTAACCTGCTTCAGTAAATCAAGACTATGACCAAAGATAGGAAGGTGCAAGGTCAGCGGTCCCTGCCCTCGGATCTTCTGGCATTCCTAAAGCCTCGTGCTCTCGGCTGCATTTAGAGGGATCCATGCAGAGTGGCTGAACCCTGTAATGCCAGGTAGTCAACCCATCTCCAGAAGAAGTGGATAAAAAAGTATATTTTAAGGCCACTTTGGCAGGCAGGAGTGGGCCTGGTCTTTAGAGAGACTATATGACAATATTCTACGAGCAGCTGGGGACTCAAATACTCAGATACAAGAGGATATTGAGACTCTCGTGAGTTTTATTTAGACTATCGCTGCAACTTTGGTAACTTAACATGCTCAGAGAGGTGCATGACTTCTGCCAACAGCAGGTTCTTCAGGTCAAAGTGGGTTAGAGGCAGGAGAGTACTGTAAATCTTGTCTAGTGAATTCAACATATGGCAGTAATAGGATTTTTCTTAACCTTTATTTATAAAGGAAATTGCTCCTGAGTGAGGTTTTTTTTTTGTTAGTTTGTTTTGCATTTATATAACAGCACATGTGGTGTCTGGTGCTGCATGAGACATATAAATGCAATGTGTCAGTTTCAAATCCAGGCTCTTGTCATGTTATACAAGCTGAAAATGCTCTTGTCCACCTCAGCATGAATTCCATGAAGAACTTATGGGATTATTGTGTTTTTATAGCTTCAAATATTTCCACATTAGCATTATGAGTATTAGAAGTATGTCTACCCAGGCACTAAATATGTCTGCAAATCCACAAACTAAATGATTAATATACAAATCCGATGTAGTTAACATGTCAATTCTTCTGTTTTGCATCAACAGTAGTGACGTTAGTTTTCTGTTCTTGTCCATATTGGTCATATACGTACTGAAGGTTCTCCAGTAAAAAATGAATTTACAGTATAATATAAAAAGTTGACTAATAACCAAAGAGTCTTCACTGTGTGTAACTTTCATGTTCACTTGTTTCTAATTCATGTTCAGAGTTATTAGGTTATTTTGTTTGTTTACCTTGTGATTTGATTTGGCATTTGATTCTGAAGACAGAGCTGACACAGAGATGTGTACTGAGCCAACTGCAAGCCAGCCCTCATCATCCAAACACATGGAAGCTCTTATGGCAGCAGATTCTGGGGTGTTCACTAACATCATTCAGCTGTCCACATACTTTTGGCCAAAGCGTGTGCCTGCAAATTAAGGGACTGTAAATATCAGCCTTGTAAGAACAGTCACTGAATCTGATTTTAAGGTTCCACCACTCCCTTCAACATTCATGTGGGACTAACGGGGGATTTTACTCCGTCATACTCGGCATCCTTCTGTTGACACAGGACATTTTCAGACAAACAGACATGGAATCGTTTTCTTGAAGGCAGATACTTGTGTCCAAGCAGGTCTCTTGTCGCATCTGAAATTGCAGCAATCAGAGCGAGTACACTGTAATTAAGTAAAGCATTCCTTCATGTTACTTGGCAAAAATACGATGACAACTTCGCTCGGTGATGTGGGCCATGTTTTTCATCAAAATGTTGTGTTGGCTGTTCAAGCGACAACTCCGGGAACGCTCAAGCCACGGACCCACAAACAATGCTGAGACCATAAATAAATGAAATAGCTCTGCAAACCACGAGCAGCTCAGAGGCCATTTGGGTGAGTTTCTCCCTGTAGTCCAAAGCCTGGGGAAGTTAATTGAAGCAATAGAAATGTGTTGGACAACCACAAACTGACCTGGAATGCGATGTAATTGTAGTTTACAGTTGGGACGCAGCCGTGCAATGATGTGCGAGTCAGACGGGTTCTTGGCAGGCCGGGCCCAGAGTTCCACGTTCAGAGAAATGAGACAGCTGTAATTGTCTCCCAATAACTCAAATGATTTCCAAATGTTATATTTTTTTGCACGCGTGATGGGTATGATAAAGTCAGCAAGCATTTCTGATAATTCAGCGGTGGGACGGGTCATACAGTGTCACAGAGGTGGAGATTTGCAACGGCGCCCATCTCGTTAAATGTCACTGCAGGGCTGATGGGGAACTCCCAATTTAATTTCCTTACACAATAAAAACACAAACCTTGTAACCATAATTAAGGCTCATAATTAGAGTTTATCATTTATTTTTTAATATTAAATAAACCAATTCTGAAAAAAAATCACCAGTGTGGCTGAGGAAAGTATTGAGACCCCGTCACGTGTTGTTTTAAGTTCCATTTGTACACATCCATCTACACTCAGTAACCTATAATGACAGTGTTTGCTTTGGACTGGACTAAGGTCTGATATGAAGGAGTCCGACTCAGTGGACCTGCATGATACAGTGTCGTCTGGAGTTAGACTGGAGGAACGAGGTGCTGTAAAGTTCTTATAGCATTATAGAAGGAGAGTGAAGTACATCGATCTTATGGTAAATTTCATTGCCATCTTCTTGTCCAACCCAAATGTGTAAACTCTTGGGAGCAGGGATTTGCTCCTCGGCGTGGTAGATACTGAGCTTTCTTTTCTGGCTGCGCTCAGGACAAAATGTTCGTGCGTTTGTGCAGAATTAGAGGTTCTGGCCACATGTTAGCGACAAAAGCAAGGCTGTTTTCTCAGGTGATGTATCTCTTTGCTAATGATTGTTCCTGTCTCTGGAACAAAGTGCTGGAGGAACACATTGGCTTAGGAACAAAAATCAAACTTGAGATTCAAAGTCACTTCAATCACTTACTGTCACAATTATCAAATGACGGATCTAGTAACTGAACTTCTTTGAGACTCTTTCCTTTTCTTTTCCTTCAGTCTGACTGTCTGGCTTTCTGTACCCAAACCAGCAGCTGGGATTTTGGACAAGCAGGTAGCTACTGTACATCCGTTCTGCCGAAAGACAAAAAAGAATCAGTCTAAAAATAGACAGGACTGTTTTGGGATGCCTTTGATGGGCCAACGCTGCAGAAGGAAACCACTAATCCTCATAACTAATGTCCAGAGTGAAGAGGAAGATTGTTTTGGCCCATCATCAGAGCAGAGCACTGCGACCCAAGCCTCTGCAACTGGGAGAGCTGGAGACAGAAAGCGATATAAAGACATGTGCTCTCCATATGCTTCACACACAGAGTGAAAACTCTGGATTTCCGCTGCAGTGCCTCAAACAGACCCATCTCTGCCATCATCCTCCCACCATCAGCCCCTGTCTTCACAAGTCTAAGCCTCACAGACTTACAGAGAGCTGCAGAGTAGAGAGAAATAAAGAACATCTATATGTGCACATGTATGCAAGAGGAAAACGTGTGTGGGACCAGATGAAACATCAACCAAAAGGAAAAGATGTGAAAGTGAGAAGTTGAAAGTTGTTTTAACCCAGGCAGCTTTGCGTCTGACGGACGACAAGACATGTAAAGTCCGACTTTGTGCGTCTATTTCTAGTTAGCTCCAGATAATATTGTTCATTCTGCACATGGACACATTTGTGTCAATAAGAAGAGAGACAGAGATCATGCAAGAGGCAACCAGCCCAGGAGATTGAACAGAAGGGTCTGAGAGTCATTTAAGTGCTCTCAGTGTACTAAAAGCTTTCTCTCTCTCTCCGGGCCTTATCTAAGGTCTTGGACCCCTCTCTGTGGTTCCATATGGGGGATTAGGACATTCCAGTCACCAGTGTGCCTATGTGCCATGCAACCCCTGAACATCAGCCACAGGATTTAACTGCTGCAGGTAATTTATTTGCAGAGATGTTGAGCAAGGCAGACACTGCAGGAACATGATGGACACCAGGTCATTACTCATTTATTACCCAGACTATGATGGATTAACAGGCTTAAAGGGCCCCTTCTTATAAATATGGAACATTTACCTTGTTTCCACTTCCATTTTAAAGTGTTTGTGCATATAGATCATTTGCATGTTTAATACAGAATCCGGCTGAAACATCAGTAAATCAAGTGCATTTTGTAAAATGGGTTTCCAGTAAAACTATAATGAGCCTGAGTTCCTGGTGTTACTGGTCACAGAAGTGACAAGGTGACCTGTGGATAAAGTGGTATCCCACAAATTCCTGTTTCAGTTAACAAGTTCATCTTCTGTTTATTCCAAACAGACCGGAAACATTAAAACATCCAGGAAAAACCTTCCAGCAGCGATAAAAACGGACTCTCATTGTGGCTGAAATAAACTGAACTGTGCTGAAACCCTTAAACAAAGAACACTGAGTTTCAATATTTTTTATTACCTGTCACTTTGAAAAGTCATGTCTGTTTCTCTGCTTATTTATTCTTTGCTTATTGATTCAGTTGGACCACATGATGGATATGACACAACGAGACGTGAGGTTTCAAAGGAACCAAACGAGACCGAGATGCATCAAATTAAAGAGATTCCTGCATATTTTCAGAAGAGAGGGATATTTTATTGTTTCCTGGTGGTGATTCGTCACAGCTGCTGAAGTGTTGGTGGTGGTGAACAAAAGAGGCAGGAATTCATTTGCTCTAAATCTAGGAAATGTCACAACAAACAAGGGAGAAAAAATCACCGCCAAGGAATGAAGGCATTTTCTAGAAACCTTAAGGGTGTGTGGTAATGGCGTGCAGCATTACTATCTTGTTTTATGAGGCACAGTCACAACACTTGACAAAATTACACGGATGTGCATGTGTTACCTCAGGAGCTAAATCAGTAAAGTATTTATTTCCTCATTTTCCAGCTCATTTGAAGAGTTTGTGGGATCGTTGCCGTGGTGTAAAAACAAGTCCCCGTGGTGCAGAGACAATGGATGTCTTCCTACTGTTGTTTCCTTCTCTATTTCGTGTTTCTCCACAGGCAGTCCGTGGTGTGTCTGAAGCTGAGGCATGATGCTGCAGTGCACGGGGAACAACAACAAAGCAGAATAAAACTTTTCTTCTCGAGCATCACATCCGGGAACAGCCCTGAGCGGTCTGGGATGTGATGCCCCTGCACCTACACGGCTGCGTCAAGTGTCGCTCACCGTCTTGTGTTTGTCCGGATGAGCAGAGCCGAACACTGGGCCCTTCGTGGCAGAGGGCAGGAAGTAGCCTGACTGCAGTGCAGCGTGTGTGGGATGCATTTATGCAAACTCTGAAAGAAATGTAAAGAGTTAAATAAGAAGAAAGAATCAACCTGTTCTGCTTTTCTCTGGTTTAATTATCTTTTATTCACCCAGGAAGGTGTTGAGTCACACAGACTGCTTGAATTTGACCATGTCCACTGATACACTTGTAGTTTTCCTCACATTGAAATACCTTTCTCTGACATATCCAGTACCAGATCCAGTATTATTGATCATCATGTCCTCTCTGTGCTTCCTTCCACTACAGGTTGAAGACAGGAGAACCTTTTCAGTTTTTATATGAAGCAAGTAAAATTTCAATTTAAATGAAAGTTTTAAGGCAAAAACAAAACAAATCAGAAAGTAATGAGGCCATATAAACAAAAAAATGTAAAATACTGTTCATACAGTAAAAAAAGTCATACCAGCATCTTTAGCATCCTGCAGTGATGGAGACCACATTGGACAACATGGACCCAAGTGATGATTCAGAAGGTTCAGAGGATAAAAATACTAATTTACTAATATTTCTTCAATGCAGGGGTTGTAATATTTGCTGTGGAAGGAGCTGCAACAGGCCAAAAGACAAGAATGGAAAATTAGCAAACCAAAGAAGTCGGACCTTTCTAAATACAGACCACACCAAGTTTGGACTTGCATACTTGGGAGTCCGAGTTCCTGAGAATGGGAGGAGTGTTTGGTATCACCGGTTCAGCCTGGCTCTGCTGATCTTCAACAAAGCTATTGTTCTGTGACAAATATAATGTAAACTCAAACATCCACAGTAACATAAATAACTCAGAGCCTGGCTCATCTAACTACAGTAGCTAACCCAAATAGCCTCATGGCTAAATTGCTCTGTGCAGTTGCAGCATTAGCAAAACGTAACTTCGGTTTCTCCTGCTGTATTTCGCCTTTTTAACTTGGCTCAATTTAATACTGGTGCTTTAATTAACCAATTAAAGTTTTCAGTTCTTTCCCATAACTTCCCATAACAGTTACAGTTTGACTTGGTGTATGGACGTAGGCATCGTATCACCCTGTCACTGAGAGAAGTGGCAGAAATCATAGAAAAGCATGTTCTACAGATATTCTGACTGTGCAGACTTCACTTTATGGAGTTAATGTAAAATCTCAGTGAAGTTTTACTTTGACATAAACACTTTGTAAAAGTTGAAGAAACCTTAGTTTCCTAGTTCAGGTCAAGATCTTGAATGATGTGTGCAAAGTCTGTGCTTTGGCCTAATGAATTCAGGACTGAGGCTTGAAACAGTTTTTAAAGAGGCTCCGTGGGTCGTATTGTCTCCAGAATAAACAAAGCTACACAGCAGAGCACACTAGATATTGCTTTCTGTCACGCCAATTACACCGTAAGCACACACCACTGAAGACTGAGCAGAGAGCGGAGCTAATCCAATTTACAAAAGAGTGCAACTCTGTCAAAAAGGCCCATAAACAGTAATTCAGATGTAATGCAATCTAACAAATTACAGATTCTCTCTTCTATATCAAAGACTGAGAGTGTCTGAGTGCCCTGCACAAGGAGGCAGAGAGAAATCTAGGAGAGGTTTTGGTTTAAATCACGGGGAAGGTGAGCATAATCATCCTGTCACAATTCCTTCACAGTGGAAACCCGACAAAATGAGCTCGTAGCAACGCAAACAAGCCTCAAACTACCTTAAAAGAGATGCCACACAGAGTTTCATTATGCATCAGTGAAGCTGAAGCGAGAGACGTAACATTTAAAGGTGCCACATGAAATATTCAACATCAATAAAACATCTTTTTTAATTCAAGTGGCATAAACGTTGAGGAGGATGCAGCTGTTTTCTTCTCACAGACAGGAACTGATGTTAAACACAGGCTGAAGGTTGAAGGTTGAAGGTTGAAGGTTGAAGGACAATGACAAGAAAATCACTCTTCCTACACAAACAAAGGAAATGGGTACACACATTTGTATCATTAGTTTTTATCTACACATTATATGTTTAATCAACACAAGGACCAGATTTTTTTTTAAAGCAAATCTTTCCTTAACTATTAGCATAATCCTCGACTGCTTAATTAGCAAATCACTTCTCGTCGGGTGGTTTTTAGGGGTTGCATCTCAGTGAAGCACCTCCAGACTGGTAGATTCATAGTGAAACTCACATCCTACATTCACTGGCACACTGTGGCGTCCATACATTAGATAAACAGCCAGCATGCACAAACACAATGAATATTCATGGCGAATCATTCGTCACGCTGTTCACTTGTATGAAAACACCCTGGATCGGCTCCATCACTCTTCACGCTGACAAACGACACAATGGAAATCTTCCTTTTCCTCTGTATGAAAAATAGAAATGCATTTTTTTTATATTCCTGTGTCGGTTGTTCAGTTTTTTTTCTGCACACTCAGTCTTCTTTTTATTTAACGCCCTGCTGAGGGGAAGGAAGGATTTCATCCAGAATGAAATAGATTTGTTAGTTGAGGATTTTCTGCAGGTCAGGCTGATTAAGATGCAGCTAATTAGTGAGCACTTCCTGCAACAGGAAGACTGCAGCTTTTATTTACGGAGCAGGACCATGAAGGATGCTGCTGTTCAGCACAAACAAACCTCAGATAGAATCATCAGTAACAGTCATTTTGACATGTTTGCTGATATTTAACATTTTAGGATCTGGAACCTTCTGAAGTTCAACGTGTAGCCTCCAACGAGCGGACCACAACTTAAATAAGTCTCATGAAACAGCTTTACCACAGCCATGAAAATCCTAGCAGGGTTATGGAACACGACAGCCCATGAAAAGTTGGTAAGACTTTGGGGAAAGATTTTGGAAATTTAAATGTAATGTAAATGTGGGAAGAGTGACAATATAAAGTTTGGGAATACTTGATGAGGAAATTTACTTTCCCATCTCTTCTTCTTGGACACAGCCTGATAAACCTGAGCTTCTGAAGATCACGTGAGGTTCAAACTCATTTCTTGGCCGTAACGAGAGTGTGATTGATGAGACTTCAGCTGCAGCAGTGGAGTAAAAGAAGCGCTTTCTCAGCCAACCTGTGACCACACTGGGGTGAAGAACTATTTGCAAATGCGTCTCCATGTCTGAGTTGTATGTTTTGGACGACCGTCCTGGTGGCATGTCAGGACATTTTAAATAATGTGAAGTAAGTTGTCAGTCAGAGCAAAGTGTGTGATATTTGGCTCAAACACTTTCCTGAGATTGTCAGAACTGTTGGCACTTTGTCGATAAACTGTCTTTCACTGTGTAACGGACGCACATCACATGCAGCGGTACTTGATCCAGGTCCAATGAACCCTCACGGAGGGGTGACTGATGACATTTCAGCTAGTCACAATAGTGAAGTTAACTGAAAGGAGCCCTCTGCAGCAGAGGGGAAAAACTTTGGATGTAAAATGTTTGATCTACAGCTGCTGGTGGCAAATATCCCGACGTCTTTGTGTGTCTGCACAGAGTGAAAAGTTCAGTCTGTGTGTGGACTCTGAGTCAGACCTGGGCCATGACTGTATGTGCAAATAGTCTTTGAGTAGTTTGATTTAACCTACTTTAAAGCCAGATGGGTGGGTTTTACCGCATATGACAACACCATGGGTGCCAGAAAGATATTCAGCAACCACAAAAGAGTGTTTGAAACCTAGTTCTCTTGCTGTTTGCTGTGACTGACAACTTTCCTAACAAAATCCATTGCTATAAACTCCACCCGGTTGGTATTGCTGCACTGGTAGATTAAAACAAACATTTAAAGTAAGAATTATTTCAAACAGCGTTTCAGCAGGGTTAGTGAGAGAAAGCGTGTGGGGGAGGCAGGGGATGTGACTGTGAGGAGCAGCAGAGGAGAAGTGTGGTTTTAATTAAGCGGCTGCTGTAGTGTTGCGGGTTGGGACGCGGTGCCAGGACGTCCCGGGAGAAACAGCACTGACGCCTTCGAGGCCTGCCAAGCGAGGCCACAGCCTATCCCAGAATGCCTCTGTCACCGTCACCGTGGGGAATGGTGGGGCCACAGAACATCTGAGAAAACAATCATTTTCGCCCCTACGTCGCTACGGAAACCCATTTTTCTACCCAGGGAGACGGGGAAGGCAAACAGGCTGGGTCGGCGTCTGTTTGGTAGACGTCTGTGTTCTCCTCTCTGACGTGCTGCAAAATGATATGTCACTTTTGATATCTTACACGCTGATGTATCACCTCCCATAAACTGCAGAGGGAAAAGAAGAGCGTTCAGTCTTCTCTGATCAGAGTGTGGAGACGGGAAAAATCTCTCTGTGTCTGTACGGACTGTCTCCGCTGCTGCTGCTGCTGCTGCAGGAAAACCCACAATAAATGCAGCTTCATTCCCTTCTGGACACTTACAGGACTAACAGAGCAGCAATGAGCAAAACAACAGGCAGATCCACAGATACAAAAGATGCTACTTTCTCAAAATGTATTACAAACTAACGGTTTAATTGATAGTTAACATTTTATGGAGTGTCACTCGGTCTTTAATCAGGAAGACCTCTGTGCGAAGTTGTTAAAACACATCTGGCTGTTTATTTTTTTTATGTCTTAGTAGTTTCTGTAGCTCCTTAACTCATCAGGGGAGGCCCCTCCACTTTTCAGCAGCTGAACATTCCTGGAAAAGAGTTGCAGAGTATCTGAGCCAAAATCAGTTTGACACTGCACTAATCAATATTTATGTAAGAAGAATGGGTCTCATGTGGAACGTGAAAAGGGGTCACTGTTAATGATGAGCCGGCAGACAGTTATCAGCCAATTCTGTAATTCCTCTCAGCTGTAAAGAACCGTCTGATGAAGGCAAAAACACAAAAAGCTGTAGCCAGATGTTGTAGTTAACTGTTAGACTGGTAATTACTTCATCTCAGTCCAGATGCTGTGCTGCTCCCATTCACGAGTCCGTCTGAAGGGGGGTCACAAAAACAGCCAACTGTGATACTTAAATAAACTTTACACAACATTAGTTGCAAAGTGCAGTGCAGACAGGAAATACAGGAGATTATGGAGACTGAGTGTAAAAACAAACAAAAGACACATTTATATAAATACTTAACAAATAAAGTTTGATGCTAGAAACTGTGGTTGGCAGAACAGTCTATTTAGCTGCAGATACAGTTTGAAGTTGTGGATGTTCA